>NC_079336.1:11368609-12008035 GCF_029582105.1 Oenanthe melanoleuca
TCATAGGCATGAAGGGAACTACACTGAAGAGCAATTTCCTGTTTCTCTTGACCTGCTGCAGGTAACAGGCAAATGGGAAGAGGACTGGTGAGGTGTCATAGCTTCATCTCCTCACAGTGGTCAGTGGAAAAGCCACAATGCCACTTCATCAGGAAGACTTGTTCTCAATTAGTTTAATTCTCTGAAAAGTTTAGTTCAGCTGAAATATTTTTAATGCCACAGCAGGAAAAGTTGTTCAGTGAACACTAGAAGATCTTTGAGGTTGTTCACATGGCTGGTAAAATGGCTACTTATATAGTTTGTTCCTCATTCTTACCCAGTTTCTTTTCTACCTGTATCCCTCTGCTTTGTCATTATATTCAATTGTTTAGTTGTTTGAAGCATTGCAACATATTATGTTTATATATGCTTAAATATTTTCTATTTTTTGGAGCAATTAGCCAGTTGAGAATTTTTATGCAATCTCACTCTCCTGACTGTTTTTGAAAGTTTAGCTCAGAATGTTTCTCTGGTTGCAAAGCTTTTTAAACTATTCATTATAATGAAATATTTTACCAGATAATTCACTGAGACAAATGTGAAATGTGCAGTTGGGAAGGTAAAATTATAACCAGCCACATAAACCTGTCCTCATTAGCTTCTTTCAAACATCTCCAAATGTTACCAATAGAGAAAGACATCCTTGGAGAGTGGCTTGAAATGTGAATTCTTCAGTTTTCAATTGGAATCTGCTTTATGTTTGAGAGGAAGGCTTTAATTTCCTACATCTGAGATTCATTTTCAAATGCAAGCTAACAGGAAGATTAGCCTTTAAGGACTATTAGTGACTGGCCAGAGTGGTGTTGGTGACTAGAACATAAAAGGGGAAAAAAAGAAAAATATGGACTTAAGAGTGCATAAGGGATTGGATGAAAAGGCTGTTCTCTCAGCTGGTGTCAATTGAGATGGCTTCTTCCACTGGGACTGTGCCAGATGAGACCAGCAACAGATCCTTTGTGGCTCCAGCTTTAGTCCTGGCCCACAACTTAAAAGTAGTTTTCTGGATTGTTTAGTTGGTTTTTATTTTATATGCAACATTTACTGATAACCTGTGGGACATTTGTCAAAGCTTTGCTGTAAAAACTGTTAACAGCAAAGGAAACGCTTAACGCTTATTGCAGTAATGAAAATATCTTTAGACACTTTAAAGGCCTTTATGGAGTTTTGATGGTTTTATTATTATTACCATCCCTGCTTTAGTAAATCAGCAGGTCAAACTTTTGTTTATTTATGTCAGAAATTATTGATGTATCTCTGGCTGGAAGCAGAAATGCATGAAGGGTTATGCCACAATCTTTGGATGTCTCACTCTCACCATTTCCTCCTTTTCTGCATGTCTCTCACAATCTCCCAAGTAAGAGCTGGCTGTGTCCTTTATTTCACTTTAGTTATTTTCCATGGGCTTCTGTGAAACTTTCCTGCTGTTTCCTGACAAATCATGGATACCCCAGCCTTGCTAAAGGTGTTTACCTGCTGGTAAAGCAAATGATTGTAAGAGATGAGAAACCAGACTCAACAGAGCCAGATTTGCATTTGTTTCAGCTACTTTTGTGATCTATTCATATGCCTGATATATTTATATGTTTTTCCAGGCAAATGCAAGAGGGTTTTATATGATCCACAGCTTGTAAGTCAGAAAATTGCTTTGAAGTGAGCCATGATCAATAGGAGGCTGAAAGAAATGTATTGTTCTGATTGTACATAATTATTGTAAAATAGCTTAACAGGTTACAGACTTGTAATACAGTACTTGCTACAGTATGTAGCAAACTAGGGTGAAGTTGAAAAAAAGACAAGACAAGACAGAAGACAGGACAGCACGTTAGTCTTGTAGCTACCCCAAAGAGAGTATGACTGAGGGAAGAAAAGGTTACATGAAGTCTTGGCTGAATGATATTATAAAACATAATTTAAAAAATCCTTCAGAACTGCTCACATGTTTTGCCTTTGCTTTTAACAAAATCAATTATTTTGTAACATACTTTCAATTTAGGTAATTTGAAATGTCAATGCAGAAGAAGCAGTTAAAGTCAGAATACAACCCTTAATTAAAAGTGTTTGAAAACATTGCTGTTTGACTTACAGGTGAGAAAACTGAAGAACATGTAGTGCTGTTTTCACTGTTACACTTTTTGGATGTTAATTGCTCTTTTTATCATTGTATAGGAGAAACTTCCTTGTTTTACTGTTAACTGAAACATCCAAAACTGTAATCCTGCTTTGGTAGTGCAAAGCTGTGTTCATGTGATCACACATCACATGTTAAATGTTTTTTCATCAGTACTCTAATATTTATGAGCTATTACAGTATTGAGGCTTTCTGGTAATGAAGGTATTTGTTTTCAGTGACATTATTTCACTGCTAAAAACAATTTCTATTCAACAGAACTGAAATGTTCTTGATATCTGCAAATGTAATTCTGTCTAATATCAAAGTTTAGAATAGATGGGCCACATTAGCAAAGGAATACAGAAATGTACATTATTTCAAAAGAGATGAATTTTATATTAAAGGATGAAAATAAGTGTGAAAACTTATGATTTTTTTTTTCTATTCTGAAATTACCCAAGTCTTCTAACAACAATTTTCGTTCCATCATTTACAGAGTGCTAAATACATTACATTTTGGCAAGATCATTGTCTCAAACATACTGACATGGTGCTGGCATTCCTGCTTCTTTGACTTGTATTCTGGGTGCAGGCAGATCAGCATTAGATCAGCATTAATCAGTGCAGAAAAACACATGTATTTCAGACTGCCAGTAAAGACTTGTTCTTGCAGGGCAGCAGGAAAGATGCAAGGTTGGAAGGCATCATCCTTTCTGTGTGTCATGGTTTTGAGGACTGTTTTTTGACTCCTCTAGAAAAAATGCTACTGAAATGTTTGGTTTCTAAGCAATTTTAAGAAGACCACATTTTGGTAGTTTAATGTACTTATAAGTAGCAGCAAAGTGAATAAAGGTAAACATCAGTGGGAGAAGAGTGCTGTAATTATGCAGAAGTGTGTATGTGTTTATGTACACATGTGTTTGTGTGTGTGTGTGTGTGTGTGCATGCACAAATGTGGTTTTATACTCCAACTCACCCTATAGTAAATTTTAAAACTGTTTATCTTTTTCAGAAATTAAAAAAAAAAAGTTGAATCCTTGTCTATAATATTTTTGTCTTTTAAAGTATGATGTCAGTATTATATTACCTGCTTCTACAGATGATTTAGGATATGTCTACATGGGGCAGCAGAGCATGAAGATCATCCCCAGTTCACCTAGATTGAACTAGGGTGATAAATCTGTGAAGTACATTTCACTGTTGATAGCTCAAGTACCAAAGGTGTATAAACTGTATTTGCTTGACCCACTGCTCAGGACAGTAAGTTTTCCCCCTTCACAAGGCTAATAACCTGGGCTCAGCATAATTTTGAAACTTCTGGAGTGTATAATTCTGGCACTTAACCAAACCAGCCATGCAACTGCATTATGTCTGAGTATGCTGTGTGGATGCACCATGTGTAAACAGGGAGAGTATTTGTCTTAAGCTGTTAAAAGAAATACATAATATAATTCAATGACTATTTTATTTTTATTATTAATATTTATACTCACTTTTCAGGATTATGACCTTGCTGAACAGTGTGCAGTAGAGTTGGACTCATGGTAGTTGATCATAATGCCAAGATAGGATGAAATGCAGGATGAAAGGTTGTGTCCTGGGGTTTTGATTCTAGTTTTAGAACCTTTAGATCTGTAGCAGATCATGCTCAAGCTCATGTCAATTTTCATGTTAACTTTTATTTTCTCCTCACTTGTAAAAGGGGGTAGGACTGGTTGGTACCTCTATGAAATGTTCTGAGAACTTCAGGAAAATTGCATGTTGGTAGCTAACTAAGCCAGTGAAAAATGACTAGATTTTTGTTTTGTAGTATGTTTCTACTAATATGATGGGGGAACAATACTGTGCAGTGAAGGTGGAATTGCTCTGTGATGTAGAAAGTAAAGATAAATGTTGGAGTGAGACTGAGGAATTCATTTCACCTTAAGGGATGGCTGCAGTGCAAAGAGGTTCATCTATGGTAGTTATTATAGGCTGCTTTTCTAGTCTAATGTTCAGTGGAGAGCACTTGCCACAATCCATTTGACTTTCTTTAGATGTCTGCTTGAGGCTGAGATGAATAATGCCTTATGAATAATGCTCATTATATAATTTAATCTTACATCCTACTATAGAGGTGTCTCCTGCTGGTCTGTATTGGTTGTGGTTGCTTTTGTTTGGCTGAAGCACCACTTTCATTAGCTTTCCTTAAGAGTAATTTGTACAAATAACCTAATATTTGTACTTTTTTCCCTTTCCTTCCCACGCATATCTTGTGTTCACCTTCAAAAGCAGTTAATGAAGGACATAAACAGCAGTGGAAACTGCTTCTCATGGAGCACCATCATGTTTGACAGTAAATGCTGAGTGTTGGTCAGCAGCTGCTGTGAAAATGAAAGGTACATTTGGCATGCACAGTGAAATGCTGAAGTGGTGATCTGTATTTTGACAAACAGCTGAGTCTGCCTTGGCCAGCTATGGGGATGGTCACATACACACTTTGCTATATTATTTTGATTGCATTACTTTTAATTTGAACTGAGGTCAGGTCACTGTTTAACAAGGCTATAAAAATGTCTACTCAGTTTCTGCAGCCCCTTCTGAGGTGCAATGACATTTCTGCTTGGTCTGTGAATTGTGTCATTGCAGATATTTGCTTGATGGTTGTAATATATGAATACAAGGCTTTTCAATATATTTGCAAAAATACATGTTTCATCCTCTTTGGAACTGGGATATGATTATATACAGAGAGTAAATGCATATTTAGACTGTGTTATTTGTGCAAGCTTGTTCTCATGAAATTAACATAAAGAGAGTTCTCATATGCACATAAGTGCTGGCATTTTTTCCTGGAGCTGGCTTAGGAATCTGAGTTAAAAGTAAAGGTGAATAATGAAACGTGATGTATGTGTACATTCCATGTCCCATTATGCTGATAGCCCTGTATCTGTCATTTTGGAGATGACATGAAAAGATAATGAGTAAGGCTTTGTGCATATCCTGTGGCTCAGGGAAGGAAAGAAGCTCTTCTGAGGCTTGCATGTCGTTAGTGGTTAGTATTGGAAAATCCCCTTCTGCTTGTCTTGCCTTGTGAGATGTGAGACTTGAAAGAACTTTCACTTCTTTTACTGATTTGAAAACATATTTAACCTCTGAGAAAGGAAGCCAGGAAAAGCGTTGAATAACTTGATTTACCATCTCTTGAAATACCTCCTTTCCTAGTTCTGTGCCAGAATCTGAAGTGCTGTAGTGACAGCAGCCAAAAGGGAGTGAGGATTTGGATAGAGATAAAGGGAAAGATTAAAAAAAGAAGTCTAAATCTATATTTAATCCAATGGTCTCGTTATCTGAAGCTGGCCACTTCCAGGAGCTCTGCAAGCCTTTCCTTTAGTGAATGAACTGAGCCCTGTGCAGCAATGACAAATACTTCTGGGAAACACTTGCCATGTGTTAATGCTACAGTGAAAAAGTACAACTGAGTTAGATAGAAAAGGTAGGACTTTTTACATCTGTGGTGTGTGTGGTTTATGGAGGCAAAGATGACCCAAGAGAGTGTCTGAGTTGTTGAAAAGGAGGTTTTGGAATGACATCCCAGGAACAGCTGCTGCTGAGACTGTGTGGTGTGGGGACAGTGCAAAGTGCTTATCAGTGAAATGTCCAGTTAAAAATCTTGTACTAAATTTCTTTAGTCCAAGAAAAAAATGGGATTTATTAATGTTTCTGACAGATTTATTATAAAACATTGCTACTTGAACATGGTTCTAAAATTTTGATTTCACATTTTTTAAATTTTAATTCACATCAGTTTTAATCTTTGTAGTTAACTTTTAGCTGTTTGATTTTGGTAAACTTCTACTGACTTAAACCAGAACTTTTTTTCACGATCATCACAATATTATTTACTTGAAGTATCTCCTGTACTATAAGCTGTCTGGGACAGAGAGCTCCAAAGCTCTAAGCAAAATGGTTTCAGATCTCTTTGGAAGTAGATGTTTGCCCCTAGGTAGAAGTGTTCAGCAGTATACATCCTAATTTGGGGATGTCTAGCAGTTAGGCATGCAGAACTGAATCTAGCAGTACCTAGGTCACCCTTGTGATTACATGTTGCCTTTGGAGATTTTGGCATTGGCTGAGCTGCATGCTCCCTGTAATTCTACTTGAATTTTATATCCTCCTTTTGTCCTTTTCAGAAATGTCTGCTTGGTGATTAAAGGCTCATAAGGCAAACATGTAAAGCTATATTATAATTTAACTTTTGCCAGACATGACCTTTTTGTTTCTACCATTAGAGCCTTGTGCAGGGTAAAAAGGGAGTGCATCCTCACATCTAGCTGTTTCCTGGAGTCACTTCAAAGCTGCAGCTGAACCAAGAGGACAGAGATGGACAGAGAATCCTAAACAGACTCAACAAGTTTTGAACAGTCCATAGGAATGTGCATAAGGACAATTTTGGAGAATGGTGCCACACACAACATCATGGCAGTCACAGCAAGAGGCCACAACTGGTTTTTTTTTTAATCAAAGTGGGAAGTGAGGCATGGCAAAACTGAAGACTTTGGAATGTTGTGAGGTCTTGAGAATCTTAGGAAGGCTGAAGGCAGAGAGGCTTGGGGTAAGAGGCTTTTCAGCAGCTGACTTGCTTTAATTAGGAGCAATGGATTTAAAGTTCAGCATGCCGAGGGAAAATAATTCTCTTGCAAAGCCACTAGTGAGAATCTGAGTCCTTTACTTTTGTTGTTATTTAATTCCACTGGTGTATGAGGTTGTCATCAGAAGAATGTTTGTTGCTTGTTTATTCAGGTCAGGAAAGTTGTTAATGAAACATGTAGTCACATAGTAATTATGTCATCAGTAATTATGTAATTATGCTACAAAACTCTCCTTGCAGAAGAGGAATTTCCTTTGCACCTGATGATAATATTTTTCAACATAAAATATGTCAAAGCTTAGAAGATTATCTTGGCAGAGCATCATACCATTAAAGCAAGGCTGAATATATCCTGTCCAAATCTCTTGCTTCTTGTAATGGTGCCTAAGGCTGCAGTCCTCCAGATGTTGATACTACCAGCATTTACATTTTGAATGAAAACCCCCACTTGTGACCACAGACACTTCACAGTAGAAATTCTACACTTTTTTTTCAGCACAGTTTGTGTGATGTCATGCAAAATATTGTGATGGGAAAAAAATGCAGATCCCTCCCACCTTCAAAATAATTTGCTTTTAGCAATTATTATGAGAAAGGATGGGACAGCAGCTATTTCATGCTCCTTGCTTCCCAGTCTAGGTTAAGGTTGCACTGTTTGCCCATAAATAGCTAAAAATTGCCTTGGTCTCAGGAAGGAAACAGAAGGTGCTGCAGTAGAAATAGAAGTGAAAGGGCAAGCAAAACCTCCCTTGCATCAACACTGTCCAGACATCATCTGCATTAAACTTAATGAGCCTTATTTACCCTGAGTCAGCTCACACTGCTCTAGCCTTAATGGGATCCTTAAACAAGAATGGGAATAATTTCTTCTGAATTTTGGCAATTGTCACAACTGCTCCCACAGGGTTCCAAGAGCTGCTGGTAAGAGTTCCATTTTCTGTTTTGTTGGATACCAAAGGCAGCTTGCAGCCTTCTTGCTGTGGTGCTACAGTTTCACACAGTTTTGTGAATGGAGGGCAGGACCAAGTGAGCAAGGGATGACAAAGGGCTGAGCTAATAGAACACTGGAAAGAGAAATACATCTTTCTTGGTGTGTACTGTTAGTAATAATATACTATATAGAAAAACTGTATCACCACATGTGAAGGTTGCTTCATCCTGCTCTCCTTTATGAGCTTAGCTCTTATGTGCTCAGTGTTTGTCTGGGTTAGTAGCTGAGGCTCAAATTTAGTGAAAAGACTCGTGGTGGAGATGCATAGACTAGTTTTCCAATCCATTGCTACATTTTTTTGTGCTGTACACTCTAAATTGGAACTTACAACTGTCAGCTTGAAGAAGAAGGGCATGGCTTGGAGGATTGCTGATTCTTTCAGGATCAGATGTTCAGCCCACCACCCTCCAACAAACAGATCTTGGTCAGACCATTAGTAACAGTTCCAAGGAAAGTCATGAATACACCACCGAGCAGAGTGTGTGCACATTATCTTTGTGTGTATGTGGTTTTGTGGGAGTGAGATATATGTGAGAAGAAACAACAGTGAGGAGTAACACACCAGTCTTCCATACAAGTGACTTTTAAAGGTAAATTATGTTCCCAACTGCTGTTTTCCCCTACACAGCAACTTTGCATGGGAACACCTTATTAGAAAAAGAATATTGGGGTTGTGATGTGTGTGGGATTCATTTACAGATTATGCTTATTCAAAATGAGAGGGATCAATCTAAAACTCACATCATACCTTTGTATAGTGGCAGAAATACCATCACACTTATTGTATGCAGCAAAGGCACACAAATACATGTGCTTCCAAATGTCATGTGCTCTTTGTTTTGTGCTTGCACTTCAAATAATTTCTGCTCAACCATGATATCCTTTGGCATGGATGGATGCTTGTTTGTAGAAAAAGTAAAATAATTCCTGAGTTAGAAAGGTCATAGATGGGGCAATGGGACTAGGGACCCAAAGCTGGAAAATGTATTAACATAGTTTAATCAGTCATACTAAATTCCACTGTGGCATATTTCCTCAACAAATTAGTTGAAAGGATTCTGGGTTCTGTCACAGGAAAAGAAAACACTTATCTTTATTCTAAAAGGATTTTTTTTTTTCTTTAATTATTGGTCTGAAAGTGTTTGGGGGTTTTTGTTTATTGGGGTTGAGGGGTTTTTTGCATTTTTAGGAGTGTCAGTTAAAGTTCATTCTCTAATGTTTAAACCTTATATTAGGATATTTGGCCTTTCCTGTAAATTTTGCCAGAGCTTTGTTGTGCAGCCCTGATCAAATTACTCATTCCTTCTGTGTTTCACTTTCACTGTATTCAGGTGACTCTCCAGCACTGTCCTAAACTTCAGTGTGTCTGTAAAATGCATAGTGGAATGTGATGTCATTTCAGATGGAATTACTAAAAATTACTCTCATTCAAAGACAGAATATTTATTTGGATGTTGGCTAATTTGTCTTATCCAGCATGCTCTCTGGTGAAGAGTCATTACTTCAAATACTGAAAGAATGTGCATGCAAACCATTGGTTTTGGTAGAACAGTATGCTTAGGTGAGCAATCCCAAGCAAAGGAGTGCAAATGTGAAAGGATATCCGTGAGATTCCCCACTGAAGAATGACTGTGGTTGTTTCATTTCTAGCATGACCATGTGAGTTATGCAACATTAACTACCCCTTGGATAGTTTGAAGCCAAAGTTAGAAACCAATTTATTGTGTCCATTCTTATGCATCCTATACAACTGGTATCCTCCTCCTTCGTCCCTTGAGAGGAAGGGTAAGAAAGGCACTTCAGGAGGGAATACAGTTCCTTTACTCTGGGGTGGCTGCAATTATTAACAACAGCACTCTTGTTGAGTTGCACTCTTGGCACATTCAGATTGAAATTCCTCCTCTGTTAGAGTGCTACCTCTTTTTCACAAGTACCTTCTAGAGCTTTATAGCTTATAAGCTTCATAATGGTGGAATTCCACCCTGAAATACAGCTGTAGTATGATACACTGTGCTGAAGAACTCATCTATGGTTACTTTTTTCTTAAATAGAAATGGAGTTTTAAAAAGTACTAAAGTAATTCACAAAATTTAGTCATTAGTGATATGGTAAAAATAGAATTCCTCTAAATCATCTTAAAAGTTGGACTGTTTCCATCTACACCATTTAAACAGGTATTAATTTAAAGCCAGCTGCTTCTTGCCTTTTGCATTTCAGTATTGCTCTGTTAGCTTTTTGTTCTTCCTCCTGAGGATTAAATCTGTGTCCTGCAGGCTTATCAGCCCTGACTTTTTGAATGTGACAACGCTCACTGTGATCTCCTAACTCATCAATCAAGTGGGACCATAGCCTTCAAAAGGGTTTTAAAGAGCCTCTTTCTTGAATAGCTCACAGTATTTCCATACTAAGGGCATACTATGCCATAAAATAATGTTTATGTTGCTTTAGGCTTAATACCATACCATTTATGAGCACAAGTGCTGAAGCAATTTGGAAAGAGATGTTAACTTTATATCCTACTAGGAAAGTAGTTTTATTACTATGTATGCAAAGCAACAGGAAAGCAAAGCTTTGCTTTTATATTTTATTAGCTATCATTATCATGTTTCAGGGCCTTTTCTTGTATCAGTATTTGCAGACATATAGAAGTCTTTCTTTATGAGCATACTAAGCAGTTAGGAAATTAATAATGTAGCTTCTGAATCTTTAGAAAAAGCACTTACTTGCTTTAGAAAACAAAGAATTGCTTCAGCAATGAGGCTTAAAAATGCCAGTTGTAGAAAAGTAACATTGTAGTTGGCACTGTAAAGTGGGATGGAGATGAAAGCAGGTAACCTAACTGCTGTGCAAAGCTATCACTGTTGGTAGTGCCAGCCATTTAAATATTAATCAAGTTGCAACATAGTCCTGAGAGATCCTAAAATCATTAAAATATACTTCAGATTACTTTTTGTTGTCCACTGATTTAATTCTTTGGGGTTGCTTTCTGAGTTTTTTGTCATAATTGGGAGACTGAGAAAACAAATTTAAGATTTTTCAAGTAGGGACAAGTTGTCAGAAGCATGACTTTTAATCAGATTACAAAGTACTATTAAATTCCATAAACCTGTGAAAGTTTGTAATACAGTGATAAGCAAAGTTCTGAAAGTTTTCAGTCTCTGAAAGGCTTTTGACTGGGTTTAGAAAATGAAATTCTACACTGAGAAAATTCACGTACAATTAAATGTCTTGTTCTGGTAATGTTTAAGTCTATATTTATTTTTCATACATATTGTGTTTTATTTTTATATTATAGAAGACATCTCAAAAAGCACTAATAAAAATACTGGGAAGTTACTTCTTAAAGGAGCTTGATCATGTTCTGTCCATTTTCCATGGAAATTCTAATAGAATGGAATTCCTTATGGAAATAAGTGTTGTCCTTTTTGTGAGAATATACTGTCTAAGAGTATATTTGCTAACCCCATTCTGAATCCAAAGTATTAATTACACCAAGGAAATGGAATGCTAAAATATAGATTGCTTTGTATTATTAAAAAAGATTTAAAAAGATCTATGACTTTATAAGGTATTCTGCAGGAATGAGATTGTTATGTAGGAGCTGGTCTGGAGAGCCATGCAGATCCCTTGCTCATTGCAAATGAGTTTTGAAAGTGGAATCTAAATGAAAGCAGCAAATGATGATACAGATGTGGCACAAGCATTGCCCAACTTTAAGCTGCCCATGATAATTAAAAAAGAAAGAAGAAAAGAAAAACCAACTCAAAAAAAGCCCCAAACCAGCCAACCAAACAAAACTGCAATAAACCTCCTAAGATGACTGGTTTCATGACAAGCAAATAAATTACTGAGATAGCTCATAATAATCTGAAAAAATATTATTTTATCCAATCCAAAATGTTAGCAAGCATTACTCCTGCTGCAGATTTAATGGTTAATCAAACATGCAAATTATCATTAAAGCCCCTCTATCTTAGCTAAAAACTTTTGAAATGTTTTTCATTAGAATTAAATGCTTTTTGTCATTATACCTCTTGTCTTCTGAGGTCCAGTCTTCTCTTCTTTAGCTAACAACGGATTTTATTTAAGTGCTCGTAATAATGAGGAAGTCAAATGTTAATGGAGGAAAGGTTACAGCTATTTCTTATCCACTTGTTGCTGACACAGAATTTGTTCAATTGATATTGTATGAAAAAATCTGGGGCAGGCAGAAAAAGCTGTGATTCTAGCAATTAGAGATTTCTGTACCATTATGGTTGGGCATGTCATTCCAGAAGAGACCAGAAGCCTCTTGCACATGGAGCATGCCATTTCTTCTCAGTAAGGTTTTGTGACAGGCCAAGTTAAGATGTAAAGAGATACAAAATGAGGACTAGCTGCTCCTGTGCATTTGTAGAAGACCATTAAGGTATGGATCTGGATCTTGGCATGAGCCCAGCAAATGGCAGGTGTGCTTTCCTGAAAGATGAGCACTCCAGGGGTTTGGCAAGCTCTGACTGAGCTTGTTCAGGAAGGAGGGATCTGCTATGCTTTTTGGTTGGCTTGAAATCATGAAGTGTTGCAAACAGTCAGCCTTCTTCATTGCTAGTCAAACTAGTCTCGGTTTGAAAGACAGCACAAGTTTCTTTCTTGGAGATCCATATTTGTAATTTCTGTAGGAAAGGCCTTCTGTTCATTGTTCTTTCACGAATTAGTAATAACACAACTAAGTACAGATGGTTTGGGTTGATATCTAAGTTTAATTTGCAAAAGCAAGTAACCTCACCATGAAGTGTGAACTGAAGTGGGGCTATGTGGAATTACCTTTGCAGTTCCCCAGTTGGTCCAGAAGCTATTATTCTGCTGGCATGCACATCTTTTATTTGTAGTTATTTCGGTTCCTCCAAGTGATAAACTATGTTAGTGTCAGTGTTGAATGATAATTGAGAATTTGATCTCTTGTTATGCCCAAAAATCCATTTTAAGGAAACATCAAATTTACAAAGAAACTTCACATTTCAAAATGTGCATTCTGAGTTCAGCTGTTGCCTGTTTATCTTGATGGCAGCACATCCAGTTTTTACCCTAGAGTTCCAGATTTACCCAAAGGAAAGGATATCCTCCTCCAAAATAACTCTGAATAACATTTTACACTTTATAAAATTATTAGATAGTCAAAAGAGATGGAATATTGCTGGAAGAAAAAGAAAGATCTCAAGATGAAGTGAATAAGAAAATGCAAAAAATTGATTTTATACTGGTCTTCCTCCTGCTTGACAAGTTACTTTTAAACAGATTTTCAAAGTTAGGGAGGAATTTAATGTTCTTTATTTTCAAGTAGCCCCAATGTTTTTGGGCCTAGGATTAAAAAAATTTCTAAGCACTACAGATCTAACTGGGTAGATACTTTTACTAGGCAAACTATTATAAAAAAGAGGGTGCATAGGTAACGAGTTGGACATACAGAATTAATGGAGCTTTTATTGTTTTGGCATTCATCCATAGAAAGAGTGAATGATAATTCTTATTCACAGAAGAGGTGTGAGATAAATTCAGTAGCATTTATAAAGTTCTGAGGTGCTATTATAGTATTGAAAAACGTAGGAGGAGCCCATAATAACCCAGTGTTTAAATGGACTGCATATTGAATATGGGCCAGGGAAACTCATTTGTGTGCTATATGGGAGAGAGCAGAGGAACAACTATTCAATTACCTATGGGAATGTAATCAGTGCCTTGAGTGGTTTTGGTCATATCCTAAAGCATTTGCTGCAAGACCAGTGCATACACCAAAACATGCTCTCTTGTGTTTTTTGCCTGTGTTTTGATTTTGCAGATGCTTAGTTTTAGTTGAGCACATGATCAAGCTTATTTTTAAGCATAATATAACTTTAAATAAAATAAATAAATAAATAAATCTATTCATGATAAAATCGATCTATGAACAGATTCATCATAGTAAATAAATACTGCATCACTGGATCATTGTATTGGAGGTAAGTAAATGTCTAAACTGTTTCCTATTTCTAGCTAGCTGTAAGCATTTTGTAATGCTTGTTGATCACCATGTTGCCAGGAGATGAGCAGAGAGAAGCAACTGGTTAACAGCTGGTTGCATCTGGTCACAGCCAGGAAAGCACAGCAATAGAATAAACAATTCAGTTTTCAACAGCTGCATTTGCAGTTACAGTCTACTGAATCAAATAAGTGCAGTTTTCCAAGTATAATTTGTGAGTTAGAAACATAAATTATCTTTAGAAACATTTAGTAGTAAAGAGAAAAAAAACTATCCTTGTTTTATCATTTTTTCCTCTTTTCCTCTTTTACTATTGTTATTTTTAATTCCTGTCTTTGTTTTAAACATTGAGAACATCTACTAATAAACAACAGGCTTTAATTCTCTTCTGTGTTTTGCACCCTGATGTACATTTCTGTGTTTCAATCTCCAGAGATTCTATGCTCTCCTCTTTCACTTCTGGGAGCACTTGAGTACTGTTAGATATTCCCTGATAAACACTACAGACCTTGCTAACAGTTTTTACTGTCCCTGGGAAGTCACCAGATACAATATTGATGGGTAAGTGTAGAACATTATTGAAGAACTAATTAGATTTGGAATGCTGTCAAGTAATGGAGTGCCTGAATATGCTACTAAAAGCCATCTAGAGAATGGGAGGTGGTCATGCTCTTTGAAGACATCATGCCTGGGGTCAAAAAATATTTGTATCTTTTCTCTGTCAAGATGTCAGCATTCTCAGATGCCATGTTAGTATATGTTACCTACTTGTCCTGGAAAGTAGTAGCCTGTGAACAAGAAAAAGAACCATAAGGTCACAGGTATAGAGATTATTAAATCGGGGCATATCAAGTTTAGGTGAGATTTTGGCAGATCAGAAAACCTTTCAGGTTACCTATTGATCTACATACCACTGCAGCTACAGCTGCTGTTATGTGTAGTGCCTATCCCTACATAAAAAGCTATTTCCAAAGTAACAGGCAGTAGACAAAAAAGTTTGTCTAAGTTACCAAAGAGCCTTAACAGTTTCTTCAACCTATTCTTATCTCCTGAGTAAATAAAAAGTGCCTAATTATATATTTACTTGGAAGACTGAAAGGCTTTCTTCAAAGTCATTGGTACTACTTGCATAGCTAGTCCGTATTTTATGGGCTCAAGACTTTTTATTCACTTTTTCTCATTAAATGAGCCAATGTTTGGGGTCTGACTTTGTAATATTTTATTTAAGCTATTTTGATTACAGTCTGTATAAGGTCAAGAGGAGTGATCCCATGGCTGTATTGTAAAACATACATGATGCTAAAATACTTTCTTTTAACAACAGTATTTTCTGATTCAAATTGATGTGAACCAATACAGCAATTAAAAAATCATTGCAGTAGCAAACAATCATGCTAATACGAGTGTTATCATATTTGTCATATTAGTGATGTTATTCAATAGAGCATGAAGAATTGTGAGATGTTTTGTTTGCTTATTCATCTGAACTCTTGTATGCTGAAAGTGTCATGCCATAAAAGCCAGAAGAGACAATGATTTCCTAGCTATAATTGTCACGTGGGTAAACACACACCTATGTGTATTGTTAAAAGAAGCCATGTTAAAGATGATAATTGAGCCATTTAATTTAATGTCACTGTATGTATGTCTTTGATGCATAAATGTCATAAATCAGATACCTGAAAATATCCCTTGGAGAGTCCAAGTGTTAAAATAGTGTAGTTTACAACCATCACATCTTCACTCAACCTAAAGAAATGCTACAGTTGATGTTAATTAGTCATGCTATGTTAATAAGGAGAAAAATCACAAATTTATCACCAATGGTTTTTTACTTTACACATACTCACAGTGTCAGCAAATGTAACACCCCCTGGACACGAGCTGGCTTGTACCAATGGAATAAATGTCTTATGCTAGATTAGTTAGATTGAGTTGGTCTGCACTTACATAAAATTCTTGTTTCATTTGAAGTGTATTGCAGCCTCAGAACCTGGCTTTAGGTTAATTGTCTGAAGAAGCTTGAAATCTCAAAACAATCCATATAGAGTTCAGTGCACCCTAGAATAGAAGAATGATGGGGCACAAGAAATGAAAAGAGAAGGAAAAAAAGAGAAGCAGACAAAATAAATGTCTCTTTTGTTCTCAGTAAAGTAATAAGCAGCTAGTATAGAAAACATGCACAATATTAGGGGTCCTTCAGTCTAGCACCTCTGCAGAAGGACAAGAGAAAGTGTCTGGTCTGATCTTTGTGGCTCCTTAATGTACCTGACAACTGCCAGAGAAAGAAATTGACCCCACATCTTTGGTACCAGCCCATCATTGCTGTCCAAAGGGATGGCAAAAGTAGTTGCTTACTTTGCAATAAATGTATTTCTCCTGAATTGTTACAGCCTTCTCAAAAGGACAAACTGAGATGTGAGTGGAGCATTTTGATCGAGGAGATCCCTACACCAGTACTCCCCTGTGAGCATGGACTTCAGCTCAGCTAGATTGAAAGAGGAAGGTGGGGACAGTGGTCATGTCCTGAAGCAGCATTTAAATGTGTGATTTTAGCCAAGTTGAACGTGGGAGTCCCCACGCTCTTTTCACTGATTACAACGTCACTGATAAATCATACACGTGTTTGTACTGCATACAAGTGCTATTTCTTGGTGTCAGTAACCAGGTGCACAGGTATGATGAATGAATGGCAGTGTTTTGCCCTGTGAGTAAAGTAGATACAATGATTGGGTTAGTCACATATGTGACTAGTTTAGCACGACATACTCTCATACTTTTTTTTTTGACCTTCCAAGAAAGTAAGACCAATATAAAGGACATTTCCCAGAGCCATGCCACTTTATGATAACTAAACCTAAGCTTGCTATCATCACATAGCAACTTCTGGTGTCAAACACTGTGACTACTTAAAAGCAGTCAGAAAAGACTGAGAAGTGGTATTGTTAGAAAGTATTGTTTCTGTTTCTCTTATTCTGTTGACCATTGTATTCTTTCCAGTCAATGTATAACTCATGGTGTCAGCACTGAACCTGGTCCTGATCCAAACACAGAAGGGGGGAGGTTTTTAAATGCCAGCCATCTGTTTGCTCCTTAAAGGAATGCTGGTCAGCAACTAAAGCCACTGCCAGCAACAGGTAGAGGAATGTGAAGAATGCTTAGAAAAAATGCATAAAATGTATGTCTTGTTTTCTTATCTCTTCTCTCACACAACAAGAAGACACTTACCATCAGCCCTGTAATTGTCTCTTGGCAAATTGTTTCATTACTATTTCCTGCCACAGACAGAACAAATTGTCATTATTCTTCTAATCTAAATTTCTGCTTGTCTGTGTAAATAAATGTGGTGTGGCCAAGAAATGTACCTTTACAAAGTATGAACTACCATCTGCTGTACTGTTTTACCATTATGCCTCTGAGTCTTTCAGACAAGTTTTTGCTAATATCAAGAAAATTATTTTGAAAATTATTTTTTGATGCCATAGTTGCTCATAAAATGATTTGTTTGCTTTTTCCTCCATTGCTGTGGAATTTTTGGGAGCAGCAGTAGGAGAAAACAGCAGACAAACAAAGGTGTAAAAACGAATCTGAGCAGAATACTGGAAGGCAATAGAAATCACACAAAACTCTTGTATTCTTACTCAAGGAGAAATTTAAATAATGGATTTGTAGATGATATTATTGTATTGTTTGTGCCACTTTCTCTGGCTGATTTAGTCTGTGATGACCTCGAGCAGTAATATCCATTTTAACTACAGTACTTCACCATTTTTGAACATAAAATATGCTGAAGTCTGAGACCACTCTGAGAAAAGGTTTAGTTGGCTAATCTGTGGTTGAGTTTAAGATTGGAAGCACTGGTTCCTGAATGGTCACTCCTTCAGAGAGAAGCACTGCAGGGCTGGCAGAGCTGAGCATTGCTCTGGAACACGCACGGCCGCTCTGCTGATGGAACAGGAGCGTGTCTGTCAGGCTGATGGGCACTGCATATGCTTTTTGGAAGGCAGCAGACATGAAAAAGAGAGCTAGCACTGAAAAAAATGGCTCTGTGGGCTTTCAGCTAATGTATCTCGGCACGGTGCCACCATCTAGGCGGGTTTATTAAATGTGAGAGCTGCTGCTTATGTGTAAATTAGGACTGCCACCTGGCTGGTTTCCAGCTGTCCTGCCTGCTTTCATTCTGAACTTGCTGCTGCTGTTGGAGCTACTGTGCAGCTTGGTCTGGACATTCTCAGCAGATGTTTCTTTGGTAGTTGGATGGCTTTTTCTGTGTTGAAGATGACAGCATTTTACCTGTGTTTCAGCAATAAAGAGCCACTGAAGTCACAGAGGTAATTTTTCTGAAACGTTAATGGTGGTGACCAACCTGACAAGTTAGGAAAAAAGGTCACTTAAAATGTAATAAAAACAGGAGAGCTTCATGCAAATAAAACTATGGTGAAAAGGCATGCAGACTGTTTCTTTTTATAGCCTTTTCAAATTATAAGTTATATAGATGAAGTTGCAATAGAAACCTATTTTGACACTGCATTCTAGGCTAACAGAAGCTAGTAGACAGAAGTTTTACTTCCTAAGAATTTTAAAAATGTCTTTGTTATTTCTTTCCTGGCTTTTGTTTTCTGACTCTAGAGATATTCCAATTGATAAACTTTTGGTGCTCAATTCAGTTACTAATAAGGACCATTTTCTCAATTTCTTAAGAGAAGGTGCTCAATGTCTTTCTTGATCACTCAACAACCTTTCTTTCACAGTGGCCAGTACAAGCCATATCAGACAAGAGTGCAAGCACTGAGAGTGCAAGTGCTGGATGTTTTAGTTAATTTTGTGTTCAAAGTGTCTGAAGAATTAATTTATGATCACACTCAGCCACCATTTTTAAGACAGAGGTGATGCTTCCGAAGTTCCAGGGGGTATCCAAATTTGTCCACATTTCAGAGATAACATTTGTGCCCTGACCATGCATGGGAATGTGTGTCTGTGCTGCACAATACTAAGCCTCACTCAGTGTGTTTGGTCAGTGGACCTTCTTGGCTGCCTTTTCTTGCATTTGTGAAGCTGTATTATCTTTCTTGTGACTTTGAAACAGTCCTAGCAACCTGTAACGTGCTACAGAAAGTTTGCATTTTCTTGTGTAGATGAGAGGAGAGGGTGAACATTTATTGCAAATAAACCATCAACCCTTTTCCCCCCACATATAATAGTATCCGGATGTTTTACTTCTGCTAGAAACAACTCACTAGCACCTAATACTTACAATATGTGTATAAACAGAGAGGTCTTGTTTACATGCCAAATGCTTGCACTCACCCTGCTGTCCATGCTGGGAGTAAAACTGTGTGACTGTGAGTGATTCTGGTCCTTTGCAGAAATTTTTGTGCTGCCAAATGACGATTCAGATCATCGTGGGTATTCCTAACATATGGGGGAAGGGAAATGGAGGTGGGTAGCATGGGTATAATTAAAAGAAGAGATGCTTGCCCTTTTCTAAATCTGATTCATCCTTGCCCCTAAGCACAATACAAATGTTGAGTAGTCCCAAAAACAGAAAAAACCCTTGGTTTTTCTGCTTCTGTTAGCATTAGGTAATCTGCTGTGATCTGATGTTCAAGACATCATAGTATACTGCTCTCATGTCAAGGATTTTGGAAAAAAAAGCTAAGGAAATTGATGAGACATCCACCTAGCTTTTGGATCAAGATAGTGTGTTCAGATCAGATTTTAAATTAGTAAGTGCTTATTATCATCTTATATCCTAACAATTCATACTAAAATATAGCAATGTAAAGACGAGACAGCTGCATCTTGTAAAGATTTGTACATTCTTAAAACGATGTTTTAGCAATTCAGATAACATCACATCTGTCACCTTTATAATATCTTACTTTGATGTCCCTGGCATATAGGGGGTGGGGGGTGGAAGTCCTAAAAATGCTAAAGTTTATAAAACAACTTTGCCTTCAGGGGCAATTGACAGTACATAATCAGCAGTGTATCAGCACCCTCCCCCAAAAAAATTACAGCTTTTTAAATTTTTTTGCAACATTAAGATAGCTTGAAAGTATGAATTCTCTTAAAACTATGTGCTTACAGTTTATGTCTGTTGAAATTATCTGGATTTTAGCTAATGGATTTTAGCTAATGGGTTTTAAATGTTCTATAACTTTTGACCATTATTAATATATATGTTGAGTTTTGCTCTTCCTTCACTGAAAGTCATGCAGTCTTGCTGACCTTCATCAATTATAAACACTTAACAGCCAGCAGAGCCAATTTTGCTGGCACCTCATATCACATTCATGAAAACATTTTCAGGACATTTTCAGATACTGGGGACATCACATCAGCTTAGCATGTTCAGCAGCCATCTCCCTTCTTTTCTTCTGTAAGAGAAATGCTTCTTTACAATGTTCTCACAGCTGCAAGAAGCTGAATGAGCTTGGTCATGGCAATACCACTTTGAACCCCAGGGAAGAACTATGTATCAGGATACAACCCTGCTCCATTTCCCTTCTAGGACAATGTCAAAATTTCTACTAACCAAAATAAAGGTAGAAAAGGAGGCTTAGGAATGAAAAAGCAATGTAGTTCTGGTATGTCCCAATTAAAGTGCACATATTTCTGTTTAGATGCATGCATGCAATCTAAGTGTGTAATAAATATGAGTTAGAGCACCTATTTAAATATTTACATTTGAGGCTCACCTAGTCCTGTCTTTTACTTCAAACCATTACTTTCTTACCTTTCTAATAATTCTACATTTTTCATGAGGTTTAGACAGTGATTATGTCAAGGTTTTTAATCTATAGAAAGTACAACGCTGGGACTTTGGAAAGTGGGCAAGGACAGGGAGAAGGCAGAAAACTTTGTGCAGTAGTGTTTTTTTAGCACAGCTAAATGAGAGAGACAGCTGTAAAAATAGGATGCTTATGTGTCACAGCTAGGGGATCAAATCTCCTCACTAGGATGCAAATACAGTGTACAATCAAACTGAAGGAGATGTGAACAGACTAAATTGATATTTGATAAGGAGAATGAGGAGTCAAAGATCTGCATACTAATGCTAGGAACCCAGATGAAAAGGAGAAAGAATTGGAATTTCTAATGGTGAAGTACTTGGACATAATCCAAGCATTAATTATAAGGAAAATACCAAATTGCTGAGTATATATATTGGGGGTGGGGGGGATGTTTCTGTATTTGGAGTGATGATTTATGAGTTTGTATCATAATCCATCCACCAGCTAACTGGATATAAAAAGGATTTGAATAAACATCTTCTAAATGTAGTATTTTTGAAATAATTTTCTAACATTAGATCCCTTAAAGATTTTGTTTCTCCTATACCTTTTCTGATATTATTTACTTGTAATTTCCAGAGAAAATGTGACAACTTCATGAAATTGGTAAACTGTTTGTGTGGTACCATTATACATTAAAAGGAAACAGGAATACTGGAGTAATCATGGGCTGGGTCTTGTGGTACAAATCCTGGGAGAAATGGTGAGAGAGGACTCACATATGATTCAATTAAAAAGGAGTGAAGAGCGAAGAGCATAATTGATCAAGATCATTTTCTGAAATTAGATTTTCTCAGAGACTTTGACAAAATTATGATTTTTTGATAAAACTGTCATGCAGCTCTATTTCAACTCCTGTAGGGTGAATGGCTTCATATTACCTCAAAGTATTATTCAAAATACAACACAGTATACTAACAATGAAGCATAATAAGAGATTAAAAATGGCTGACAGATCAGAAAAATAGTTGTCAGAGAATGCAGGTGTCTGTATTTCTGCCTTAGATATATTTTTTTCAGCATTTTCATCAATGTCTTTCATTAAAATTGGTAAACTCACTACCAATGAGGTTTCTAAAAAATATAACAAAAGATGCCCTACAAACTACTGAGGTGAGCAGTACAGTCAGAAGCAAAATCTTGTAAGGAAGCTGGTCTGTGCCAAATTGTTTCTAGTGCCAAGTACTCAGTTTAAAGATCTCTGAAGATTTTTTAATCTTTCCTCTTCAGTTTTTCTGATCCCTCTGCATTGCATCTTTGGGTTCTCTCATTGGCACAGTGGTTCTGTTGTCTGCTAGATGTCTTATGAGTTCTCTGTATTCAAAAGTCTACAGTCTACTCCAGACATGATTACTTGGCTACATCAGTACAAAAACAAAACCCTAGCCACTCTCTTATTTTGAGGGCAGCTATCATGGTCTGGCCATCTCCATTGTGTTACATTTTCCTTACTTTCACATCAGGATGGTTTCATCTAATCTGCCCTTTGGGAGTGGTCCCTGATCTTTGCTAGGTCCCACACTTTTTTCTGGAGTAGTGACAAGGTCAGAATGCTAGCAGGGACTGCTGAGTGTTCTGTCAGTGTGGGTGGGTGGGTTCCTGGGTCTGCATTACATGAGTGCACACACAACCTCTCAGTGCAAATCACTGTTCTGCCTGCTCTCTCTGACATCTTCTAATGTGTGTTCATCTGGCAATCAAACTCAGTGCACATGGAGTGAAAAATGGATTTCCCTGCCAGTGATCACACTTCTAACAAATATATCATCACAGATACCACTTTTCCTGATCTCTACTGCATTCACTCTTCCTATAGAATGAAAATCTGAACATCACTTTCAGTCCCAGCCTGTCCTCGAGCCTCATATCCTGCCTCAGTCCATCAATATGCAGCTTACACTCATTGTACAAAAATTAAATTTAAAAAAAAATAATAAGCATAAAATTATATGGGGCAGAGTATTTGAACTGCACCTTCAAAGTGGGGTAGGATATGGAGTACAGGGAGAGTCATATAACAGAAAACAGGTTATGGATTTATAAACCATAACTAATATACAGTTAAACATGAAATTCTAGAAAGATATGTAGATAGCAGAAGAATATGGACAGGGAATTGATTTTTGCTCTGCAAGTGACCCTGCTCACTGGATTTAACTACCCAACCATTTCTTACCTGCTCAAGGAAAAAAATAATGTAAACTTTTGATGCAAATACTTTTGACATTCACATTTTCAAAAGAGATCGTGAACAATTGGAAGCAGCATAGAAAAGACTCATAATAATATTCAAGGATTGAAGAAAATACCATAAAACAATCTGTTTATCAAAGCTGACTGATAAAAACATGTAAATATCTTCTTTTTACCTGATACTGAATGGAAAGTGCTCTCACCCTTGACAACAGCTGAGATGTGACTAGGAAGAACCTGTTCCAATGTGAAAAAAATGTTAGAATGGAAAAGAATGTTATGCTCTTTGCTTCTTTTCTGTTTAAGTGTTACTGCTGTTATATACTAGAATACATTTTCATGACAAGCACTTAGTGTCACATAGGTTGCTTGTGTAGGCAAGCAGAAAAGCAATAGTACTTTTATCACTGGAACAGTAATGCAAAATTAGTTCATATATACAGAACAGCCTTTGTTTCTGACTATTGATGAGTTATTGGAAGTAGTGCCTAAAAAACTAATATAACTTTAATGTGGTACATTGCCTGTGCCTGTAAATTGTTTGTACTATTTGCTTATCCTTCCAGGTGTCAAAAAATGGGTGCAAAATACATGGAAAACATATGCTATGTGGAAAGATTGCTGAAGAGCTAAAATATGAAGCCCCTAAGCCAATTTCTGTGTGCTGTAACTCCATTCAATGCAACTGAAGTGAACAAAATTTTATCAGTGATAAATCCGGCTGAAGCTGTTAATTTATTAAACATATA
Organism: Oenanthe melanoleuca; assembly: GCF_029582105.1. Taxonomy (NCBI): domain Eukaryota; kingdom Metazoa; phylum Chordata; class Aves; order Passeriformes; family Muscicapidae; genus Oenanthe; species Oenanthe melanoleuca. The sequence goes on from NC_079336.1 coordinate 11,392,114, forward strand.
AAGAAGGGAGCAAAATAGTGCATTTATCTAAAGATGTTTTCTGAAGCTATACATTAAATATCAATGCTTATCATATAGAAGACTGCCTCACTGTTTCATTAAGACTTTATAGAAGTGTGCTGTGAGCAGAGATGGCAAAATGAAGGATTTTTAGATGTTTCATTTAGCTATTTCTGTATGGAATTTTTTTCTTTGAGAAACACTCTGTATCATACTGATGAGTGCAATATTAACAACTACTGTATAATGACATAGTCATCACACCATCAAGTGTATTGAATTCCTCAAATTTCACTACTAGGCTTCTTTCCCCTCTTAGGAAAAAAATTAAATCTGCCTTGGTTTTGCCAGTTAGTTCTGCCCTTTGTGCCCTGTGCCCAGGTCTTTGAGGGACAAATGTCCCCTGCTTTTACTGAGAACAGGTGAAGGGTAGGCAGGGTCTTAACAACATCCCAGTACCCAGCAATATGGGGGATGAAGCCTGGCTGTCATTTGCTGTCCAGTAAGTGTATGTAATGCACATTAAGACTGGTGGAATTAAAGGAAATGTGAATGGATTTACTTTACTGAAGTCAATAAATTCAGTGGGTCTGGTATCTAACCCTTTTAAAAGTGTGGCTCCATTGATTCAACACATGGGAAGGATCTCTCCCTGCATATTGTCCTGGGGATTGAATAGTCTTCAGCTCTAGAAGAAGTGAATATTAGAGCTCTAATTTACAATCAGCACTGTAAAAAGCTTTGTCCTATTCAGATTGTCTGGCAGCAGCAGCAAGCACAAATGTGTTTATTGAAACTCATTCCAGGGCATTGTAATTGTCCTTATTTAGGCAGCCTTAAAAAGAGAGAAATATATAATTCATGGCAATCTTTAAAAACTGGCTGACCAAGGCTCATGACAAATGCTTACAAATGGGGATTAAAACCTGAGCTGTCAGTGAGATAATTAGTTTATTCCAGCACACTGAAAGGCTGTGGTTGTGATGATGATGGGTGCCATCTGATGAGTAAGGAGTCATGTTACAACACAAGCACATGCTCCCCCTTCCCCTCCCCTCTCCTCCAGTATGGACCTTATTTAGCCAGCTATGATACTGCTTTTCACAAGAGAAAAATAGGAATTGTTTTAACTCCTCTGTTTTCTGGTTCTTTTCAAATAATGATTGACAATCCCCATTTGGCTAGAGTAGAATCTGAGACCAGAGATGTCAAAGAGAAATATTTGCAAATTCTGTCCTCACTCAAACTAATTATTTTTAGTTTCCATCAAGCAGACAACTATACCCATAAATTCATAAACAGGTTCCTAATGCAAAAACTGTCAGTAAATTGGCCATATTACAGAACAAATTGCTCCTTCTGCCAAGGTTCCATGTTCTGGATTTTCTTTCTACCAGCATTTCTGGTCACAATATGTGAAGACTGCAAGTGGAACATCATTTTTATATAGGCAGGACAGCTGTGGAGGGAAAGAAGGAGGGGAAATTAGGTATCTCTTCTGCTTTAGCATAACTGCAGAGCACAGAATAGTGGGCAGCTAGTCAGGGATTAATTCAGACAGGCAGCAATCTTCATGCTAGATAAACTGTTGGGTGGTCTATGGACATTATTAAAGTCAAGTACCTGTCTGCAAATTCTAATCCTTCAATCTGTGAGAATGACATTCTGAAGATCAACTCACTAGCAGACTTCTAAGTGTGAGCTTTACAAATAACAGGAGAACAAAAAAATACTAATTAAAATAAGAAAATTGTATTCCTGATCAGAACAACAACATTGCTTTATAAAATGGCAGCTGACTTTGCATGTGTCAAATAATCTTTTGCCCTCTTTGCTTCTTTACTATCTTCTATTTATTTAGGTTCCCAAATTTACTTTTTGTAGTTTTACAATACTTTCCAAGTATTTTGTAATCAAATGGTTACACATAGAAATATTACTGGCTTTCTTATGTCAGGCCTGTAGGTGCATAGTCCATTCTAGGGAAAGTAAAATTAGAAAGGTGAACCAAATGTAGGGAAAAAATTCTTAAGCTGTTAGCCTGCAAATAACAACTCTTTTTAGGAAAAGAAATAATAAAGCTGGATCTTGAGAACTAAAGCACTGGCAGCTCCACAGTTAAAGACTGAACTCTTCAAACTAAATGAAGCCAAAGAAACCTTATTGTGACAGTTAGACCTATCTCTGCAAAGGACAAGTCTAGTGAAAACAGTTTTCTCCAATAAAGTTGTTAACAAGCAGCAGAGGAACTGCAATTAATTTATTCCAAATTATATGCCAAGCCATAGAGAAAGAATCCAAGTGTGAATAATGCTGCAGATGGGATGTCTTTGCATTACCCAAGTAAACATAATGCAATACCAAGTGTCCATTGGAAAGACTGAGGTTTTATTCATGATATAAAGCTTGGCACTTCAAAACAGGTAAAAATGCAAAGGGATAGCATGCATTTTACTGCTTTTCTTACTCACCTAAGATTCATTCATGAAAAGCAGTATGATTTTTTTTCCAATTTGAAACTCGTGTCCTGGTTGAGTTGTATTCATGGGATTCCTGCTGATGTCACTAGGATGTTAAAAGGCAAAGCATCTCCACATCATACAAGTGTTGTGACGATTTTTAACCACAGATAAGAGATCTGCATGGCAGCTGAGTGAAGGAAACTTTGTTCTTGGACTTTAATAAACTTCCTGTCACATCTATCACTCCTGGGCTCAATACTTTCAAGCTTAGTGGACTTTCTTCTTTCATGATTAGTGAAGTGCCTGTAGCTGACTAACAAAGGTTAGTTATTTTCTAAATGTCTGTTTTAGCAGAGTGTAAATGACTGGAGAAGACAAGGAGTGCAATGCATGCTTGTAATATTTTGATGCGTGGAGATTAAATTTTTTATGAGGCAGATCATTTCCTGTTGCCTTGAATGTACATTCTGTGGTTTTGGTTTGTTGGGTTTTGGTTTTTTTTCTGTATTAAGGAAGTAGATAGTTGTGTTATAACATTAGTGATTATGAAAGCAAAGGCATTTCTCTTGTGAACTGAGTCATATCTCTGTAACTCCTTTCATTTAAATCAATGGTTGAGCACATGACCCATGTTTATGTAGCATGACATACTTTAGATATGTAAAAGCTTACATGGAAACATGCACCTTGGTTTGGGCAGACATGATCAACGTCCTTTCAGTGTGAGCAGGTTTTGTGAAATGAATCCACCAAGAGGTTTTCCTTGCAGCTTAATTTGTATGAGCTGCTGTCATCATTTTTAAGGTTTTGTTTCTGGAAAAACGTTACTTGTGTAGTTACTACCACCACATACTGCTTTTGAATGCAGGCTAATATAACTGTGTTGTGTGAAGCACTCTGAAAGAGTCTGACAGCATTTTATAGTGACCCCTGTGCCAGTGCTAAACTCTGTGGATGGTGTTCTGAAAATTTGTGAGCAAGCTGGGGTCACATCAGGCCAGGATTAGAACAAGAGGTTTCTAAGCAAAAAAAAAAAATTATATTGATGGATTCAATCATTTGATGGATTCAACCATTTATGATTTCTCCTGTAAAAGACAATACCTTTTAAATTTGAAAGCTGAGTGGGTTCAGGTGAAGCCTATGTCTTTAATTGCTGAAACTTCAGTCTGGAAATTCTGCAGTTTAGCAAACTCCATGACAGTGTTTGTGGAATTGCAAATAAAGAGAGCTTGGTTACAAATGGCAATCAGACATGGCTTGCACTATCAAAAGCAGAGATGGATGACTGGCATGAGCTGCATAGTTTTAGTTAAGAAATGAAATATCCATATAATTACTATTTTTACCTTTTTAATTGTAAAATAGGCTGAAACAAGAAACAACAAGATTTTAAAATTACTTTTTCATTTTTCTTGCATTCTTCATTGCATTAATTAATTAATTAATTAATTAATTAATTTTAAATTGCTTATTCATAAGAAAATTTATTTGCTTTGTTGACTTTTTCCCTCTCCTTCTTCAGATTTGCCTCCAGGGCAAACATCTCTTCAGCTACACACCTGGCCTAGAAGAAACCTCACAATTCAAACTCTGCTTGTTGTGACAGTGCCAGGTACGATGATCCTCTTGCAAAGCTGGAGGTGAGACAAAGTGAGGTGCAGTCCATGAAGCAGCTAACCCTTCTGAATCATACTGCTTCATACAAACAAACAAACATACAAAGCAGCTTTGTGTCAGATCTGGGGGAAAGGGTGTAGTTTGGGTGGATGGGTCAGGAAAATCAGTCCAGTGTAATTCCTTGTCTAGGACTAAATTATTTGTTATCACCTACAGTAAAGTGTGCTAGCAGTGCTATTTTGGGTGGGGTTGTGTTTTTATACTGCTGCTCTAACAGAGTACTGATGAGATTACTGAAAGATTATTGAAACTGGCTTTGTGGATGGGGAAAAGGTATTCCACAGAAGTACCTGGGTGCAGAGAGTGGCATGAGGGGTTAACACAGCCCTCTGTCATCAGCTTTTCCTGTCTTCACTGATTCTTCTCCTGGACAGAATAAAGAAATAAGTTGTTGTGCTCTAGTCTAATCTAATGTTGATAAAGAACAACAGTGCCTGTCCCCAGAATTACTTTCACATTTATGCATGTGAACAGGATGAGGCAGTCTCTGCTCATGGCCCACGTGTCACACTTTGACCTTAGAGTATGCTTGAATATTTTATAAATAAGATGGACGCTGTTTATTCCATTTTTATGTTCAGCCCAGTTTGAATAGTGGCTCCATTGTGCAAAGGAGATGTAAGAACATTACCTGTGGACCCTCCATCCTGCATTGCACCACTCAAGTGTCTTTTTTGTGTCTCTGAACAGCAGCTCTGAACAGCAGGAGGTCTGCCTTGCTCATCCTACTCCTTGGGTCAGGCAGGTTGTGGCAATGGGAAGTTACTGTCTACAAGCATATTGTTTCAACATATTGTTTCACTAGTTTCTTATCAAAAAGGAAAAATGAAAAACCTGCCCAAAGGACATAAAATGGAACAGAAAGCCAAGCTCTGTTTGTGTTTGGGGGAGGGTGGTGGGGGTGGTGAGTGTTTACTTTTAGACTCTGGCATGAAAACAAATTAACCCAACTACTGTTGTTAGAGCAAAAAATGTCTTTGTGGTATGTGTATAATCTTAAGATATTTTTTTTTTAAAGACTTAGCTTAACTAATATTTGAAGATAGTATGGCCTGCCCAAACTCATGTGGGTGATAGCAATATAAATGTGAATCTAGGAGGTCCTAAAGTAGTAAAACAAAAAAAAAAGAAAAAAAAACCCAACCCAAATGAAACAAAAAATAACAAAAAACAAACAAACAAAAAAAAACAAGAACCAAAATAAAAACAAGCAAATGAAACAAAACCAAAACAAACAAAAACCAAAACTCACCAAAAAACTAAAACCCCAAAACAAAACAAAAAGCACCTAACAAAACAAAGCAAGCAAGCAAACAGAAAACAATCCAGGATTGAAGCACCATATTCTTAACCGGAAATAAACCCTCATTTTCTAGTGTTAATTATTTTAAGTCAGTCAGTCTTGCATTTCATTTCCATAAAAAGGGCACAAGAAAGGTTACAAATCGGTGTCATCTACTGTGAATGAATTCTTTTTTTGAAGCTCCACAGCCTACAGTATTTAAATTATGCCATCACTGAATATTTTTCCCCAGTCAGGAACTAAGCCTAATGAGCCAAGAAGAGAATATTTATGCATAAAGATACCTCTGGAGCTCAGAAAATATACAATAATCACTTACAAGTCTTCAGAGGTGGCCCAAAGCAACAATTTGCACTGGTGATGCACATAGTTGGATTTACTTTGAAAGCAGCTCCTGTAAGACAAATACCACTCTTCTGTTCTTTGTTTTCTTCCCATTCATTTCTATTACACCCTGAAACTTTCATTAGTGAACAAGAAGCAACTCTGTAATCGATATTATGAGCTAGAAAGCAATTTCTATGGGATTTTTTTTTTTTTTTTAATAACTTTACTTATATAGAAAGGACTAGATTCTGGTTTCAGTTGTACTTTCATAAACTCTGCACCCTTGGGGTGATTTACCATGGGGTAAATGGGGTTTTGCATAACAAAGACATAGTTTGGCAGGCTATTTGCCAAACATCAAGAGAGTTAAGTACAGCATCCTGAAATTGAAAATTAGTGTGAGTTTTAGCTACTTTAGCTATTAGGCAAATTGTTGCCCTGCATATTAATATTATATTATTATGCAATATTTTCACTTCTTCCAGAGAAGCTGAATAAGAATCGGTAGCTGAAGGAACAGGTTGCTGAACCATGTGCAAAGTCATGAATCACCTTCATCCAAATATGCAGTTATAGTTAGGGGCAGTCTCAGAATAGGGAAAAGATTGGTTTGCAGCTCAGTTTAATACCATCTGAATGCCAAAAAATCTCCTCTGAGCACTGTATGCCATGCTCCTGTAGGCTTGCTGATATCCTTAGAGGGCATTAAAAGCATCTGGATGCTTCCAGGATGCAGGAAGGTTGATTTTCCTGGGGGAAAATGTGATGGCACTCTCTCCTAGCTGTGCCACCTACACTTTCTCTGCTGGGCTCCTACAGGCAGAGATTACCCTTGGCCATGGCAGTGGAGCTCCCTTGCCCTGCAGTGGAGATGGCACACAAACCAGTTCTCTTATGGGAATCCAGCAGCTGATATTTATACTGGGAGAAGGTCCTGGCCCTTTGTTTTACTCTGAGAAACTGACATCCAAGCAGATTTTATATGAGGTTTTCTCAGCCTGAAAGTTTTAATAGGCTGCCAGTTCTGAATATTGTTTAGGGGTATTTTTATCCACATGAGGTATTTTTCTTCCTGTGAAAGAAGTTAAAAGAAAATAATAACAGAAGATTTGAATCTGAAAAAGACATGACCAGAAGTTAAACAAATTAATATTTTTCTTTTGATTAGCTCTCATTTGCTACTGAACTTTGAATTTGCTTCTTCATTAGACATGAGGGGGACAAAGGGGAATCTAATTAAAGGTTGTTACCACTCCACACCATTGGTGCCTAAAATCCATCATATCTCTATACCCTGATAGATAGTCCATTATAAAGAAATGATCACTAGTTTTGTTTCAAGGCCCAAGATACGTTATGCCAGGTCATAAGCTAAGAAAAGTTTGTCATAGATATAAACATTTAAGCTATTTTATTATCATTTTAATCATAGCACAGGACTGAAACTAGAATCCAGGCTTGAAATTAATGAAGGCTTCCTATCAATGAAAGCAGAAGAAGATCTCTGAATGAGAATTCTTCTGACATACAATAAAATGTGTATGTTGAAAACCAGGTTAGTCACCCAGGCTTGGGATGAATGTACCTGTTTGTTAAATCCTAGCTGAGAAAATAGTCTTGAATTAACCAAAAACTGCTTCCTTTCCTCTGCACAGGACAAGAAGCCACTTGAGGACATATTTCTTCTAAGGCATCCGGGTTAAACAGTCTGCACATTAGCAGGACAGCACTGTCAGAGAAAAGACCTTTTGTAGAAGTATGGTACACATTGAATTAACTAGCCATTAAATTAATCATTAACCAGCCATTGAATTACCACACGTTGAGTTATCCAGCCAGCTCCAACTACAAAAAGCCAGATTCATCTCTAACTACCAGCCATATTCACACACACATTTATGTGGACATACATACATAAAGATTATGAAGTATAGGATATATATGAATACATACCTTTACAGCTAGGCACTGTTTGTTCTTCAATTCCCAATTTTTGTCACATGCAGATAAACTGTGATCTCGAATAGATTTTAATTTATGTATCCAAATCGCTGTTAGGCTTTTGAGGAGAAATAAAAATGTTTCCATCTTTATTGTTTGTAATTTTTTCAGTGGTCTACTTCTCTTGCAAAAGTTATACCATCTGACAGAGGTGTCAAAGCAAAACCAGAGGTAAGCAATAAGCAATTAAGTAGGAGGCAGAAAACAATCAGTAGCTGTTCCTTGCAGGTCTGTCAGAGAGATCTACGGTCAACTGCTGTATAGTTACTGACACAGTGCCCTGCCACTTGCAGAAAAAAAAAAAAAAGGGAAGAATATGTGGTAGCTTAAGAAGTTGTCAAAGAGAAAGGATAGGATACAAAAGAGTTCTCCATTCTTTTATGGGTCTTTTTTCACCACTTCACAGATATGTACCTCAATATTAATGGGTGTGTGCCACATAGTTTTTTTCCAGAACAGCACAAAGTAGGCACAGTTTGCTGGTGAATCTGGTCAACAAATCTATATTTTCATTAGGATAAGGTTCTTCCCCCAGAGGTTGATTGGGCACTGGAACAGGCTCCCCATGTAAGCAGTCACAGCACCAATCCTGACAGAGCTGAAGAAGTGTTTGGAAAATACTCTCAGGCACGAGGTGTGATAACTGGGGTGTCCTGTGCAGGGCCAGAAGCTGGACTCAATGATCCTTTTGGGTCCCTTTCAACCCGGGGTATTCTGTGATTTACACTTGAGTGAAGTGAGAGTCCAGAGTGGACAGATGTTGGAGCTGATATTTTTCACTCAGTTATCCAAAATTTCCAGCATCCCCAAAGCAGTTCTTTGCAGCATGAATCACAGCACTAGCTACTTCAGAAGCAGGTCTGTTGTATTTGATGCTGGACTTACTTGATGCACTTGAGCATAGCAAATCCATGAAATCAGAAGCATCCCCTCTGCCCTGAGCTCAAACCAGGTACTGTACTTGTAGGCAGTGGCTTTTTGCCCATGAGTTCTACTTGGTGCAAAGAGCTGCAGCTATAAATTACTGCTGGACATCAGAATCTTCTGCCAGAACTAATGGAGTTGTCTGACATTCCTTTAAAGAACATGTAAAGGATTGTTATAGCAGCCTATGATACAATTAAAGATATTTTAGATATGTCTGCATTTTATACTGTGAAGAGGATTCATCCATTGTGTCTACTCTGAGTGGAATAACAAAAAGACATATCTGCTTCCACACTTACAACAAATAAAGAGCTGGGCCTCAACAAGGTTTATTACCTTGGGCTAAAGATCACATAATAAGGTCAGATGATTTCTTCTCAGTCTGGAAGTGGACAAAGGCAAGCTTACACTTGGCCAAAGAATGTGATATAAGCTTACACAGCTTCACTCAAATGAGCTTCAGATATGGTCTGGTCTATATGCAAAAGGTTTTGAGGGTAGGATACAAATAAACCTCAAATTGATCAGTCTTAATCCAATATCAGAGTAGATTTTTGGGTCTGTTTATACCTCTTAAGAAGAGGTTTAGGTTAAATTGAAAAGCTATGCTTAAAGCAGAGCAAAGCTGTTTACACTGGGGATTATACCAGCATGGCTTTTCCTAGACAGCTATATCAGCATGAAGGATAAAATGTAGAAAAGTCTGCAGATGTACTGTGATAAAAACGTAATAAGATATAGGATGGAGAGGAAGAAGGACAAGAATAACAACAATCATTTGTTGTTTGCATTTCACAGGCTTTGAAAAACTTTTAAAAAAGAAATTTTCTCTTTCCTGTTTCTGTGTGAAAGACTCAAACAGACAATAGGGTAAAATATTTCTGCCAGGACTTAGGAAACTACTCTGCTGACTATAGAGAAAATGCTGCCAAATTCAGGAAGTAAACAGGCTGAAATAAACAGAAAAACAACATTTACTTTTCTCAAATCTCTTAAAGTAAATCTTCTCTCCTAGCAACCATATGGAAAAACAGTTCAGACACAAATGTTGCTAACTCCAAGTTGCTTCAGTGAAAGTATATTGTGCATGGTCTCTTGCATCCATGGCACACTTCCCTGGAAAGAGTTCGCCCCTTCACTCACCAGCACAGTTGAATATGCTGCATGTTACACAGGCTGTCATAGTCTAGGCAAGGGTGGAGGATTTGTGAGCCTCCAGATTGGGGCTCAAAAGTTTGAGACAGCACCATTTTTAGGTTTTGGCAAAGATGGTGCCAGCTGTCTGGCTCTCAGGACTTCTCCTGTCAAGTGGTCCATGGAGCAGCATTGGCACCAGCTGCACAGAAAATAAAATGTACCTGGACCTTCAGAGGGAGGTCAAGTGCCTCATTGAAAGCCTTCAGTAGGCAACAGAGAGAGAAATGAGGAGGCAAAAAGAAACAAGGAGCAATTGAGTTCAGAAAGAAACTGAGGGAAAAGAGATGTGTGCTGGGTCCAACACAGTGTGTCCATCACCTCCACACCCATGGGCTGGCCCTGTGAAAATGGAAACAGCACTGCTAGAACTGGAAATCCTCAAGGTTCACTTCAGTCTTCAGTACAATTAGTATGTCTGAAAAGTGGAGTGTTCCTGTTTATTGTCTATGCTGAAATGGATTGCTTCCTAAATTTATTCTAATGTATTCAAACCACATATAATGGAGGGACAAGGTTACAGACTCCTGGAACAAAGATTTCCCCCCGGTGACACTGGTTGCAATAACAGGAGTCTTTTCCAGAGAGCTCATGCAGAAGGGAGCAAAGGCAGCTGCTTTTGGGTGGTGTGCACAGTCTGAGAATTCCTGGAGCTTGGACAGCTGAGATGCTGAGTGACCCTGAGTCCCCCTGAACTCCCCAGGGGCTCTTTGGGCTGTCCCCTGGCAGTGGGAGCCCCTGTTCTCTGCTCCCCTCTCCTCCAGCACCGAGGGCAGCTGTGCCTGACAGGCTTTACCATGGATCCAGGTGCAGCCTGTGCTTTGGCATTCCCACAGGCAAGCTCAAGGGTTCTAAGGCCTGGAAAATAGCACAGAAACTATTTTTTCAGTGAGCACTGCTCCTGGCAGTGAGTCTGATAGATGTTCTGAAGCAGAATAAGCAACATTCAGCCTGTCCCCACCATCTGCACAAGTCCTGTTTTGTTTTCCTCATTCAGCTCCATTGGAAAACATCAACAGAAAGATGGGTTTTCTTTACCAAGAAAAATCATGTGTTGGTTTGTACTATAACTCATGAGTCCTTTGTATTCTGGGAGAATACAGCTTCAGTGAATTCATGGCAACCATTTGAACTTTCTGAGATAATCTGCTCCAAAACTCAATAAGAGCTCTTGAACTATGTTCATGCTATCCACAGGGCTAATCTGGCAGCTGGATAAATCTCATTTTCTGCTCAATTGCAAAATAAAGGTGACAGAGGAAATATATATTCAAGGTATAAACCAGTGATTTGGGAACAGATAGAAATCTGAGCAAGTACTGAGTTACAAACTTTCCTTTTTTGTCCCCATGGGTCTTGCATGATCATAGAAAATCCTTCTGATGAAAAATCCAAGTTAAGGATTGTTAGCTAGGGCAAAACAGAAGGAGAAAAGACACAGGTTATTATTTATTTGTTGCCACTTCTGGTAGTACCTGGGGGAAGAACTGACCACAGAGACACTACTGCACTGTTCATGGGACAAATGCATAAATTCCTTACTGTAAACAAGTAATGATGGAAAGAATGGAGCAAACAAACTATAGAAGGACACAAATGCAAACTTTCTCTGTAGAATGCTGAAGAACAGTCAAGATTCAAACTCATTGTTTCTCAGTCTTTTACATAAGTTTATCTTTCATTGCTATGGAGATAAAACTGTACAGTTTTTACTTTAATTCAAACTAAGATATGGGAGAAATCATTCTAGCATTGATAATTTTGCCTTCCTAAATAGCCTGTTCTGTTTCATTTATTCATTTCCTTTCTGAAAATCTTTTTCCTTATTTTTGTTTGAAATGTATGGTTTATGATTGAAATACATTTCACCTGAAAATTTGGTCTCATGTCTCTTTATGACCACAAGAAATGTCTGTAAATCCTCCCTGGAGTAATTCTGCCTCTCTCAAATGTCTGCTTTCTCTGAGAGGAATCACCCTCTGGAGGAGGCTGTCATGGTCCATGAGTAAAGCAAAAGCCTCTGTCACTAGCCTGAACTGTAATATTTATTTCTAGAGACCTGAAATCAAACCAAATTAATTTTCATAAAAGCAATGCTGGGTCTCTTGGTACACCTTTCAACTCCTAAATATCATTAAATAAATGCCTAATTAAACTTATTAAAAGGAAAGAAATGCCTAATGAAAATGCTATGCCAAACTATTTAATCCTAGAGACCATGAAATCTGGTGGACTTGTCACTTCTGCTGAGCTATTAAGAAATATTCTGACTCTACAGTGATGGTGACAGGATAAAATGTGGTGACACCTTTTGAAAAAGAGGACAGACAGTCTGTATTACATTTCACCACATCTAAGTGTCTATTGCATCAACTAAAATACATGAGTAAAACAAAAGGTATCAGGTTTATTCTCTTGCAGTGAGGCCAAAGTGGGTTATTTTGGCTGAGTGTCTGCTGCAGTTTCTTTCATCCTCCTAAACAGAGAGAAAAGTTGTGTTAGGAATGCCTCCTCACATGTGCTGACCTCTGGGCTGTGCCCAGCAGTTATTTGATAAAGCTTTAGCAATTTTTTTGATAGGGATGCTTGAATTTCAGTGCTCAGCACAGCTTCCTGGCCATGTTTAATTTCTTAGTGTACAGTTTGTCTTAAGGTGCAATTCATCTCCTCCCAATAGAGATATCAAAGGTAGATGAATATTTCTCAGACTATGATCTGTGAAGTGTTTGGTGATCTGTCAGAAATCACAAGGCGATTTCACAATTCTGTTGAAAAAACCTCAGTTTTAAATACAAATTTAAATTGTTTAAATATAAACAAAATTTAAATATAAATGCACTCATATATATTTTTTTCAGGCATGCAAGCAGGAAAACAAAATGGAGGAAAATAAATGTCACTGTAGATTTTTCCCAGGGCAGCTCAGTTTTATTTGGATAGAAATGAAAACCATCATGGCAACACTACACTAGATGATCCTTGGCATAATTTCAAAAAGGTTGCCTGGAAGTAAGTTTTTTTTAAAAGAGTTGAGGAACAGCAGGTGAGCTGACCCTGGGTGTCCATGCAGCCCTGTGACTGTTCTGTTTGAAAAGATTTGCATGGGAGATGGTTTCCATGAAATCAGGTCTTGCTTTCCTGTGCTTAGGGGTAGAATGAGCAGAAGCAGGAGGCAGATGAAATGAGTCTCATTAGGAGGCTGAACTGGCAAAGAACAGTGCACTGAATCCATGATAGTTTTGCTGTTCTGAGTTCTTCTATCAGCCCCCACAATGTTTTATTAGTTACTGAGTCAGTTGTGCCACTCTTGGTGCTCAGAGTTTCTGATGCCCACCTCTGTGCCCTCCCACCCTGGGGCACTGTCACCTCTGTGAGCTCTCTGCTGCCCTTCTTCCCCTCCCCAGCCGAGCTCTGCTGTGCAGCAGAGCCTGCACTGGAGATCTTCAGCCCAAAGGCAGGAGTGAGAATGGAAGATAGCTCTCATCTAGTGCTGAAAATAAAGAACAAACAATCCCAGGACAGCAGCTGGTGGCCAAAGACATTTTCAGGGGGTGAGGGATCATAGCTGGAAGCTTAGAGCCTTTTTGCACTGTTCCCATCACAGAGCACTGTATACAAGTTCTCCAGCAAGATCCAGCTGGTAGAGGGATGGGAATTAGTAAAGGGAAAAAGACTCCTCTTGTCCTTCTGCTACATCCCTGTCTAAGCAAATGTCTTGGTTTGATAGTGCCTCAATACTTTTTAAGTTCACTACTGAGAAATATGTGAATGAGGTCACCTCAGGTTAGATTTGGATTCCCCAGACATATTCCAGGTGAGACTCCCTGGTATAGCCATGCACCACATTTCTCCAGTCTGCATCCCTAAGTTTGAGAGACACACTTAAACATTTAACTTTGTATGAATTCATCCTTTTCTGGTCTGTTCCAATGTCATCTGAAATTTCTGTTAACTAATCCAGTTTGTCTGTGCCACATAACAGGGTTTTGTACAAAATGGTTTTTTCGGTGAGTTAGGAATGTCATGTTTTAATCAATGTCTCTCTGAATGCTAAATCTAATGAAGGCTGTAAGTGAGAGACTATAAATGCACATTGGGAGTTTCCATGGAAACCAGAGCAGTGTCTCCACGCTGGCAGCGCGGTGCAGCGCTGCCCCAGCGCAAGGCTGGGGCTTTCCAAAATGCTTTCAGCAGTCACATCAAAGATTTCCAAGGCTTGGAGCAGAGAGCTGGGTGCTGTTTTGGTGGCAGCTTGCAGGCTGGCCAGTGTCATGATGGTAGGGTGGAGCTGGTGCAGTCACCTGCTGAGCTGGCACACACTGTGGGATTGGGTATCTACTTCTGTACAGCTTCTTTAGCAGAACTTATGCACCATTAGTAGCCAAACTTCCTGAAACCTTTAGCCACAAGCTGTGAATTTTCACTCAGATATGATGAACTTTTACATGGTGAAGTACAGTGAGGAACCCAGAGTTCATTCAAGCCAGAAGATAAGAAAGCTGCATTCTTTAAGAGAAGCTGCACCCTCAGAGAAAGGAAAGGAAACCAATTTCTAGGGATCCTGAAAGTACCAGTAAAGCATGAGAAGATCCCAGACCCAAATATTACCATCTGCCACACGAAGGATGGGGGATTTAGAGTGAAAGGGAATAGTTGTCTAGTGATTTCTCTGTTTGAGTTCCTCACCTGAGGCACCCAGCTTGAGCTGTAGCACTACTGATAAAAGAGCTGTGATAGAGGAATCTATGAACCTTTTGGCTTATCAGTTCAATTGACATGTAAAATCAAACCTGCATAATTTCCATAACACACAGGAGAGCCCTCACTACTGAAAGGCAGATGCAAATGTCCCCTTGGCCACAGGCTGGACAGTCCTGATTGCAGTTAGAAGAGATGAGGCTCCAGAAAAAAAAAATCAGGGGTTCTACACAGTAGTTCTGGAGATGCAACTTCTGAGTTTTCTGGCTTGCCACTCCTCTAAGATGAAGCGTTTAGGAACTGCAGGATAGAGAAGACAAGCCTTGTCATCCAGAGGATCCTCCTGATGTGAGAAAAGCCATTCTGGCAGCCTGGAGGGTATTTCTGCTGAGGAGCCAGGTGCTCTCTGCCTTTCAGTACTCATTCAGGGATAATATTGATGCAGAATATTTGCTTCTCAGAACCCTGCGTCTTCCTGGTCCCACACATGCATGGAGTGTCCACAGAAAATGTGTTCAATTACTTAGAGGAACTGTGGAGCAAAGCCAAATTGCTACCAAGAAAATACAATATTTCATTTTTTCTCCTTATTGTGAGTGACAAAGTGCTTGGACACCTTTCTAGGTTATTAAAACTAAAGAAGTTTTCAAAGTGACATTTATTTATTATCCTTTCTGTTTCATTTCCTTATTGCAGCTTCTCACAGCTCAGAAAATAAAGCTACACTGAAAGCTCTTTTGGAGCAGGGATCATTATTATAGTTATTTTCAGTGCTGCATGATCTCAGTTCCTGCATAAATCTTGTAGTCACTGTTGTGCTGTACGTGCAGTAATAATAGCCAGGACTGTCTACTAAGTGTTGCTTATTACATGTGTTCATTCCCCCCTCCATGCTCCTGGGCTTGCACTAAGATCTTTTATTCAGTCTTTGGTAGTAAATCCAATCCCAATTTAAAAAAAGAAATTAATATATCTGCTTTTATTGTAACTTCCACAAATACTGGACACATTACTTTCTTTAAGATGTGGAGTATTCAATACATTTCAGCTCCCAGGGAAATGAGCCCTCCACTTCCAAGCATGTAAAGCAGCAGAGTGAAAGTGGGCATATTTCAAACAGACGCTCTCTCAAGCTCACTCTCCCTTGGCTCTCAGCCACAATTTTAGAGTAATTTGCCCTAATCTGCCATATGGTTTTCTTTCTTTGCATTTTATAAAACTGCAGGGCTAAGTGAATGTGCCTCTTCAATAGTACTGACACAAGCCTGATTTAATTTAAACTTCCATATTAACATACCAACTAAATCAGTGCTGCAGCCTACGAGGGGAACCTCAGTGCACAAGCAGAGCTGTCATTAGTTTCCAAGTGGTTCTAGCCTACCACCCCTGAACTGGTTCTCCTTTTTGATTACTTCTAGAGGTCATTCCAAAAGAACATCAGGCCTCCTCCAGCAGCATGTGGCCCCCATTCCCTCCCCTGGATCAAACCAGGCCTCAGTGAGACATTATTCAAGCCTGAAATCACTCCTGAACAGCAGGCACTCGGAGTAACTCTGATTCATCATGTGCAGATCTATATCCTTGCTGCATGAGAGGCATCTCTCACTGAGAGTTCCAGCGAGCCCTGCCAGCGAATCCTTTTATTCAAGGAGTCCATGCAGTACACTTTTGTATCACAGATGGCTCCAGGACTCAGAGACAATTTCCTTAAATAGGCTCTCACACCAGGCTTGTCTACACATTTTACTTTGGAATTTTTAGCCGGTAACAAGAATGTGACATGGTTCACTAAACACACGCTCCATGTGTGCTTTGAGCACACGAGCTTCCCAATCAGCTGCAGCAGAACTGCTGCCCTGCCTGGTGCCCACAAACACTCATCTGCACACCTCTCTATTAGAGAATAATAAAGTTGGGATCAGGGCCCAAGCTAGTGTGGGCTCCTGGCTCCACAGCAGCCTGTTTGGCCTTTGTCATGGTCAGCTGCTCCAGTGAACTTGAGTAAAACCACTGCCTAAGAGGGAGGCTTTTGCATCAAAAAATAATATCATTTTGCAAGAAAAAAATTACCATTCTGAAGTTAACTGCAGTTAAAATGTAGTACTCATATATACAGAAACAAATAGTCACAGAGCCAGGGAGCAGAAGACACCAAGCTCCAGCCAAACTGGTGTAATAACCATTGATGAGAGCCAACCCACAACTTGGCCAATAAGATAATTAATAAAACATGGAATGCTAGAAATCTATACTGAAGAGGACATTAATTTCCTGTAACACATTATATCTTACTTAGTAGTAATAATATTGTTGCTCTTGTCTGGGTATGAACAAATAAGCAGCAAAGAAAATTCTGCCCTGTCCAATGGCAGTGCTGAACTACTTCAGATTTAATGGGGTTTTTTTGTTGTTGTTTTTTTGTCTGATTAAGGAAATCTAAAACCCCAAGAAATGACAAGGCAATGCACCAAAGCAGTCCAAACAGGCCATCATTATTCAGTCTGAGGCCAAATCAGGTCATTTTAAGCCAGCAGAGTTTCATGTCCAAGACTATATATGTAATTTTCAGTCTGGTCCTTTGGTAGATATAGGCTGCTGACTGATCAGTAAAATAACTTATCATATAAGAGTTAAGTCATAACTATTCCTATATACTGCAGAAAATGTTCTTAAATTAGGTTCATGAATAATAAACAATCTCAGAACAATCTGATATACAGCAGAATTATTAAATTAAATTTTGTTAATTAATTAGTCCAGAAAAGCAAGCAAATGCCAGGGATTAAAGACTCAGAACTGTCACAGGAGGAGTTTTTATGGAATGGTCCTGAGGTGGATAAACAGAATGCAATCCTTTCCTCATTGAAAAGTCTTGACCTCACATTTCCCCTTTCAATATGGAGCTTTCTACCACCTGGCTGAACTTAATTTTGATCTGGGTCTTCCTCAATCCCACCTGTTGGATCAGATTCATTTTCCATTCAGTATTTCAATATTCTCAGAGTCTACATGGACACATTGTGCACAAGAGTGGGTCTGGGGATGCACCTGAGACACTGTCCCAGGGTGCAAGATGATACCTAAAGCTTTCTGCTGAGATTTAGATACAGCATCCCTCAAAAAGAGGGAATTCAAAGAAATAAAGTTGAGAGAGCTTCAAAACCTATAGATGAAAGGTATCTGATTCCTTATCTAGCAGTTTTGCTAATGTAACATAAAGTTGTTTTTCCAGCCAAAACTATTTCATGAATTTGACCTAAATTTGTTAATAGTTTTGGGACAACCAGAATTGCATTTTTCCTCAAATAAACTATTCATCAGAAAGAAAATTACTGCTCTTGTCACAGAACACCAGCTGCCTACTCATTCAAAGAATAATAAAAAAAGCTTTAAAATCAAAAGAAGCAAAATTAAAAATCTTAGAATATCTCTTAACAGTCACAGAAGGCATGTAAAAAGAAAAAAGTAAAAAAAAAAGAAAATAAGGAGGAAAGCTAAAGAACATGGAACAGTATGGGATAATTGTAAAACTCGAGAGGTTATTCAACCATACAGATATCTTTCAGAAAATGGAAATCCAGCCCAAATGAAGCCATCAAAAAAAACCCCATAAGAAATAGCTTGTAAAGTGGTGGTTGGGATTATGAAATACATGTGCTTATGTTGGGCCTATTATTTTGCACATATCCTACACAGTGGAATGATAAAGGGCAAGAAGAGAATGTGAACAGCAAGCAGAAAACTGAAGAACAAAAGATGAATTATGCAAATGGATCAGATTTGGGAAGCTGAATTTGTTGCCTCCCCAACAACTTGAATAACAGTGTTTAAATACAACTTTCTTTTTGTAGAAAGCACCACTTTCTAAGCAGCTCTTCCAAATGCTTTCCCATCTGTTTCGACAAATGTGATAATGAGGAGGTTATGCTGCAAGCTCTAAAAAAATCCAGTTATTTGTCCATACTAGGAAACACAAGACAGGTAAAAGGTTGTGCCAGTCACCATGCTCCCAGTAACCATAATCCCAAATAACCTTTCTTTTTTTAACTTGGCTTTGCATCCTAAGAGATGAGCAATACCAATTTAGGTTTGATCAGTACTGGTTTGAAAGAAGAGCAGAGCAAAATAGATCCTTTACAGCAGCTAGAAAAATGAATTATGCCTGGATAAGGATCCAGCAACTAGAAGGTTTCATTCCCCTGAATGTGAGCTGCTAATACAAAACATGCCTGAAAATCTTGATATTTTATTTAGCTGTGGATTCAGAATTGAGGGAGGCTTTTTTAGTCTGTGCAAGAGCAAAAGACTCTTTCTGTTGAGGGATACTCCTCCAGAGCAGTGTTAGGAGCACAGAAATTGTGCTGTAGAAGCCTGACAAAAGCAACCCTTGGCAGAGTCACCTTCCATGCTCTCTTACTGCAAAGGGGACGTTGGCTCAGCTGCTGGAGTGGGAACTGAGCTTCAAACTTCTGGTCTTTGTATCCTGAGTCTGTTCCAGTTTAATTTTGATATAATTCCACTAGAAGTGACTAAATTTATCAGTGTGTGAATCTGGGATGTGTAGTCAGAATCTGGCCAGGACAGATTCTCTGTTTCTGCATTTACTATTCCCAATGCAGCTGAGATTTCAAAAAAATAGAGAATGATCAGAACAGAAGCTGAGAGCATTTCCAAAGTAGGATAAGGAAACCTCATAAAAGATACTGGGATCAAAATAATAAGGTATGTGAAAGAAGTCACATAAATACAGTTCCTCAGCTTTAGGGCTAAGGTGTACCATTACAGACCTTTGAAACAACATCCAACACCAGAGGCACAATGTGGCCTTTTTGAAACTGGGCAAGGTAGGAAGTCTAAGCTTTCCAAATTTCCTTCAGCCTTTTCAGTATCACTGTCATTTTGCAGGTAGAAGATCATGGGGTTTATGAGTCACTGATGTCTATTTCCTAGACAAACTGAAAGAAGTCAAGAGGAAAGAAATGAGGTTTTATGGGTAAAGAGATACCATATACCAGAATATTAAGTATGTTCTCCCCAGAAGTTTTTTGTTTGTGGTGTTTAACTTTGCCCATCCATCCCAAATTTCCAGATGTGCAGTGCTTTCCCTGGAGCAGAAGATCTAACTGGGTTTCTTTCTGAGCAGCCCCCAAATCCCAGGGAATCTGTGGCTCTGGGCTGACCAGCTATATGTGTGTGTCTGGGACACAATGCACATACAACGTGTGCACTGAGCAGACACTCTTCTCCTCACAGTAAATCTGATCCTCCTGATGCACTCCTGTGCAGAGAAGCTCTGCAGAACACAGCTGCTGAATGGGGTCAGTGCTTTGGCAATCCTTGCCAAAAATGCAGCTGATTTCCTTCTCCTTTCATTCAGGTAATGGAGGGTAGACAGCAGTTAGTTAAATGTTTATCCTGTGGAGGCAGAGGTGTGAGTCTGGAGCAGTGGAGGAGTGGTAACTCTGCTGCATTGCTCCTGGCTCCACCTGGCCCTGCAGATGGGAGCAGGCTGGTGCCCATCCAGCCCCACTGCCCTCCAGCCACCTCCTCCCAGCCTGCCCTGTCCTCTGGCACCCTGTGCCAGGGAGTCCCTTGAAGGCAGATGGCTCCAGATCTTCTGCACAGGTTCATCCTGACAGCTGCTCTGCCCCACCATCCACAGCCTGAGGAGCACATCCTCATCACAGTCATCCAGTGCCCAGCTCCTGCTCTCAGCGTGGAAAAGAGAGATGCAGCACAGTCACAGAATCATAGAATTGTTTGTGTTGGAAGGGACCCTCAGAGATCATCTCGTTCCAACCCCTGCTTCCATGGGAATGTGCTGCTCAAAGGCTCTGGGGGACTGCCTCCCTTGCCTAGCCTGGCATAGTCTGTCCAGCCAACAAGCTGCTGGAGATGCCTTTGTGAGTCACTTCTGATGGAGGAGGAATGTGTGCTTCCAGGAGGAGGGACACTGAGATGGGACAGGAGACACAGTTCCTGTTTGGAGGAGTATTAATTGCATTTCTTGCTGGAATATTACAGTTATATTAATTGAGAACTGAAATATTATTTTACCTGGAGTAGGTCTCTGTTTTAATTCAACTCTGCAAAATATAGTCTAAATTCACTCTTAGATATTTCTTTCCTACCATGGTGACAAGCAAACTTCTAGGACAGTTTGTTTACTGTTTGTTTCAGCCATTGCT
Organism: Oenanthe melanoleuca; assembly: GCF_029582105.1. Classification (NCBI taxonomy): domain Eukaryota; kingdom Metazoa; phylum Chordata; class Aves; order Passeriformes; family Muscicapidae; genus Oenanthe; species Oenanthe melanoleuca. Next base: position 11,412,894 of record NC_079336.1, read on the forward strand.
GAATTTTATGAGTCAATACATCTTATTTTCAGATATGCACACTTCAGTAGAAAGAACTCCACTTAAGAGCTGAAAGGCATGTATCATGTCAATAAAGATAATATTATCACATTAGATATTGTGATGAAACATGTACATCCTTAATGATTTCTTGCTGGCTTCTGGACTGAAATCCTATCAGGCATTCGTGTCTCTCCTCATGCTCACTGTCTCTTTGCTTCTGCTGCTATCAAGCAACACCATGCTTAATAGAAATCTGCCTTAGCAAGTAATGGCTCTGTGCAATCTGGCTTGCATTGGTACAGAGAATTTGGGGGAGTGCTTTCTCATTGTTTAGGTCAATGTTTCCTCTTTGATCCAACATCTGCCCTTTCTGCTGCTCACACTGCAAATCGATGCAGATCTAGCAGAGGGATGGGACACATTTATAGGGCTTCCTGTTATGGAGCAATTTGGAGAGCATCATTTTCCCCTACTCCCTTTTTGCCTTCAGCAACAACAATCCCATTCTTTGTGTTTTCCACGGGAAGACAATTCTTTGTCTCGCCCTTTCCTTCTAGCTCTCCCTGAAGGCTACAGAAAGAAAGGACACGAATAACCAAGCAATGAAATCATAAAATAGTCCCCTTTACTGTTATCTTTCCAAGAACAGTGAAGGCATTAAAGCTCTAAAACCTTTTTTCTTGAAGCAAAGATTGCAGCTAGAACAGGAAATGACACAACATAAATTCAATTCCTGACAATTATTATAACATGAAAGGGAAATAGTATAAATCACTGTTGTTAAACACTCTGTTCATTGGCTAGATCTGGCCCATTTGAGCTATTTATCTAGTTCATGTGACAGATTCAGATTTTGCACCACACATGCTTTCATTTTTTAAAATACATGTTTCAAGTTTTTATGCTTCTGAAAAAGAGCTTCTGCATATGCACTGAGTAGAAGCTGGTGAAAGCTCATGCATAGTTTTAAACTACAAGAACACAAAGTATGTTATATTTTAAAAGACAAAGTCTAGCCCTTTTCACTTCAGTTGGTGTTAACACATGAACTTAATGATAGTTTATGTGGTTAACATTGAAATGTTTCTCAGAAGTCAACATTAAGGAAAGATAAAGATGCAAACTGGAGGGTTTTGTATTAAAAACTAATTAAAAGTGCATACATTTTGGGGGAAAAGAAATCATCAATATCATGCATATCTGTAAAGCATACCTAAGTCTGGCAAAAAATTTGTTGAACTCCTATGCAGTGAAGGTGTGAAGTTTTAACAACTGAAGAGAAATGGACCCATCTGGGAAAGTGTTAAGAAAAGAGCTGTGTTGAATTCTCCATCCAGCTGCATACAAGGCTGACCCAGAGTCTCTGGGGGTGTCCCAGTTTTAGCCACTTCAAAGGCACAGTGTAATATTTTAGAATAAGAAAGATCTTCATAAAATTAATTTTTTGCTTTTAATATTAATGCAAACATCGATTTGTATCGTTATAAATAAAAATAGTACCAGTTAGATATTCTTCATATATGAGATTTACTTCACAGCAATAACCATTTGGTCAGATATTTTATTGGTTTCTCACTTAAACTGCAGTGCTGCCTAAGGCAGCTGCTGTTGGAAACAGAATACTGCCCTGATAGACTTTTGAATCAAAAACTACAGCCATGCTTATTTTATACTCCAATGCATTAAAATTTACTGCTTGCTTTCCATGCTTTAAGTAAAGTTACTTCATTAGGAATGGGACATATATTTTTATGATGTACTGAGAAATGCAGTATTTTGAAACAAATCATTCTTTCAACAGAGTAATTCAAGAAGTGTGAAGCTGTAAAATCTAAGAAAAAGATGGATTTTAAGAAGAAAAAACTATTCTGGGGAATGGGATATTCTATTATAGAAAAAAATTAAAGAATCTAAGAGTTATGTCTTCACCTACTACTCCTAATTTAGCTGTGAAGTACTTTCCTTTAATTCTTAGTCCTGTCTTGAAAAAGCCAATGATAGATTGTGAATATTGCTATTTTTACACTGTAACTTACTGCATATTATCTGTAATATAGACACCACAGAAAATATTCAAGATCTTACAAGTTTTGAGTCTATCTGGAATTTGGTATTGCACAGGCAGAGAGCTTCATCAGAACCAAGACCTTAAACAAAAAATAAATTTTTATCAGCTTTTTTTATAATTATCATTGGTTTTATTTATGCATTATAAATTACACAAAAAAGTGACATTGATTTATTTCTCCCTTGAATGTGATGCTAATAATAAAATTATAATAATTTTTTCACACAGAAATTTGAAAATTAAGACCCTAATTTTTTTTTTTTATTGTTCAGTAGAAATATGTATGGTTTAAAGGTTGGTTACAAATCAGTAATTCTTACTTTTTCATACATGTAACCCAATTGTCTGGTAGTTAACAGTGACTGAAGGGGAAGTAGTCAATGTACACACTGCCCCTCATGAGGGAAAATTTTATTGGTCTCAGACATCAGCTAAAAACTGGAAAAACTAAATCATAAAGTCACTAGGTTGCCTTAAAAGCTGCTTTTCCTCCAGTCACCAGCTGTCTGAGACTTGAACACAGAAACCTTCTCCAGGAGGAGGAGCACCTATGAGCCCAGGGAAGCAGAGCAGCACAGGGATGTGAAGTAAGGAATCAAGCAGGGATCCTGTCCACAGAGCACCGAGTGCTCCTCTCCACCATGAGCTGCACCTTTCTGTCCCTGCTGCACTGCAGATCTGCCTTTGGCTCCCTGGGACAGCTTGTCACACTTTGGTCACTGCTGGTTTGCAGTTCCAGCTCCAGCCCTGCCCTTGCAGCCCTGCAAGCCCCACCAGTGACTTTGGGTCATTGCCACGGCAGCAAACTGGGACCAGTGGGGACCCCCCAATAGGGCTGGAAACAAATCCTTACTGGATTGATCTGTGCCTTCTCAAAGTCCTTTGTATGGCCAGATCCTCCCAAAATCCCAAACTGGAACCCAAACAGTTGCAGCTTCTGGTGGGGATAGATTGCACAAATGAAACTCACTGTGGGAATAAAAAGTGATTCTTTTCAGTAATACAAATTTCTACTTCCCTGGAACTTCAGGACATGACTTTAATTTATATTGCAATAATTTCAAGCAAGAAATTAGTATAATATATTGGTGTAATAAGTGTATTGCAAGCATTAGTATCATTCACTATGCCTTTTCCAAAATTATAATACTGATATTTTCTGACATTCAGCTCCCACAATTATGGCAGAGGGATAGTTAAAGCATCTCAATTTAGGTCTAGAAAATTCCAAGATAGATTAGTTCAACAGAAAATAGGTCATTTAGTAGGAAAATGAAAGGCAGATGTGTATGAGATTAACCATCTCCTTCTTTTAACTGCTTCTGGTTAAAGAATTATATTTTCTTCAGGTATGATAATTTTGATGGATCATTTTTCTCTGGCTTTTTTCAGGAAGATAGCTAAGACAGGACCCAGACCATTCATTTATGATGAGAGAATAGCTTCAAGACCCATGTCCAACTGCATTTAAAAGTACACCTAAGACCCCCTTCTTTCCATATTCCCAGTGTGTTTAACATGGAGACTCCCATGGTGAAACCATATCAGCACAAAAGAAGTTGTTTATCTTTGGAAATGTTTGGTTCAGCCCCTGCTGAAATATGCTACTGCAGTATAAAGACAGACCTGTCTCTGAAGTGACTCACCACAATCTGGGGCATTAAATCAGTGGGTCTCTGCAACTGTGCAAATGTTCACTGCCCTGACTGCCAGGGATGCTTTCTCAGAATAGCACAAAGCTGCTGAGAAGAAAGTCTGAAACAAATCCCTCTGTGGTGAAATCCAGGCCTGGCTGATGTGAAGAAAAGCCTGGCCAGAGCTGTAAAGGGCCAGGATTTCACCCCTCCCTGGGGAGAAGGGGTTGTTATTTATTTATGTGGTGCCATTAGTGTGGGAGGCACATGGGATGTGCTCCTTGGCTTAGCAAAGCCACCCTGCTCCATTAACTCCTGTCCTGCCCTCTTTCTCCAAGGTGCAGTTCAGCCTGGAACAGCTGGAGCAGCCATGGGAATGACCACAGAATTGACACCCTAGTGCTAAATTTTCACACCTCATTATGGTCCCCCTTTCTAAGCCAGAGCTTTTAAGGAACGCAAAGCAGCTCTCAAGAGACATCTAATTTATTTATTTACATTTTTATAAAACAAAAATATGTATTGAGATGCTGTGCCAGCATTTATGACCATCCACTGAATAGAGTTTACAGTAAAACATTCTGGTCATTAGCAAATCTTGATAAAATTCCTCTTATAAGCAGGCAATTGAAAAGCAGATCAATATCCTAGTCTGTCTGAGACCTAATTGCATTACTTCCATTTTCTCTCCTTTTTTATCAGCAGAAATTTTGTCCTCTCAGGAGCAGAGGAATGAATTCCAGAGGTGATATCCATGGGATTCCTCTGAGAGTCCTTCATGGGCACAGGATTGGGCCAAAAGAAGATGGTGAGTGCCATCTCTCAGTCTTGGATAATAACCTGTTATGAAAAATCACATTATTTCTTTTGTCTCCACCTGCTTGAATTTTAGTTTGGCTATTTGAGTGTAAGTTGGTGTCAGGGTAGAATCTCTTGCTGAGATTTTGTACTGGACTTTGCACTGCTGGACTGTTATTTCAGGCTCCTTATTATTAATATAAAAAATAAAAAAAAATTAAACAATTGAAAAAAAGACACTACAAAAAAGAAAACTCTGGTGGTATTTGCAGAAGAAGCTGATTTTTTAGGGTGAAAACAAGTCCCAAGTAATAAAAGGTCTAGCACAATCAATATCTAAACTTTTAGTTAGAAATACAGCAAGTGTTGCAGAGGCTTTAGTCATCACATTGACATCAATTGGCCCAAAGCTAGTTTTTTTCTGCTGTTTAAAGCATGAAGTGTGGTTTCAAGACCAAATTCCTTTTATTCTGATGCTATAGAACATCATCTGTCTCCATCTTGATACAAGGATGAAAGCTTGCTCTCACATCGACTTGGCTTCACTTGTCTGGTGAATAAATATAGTAAATTACCAGGGAAGTATCTTTGGGGGTTTTGGTGGTTTGTTTTGAGCTTTTGGGGGGTTTGTTTGTTTTTTGGTTTTTGGGCTCTTTTTTGGGTTGGTTTTTTTTTCCCTTTAGGGTAGCAAATGGGTTGACCAGAAAAACTGTGGAAACTGGAGATACTGAAAAATTGACTGAACAAGATCCTGAGCAAATCTGCTCTGCTTGATGTTGTTTTGATTGGAGCCTTGGACTCAATGACCTTCAGGAGACCATTCTAACAAATTATGCTGTAATTCTACTACCTTAACAGTAAATCACAAAATCAGATGAGCAATCACAATTTCCTTGTGCAAAGAAGGCCAGACCAACCTCCTTGCTGAGGGCAAGACTGAGCCTTTATAGCTCACAAAAATAGGGATCTACTCCTCAGCTGGAATCCAAATGCACTGAAATGCAGTTATACCTAAATACAGGGTAGAATATTTAGTGATATGTAGCAATAGTTACACACCAGATCAAGCAAGCAGTGACTGAAAATGAAAAGCCCAAATCTGAGATAGAGAAGGGATTAATTTTCTCTGGAAGCAGGACACATCCAATAGTTTCATAGAATCATAAAATGGGTTGGGTTGTGTTATGGTTTAGGATTCTCCTAATTTAGTGTTCCCATGCTGCTGCTTCCCCTCCCCTTCCAACTGGAGGCACAAAAGGCCCATGTGAAAAGAGAATTTGAACTTTGAGTCTAGTGAATTCTGTCTTACTGGGGAGCTTTTCAGGGATAACTTCCATATTTCTATCTAAGGACCCAGATCAAATTTACTCAGGTCATTTTCCATAGCCATTGAACCCCCACTAGATCTATGGAAAATCTTAATTTTTACTTTGTAAGCAGGAGTTCAGATAACTCAAAACAAAAAACATATTTTGGTTATTCTCTTCTCCAGCTCTCACTTAACTAATAATTATTCACTACTTCTTGACCCAAATTACTGCTGAGTGTCACTGTCAGATTAAATGGTGCTACCAAGGATATCACTTCACAAGCATTCAGAAGAGGACATGCACAACACCTGGTGTGATCCTCCCCATAATGGAAGCCACAGGACCTCTTAACTAACTTCTAGCTCAAGTCCAATAGAACATTGTCCTTGGAATGATCCCCATTTTCAAATTTCTAATGGCTTAGAATCCATTATGTCTTTGCCATTCTTTTTTTGTACCTTCAAAGTGAGAAGTGGACATTTAATTTTACTCATTTTTTCCAAGCTTTGGCTTTCAGCCTATAGATATGTTAAGCTGGAGAACTCTATGAACAAATTTTTATCCTTGAAGCAGGTACTTCAGGTCCCCTTCCATCTTCTACCAAATATAGAACAGGTTAAGCTCATATTATGTGCCATTTTTTCTAATCCTTTCATTATTATTTGAATGCTGCCTTAAGGTATTCAACAGGGAAAATCCTGAATCTCTGTATTATTCATGAACTAGAACTGAACATAGTACTTCAGCAGCCATCATATCAGTGCCAGATACAAAATATTACCTACATACTCTATATACCTCTTTCTAAAGATCAAAGCAATCACATTTCTTTGAAGGAAGAATGAAAAATTATTCTGAACACAGTCAGTTGAGATAAGCCAAGTATTACATTCTATTCTAAATTCTTCCTATAAAATGGCAGGGAAGAATCAGCCAAAGTGCTGATCTTTCTCTCAGAATATCCTAAAGCCCAGGAAAAAGGTGTCTACACAGATACCATAGTGGGTTTAAATTCCTTCTCCACAGGTTTACTGGGAGTTCCTTCACAGATGAACTCAGAATCAGAAGCTGATGGATGCCTGGACTTCTCATGGAGACTGAGTTGTCTTCCTCCATGTGTCCCCCACTGAACAAAGTGCTGAATTCTCTCATGCTGAGACTCAGCTCTCTTTATGTTTATAGTGTCTGCCCTGCTCAGCATGCTGCCTTCTGAGGGGTGAATATACATTGTGCCTCAAGTGTCCCCCTGGGTGCCCAGATTCACTTCAAGCTGTTTGAAGACATGGGTTTAAGACAAGCTCTAGATAACAATCAGGTAAAAACTCTACATTGGAACCAAGCCTGCCCTGATTCTTCTGGGGCAGACAGGGATGTCCCAGCACCCACACACACAGACATATCCACCAGGCTCCACCACTGCAGTCCTGATTTCATGTGCAAGACACTGCAGGCTGTGTAGACAGAGGAGTTAAAGGCAACCTTTTCCAGAATCAAGTTATATTGGAGAGGTGAAAAGTTGTTTTAAAGCAGTCTTTGGCCTTCTGTTCTCTAGACTGCAGGGCCTATGAGCTCCACCCTTCACTTACCTGCATCATCACCTTTGCAGTAGGTTGGGTAGCCCCACAAATTCAGAGGCACAAATTCCAGCAGGCAGCAGGCATTGCAAACTGGAACCCTGCAGGTCTGAGCCCTATTCATAGATCTCACCATAAATCATGGTCCCTAGTGCTCAGCCACCCTAAACAGAGGTTTTTAGGAACACCCTCTAACAATGCCTTGCAGAGCAAGGGAAGGGCAGGAATGCAATTGTGTCTCCCAGACTCTCTTGACCCAGCTGTAAATTACACGTGGGTAATAAGGACACAGCTTACATGAAAGTGACTTCCTCTGTCTGACTTTAATTGTTTTATGGAGACAGATTGCCTAGGAACCTTGCTGCTTCTTCAGTAATAACCATTTGATTTATGATAGATCCCAAGATTTCCTACTTTAAAGAAAGTTCATGAGTCTGAGCAGATCTTGGGTACTCTGCCAGCAGAGCCATGCAGACACAGCTTTTAAGCCACCCAGCTCATCATCAGTGAGCAACTGCAGACACTCAGGATGTTGTGTGGGTGCATGGCACATGCATTTCCACAACTACTTTTGCAGCCCCTCTAAACAGGGAGCAGCTGCAGCTCCCTGTGGGCTGCAGCCCCAGATGATGCAGTTCAGGTATTACTGCCTGTGCCACAAGCAAAGTCATGTCATCAGTATAGTCCTCTCAGTGCTGGTGAGGGGTTTTGGTTTGTTTGGTTTTGGTTTTTCGTAAAGCAGAAGACTGATGACCTAACTGGTTTGTTGCTATCATTTACAACAAGCCATCAGCTGAGGTGAATACATATTGCTCTATTTAATTCAAGGGAACAAACCTTCAGCAGGAGGATTTGAGAGCTAATGGGGGATTTCTTTTGGGGATAATGATATGAGTCAATGATAAAGGAGATAAAAGATCCTTTTGTGAGCTGCTAATCTTTCCTCTTCCATTGGACCATTGTTCTACTGTAAATGTGTGATTGTGCCCTCTCTTTAGTTAAAAAAAAATCCTAATTTTAATTGAATTCTTTAAAAAAAGCAGTATCATATCCCTTCATTTGTTGAGGAGCAGTAGAAAGGAACACCTCATCTTTGCTGATTGGAGAAAAAATTTGTAAGATCAGGGAAGTGCTAACATTTGAAGGAGAGTCAGGAGCAGGACAAGAGGTCTGAAATACCTTTACAAATAACATGAGTCACTTACTTTAAGTGTAGTGCTCATGGTGGCTGTGCTACATCCGGTAAGTGTCACTGCAGGTTGCTTTAGCTGTGAAATGAATCAGAAGTGTTTCATAACTGCACAGTTGGCTTCCTCTGTACTGGTGAGTGACCTCTCCTCCCTGGCAGAAGCAATCCACTGCAAAACACAAGGGGAAAACTCCCAGATTAAAACAATAAAAGAAATTCAGTGACCAAGTAGCCTTGCATCATGTTTTTAATACATAGTCTTTCAGTGATAGAGTGGGACTGATAAGATTTGAGGTGTCTTCTTCTCTTGCACTACCTTCTTTTCTGGCTTTGGGTAAGTAATTTCAGATGCATTTTGCACCAGCTGTCAAATCAAAATTGGAGCTATGGGCTTTATCCTGTTTCCCATGAAAATTATTTAAACCCTTATGCTTCAATTTGAGCAATTGTGTGAACTGAGCTGTGAAAACTGCTAATACCACTTGGGATAGCCTAGTTAGAAGCTGTACCTGAAGTCTACAGGAATTCTGTCTCTCTCAGGGGACAATACTGCTCCACAAGTGTGCATTCCTATCTGCACACTGTTGTGTATTTCAACACCAGTTAGCACCATTAGCTCAGAACCCAGCTTGGAGCCTTTGGAATACTTTGGCACTAACACTGAGAGTAGATTTTGTTCTAAATTTCATTTGCAAAATGAATTATCTGACTGCCAACAGAAGATGTAAAGTGCATCTTTTATGACAAGAGGAGAACTATTTTGGCATTACTAATTTCAGTTTTAGTTTTATGTTATTTACTTTTGCTATTTTAAAGAATTTCTTTTCCATTTGCATTGCTCTTTTTTCCCCCTCCTTTTTGGTTGTGACTGCTTGTGTTTAATTTCTGATGTAATTAAATTTTGTACTGCAGAAGGACCAATTCTGTATATATTAGGTTGTAATATGTAGCTATAAAATACTGAAGATACTGTGTAAATACTAGTTACACTAACCTAAAAAACTGAGCTCAGTTTCCTAACTGAATAATCTACAAAAGAAAAACAATAATAAAATTCTTTGAATCTTTCCTCCACTTGATAAGCAATTAACTCATCTCCCACATTCAAGGAGATACATTCCTCATTTCCCCTCCATAGGGAGGGAGTGGCCAAGCTGGAGCATGAGAGTATGAGAGATTTCAGGACATGAGAATGAGATACTAAATTGTCTATGTTAACTTCACTTCTCATATTTAACCTAGTATGTCTTCATCTTTCCATAATATATTTGTAGAATTCAGTAATGCACCTCCCTAAACATTATTTTGATAGGCTTTTTATTTCTGTGAAGTAAATAGGAATTACAGAGAAAAATGCTGAATGTGATGGAGCAGTAATCCAAAAGAAGGAAATAAAAAAACTAAATAAATTACAGACGAAATTAAAAACTTTACAAATGACCTTCATCAGTTTTGGTGGGGCTTGTGTTTCACTCTATCAGTTGTAAGCTTTTTACTGCCTTTACTCCAACTGAAAAGGCCTAAATCAGACTGCAGATAAAAGACACTCGTGGAAACTGGAGATATTAAATTATGTTCTGTAGTATGCATGGTGGGATACAGAAAGATGCCAGCTCTAAAGAGCACTGTGATCATAATGAAATTTTCTGAAGATGAGAAAAGATCAGCAAATCTCAAAGGGACAATTTCTGTAAGGCTGAATGCACTCAGTACTCCTACTGAATTAAAAAGTTCAAATAAGAGAGAGTTTGGGGGTTCTTGGAGCAAGAGTAAGGGGAGGTAACACTGAGAGTAATTGAACCATTGGAGGCCTAAGATTGTGCCAAATTCTCAGTCCTGCAGTACTTCAGGCTATCCAAAATGGTAATGTGGATCAGGCTGAAGCTGTGGTGTGGCTGGTCCTGGATGCATTCAATGAGTCATGCAGGAGGCCAGAGCAGGCTTTTCAAATCATCCTTTGGAATCATGTGCTCAGCTTCTTACAGAGAAGGAGCAAACTGTGCAGCTGATCTCATCTAAATTTAGCTGCATGCAATTTGGTTATCTAGATTCAATTAGTCATCCTCATTCCTGAAGAGTCAATGGAGGCTGATAGCACAATGAGGTGCCTTCAGGAGGTGTCTGTTTCTCTCCACTCCACAGGAAGATCAGGATGGCTGAATTACATTGATTAACTTGTAACTGGCAAAATTAATTCAATCATCTCTGCTTATGTGAAAGTAACCCTTTGGTCCTTTTCAGTTATTGAATGGTGATTTATCTTCTTGGTTCCTCTTGCCTGGCCCTGTTGGGGCTCTCTGGGCTTACTCATGATTTATATTGAATTAGGAAAAACAGAAGCTCTCCTTCTGCATTCACTAAAAATTATTTTGATCCATTTGTACAACAAGTAGTGACTTTGTACAAACTGAACAAGAGAAAAACTACTGAGATATTTGGTTCATTCGAATAGAATTCTTTTTATTGTTTGCAATGTTATATTATTTATAACATAGAATAGGAAGGTTGGAACTCAGGAGTACATTCACTCCAGCAGAGGGTCTGGTTTGTGTTAATTTGGTACTTGCCGGAAAAAGGAAAATAGCTGTTTTTGTTAGGATGGACACATCCTTTAAGAAAAGCCTATTTTTTCCTTGTACAAACAGTTAAGTAGTAGACCTAATCTACATCACTTTCATGAAAGGATTATTCATTTTGCAACACCTGTCCTGCATTAGCAAATAACTTGCAACTAATTTTAACAAATTCAGAAATACATGAGGAAGTGTAAAACATTCTGTTACAGGTCACAGATGAGCTGTTGGCTTTTGTCCTTAGATGTTCCATTTGTAGGAGGACAGACAATGCTGTGAAGCAGCTCTAGATCTTACTTTTCCTGCATTTTAGTGGTCTTATTTTGTTCTCAGTGGAATACTCTGGTACCCGATGTTACTCACACGAGCAAGTTTTCACAGCAGCATTTTTCTTTGAGCAGTGGAGAGCACAGCCCTGTGCATAGCCCTTTCCAGCTGTCCACAGATAACTCACCAGCATAAGTAATACCTGGTCCTGCTATTGTTCCTGTAAAGAGCCTGAGAAAAATAAAGCTAAATCTTGAGACAAAGGAAGACAAATTTCGCTCTTCTAGCTTTGAACCTACAGGACAAACTAATCTCTGAAAAACTCCCCACACAATTTGAGTGGTGAATTTCTGCTCTTCACAAGTGGTTTTTTGTATAGGTGGGTTCCTGTTCTGGTGGATTCACCTTCACGTGCAGCATTTCTCCGTGGGGAACAGCCCACAAGCACTGGAATTACTGATGCAAATTGCAAACCACCCAAGGTGCTGATCTAATTTAGCTGGGGTTTGTTTTCAATTAAGAACAGGCGGGGTTTTGTTGCTTTGTTTTGCCTGTTATCTCGACACCTTTCCCTTCCCTCCTAAGGATACTTTTATTTTAGACAATTGAAGAGAATGACAAAAGAATTGTTCCTTCAGTTAGAGTAATTCGGCACAAGGGGTAAAGCTGGATCTAAGAATACAAAGAAAATCAAATTCAGACACTGCTTTTTATTGATTGTGCAAAACAAATAAAGTGCAAGGTAAAGTTCTATCCAACATAAGGATAAATGAGGAGGATCTTCTCTACATAGGTTTTCTAGTTCTATGCTTATGGTTGAAATAAAAAATATCCAGTTGCCAGGGCATACATGGAAAACCCTATTCTACAATCTCAGCCTGAGGTTAATGTTTCCTGCCTTCTTAGAATGATCCATTTATTTGATTTTGCAAATCTTTACCTAGAGAAGGAATGTAGTCACAATATGATGTAGCCCACATCAAACTCTGTTTTGTTCTGACAATTTCAAGAAAATTTACTGTGATATGAATGAAGATAAGTTCAATCTATCCATAAATATTTTAAATATGGAAGCTTGTTCAGTCTGGGGGTGGACCAATTTAATGAAAACATGGCCTGAGGGCTAATTTAGCTGAATAAATTCTTCCACCAAATGCCTTTGGTTCAGAATAAATCAATTAGAGACAACCTTGAGGAGTTTACACTGTTTTAGTAAAACAGATTATATATATAGTTAATTGTAATAGAACTGCTGGAATTTGTAAACATTATCTGCCATGCCAAAAGTGTGCATTTCTTTAGCCTGATATCTGTGAGCAAACTTATCTGGATTCAGTGGAGCTGATGAAAAGGAAAAGGCTGGACCAGAGAGTTAGGAGGAACAAGAGTTCTGTTCACACTGCATAGAGTTTTTCAACACTTTGAACAAATCAGTCATTAAAGAGAATATGCTCCTCCAGCACAGGGCCAGTAGATAAAGGTGCCACGAAGAGGTCCTGAATTACCAACAACTGAAACTGCTGAAAAGCACCAACTGTGAAAATCGCATTCAAAACCAAGACTTGCTCCTTGAGGTTTGGACTTAGCAGCAAATTATGCTAAGAGGGACACACTGTTTGGTACTATTCTTTCAGCACAATTATAAGTTTGTAAAATAGACCAGGCGTCTGACAAGTATGTAATCAGCCCAGTGTTCTTCAGCAACCATCAGTGTGCTCAAAAATATATTTTTATTTGCATTCTTAATTTAAATTAGCAATTTTTTTTAAATGAAAGAGAAACTAAAAACGTTTAAACACTAAATCTTTATTTTTGAGTGATGCTAGGAAGATATTTTAAAATTAATAATATAGCAAAACAAAAGAGTTTGGACCAAACAGGATACTTCAAATTAGTATGTAGTAACAGGGTGGTTTTTTTTTTTCATTTTGTCACAGGAAGAACAAAAGTCCTATAAAAGCCTGAACTATCTCTTCTTCTTTTTATTTCAGAAAATATACAAACCTTAATTTGCACAGCTCCACCTTTATGTCAGAATTTCTTTTTGGGACCATCATGAACCAAGAAAAACTTACACTGGCAGCAAAGCAATTACAAGGGGTGATTGTGGATTCTTGGGGGATAATGGTAAAAGTATGGCACCAAAGAACTTTGAAAGAAATAATGGCATAGATTTACATCTCCTTTCTTTATTTATTCATTTACATTTTCCAAGTGCCCTTTTACATGGGAAGGATTTGCTCATGTGTTGCTTGACCCTCTTGCTGGGACCAGTGCCCACTTTGCTCTCTGCTGCAGGAATAACAGCAGGATAAAAACTGGATATGAATTTCTGAAACAGCACACAATTTCAGCAACAAAAATACAGACAATGTCTCAAATAAAAATTCTCAGATACCTATGGAGATGTTTCCAGCCCGAGGAAGAGAAGTGTGAGCAGTGTCTGACCAGCTTGTTCTCTCCCCAGTTTATCAGGGGCCTTCACAGAGGCCTGTGTTGGCTCAGTTCTGCCTTCACTGGTTGTATTATATTAGTAAATTAAACAGAACAGCACTGGCACATTATTATCCATGCTGTTAAATAGTTGGCACATTCCCTGAAGCAATTTTGCCGTGGTGTTTTCACAGAAATTACCCAGGCATGGCACAGGACACAAGACACTCACATCAGGCAGTATGTGCTCAACCAGCCTCTTTTAGGGGGCATGAAGCCATGCAGATGTGCATGTGTTATATCCATCTCTCAGAAATTAGTGCTTGGTGTTTTATTTATGATATAGTCCCTGAGAGCAACAGGAATGAACTTAAGGTACTTTTCCAAGCATAAGATAGTTTCAAAGCATCTAAACAGCATTGTCAAAAGGCTTTTATTTTTACTAGAAATAATTTTTAAAATGCATTTTAAATTATTGTAGACAACCTAATTCTGAAATTTAGGATTAGTGGTTGAATTGTCAAAACAAAATCAAATTTAAGACTTTCCTTTTCTCTGTTCCTCCTGCTGTAAAATGAAGAGTGCCATGGATCAGTTGAGAATTTTTCTGCATGGAGAGTGTCTTCCCTTTCACCTTTTCTGTGATGGAGAAAAGTACAAGACCACCTGTGTGAAGCTGTTAAGGAAACCTGCATCAGACTGAGCTTGACAAACTCATTCCACTGATGAATTGCATTTGTCTGAAGAGCATGGTTATGAGAGAGGAGAGGTGGCAAAGTTACTGCACAAGTAGGTGTTGAAAAGGAAGTTACTATGTAGTATCACTGGATCCTGTGCCATGAGACTGGGGCAGGGCAAGAACCTGCCAGTGATGACGAAGCATTGGGCAGGTGCTGTAAAGGCAGCAGAGTAAAACAGAGACAGATCCCAAACAGTGGCAAGCCAGACCTGGATCCTCAGAGGGACCTGCAGCAGCAGCAGGTGGTGCCTGGTGCCTTGGTGCTGCTGCTGCATGCTCTGAGCCAAACCTGGCAGCAGCAGCACAGCCAGGCACCCTGCAGCTCCTTCACCAGGCTGGAGCAAAGCACATCTTCCTAAGGGATGAGGGACACAAGCAGTGACTTAAGGAAAAAATTACGAGAAACGGGCATAAGGTTTTTTGTTGTTGGGTGATTTGGAGGTTTTTTAATCCTATTCTCTGGTAAAACTTGTATGATAGACTGATATTACTGATGGGAACAGAAGCTCTTACAAGTAGAAACAAGAGTTTCAGACTGTAGGTCTACCAGTAAATAATCAGCACCAGGACCTGACCCTCTGCCCCGGAGGCCAGTTGGTGTGCCCAGGTTCACCCTGTTAAACTACCTTAGTTTTCAGAGCATCCTGGTTTCTCCCAGACTGGCTGCTGGGCAGGTCCACAACCTCAGCTTTCTCCTAAAGTGCTTGGAGAGAGCGCTGGGCAGCTACCAGCAATACTGAATCAGGTCTGGTCCTATTTAGTTCAGGAGAGTAGATGTAACCTTAAAATATACATCAAGTCATCTGTTGCCTTAATTCCACAGATTTCAAAGGATTAAGCCCAGAAGGAAACTTGCCCTAAGCTGTGCATTCTTGCAGCATGCTCATTATCACATTTGCCTTTTACTTGCACAGCTGTAAATCCATGGAAACCAGAGTAATTCAGGGATGAATCAGGTCCATTATCTCCTCGTGTTTGTACAGCATTTAGCACAATGGTTCCCTGATCCTGATGGGGATTCATGTTATTTTAGGACAATCAGAGCTTTCATTCGTTAAAATAAAGTATATTTTTAGCCAGAGCCAGTTTCAGTGGCAATGTATGGGGAGTGGGGGTGGAGTGTGTGAATGAAGGGGAAGGCACAACTGATTTTGCACCGCATGACTCTGGGCACACCTATCATATGCCTGAGAGATTATCTCCCCTCCTGACCAGGACTGCTGTCAGAATATGACCAATGGGGGACTCAGAAGAAAACATGTGCATATTATTGCATCTTTTTAAAATAAGTTGCATCATTTTTAGGGCTCAGGATGTCAAGTCTGATTTTGAAATACTTGGGGTTAATATTGGTATGTTTAGTGCTTTAGCTGAAAAGTAATAAATCAGGTGCAGTGCCATTGCTTAACATGGAAAGTTACATCTCAAAGATGTAATTTACTCCACACTATTTTTCCCCCTTGTGCAAGTAAAAGGAACCAGGAACACTTGAAAAAGCAAGAACTGTGCTGTGCTCCATGTTCAGAGCTGCTTGTTTCAGCTCTTTTATGAAATCTTGTTAAGACCAGTAGGTCTTATAAATTCTAACGAGATACATATGTGGAACATATATAAAGACATTATACATGTCTTACAAAATATTTGCCATATAAAGAACCCAACTGTGTGTAGCTATTTTTCAAATCAGAGGTAAGTCCTAGGAGAAGACAGAAAAAAACACCAGTTGAAAATCACAATGCTAGCAGGGCTTGTTCCTAGCTCCTCTAAGTTTAAAACTGAAGGATGTGCTTCACCTTCAAGTTATTTTCACAGCCATAGATGGGGAATACTGAATATCAGCTGTCATTAATCTAGAGTCCTGACATGGCAGAATCACCATGACTCCCAGTAAATGTAAGCTGATACTTGCAGCTTAGAAACATTAGAAACACGTATTTTTACAACCAAAAATTACCAGCAATTATTGCTAGAGTTGTAAGAAGTTTTAAAAACCGAGATGTGAAACTAGAGAGCTGTCTTTCCAGTCCTAACCTACCCACCAGGAAGAACAGAAATGTAAAGACGGAGTTCTTTCAGAGCTGCTAGCTTGTTTTTCTTCAAGCCACCTTATTATCTCACTGAAACATAATCTAAAAAGTTCTTGCAGTGAAAAGCCAGGTCCTGAAAAGACTGTTAATCTAATTTAACATTTGAAAGTCCTCTTCTGATACTGTTCTTAATTTCACAGGTAGGATCATTAATATTTCTTTGCTTACTACTTAACAGAAAACATTTTATTTGATGTAGAGGATAAACTGTTTTGGGTGTAACTTCCATAACTCTGACACTTCCATAACTCTATAGCTCTAAGAAACATTCATTTCCTTCCAGACTGGAGTTGCCTATGTCCCTTCAGTGGGAATGCAAACCAGCAAAGAGTGCTGTGACACTACCTGATGTGTGTGTGCCCTTGCTGTGCTGTGTGAATTTGTTCTAGCACATTTAGTGCTGAAGGCTGGCAGCCTGCCTTTAATGTTTCCATGGCTGTGTCAGAATCCACAAGTTGTTGAAGGCCTTTGCATTTAAGAATTTAAGAATGATTATGTTGCAGTTTAGTGCATGTACAAAATGGTAATAGCACTGCCTTTTCCCAAGAGTGGCTGCAAGGCAGCGTGTCCCACTGACATCCCCAGCAGTTAGTAAGTCTCTGTTTTAGTTCAGTGAAACCCTGTTAGTTCACACCTTTGACAGCCAAGAGGAGAAGATGTGAGTTGTATCAAATTAATAGTCATGGTAGCATCTTTCTTATTCTGTTTGAAAACTAATCCTTTAGATCCCAGTAGGCAGGTAGTTCACAGTTAAAAAATAACCTTTTTTTTTTTTTTTTTTTTTTACTGGCAATGTAAATTGCTGCAAGGCTGCTTCTCAGCCCAGTGAAATAGTTAAGTCATCAATGTTCTATTTGCTTTTTAGAAGTATGAGATTCATCTGCCCTAACCAAATTAATTAAAAGTAATTTTTCTAGTTTTGGACTCATCACCATAGGCTTTTTTTGTGATCAGTAAAAGGGAGTGAAATTCATCTCAAAACATTGTGCAACGATTTAGTCCATGAAGATGCCACCCTTCAGCCTGATGTGTTCATTGAGGAGGGAAAACAACTATTCTTGGAAAGTATTTTAATCCCCATGACATATTATTAATGCCACAAAAAGTATAGTGAATTAGTGTAAGCCATCAAACAGAAAACAGAGAAATCTCACTCAGAAACTTCACATTCACACAGATGGAAGATCCAGCTCCTTCCTTCTGTCCCATTGCCATCATACACATAGAATCACAGAATGGTTTGGGTTGGAAGGAGCCTTAAAGATCATGTAGTTCCAATCCCCCTGCCATGGGCAGAGACACCTTCCAATAGACCAGAGCCCTGTCCAGCCTGGCTTTCAGCACTTCTAAGGAGGAGGCATCAATGATTTCTCTGGGTGACCTCTTTCAGTGTCTCACCATCTTCACAGTGAAGAATTTCTTCCTAATACCTGCCCTTCTTCAGCTTAAAGCCATTCCCCCATTGTCCTGTCACTGTACCCCCTTGTAAATATTCCCTCTTCAGATCTCTTGCAGCAATTTTCAGGAGCTGGAAGGTTATTCTAAGGTTATTCCAAGGTCTTCCTGGAGCGTTCTCTTCTGCAGGTGAGCAGACCTCACTCTCTCAGCCTGTCACAGGCTGGGATACAGATAACAGGACAACACCATCAGCACCAGCAATCTGCATCCTCATGCAAGGCAGCATTGCTGGAGACCAGAGCACAACATCACCCGGTGGCTCAGCAAGGAGAAAAACCTGGGAGTGAAATTCTATCCCTGGAAATGCAAAGGATATCATACCAAGACCCATCCCACCACAGCTCAGAAGTGAAGCACAGGTTTTATACCCTCCAGGTGAGGTGGATCACACCAGGGCAGAATCCCCAGTGGACTAAAGAGCAGTCAGTGAACAAATACTTTATGTGATCTAGGACACACGAAGGAAATAATAGACTAAAGCATCAGAATTTCTCCAAAATTTGCTCAGTCAGTAAAAATCTTTGAAAATGAAGTTAGTCAACATCAAATGAAGCTAATCAAAAACTAACTTTTTTTTTTTTAAGTCCATCAAATAAATGCTCCTAAAATTACAAAAAAAGCCAATGAAATCCGAAGAATATTAATATATTTAAGTTTCTTATTATACTAAATATGAATAATTTAATCTAATAAAATCTGAAGAGCAAGTGTTAAAGAATACTGAAGAACAATCTCTTAATCTAGTTATGGCCCTAGCAATGATGTTCATAAATGTGTGTTATTTTACAGTGATGAATTTTCAAGCAGACAGACAGAGGTCTAGGTTATTATAGGTCTGAATAAACCCACTTACATCCAATTCAGCATTTAAGTTTGCCTGTTGGGCTGCAGCTCCATGGCCCTGGATTACCACAGAGCAGTCCAGTAACACTACTGTTCTTAATAACACAGCAAATTATTTCAGTTTACATCATCTGTGAGGGTGATGGAGTAAGACACAATATCTTATGGAACAAGGATGACTAAAAGTATTTGAAAGAGCATCATGCCTTTCTGTCATAGGCAGACCTGTGTTCACCACACTGTATCTCAGCAGTGCTGTGCTTTAAATTACACCATTAATTATCTTTCAGTTCCTTGACTTAATTCAAAACTAAACAGGTCTGAGGGAAGCAGGTTGAAAACCTGATAAAGAGGACACACCACAATCAGTCAGAACCATCATCAAATAGACTTTATCTAAAATTTTGCCTCATTCATTAGTCTGGGTTTGTAAATGCAACCCTGAGCTATTCCCTGTCAAGTTGAGATTTGGAGGGTGGAATAATTGGTCACTGTGCACCTCATCTGGGCAGTTATACCTGCAGAGTACATAGAACCCTGTTACTCATGGAGTAGCTGAAAGTTATTAAAAACTGAAAGATTGACATCAGAATGGAAGATTCAGATTCTGCTTCTTCCTCAGTCTAAATGGATTCAAAGTGATCTTCTTCCTTTTATAGAAAAATCTCCAGTTATTGAAGTTACAATCAAGTTCTGCTGGAACATCAACTTCCCTATTTATGAGGTTGGGTAACTTTTCCACAAAAAGGAACTTGGTGTAAGCAAGTCTTTGTGATGGTCTTACTGTCATCCAAGAAGCAAAAGTCTAGCACTGGGTACTGGTAATTCATTTTATGTTACATAAAAGTAGAAAACAATCCTGAAAATAAAACCAGACTGGAGGACTGAGTCCAGTTAGAGGTTAGAACTCATTTTTCAAAGTCCATAGGATGAAAGTTCAGCCCTGGTGACAGAGCCTTCTCTTTTTTTTTTCAGTCTGCACATGGACATTTTTATTTCTTGACTTTCCTAAATCATTCTAGTTTTTTTGCTACTTTCTAGTGTTAGCTGCAGCTTTAAGTGTTAAAGCTGAAATTCTGTATTGGCACATGTGCCTGTACAGGGCAGATGTTCTGTAAGTTTTCACTTGTTTTATCTGTTTGTGTCTTTCAATGTGCTACATTTCTTTCCATTTTCCCCCCATTTTTTTTCCCTATTTGGCTCCTGTGCAAGAAATATGTCTGCAGAATTGAACTGGGAACTGGTCTGCTTTGAAGAAACCTCCTTTTAGTGACCTGCATGATTTGTTTTACCACCTGGTTTCTCATGTGCTCCACCTCTCTTGTTACCTTATTGGAAAAAATGGACTTCTGTTGTACAAACAATCAAATGTGTTCTGGATAGGTCACGACAAACACACATCTGTGAAATGAAAATGTATCACTGGCTCATGTAAAAACATATGAAGGCAGGTCACTTAATTGAAGATTTTTTTTTTCTGAATGATTATTCTGTGTAATGTTGTTATGCCAATAAAGCTAAGAGCTCATCAAGGAAATGTGAGATGCTTGTCCTGACAAAAGATAAATGAGATCTCTTTTTAAACTTCCTAATGTTCAAAGTTAAAGGAAGAAAAGTAAAACAGCCCATTATAATTCTGCATTGGGAAACTAATTCTATCCTTGGTTGCACATAGCTCCCATTGACCTCTGAGTCATTTCCACAGATCTGCTATGAAAATGTTGCCTTAAATATATAACTGGTAGGAAAAGAATTCTTAATTTTCCCACATGAGGAAACTGCAATTTTATACTGAAGTTAAATCAAAGATGTTGATGCCCTTTGTAAAGATTGCTTTTCAAGGTGAAAATAAAACCCTGCCCAATATTTCCAGAAATAAGCACTAGTGAAATCCCTACTGAATTCAGTCTCAGTGGAGGCATGTGCAGAGGCACATGGCTTGTAAGTGTGATCCTGTCACTGTGGGCCATGGGCTTTTCTTGGGAACCTGACATTTTTGAGCAACAAGTAGCCTGAAAAAGAAAAGAGACTGCAGTTTCATGCAAGAAAAGGACCAAGCAGGAAATATGAATTTCTATTAGTTACAGTGTGGTTACAATGAGAACTTTTCATTCTGACAGCTCAAAAGCCACTATTATTGAAGCTAGAGAGAATGTTTGTGGTCATGCTGGCAGAATCACAACCTGTTTCCTTACCCTTGGGCGCCGAAGATGAAAAACCCTCCTTATTTTCCCCCCTCAAACGAGTCCTCTTTGCTGAGATGCCACTGAAGTTTCAGGAGCCTCACTGGGGCTCCTGCTCACACCAAGCTGGCAGAATGGCCCTGGCATGCCCAGAGCCCAGCCCTCAGTTTGCAGGAGAAGCCCTGGCCGGGTTTGCGGTCACACGCTCCCTCCTGCCCAGGGCAGCGTGCCCTTGTGCCCAGCACTCAACATCTCCATTGCTCCCACACTGCTGCCAATAGCAGTATTCAAATAGCTTTGCTTGGTGCATCTTTAATTATGAATGGGCTTTTACTTGTTCTGAGAAGACCATAGCCTTAATTCAGTAATTATCCCATGAAATCGATTAATTAAATCTCCGAGTTTGACTTTAGTATGAGGATTATTTGACCTCTCAAGTGGAGGCAGAATAGTCATGATGTCACAGCCTGGGTTTCAGCACAGCCCACAGCTGATGCAGAAATAGAGTGAACACATTTTGGAGGGAGCACAAAGGCTCACTCACGTGTATTTATGCACATCACTACCAGAGCATGCAAATGTTTGCATGTGTCAGAGTTAAACAGGAAACACTTTCTTTTAGCAAAAAGAACACTCTCTTTCCATCTACAGTGGTGGCCTTGACAAAAGCCACAGAACAAAATGGCATAAGGCAGTTGCTGCCCACGTGTCTCATAAGTATATTTTTACTTCAATCTGACAGAAATGCTTTCCTTGATTTGCTTTTCACAGTTGTGATGCCCAGTTTTCCTCTCTATTTGTTTTAAGGCAGAATTGGCTGTCTTAAAATTTAGTATTAGAGCAGAAGATTTCTTTAATATATTCAATTGGTTCTCTGATGATTGCTGCCAAAACCAGTAGTAAACTAATACACTGGTTTTAAAACCTTGAGTAGCTGCTGAGTTTTCAGCAGATATCTCACTGACATCTGCCTTTCAGAGACAGATTAAATGAGGGGTTTTTTATAGCAAATGTGGTCATTCAGGAATTTGTTAGCACTGACTTAAAATAAAATCCAAGATTTTACACACAGAAAAACTTCAAAATATTTTCATTTGCATATTTGGGTTTGATTTTCAGTATTAATTTGGATATTTAGGTGTAGTTTTATCATTATGTGCAATATTTCTCTATCATATTTAAAATCTCATAAATCTCATAAAAATAAACAGACAAATATACCTAGAAATCAATAGGTTCACCAAGGCACGTTTCCAAACCACAATAAGCTGTAGCCTATATTTCAGTATCTTAGGTAAACAAATTTATCAAAATTTTATCCAAATTGTCACTAATTCTATTAATCCAGCTGCACAGCTAAGTTAAAATGATACACCATGATATGTAAACAAAATTGAGCTAATTGTACTCAATTCACACAATTTTAAGAGTAGCTTTGGACAGTTGTTTCTAATTCTATTTGACTTGGGTTTTTTATAATTTTCCATTTTAAACTCCATCTTCTCTAACTTCAAACTGCAAATGGAGTTGAAATAATGTGGAACACACAGAAACACCCTCTGACACATTCAAACCCAAGTGCATACATTTAGGGGGTCCAACTTCTCCTCTTCATTAGTTACATGCAGCCACTGTGCCTGAAATGAGCTTGCAGTAGAAAATATCTGAGAAAATGTTTCTTTAACTTATGATTTGAGAGGCATCACTTTGGTGATTAGATGTCTAATGTGGAATTTATCATTTATGCACAAGTAAAATCAGTGCAGTGAATGACAGAAACAAGCACTTTATTGGGGAATTGTTCACTCCACATTAATGGTGCATTTAATTTTGAACCAGTCTGGTTCTTTGAACAATTTGTTCCAGCTAAGAACAGATTGAGCTGTTCTTTGAATCATCTTTTCAGCAGGCAGTACAGTGTGAGTATATGATAGCTTTTTTTTGTACTGTAGCTGAGTTCATTTGAGGTAACTCTTGCTGAAGTACAGAGGGTTTACAAAGGTGCTGAGTGCTGCCTGTGATCCAGTGGGCTTGACATGAAGACAGCTATGTGGACTGTTTGTCTCACATTTAGGCACTGACACATAGTTTTCTGACAATTTAATATTTTGTCTTCAGCTGTGTATCCCAGCACCTATGTTTGACATTTAATGTTAACCTTGCTTTGTATATAGATTTCTCTGCATGAGCATCACTGCAGAAAGTATACAGGAAACTGGAGGTGAAATCAGTCATAGGAGGTTTCCCCCTTGCTGGATGGAACTGGCTTTGCCAGCTTTGGTGGGGAGGAATGGGTACAGCAGTGGAACACAGGACACAGTGCTTTGGTTGCTTTTGATAAGCACTGGAGTCTGGAGGTAGAAACCCTTACACCAAGGGATATGTTGGTACAAGGCAGCACAGGAAAGGGCTCTGGATTTTAAAACGTTTTTGTGCACACAAACATGGTTATTTCTATGAATTTTCTGCAGATTCCTCCAGTCTGAGATTCTTGTTGTGGATTGATTTATAAGGACAAAGTAAAATTTAAAAGACCTGATGCAAATTCAAGGCTGTGTAACTATAAGATTTTACCTTCTGCCAGTTTAAAGTACCTTTTCTCTCTCTTTTTCTTTTTCTCTCTTTCTTTCTCTCTCTCTCTCTTTCTCTCTTTCTCTCTCTTTCTCTCTTTCTCTCTTTCTTTCTCCCTTTCTCTCTTTCTTTCTCCCTTTCTTTCTCTCTCCCTCTCTCCCTCTCTCCCTCTCTCCCTCTCTTTTTTTGGCAGTGAGGAGTTGAGTGTGTGCACTACAAAGGTCTCCCTGAAGCTACTGAGAACCAGAAGTAGAAGACATAATTGCAGTTTAATGAAACCAATTTTAAATATTCCTTTCATCTCTGTTGGGATGTTTATTGTCACTGTTCAAGTTTTCTCTTTTAGGCAAATTCAAGCCATTTGCTAACCTGATCATGCTAAATGTCAGCCAGTAAAATAAGTAGTTTTGACAAATCTGCCTCCAGTTTACTACCCCAGGATGTTAAAATTATCACAGTCACATTCCTGGTTTTTGATATTAAAAAGGTGACTGTCATTTGTCATTTCTGCCAAAAATATGTTTCTCATAGGAACTCTGGGGAAGATCTGGGTTTCAGTTTATACCTTAAACAAAACCAAACCCTGTTGTGGAGCAAGTATTCATAGAACATCTAATAATATATAACCAGCACAGTTTCCAAATCTGTTTAAAACTGGTGTGGGATCCCAACAGCAGTCACTTGTCTGCTGTGCAGCTTTTCCAGAAAAAGGCTGAACTCTGGAACAACTCAAAAACCCAAGGTCACCAAAAAGTAAAGACTACAATGGTCACTTCTGCCCAACAAACTACCACTGGCAGAAAACAACATACATATATTGCTTTTTAGCCTGGTGTTGGATTATTCACCTGGAAAGCAGAATGGAATCCTCACCTGCCAGCTCCCTCACCTGGGGAGGTCCAAACCTATCTCACAGACTTCAAGAAGGAAACCTAGGACAGAAGACATGGCATGCATGGTCCAGAGGAGCTCACCATCCCCTGGACTGCTGGAGCACACCAAGAAGCCAAGAGGCTGGGGCTCAGTTTCAAACACACAGAGAGAGAGCAACCATTTGAGTTTAGAGGAGATCCAAAAGGCATTTTGTTCTGGACCAGGGTAGTAGACTGCTTAACTTGCTCTGGTCAATGTCTCTTGAGCTGATTTTGTGAGGCAGAGAAATAATACTAGCTAAAATTACTAATTCTTACAGAAAGAATAAATACAGAAATAAAGCAAGAGCTGTCCAGAGTGTAACACTGGTTTACCAATGAATAATACAATGATTATTTCTCCATAGTATGAAACTGTAATGAGACAATTGCCTCCAGCACTAAAGAATTCAAACATTTCATGATTTTTGATACTTTTATGTTCACAAAACTCCTAGAAAGCAGGAAAATGGATGATTTACAATTCCCAGTTGTAAAATGTTTACTCAGTTATTATGCAGCCTTTAAAATACCCCAAACACATATGCATTCACATAGAGCATAAAAATATTAGTCACATGTACAAAATTGCAGTGAGGTTTTAATAGGCCCCTTTTTTGCTTTCTTGATTTCAGCTTCTTGTTTAAGTCTGTTCTTCAGTCCTCCACTTATTTTACAGCTCAGCTCTCTGCCCTGAACACTGCATTAGCCATGCAATGGGTGCTGAGCTGGCAGACAATCTGTGTGCTCCTGTGCTGCTTTTTAAATGAGCCCCAGCCCCTGGCTCCTCCAGATTCAATCAATTTAAGTGTGAAAAATTACAAGCTATGGGCTCTGTCTTCTGAAGTACTGATGCAAAAGGTAGCAGTATTGCATGGCCCAGGGGATGGCTGGATGGCTGCTTTGTACTGCAAAAAGGCTGAAAGAAATAGCTTTGCTTTTGGGAGTTTTATGTCTCTGAGGTAGAATATGAAGTACCTGATGAGGAAGTTATGGTTCAAAGGAAGGTTACAAAAATAACAGCAGCCATCCTAAACTTATCTAAAATATTTACAAGAAGTCTGCTACAATGTGTGGGTTTTGACCTCCAGGAGCACTAAATTTTATTCATCTTGTGCTGGGGAACAAAAATCATTTGGAGCACTAAATCAGCTTCATTTTTGTGTTTGTGCTTATAGGATTTGGAGCAGAGGTTTAGATTATAAGGAAATAGTTGTCAAGTGTAAAGTATAATTAAGACAATTTTGGTGCCAAAACCAAGATTTTATTTTTCCTGTGTAACAGGGATTTTAGTTTTTTTTTCAACTCTTAACATAGAGGAGATAAAGAAGGAGGGTTTTTTTCTCTTTTATATGAATAGTCAAAAATGCACCAGTATGACATTTCTGTTGCATAAGCAGATAGTTAATTTCATACTTTGAATTCTTGGAGAGATATAAAAGTATTTGTTAGTATCACTGCAAATTTAACTAACCTCCCTATGTTACACTTCAGGTGCTAGGTGTAGAGCAAAGCTTACTAAATATTTAGGCTTTCTGGCAAAATTTCTAACCACTGCAGCTTTGGAAGAAGTTTTAGAACAGATCTCATCTCTTTCCATCTACCAAATGTATGACTTGGTATAACTATCATATATAATTATATCAAATATGGTATAATAACTATCATATAGTTGTTTTGCTAGGTTGTATATGAAAGTATACACAAGAGTACCTCTAGACTTGGACTTCATGTACTCTCTGATTATATCATCTGTGTTCTAATAGCTGTGGTCTGCATTCAAAACCAGTGACAAGTAGGTAAAAGTGGAGGGGATGGCAGAGTAGTGATGTGAACCTGTGAATAAGGAGGCACATAATGCTCTTTTGCACTTCATTGACCTCTACAGACATGCAGTCTGTTGCACATGGGTAAAACCTTACACAAGGAAGACATTGTAAAATCATGGCTCAGGCCTGGTACTTCAGCTAAGCAGGAAAGGACTATAGGAAAGGGACTCAGGTGGATTTGAAGTAGAAAAACAAGTTATAACCATGATGTGCACACATCATGGATTATGGTGGTTGGTTAAATTACATTTGTTGTGCTTAAATGGAATAGAACTGATAATGGGTTAGCTGCTGAAAATGGCCTGGTTTTGCAATAGAGAGCTCTCCTGTGCACCTGCCTGGGGACCCTGCATCACTTCAGACCCTCACCTCACAGCAGAGCCTTGGATTTAAGAGTCACTGGTAGAAATCAATAGGCAACAGCATTTACATTACATGACTGAGCCCAAAAAAAATCCTGAGGTTATTGCAACAAGACTGAGCACTGAAATAATAAAACAGCAACTTTAGATGTCAGATGTTCACCTCTCTCAGGTGACTTCTGCCTTGGTCAGATGAACCCTCTGAATGAATCTTGTGTCAGACAGACAAATACCTGAGAATATCTGTGGGGTGGCCTGGTGGATGCAAGGGATATGATTTTTTTGGTGTCCCTTCTGTCGTTAGGGTGCTGCTGGAAACCAAGAAAGCAGTCCTTTCTCAAGCTGCTCAAGAACAAGAAATTATAACAATGATTAAACACTTGTGTTGTTTTGCAGAAAGTGTGTTTTCAAAGAGGTGTTGCCTTCTTGGGCCAAAGAGTCTTTTCTATTCTGTTTTGCACATACTACCCTATATAAGTATAGTGTTTCCTCAAATAAAGCTCTCTCTTTTGCTTCTCCATTACAGGAAGAACTGTGTTGCATTATCCTTTCTGCTGCTCCTATAGCCAAAATGCAACACCCTCTTAGCAATTAGCAGACATAATTACTCAGCAGCACTTGCAAACCTCTTGAAATCCCTGACAGCTGGATTGGGCTGATCTCACACCCTCAGAGGACCTATTGATAGGACCACAGCCTAGATGACAAGCTTAGACTAAGCACATAGGGTTTAGGCAATTGAAGCTAGGATGATGTGAATCCAGCCTAGGATTCCAAATATTGGAATATATGCAATATCCAGAACATTGGATAATACTTTAAGTCAATATGGCCTTAGCTTACCTTCCAAGAGGGTTCCTTTTTCTTTCACAATCAGCATAAGGTACCAAAGAAAATCTTTAGGCTGTCTCTCAACTGCAAAGAAAGTGGGCCCTTTATTTGAAATTCATTTTGATACAGAGGTGCAAGATAAACACTGGAACTAACAGCAAAAATTCCTTTGCCAATTTGAAAAATAACTGCAATTTGGTAGCTCAGCTCCAGCCCTTATTTGCTCTCTTCCAGTGTCCTTGTCAGTAGGGTGCACATGACATATCTGTGCTGAGGAAGAGACCAGAACACTGGAATGATGAAATACTGTGAAAATAGGTCCTGTGAAAGTAGGTGATGGAAGTTTGTTCTGAATATACTGAACCCAAGATGTTGCAATTTATATCTATTTATTTATTTTTCTTTTTAATTCATGTAATGATGTAATTGAGCTTGTATTGTTTGGTGGGACAGAAGGACTGTGGGCGACTGTGGGAGGAAATTTATTTCCTGTAGCAACTGCAGTAGGTGAGGAAAAAGATATGTAAGTAAAGGAGGCACGATGTAAAAAAGGAAATTTATGGTATCACTTCTCTATTTATACCAATGTATATACAGAGAAATATTTAAAATGTGTCTCTTAAACCAAAAGAAAAAAATTAACTTTATCCTATGTCACCACAAAAAAATATGTGTTGCCTGGTACATGCATGTGGGAAATGAGGTAACTATTGTATGATGATTTACTCCAGCTCTACTAAATCACTAGCTCTGCCATTGTCACTAAGAGAACAGTCTTCAAAACCTTGAAGTCAGAAGAGCAGGAAATCTTGATACCAAAATATTTTGAAAGGTGTTTGGAGGCTTGCAAAAAGCAACCACCCTGAGATTCAGATTTAAGGCATCTGATTTCCCTTGATTTAGCTAAGAATTTGCAAACAACCTTTTAACTTTAGAAAATAAATAATCTCAGGTGAAAATTAAGCACATAACCTACTAAGACAAGTTTTAAAGGGACTAAATTCTCAGCAAGACTGAAAAACAGCCTCATGCTCAAGAGCACCTTCCCAGTTCATGCTGGGAGACAATCAGCAAACTACCCCACAAGTGCCCCAAGGCAATACAACCCTGTTGTTCTGAGGGCTCCCTGGCTAACCAGCTTCCTCTAGACAAGAGTTCAAGCTTTATGAGAGAAGGTACAAATAAACCATCCATCTGGTTACTCCTTTACACACTCAAACATGTATTTAGTGCAGTCTGGTCTGGCACAGATCCTGTGTGGGGTGGTGTAGCCATGCACCAGGCAGCTCCATGGACCACTGTAAGGCTCAGACTTGTTGCCACTCCTGGCCAAAACAACTAAAAGTCTGGTCTAACTGGAAAACTCAGAGCTTTTGAACTAGGAGCATAGGCTGTCTATGGAAAGAGAAAAGCATCTAAAGAGAAAGAGCATCTCACTATACTGAACCCAGAAATGAGAAAGAGAAAGAGACAAGAAGGAAGGAGAGTGATGTTTGTGTACCAGTTCTCTGAGTCAAGAGCAATACAACCAATGAGTTGAATTTTAATAAGCTCTTTCTTCTTTAGTGGGGACGTAGATAGTGAGAGAATCTTCTTGCCCAGATTGTTGGTGTTAAAATACGAAGCCTAGAAACCAAAATTTGAAGATCTAAAAAATAAAATAAAAATGTAACTTCACTGAGGTTGCATAGTCTAAAGAGAGCAAAACTGAGAGCATACCCATAAAAGCAAAAGGAGAGCTATCACTCTCCACTCTCATTGGAGACAAAAAACAGATCACAGAATCACATAATCAGATAGATTGGAAAAGACCTTTGAGATCATCAGGTCCAAGCTATGACTTAACACTTGTATGATAGATCCTGTAACAAGGGAACTAAAGAAGGGCATTAGGAAACTATTTTGCAATAGGCAGAACACTGAAGGAACTGCCTCAGGACTCCAGTTTCCCCAGGCAAGATCTTTGCACTTAAGTGAGTTTTTCAGGTTTAGAACTGTTTTAGTTTACATTGCCCTGAGGTCTCTGCCATCCCCATGCTTTATAATTTGTTTTCTTGAAATTTCAACTGGGTAGCATTTCCTTAACTTCTTTCCTTTTTCTATTGTCTTTCAATTTCCATTCTATTACTATTGTAATATCATTGTATTGCTGGAATAATTCAGGCCGAGCAATTAAAGATTGAATTAAGAATGTCCTTTTTCTTTTTCTTATATGTTGGTTTACAAAACATTTTTCTTTTCTTCTTTTCTTTTCTTTTCTTTTCTTTTCTTTTCTTTTCTTTTCTTTTCTTTTCTTTTCTTTTCTTTTCTTTTCTTTTCTTTTCTTTTCTTTTCTTTTCTTTTCTTTTTTCTTTTCTTTTCTTTTCTTTTCTTTTCTTTTCTTTTCTTTTCTTTTCTTTTCTTTTCTTTTCTTTTCTTTTCTTTTCTTTTCTTTTCTTTTCTTTTCTTTTCTTTTCTTTTCTTTTCTTTTCTTTTCTTTTCTTTTTCTTCTTTTCTTTTCTTTTCTTCTTTTCTTTCCCTTTCCCTTTCCTTTTATTTTCTTTTCTTTTCTTTTCTTGTTGGGTATACTTGATTGGAAGGCTGGAGAAACTACTATGAGATAACATTTTTTTGAGATCAGGTCATTTCTGTTGCAGTGGAGACAGCCCAAAGAATTTAAGTCACTAACCTATGAAATTATTTTTTGAATGCTTCCAGGGATGGAGTATCCACAATTTCTCTGGGCAATCTGTTCCATGCTTTACCATCCTTACATTAAATAATTTCTTCCTAATATCTAATCTAAACCCTCTTTGGTTTTAAGCCATTCCCTCTTGTCCTGCCACTGCCTTCCCTTGTGAAAAGTCCCTGCCCAACTCTCTTAGCCCCTTCAGGTACTGGAAGGAGCCTTTTCTCCTCCAGGCTGAGCAGCCCCAGCTCCAGCCTGTGCTCACAGGGCAGGAGCACTGGGCAGCCTGCTCCAGTGGAAGGTGTCTGCCCGTGGCAGGAGGGTTGGAACAGGATAATCCTTGAGGTCCCTCCCAACTTAATGCTATTCTGTGATTCTGATAATCCTGTGCTACAAAATGTTTTCTTTTACTTGACATTACCTGAACCCCAGGATAAACATGAGGTCACTGCTCCTGTTTCTTTGCACCACTAGACATCTGTGTCCGTGGAGCAGGATATATGCTTTAATAAAAAAAAAAAAAAATCTGCTGAGTAACTTCACCCTGAAAAACGATGCAACTGTAGAACACCTAAGAAATATGCTAGTATTACTTTATCAGTAACATATAATGACAATTTCCTTAGGATCTCACAGGAAAATACTAAACAAAATTGATTCTGCAAAATCTTCAGGTTCTGAGTCTAAGAAAGTGAAAGGCTTGTCTCTTAAACAAGTAAGACTGATTGTAATGCATATATACTGTATCTTAGTTACTAAGCAACAAATTTTGTACCAGACTTAAACATTTATCTTTATTGAAATTAAATAAGATTAGTTGATTAGGCATCCAAAAGCTTCATCCCCACTCATTTCATTCTATTTTTTTCTGTCTGTGAATCTGTTTCCCATCTTTTATCTAAAGCTAATATCCATGTGAGAAATGATATGATGTAACTCTATGAATAAAATGTGGCTACAGAAACAAATAAAGTGTACCTGTGGTGATACCATCTGAACACTTCATATTTATCATTGTAGAATTGCCATTGATGGAAGTTGCAAATCAATGGAAAATCTGTGGCAAAGGATAGACTTCCTTCTTGAACACTTCAGTATAGCCTAGAAAAACCTATAGTAATGGACTCTTAGTGTCTGAGGTGATATTATTGTAGAAAACCTAATAATTTTGAACATTCACCACTATCTTTAAATAAATGAATAAAGTGAAAAAAGCACTTAAATACATGTTTAATTTTAATTACTTAAATGCATGTTTAATTTTAATTACATGAATAGCCAGAATTTATTTTATGGTAATTCAGTTACTTTATATGATGAATTCATAAATAGTTGATATTTTATTGCTACTTCAATACAAAACTTTTTGCAAACTTCAAATGCAAATGAAAAAAAAGCTGTTGGAATTTGCCCTATTCAGTCTCTCCACAGGAGTGGAAGTATCTTGATGAAAAGTGCTGAAGTGCCTGAGACTGCTTTCAAAGGAAAAGCTTTGGTTATTGCCCTGATAAAATTCACCTCATCTCAGTCTGTAGAGCAAGGAAAATTACCTTGGTTACAGATTTCTTCTAGCTGAAAAATAACTTTATGAATAGCAATAGAGATCTTTTCTACATCTTTTATAAATATTTCCTTACATTAGTCCACAAAAGTTCACCAATCAAGGATGGTGCTGTGGATCTATGGGGATAATTCAGTGTCCTTGACTGCCAGAGCACATTTGAAAAGATCCTCAGCCAAGAGATGGAAATATGCTCAGAGTGCTAGAACTCTTAAAAGAATCTTACCTAGTGAAATTACTGTCTCAGGGACGTGACTGGTGAGATAAGCATCTTAAAATAAATCAGTGCAATTAATTTATGGCCATAAGCAATATCAAACATGTTACACCTCCCAATAACCAGCATTCACAGTTTCAATTTGATACTTGATGCCTTCTTTGTCTTATCCCTATCAAAGTAGTAAACTGTTTATACATTTTATTGATATTTTCATTTGTATCCCCAGGGAAGTTCAGGAAGAACAGACTTGCACTAAAGACAAACATATAGAACAAAGCCATGATTTCCTTCAGTCACTGCCCATCCACGGGAAGAATAATTTGTGGAAACATGGAGATGGAGGAGTAATGGATTCCTGTGTCAAAATGATGAGTGAAAGAAAGACGTAATTGCCATTAATGCTCTTCAATTATGGCTCAACGCTGTATGTTCCCGTTTAATTTTCACTTAAAACAAAACAGTTGCCACAGACCCAGGGCTAAAAACAGAAATCCCTTTCAGCTACTGGCAAATTAGCCACTAATGTTCTTATTATATAAGCACAGGGAAGATTGGCTTCTTGCAGGCAAACACGGGAAGTGCTTGTTTGTTTCAGGCACTGCTCCTTCTCCCCCCAGACTCACAGTTGAACTTTATTTCCAATGTTATAACCAGCTAAGCATGATAATACTTTTTTTCTGGTTCCTATTTAGCTTTCAAAGCCCTCACAGGATTTCTGTCATGGATCAGTGGCACCTTCCAGGAGGGAGTGAGGTCAGTGGATATCCTTGGTATACAGGAAGGCATGTTCTATTAGAAAAGGGAAATGTTTTCAAATCCCTCAGATCTTAAGCTACTAAAAATAAACTAATGAGCCTTAAATTGACTTTTTTTTTCCACAGCTTTTCAAAGCCTAAAGAAAAGTATTTATTATCTGGGAGTGACATGCAGGAAATTAGTCTTATAAGTTGTGATTAAATGATTATAGTTTCCAAATTTCTTAATTCTAATCTTAATATTAATCTGTTGTAGAGTGCATGTTTCAACTTCAGTGTTTTGGGCTTCGGCTTTTTGGTTTTTTTTAATTGGTTGTCATTTTATCATGCAAAATTTTTATAGTGAAGAAGCTAAAAAACACATGATGTAAGAATCACCTTGGTATCATTATTTGACTGTCTGCCTGGAACAGTTTTGAATTGGTGTCCACATTCAGTGCTACCTCTCTGCATCACTCCAATAAGCAAAATGAACTTGATACATTTTGTGTGTATTTTAAATTCTCCAGAGTCAGAGTTGGATTACCAGCAAGGAAATTTTTGTAAGAACATGAATGGATGTGAATTTATTTGGGAAACTCATCCTTACTGGGTCCCCACTGAAACCAGTTAAGGTATTTCTAGGGGAAAAGCAGCTTTAACAATGGACTAATTCACACTGGTCCCTCAGACCCAGTGAATTCCTTCCCATGTTTCAGGCTGCAGGGCAGGCTTAGGATAATCCTGGCGCACTCACAAGAGCTGAATGAGCTCTGTCTGCTGCCTGCTGGGGCTGAGTTGGGCCAACTCACACCAGAGAACTGGCAGAGTTTGGAGTAAAGCAGCAAGGCTGCCCTGGTTTGTGGCTTCCCTGCCCCAACAGGTACTTTGGATGTGGCTCCTTGTTGTGCAGAGGATGAAAGAATCTGTGTTATGCCAGGTCAGCTGGCTACAGAGAGTGGGACCTTGCCAATCTAGCTCTATAAAGAACCTGAACAGAGAAGGGATTAAAAACCATCAGGCAGTTTTTCCATGTCCTCCCCCATGGCACATGTGCTGTAAAACCTCATTGGAGCCTTTTCCTTGTTGAGTTACCCACAGAGTGCCACTGCAGCCAGGGCTGCTGCTGGCCTGAGCACTCAGAACTGGGGTTTGCCAACACACCTTGTGTCAGTAAGTTCACAAAACACCACATGGGGTGATATTTTGGGCTGGCTGTTGCAAGGCTGTACGTCTCAAACCAGCCTGCCAGCCCAAAAGGGGTCAGAGATGTGAGCCATAGGCAGAGGAGGACTATAGAGAAAAATCATCAGTCCTAGGGAAAAGTTACAAAGCTAAGCAAGTTGCAGACTTCTACATCCAAAAGAATTACTACTACTAGCTACATCTACCAGCTACAAAGCTCACTGTTTATTCAGGTAATATTTAAAAAACCAGAATTTTTACACTTGCAGAACGTACAGCTTCTTCCAGAAGTTTAGATAGATCAGTGTGAGTATGGCAGCCACAAGATGTCAGAGAGCATTTGGAACACCTGGACCAAATCATGGTGAATATCAACAGTTCATGCCTTGGGTTGAGGACTGAGAACTCTTGAAAAGCCTTTGCCTTTAAAATGCAGTCACCAATGACAGTGCCAGTCTCATCACAGGGACATTCAAATGAAATAACTGCAAAACAGTGCCTGCAGAACTACGCGTGAAATCATTTTAATTGCAAGCACAGAAGAGAGTCTGTAGCTCTGAAATGCCAGAATACAGTGCTGAGCCGTTTGCAATGACTTGAACTTGGTAGAATGGGTGAGGCAATCCCATTGTTTCCCTGTGGAGACTTGTCTTTCCTTTCCCCACTTCCCCACAGAAGATCTCCAAGTTTCTTCCTCCACCTGCAGAGTTCCTGGAGGAAACTGTCTATATTTCATACAAAGTTCAAACATACCATGTTTTCATCCTAAAGTTTATTTACATTTCTTGATTACACTTGTTCTGGCTCATTTCCTTTGTTTCATTCTTGCCAGCAAACCTTGCTGGAGTGCTTGTCAGTTATTAATAAATTGCGTCAAACAGTAGCAAGTGTGGTTCAACAATCTGGCAAATATTAATGAGTGGCATTTTCATTGTTAGGAGAATTTTTGGCCTCTTTTCCGAGCAAACACAAATTCCAGCCCTTTAACATCTGGTTTTGCTATATTCAGATTGTTAAGAATAAAAATAGAAGGAAACTTATAGAATATTCTCAGCAAAAAATGCAGGTATTACATCACTGAATGGACTTTTAGAACTTTAAAAAAATTAGATTAATGAGTTTTGTTTAGCTGTTGAATGATTCTTCATAAAGTTATGAATTATGAAATCAGAAATAAACAATAACAGGCATTCTTAAATAAATTCTGTGAGAAACTTCAGAAAGAATAGATGAATGCTTACTGAAGAAATTCTAGTGATGGGAACTCCAGTGCTGCCATTGATTAATTATTCCATCTAATTAAAGCATTCTTCTTTATTATTAAAAAAAAAATCTATTCTGAATGGACCCTGCATCAACTTCAATCCTCTGTGTTATTTTTAGATTCTCTTTATAGCTCTCATTATCAACTGGATGCATCCCATGATTTGACCACAACCACTTTTCTGAGACTTAAGAGACTTGTTTTTTCCTAAAACACTATGGTACTAATTTATCCTTGCACAGGTAGATTTTCCTAAGGATCCATCTCCCATCTCCAAAGAAAAGAAGGGAAAGAAGTAGAGCATTTTTCATTAGTAATTTAACTGCTTTCAGAAGCTTTTACTGAAATGCCTATAACCTTTTTCATATATTTGGCTGAGTCAAAGGCTCCCTTTTATTATATCTCCATAGGAAGACATTATCCATTACTGATACACTGTGAACATGTTGGCTCTAATCTACTCAGTGTATTCATAGTCTTGTTAAAACCACAGATATTATCCCAAGGAAGGTTTCAAACCCCTCTTTAAATATGAAACTATGCAGTTAGCAAATAAGGTCAGGTTGTCTCCAGATCTTCCCAAGAAGGATCTCTGGCTGTCTTTAACAGCAAGTTAAATATTTATAGGTAGGTTTGTGGACACTGAAATGTGTAGTAACCTAAGAACAATCAGAGGTTTTTCCTGGGCAGATTAGGCATGTTCAGATAGTTAGGTCTAAAGAAGGTGAGCAGTAGGTGTGACAGATCTCACAGCAGTGTTTAAAAGGGAAGGAGGTGTTAATCCTCTGGGCATAGATCATTTGGCCTCAGGACCAGAAAACATACCAGGCACTCACTTCTCTTGCCTAGATGTGCTTTCAGCTCCTCTGAAGGCTGAACCTTTGCATTGTTTTAGCAGATTCTGAAATTCATAGACCTACTCAAGTGAATATTCCTTAACAATCACTAAATGTTCTCAATTGCCAGTGTTATGTCAGGAATGCATTTGAACATCTGAGATTGTCTGTGCTTTGGGCCCACTGACTCAGCCTAAGCACACATTTGAGTATCCTTTCAAGGAAAACCTTCTCAAATTACATTTCTAACTTTTTCAGTGTCAGCTATACACTTGGAGAAAAGACTGCTCAGTGCTTTTTTCAGTAATCTATTAAACCCTCAAGTGCTCTTAAGTAGAATTAGCTGACAGCTCCAAAGGCACTTTCTAGACCTGAACCAGATGACTTATTACAGTAGTATTTAGTTACAAAAATACTTTTATTTTTTGTGAATTAGCAAACCATTTAGTTTGTGTAAGTTTCCAAAGCTAACCTTCATAGCTGGTCTTTGACTTCATATATTCATAAGATGGAATAGGAGACAATTTAACACATGGTGCTTTGGGGGAGAAAAATAAAGTCTAGTATATATTAAAGGACAGGTTGTTTCTTCAGATGCTTTTTGCAATCTATGGGTTTAATCTAATGAATGAGGATCTTGTACACATAAACGCCAAAATCCCAGGTCTCCCTG
Source organism: Oenanthe melanoleuca (assembly GCF_029582105.1). Classification (NCBI taxonomy): domain Eukaryota; kingdom Metazoa; phylum Chordata; class Aves; order Passeriformes; family Muscicapidae; genus Oenanthe; species Oenanthe melanoleuca. The sequence continues at coordinate 11,449,698 of NC_079336.1, forward strand.
TTCATAGCGAGTGAACTTAAGAAAATGGGCAAGTCTTTTCCAAGGTGAGTGAAATTATTTTCTGTTATTAGTAGCATCTACTAGGATCTCCTACCCTTATTCTCGGCAGTTTGGCTTTTAAAGCTGTTTAAGCAGTGTCTCTGAAAGCTGTGACTAATAAAGGATCCTCCTTCCTGACTACATCACAAATCTGATGGATTTGTTAATATACCCACAGGAGACACCATATTTTTCAGGTGGGAGACATCACATTTCCATCAAAATCTTTGTGGAAAGGAGGGAAACAATGACATCCTGCCTAGCCCTACATTAAGAAGCATTAAAGAGTAATTTCTCCTTTGTACTCACAAGTCCTTATATCCACAGAGAACTTCCACAGATGTCACAGAGAAGAGATGGATCAGCAAGGCTGTGAAACAGCCACTCCTCATTTTCATGCTCCTTAGGCAGAGCCCTACACTTACACAGCTGTGTGGCTTGAGAGGGCACTCGTTTTCTTAAATGTAAAATTGCCTGGTGTAGAACATTCACATCTGAGAAGATCATCTGGACTTCCTTCTTAGTCATTGGAAGACATTGAATAATAGATTTTAACAAAGGCTTCTGATTTCTTAATCAGAAATATAAATTGCCCCACATGCTTCTTTTTCTTAATAAGTGTCAAATGCTGATCTTGAATATATATGGATATCTATCCAGGAGATGCCTACAAATAGCTGAGGTGAAAAGGAATCCCACCATTTACACAGGGATTGCAGAATCATAATTAGAACGTTTTTTTTTTCCTCCTCAAAGAACTCTTGAAGCAGTGGTGGTATGCAGATTTTGCACAACTTGGAATATTGAGAATGCAATTGATCACATGTTTTCATCATAGTTTTGATCACAGTTTATTCTGATAAATAGTTCCAAAATGAAACAGTTTCCTGAATGCTGAAAATAAAGAAGTTTGAGTTCTAGTTATTTTGTGTCACATGATGAAGTGATTTTGGAAAAACTTCACTTAAGCTTTAGTGTGACTTTACCCTTGAGTAGAAATTGGAGAAATAAAATTAGCTCAAGGATAGTCAAAAAATGAGGGATGAAAAAGAAATGAGAATGTTTTTCCTGACAGCAGGAAAAGCATCACCTGGAGCTCACACCTCGTTATGTGCCCGAGGAAAGAAATCTTGACAAAGGAATGAAAATTGGGATGTAGAAAAGGGACAAACTCAACATGGAAATTTTCTTAATGCTTTCACTAACCACCAACTTCTTTCCCTCGAGGTGGAATTAGTTAGATGTCTATCCAGGTACACATTCTCATTATTTTTATGGGAAATTAAGAACTTTTAGATCTTTTCTTAGTTGATAGGTTTGCTTCAAAATCACCTTCAAGTTTAAATGCTTAAGGGAATAATGGGAGATAAAGAAAACAATAGACAAGCAGGCACACACAGCCCTTGGCATTTTCTAAGGCTTATTCCACAGGTAAACAAATTTCAAATTCCTAAAGAAAAAGGGGGAAATATGTAGAATTGACTAATATCTAAGAAATATAAGAAAAATATCTACTTTATATGTCTCAGAAATCCAAGGCAAGATAGAGTCTATACAGGGCTGTGTTTTTAACATTGTAGATTAAATGATACATAAATCCATGGCTTTTCTGTAAGAGCATGTCCATGGTCTGGACTTTGCCATTGATTCCCAACGGGACAGATCAGTCCAAAATCCAGGATGCAAATATTCAAGGTCTTACAAAAAGTTTCTGCCAGCTGCTATTCTCCTGTCAATACTTTACAGCTATGGGACATCTTTCAAGATTACATTAAGAGGGAACTGCTCACTTTGTCCCGTGTGTGGGGTCCATTGCACAGAATTCCTTTGCTGATTAGGAGCTGAACAAGCCTGAGGCATTGCAGTCTATCCCAGAGCAGAGAGGGGAAGTCTCCTTTTCATATCTTTTTCTGACTTCTTAATTCCCACTACAAAAAAAAAAAAAAAAAAAAAAAAAAAAAGAGAGAGAGAGAAAAAAGAAAAGGGAACTCAAGCAAAATCTCAAAAAATGTGAGGAATATTGGTTTCTTTTAGAGACATGGGCTCAGTGAAATTTCGAATCCTTGATTAAATCAAGGAGTTTCCCTTTAATCTCCCTTTATGTCACACTCCAGAATCCTGCACCAATTTCTAAGCTGTAACCCTTATCACTGAGAGGAAGATTAAAAAATATTTGCCTATTTGCAAAATAATCCATAGAAGGATAAATGCAGAAGTGATAAGGTTCCGCATATACATGTTCACTAAATATTATTTTACACAGTTAGAAGCCAGCAATTTTTTTTCTGCATTTAGTTATGGACATGCAAATGTTAATGTCAATTAGAGCCATAGAATCCTGAAACCCCAGTTACTATAGTGCAAACATAGGAATGGAATACTGAACAAGTATTCTTGGAGAGGAAAAAGCATAACAAATATTTGGATAAAAGTTTATGTCCACTGAGGATATAAAAGGAACAGAATAAACTACTTCCCTTTCCTTTCAGCTGGCCAAGAGAATCTTTTCTGTAAATGTGTCATTTCTCCTTTGTGGATCCATATTCTCTTTGTTTATCTTTTCTCACCTGATCATGTCCCATTTAAGTTAAATGAAGGGAAATGTTTGTGCTTCTTTAGATTTTACAGTCCTGCCTGTATTTATTGCAATGGTATTGTGAGTAAATAAAAGTACCTTGCAATGAGATAGTATTTTAAAATATAAAACAGAAAATCAAATCAAATCTGGTGCTTTATCCCATCAAATTAATTGTCATTGAAGTGTTTTGGAAGGTAACTCTTTAATCACACTGATAAATGCACTGAGATCATGCTGCACTGCTCTTGAGCACAATGCCATGACATTCCATGTCACGGAGCTGCCAGAATTTCACCTGTTTTTGTTCCCCTGTGCTGTTCAGTCCAAGCCCTGATGGACAGCTGTCCCACACGGTGCTGTCAGCACAGCTACTGCTGGTGAGCCTCGTGCTATGACCCATCCTAAAGGAGTCAGATGGCAGGAGTGCAGGGAGTGGGGAATGTATGTTTTGTAAGGTAACACTTTGTTTTGCAAACTCACCCAGATGGTCTCTGTAGATTGCAGTTTGTGAGCTTAGTGCTGAATCAACAGGATGTCCAGCTCCCTCACCTTCTCCCCTTGTTCTGCAGTAATAGGTGCTCATCCTACCCTAGGGAAATGTATGGACTAAGTTATATAGGAAAAGCAGATAAGGAAAAGAGAAAAGGTATTTCCTCTCCCTGAAAAAATACCAAACCAAACCAAGGCAAAACAACAAAAGCAAAAACCCAACCCAAAACTGTAGCAGTCATACATGTTAAAAAGTATTTGAGTATATTTGGGCCATGTAGAGCAGCAGAAAAGACTGGAATGGAATTAAGTATTACAGCAGTCTCATTTTCTCCTGTTTAAATCTCTGCACCAGTGCTTTAAGGTCATTATTCTCACACTGGTTAAATTAGGCACCTGTAAAGTTTCATTAGCAGAAATATTACCTTTAATTTAGTTAGGAAGAAAGTGATTTGTTATAATGTGTGCAAAGATAACATTTTATTAATTGCCAAGTCAGTGACAAGCATAAAAGAATGGAACTCCTGAGCTCTAAGTATGTGTCTAGCTCCTTTCATGGGAGGCATTAACTCCTTTTTAGAATGAACATATTTTAAATTTTGCCATTTATCTGCTGACTGGAATCAGAGGTAGTGGTAGTCATGCACTGGTATTCTTCTTGGCTGTCTAAAGACTCAGAGATGCTCTGGGATCTCTTCTTGCTGCATAGATCTTTCATCCTTCAGGAAGAAAGCAAAGTGTCAAGATAAAAATTGTCTTCCAGCATCTTTTTCCATGGTGAGCTCTGCAGAGCTTGCTCTTAGAATAATTTTCTGTCATCCTCAGTTCTCTTGTTCTGTTTTAAAAGAGAGAGTAACTCAGCTTTTCCCCCTGCTTTGATGACTTGTATTTCTACCATAAATATGTGCCAGCATATATCTCCTTGGGTCACTGCAGTCTCCTTTCTGCTAAGAGGAATCCATCACTACTGCAGCAAAAGGTATTAAAAAATACTTTTTTGTGTCTCAGGTTTTTTTTGGTATATGATGAACTTTCATTCTGATTATCCCTAATGTGCAACATAGGCACAAACTGAGTCAGTGTTACAAGCTTAGAAATAGCAAAACGGGCTTATTTTTAAATACATTACTTCATTAGTGATTCCCAAAGATAAATACTGCTCCACCATTCTAAAAGGCTTGACTCAGATCAAAGCAGATGTAGACATTAAAAAGGAGCTTGTGCTGCACACAGTACCAAGATTTAATTTCTGTTGACTTTTTCTTCCTCTCTGCTTAAGAAATTTGTGTTATTCTTTGCATGTTTTTCCCAAAAAGAAATGATTCAGAGCTTCCTTCTCCTACAAAACAAAAACAGACAGTGTCAACCCACAGCCCAGCATGTGAGCAACCCAACAATAATAACATAAAATGTGCATGTGATGGAGCAAAACTGCTGATAAGAAAAATATTTTCAGTGTCTAGTTTGAAATTATGAAGTCAATCCTGTTTCCATTAAAGTCAGTATTGACACACCCATTATTAAAAAGAAGACTAAGTTGTGGTTTGATTACAATGGAAAGCCAAAAAAACTAAGCTTGAAAGGCTGTTTGTCCCTAGGGGAGAAACCACAATGGCCTTTCTGGAAGTTAACAGCTGGAAGTTGAATGTTGTTAAATTCAAATGAAGACCATTTTGCTAGCAGTGAGAACAGTTAGAAGCCAGGACAGACTTCCAGGGGAAGAATCACATTCTGTAACTTTTGAAGTTTTAAGCCTGAGCTTGGATAGTCTTCTCAACGCTGCGATTTAGGATTTAGCCAGGATAGCTACCAAATTTGTGGTTTAAGTGGTTTTAAAATTATTACATGATGCTGAGGTATTTTGTGGTTTAGAAGGAAGATGAAATAGAAGGTATGTGGACCCCTCTGGTTCGGATAAGTTGTTCCTGTCTGTGGAAAGAGGGAAAGAGTCCATTCCTGCCTTCAGCTCCTCGGTTCTAGTCTCTGTTTTATGCGGGAGATAAAACCGGGGGAGATAAATGTGCCTTTTGAGATTCATGCCTACGGTGCAGCCAAGCGGAGATAAGGACCATCTGTATCAATTACTCCAGGAACACTCGCATCCCGCCCTTTTAGCCGTGCCCCAGGTGTTTATGCGGGTGTCACACCCCTGAGGCAGGGCAGGCATTGTCTGCGCTGGCCCCCAGCTGCAGGCACAGCTGGCAGCCAAGGACATCTGCTGATGTGGAGCCATTCGGGGGTTTCTATGCTCTGCCAAGTGGGCATCTGGCGAGCAGGGAGCCTCGCCCGGGGGGCAGAGCAGCCCAAAATCTGACATACCGATCTCAGAGCGCATCCCAAACATCTCACACACCGATCCTAAAGTGCATCCCAAATATCTCCCATACCGATCCTAAAGAGCATCCCAAACATCTCACACACCGATCTTAGAGCGCATCCCAAGCATCTCACACACCGATCTCAGAGCGCATCGCAAAATCTGACATACCGATCTTAGAGCGCATCCCAAACATCTCCCATATCTATCTCAAAGCGCATCCCAAACACCTCACACACCATCTCAGAGCGCATCCCAAACATCTCACACACCGATCCTAAAGTGCATCCCAAATATCTCCCATACCGATCCTAAAGAGCATCCCAAACATCTCACACACCGATCTCAGAGCGCATCCCAAACATCTCCCATATCTATCTCAAAGCGCATCCCAAACATCTCACACACCGATATCAGAGCGCATCCCAAACATCTCACACACCGATCCTAAAGCGCATCCCAAAATCTGACATACCGATCTCAGAGCATCCCAAACATCTCCCATGCCTATCTCAAAGCGCATCCCAAACATCTCGCACACCGGTCCTAGACCGGCAGCATCACTCTCTCAAAGCGCCTGCTCGTCACCACTGATTATAGCAGAAGCTTAAACCACTGACTATGAAAAGCTGCCTAAGTTTCAAATTTTAAATTTCTAACGTCAGGTGAGACATATCTTGCTGAGGGAATGATTTCTTTAGGTTCACACAGCTGATTCTGCCCAGAGCTGGCAGTGTCTCCAAAGTCACGATAAGAGCAAAGGAAATCCTTAGGAAATAGTTTGGGATCTAAGCCTGTATTTAAACAAATAATATAAATACTCTCACTGAAGTAAAGATAACTATATGTGTGAGGAAGGAAGCCACATTTTTCCCTTCAATTGGTAGTATCCCACCCCAAGTGTCTCAGAGGAATAGAATTACATGATATACTACCACCAGCAAAATATTCCTTCTTGAGTCTATTAACAATCAGTTTAAGCTACCAGAACAATATTGCTTTATTTTCATTATTGTCTTGTAGTGTATATGAAAATACAAATAATACAATGGAAAATTAGATCCTAAAAAATATATATATTTCACCAGTAGCATTTGTATTGATTCCCTAGGGCAAGCAATAAACTACTTGCCTAAATGTTTCATTTAAAAAAAAAGTAAAAATTTGAAATTAATTTTCATGTTGTTTGCATTTTTACAAATTGCATTCCTCAGGTTATGTTTTCAAGTTTTACACATAAGAAAATCTATCTGCTATGAGAGTTTTTGACATAAAATAAAACTCTTTTACATAGTCCTAGTAATATAATTGTAGTCATTGTCATCTCTTTGTAGAACACCATCATATTTCCATTTCCTTCTTGTTCTTCTATTACTTTTTATAGTACATGATTGTTTTCTTTTCTAATAAAAAGTTATTTGAGTTTGCAAAAGGATGTGAAGCCATTTCAGAAGTCATGCTAATACTTTCTTGTGTATTTCTATAGTTTGAAACATACTTATGAACCTGCATCCTAATCTCAAAAGACACAAGACTTTTAAATACTTTCCAGGACAGAGAAAATCTCATTTGAGTTGTAAGAGCTACTTCAACAATAGCAATTGCAACAGATAAATCATGAACAACAACTTGCTAATTATTTCTTGGTTGTTACATGAGTTAGATTTTTCTGTAAGTTCTGCTCTGAAGTATTGTAATTGTTTAGATATTATATATTGATAAATGACTAAATCTGACTTTCTTGAACAATAGAAGTATCTCATGTTGGAACAGCTATTTTTTGCCCACTTTGAATTAACTTGGAATATTAATGTTATGTACCTGGAACTATTTCCAAGATTTGTCCAAATTAAACCAATTTTTTTTGTTGTTATTGAAAATCCCCCCTCAGGGTAAGCAGCTAGAGAAAAAACATTTTCCTAAAAAACAGGAGAAGTATGTTCAGCTGTGTCTTTTTTGGAAAAGATTTGTCCCCTCATCTCTGTCCCTCTGAAGGCTGATTTAGCCACATTGGCTGGGAGTTTCTCAGGTGAGCTCTCACTCCTTCTTGGTTAGAATTCTTATTCATTTAGCTGAAGATTTTTTGGACAAGATCAGCTTTCATCCTTGGCAGGAATTTGAACAAGCACCAACCTGTTTTGTGGGAAGCCAGTCAGGCTATGGAGTCATTATTATCTCTTTGATGCCTGGCACAATAACATTTTGCAGTTCCATGCAAAAAGTAGCATCTCCAACGAAAGGAATTGAAGCTGTAAGACTTGTAGTTTGCAGGATGGAAGGATGTCACACACCCCAGCAAATGCTCTAACTGCTCACCCATGAGATAAGATGGATAAGCAGGCTCTCTCAGAAATCCATCCATTTTCCTTGATTTTTTTTCTCCACAAGAAAGACTTGACCACTTATCCTCCCAAGTCCTCTTTGATAGATTTGGCATACAAATTAAACAAGAAGCTTAATCTCTGAAATATCAAAGGCTTGATTTTTTTCTTTGCTTCTGAAAACAACCACTGTTTAAGTTCTTCAAGCACAATTTTATTGCAAGTTGTCTCTTGGAGAATATTTTCAGGGTGGTGAGATGTCCTTACACAAGCAAGGGGAATATCCTTTTGATTTTGAAAAGGCCTTCAGCTAACTGGTGGATTTCATTTGATAAAGATGATTCCGTTCACAGCATTCCACATCAAGATTATAAAACCAAAATATGGTCAGGATCCAAACAGCTGGGCACAACTAATAGGCCTACAACTTCAGCCTAAACTCTTCTTATTAAGTTTCCTGAGTATTCAGTGTGATCAAGGATAAAATTCCTGCTTTTTAAAACCTCCAAAAGCCTGTCCACAAGTTTAGCATGGCAGTGTAAATTTGTATGTCAGCATGATGATCATGATATGAAACCAACAGTGCTCTGTATTTGACCATATAAATTTTGTAGCTCCAGAAATACCCTTTGCTTATGTGCCTTGAATAAGGCACAGTTTGAGTGATTTTGGCTCTGTTGTCCTTTGTTATGGATGTTCAGAACAGGGTTTCTGTTTGGTTATACACAAAAGGGAAATAATTATCACTACTGTCCTCTAAAAGAAAACAATTGTCCAAATGCCCATTAATGAAATTATTAAATGATCCACTTGTTTTCCTTAGGTGCTTTAGAAAATCTTATTTTTCAAAAACTATGCTGGAAATATGTTGCAAAAAGGCAGTTTCAGTCTGAAGGTTCTATTCCAGATTGCACTCACTCAATCTGGTTTGAGCAGCCTACCTGACTTGCTTTATTATTAATAAACACAGGCTTTGAATAGCAGCTCTCAAATCCCAAATACCCAGGGAACAAAAGCATATTAATAACATTCTTCATGAGCAATTTATATATTTGTTTATAAACTGTTTACAGACCTTACATTTAGATGATGAATGAACATCAGATTTAGTATTGAAGGGAATGGCAAAGCTTCAATTTCAATTGGGTTGACCTCTGTTTAGTGAGTTAGATGTAAAGGAAAAGGAGAGGAGACTAGGAGAGGACAGAAATGTTGGGCTGATAAAATATAGTTATCTTAATCTGAAAACACAAAACCTCTTTCCCATTCACCTTGTCTGCCTTTTCTTTTTAACTACTGCAGCCATGTATACTTGTTAAACTTTTTAGGATCAGCAAATAACACATACAGTATATCAGATGTCCATAGAAGTCACTGAAAGCAGTTAGGCTGACCTCCAAAAACATTGGAACAAACCCAGAATACTTAAGGGAAAGTATTGTTAAAGAAGGGGATTCAGTAAATATTTGTTATCGTGGTAAAAGAGGGAAAAGGAAAGAGGAAAGGAAAAGAAAAAGTGGTTGTTGTACAGAGCTTGATGTTGGTTTTCTTTTACAAATAGTCCCAAACAATAGAAATACTTCATGAAGTACTAGGGTACTTCAACATCTGCTGACATTCAAATAGAGTAGAAGAGGAGAAGGCTCCTGCATGCATTATTCGTGCTGACCATTTAAAGCTTCAGACCAGAAGACATAAATATTTCAGTAAATGACAAGATCAGAGTAAAGAAAATCAACAGATCAAAGAGAGACCATATGGTCAAAGACACTCTTTTGTGTAAAGTTGTGTCATGGAGAGATATTTTAATGTGCAAGGAGGTGTTGAATGCTGTGCTTCAGGCAACAATGTGATACAGAAGCTGTTTCTATTTATATGGAACTATTTCAGTGCCTCCAGGACTGGAATAGTCATCCTGGGTTACCAAGGGCTGCTGACCCGGAAATTTATGAAAGACATTTCTGTTTGGAGAGTCCTTTGGAGAGGTTGCTCAAATTAGTTGACATCTTTCTGAAACAAGCAGCGGTTGTGTGTGCAAGTTGGGAGAAAATGCGGCGTTTCAATCAATGCTTGCTTTCTCATGGGAAGAAAGTGTGTGAACAGCTCAGAGAGGCAGCAGAGCCTTTGCATCTGTGTCAGGGCAAACCAAAGCTGGCAGTCAGGTGCTTCCCCTTCTCACAAAAGGAACGACTTGAGTAAGGTAATTACTGTTTAATATTTCCACCAGGATGTTTGAAGGGAGCATTTAATTATCCTGCCAACATCTATTCAAATAAACATGAGGGGTTTAGAACTTTTTTTTTTTTTTTTTTTTGAGTTGCAGGCTTAAAAGGAATACCAAACATTCTGGGGCACTAAACCTCTTAGATCTCCTCTGCAATGTGGAGCAGTAACATGTTTCTATTGACATTTTGCCTTTTCCATGAAATGATGCCTACCCTAGAGAACAAGCAGTGGTGTATCCTGCCTCCTCTCTCACCTGGTTAAGCCCTGTCTTGAAGCTTTACCTAAGAAGCAATATTTTCAGTAGAGCACACTAGGACAGTAGTTGAGTGATTATATTTTTTTTCAGCTAATGTACCTTTAGAGCAAGGCCATTGCTGAGAAACACTCTGAGCATTCTTCTCATGGGCCAAACCATGCTGCTATATGCCATAGTGTTGAAATTACTAACTGAAAGTGGCCATATGAGCACCTCTTGAAAAAACACTAATATTTGTCTCCTTTGCACATGTAGTCACATACACCAACACACACATGGGTGTAGAGATTGTAATTTTTTGTAATTATCAAACCCCAAATGCATAGTGAATCTGTAACTTTGTTCTATCTGACCATATGAATATTTTCTTTTTTAAAAAAAATTTATAAAGCCTTTTTTCTGCTCCCTTTACTGTCAAATGTTCAGGGTTTAGAAGGTTGCCCAACAAGGAAAGTGTTACAAAACCTGATCAATTTATCCTTCTTAAATCAGCTAAAGGCTCCTGCAGAAGGTGTCTCCTGGAACACCCCAACCCCAAAATGCAGACATCAGTCACAATCCAGTGAACACAAGCTGGGTGAACAAACTCTGCAGGAAGATTGTGCTTAGAACAGAGTTGAGAGTCTGACAGGCAAAAGGAAAAGAAGTCAATACAGAAAAATTGCAAAGTCAGAGTGTGTGAGTAGGTGATGAGGAAAGCTGGCTGAGGGACACGTGGAAAAGAATATTAACTCTTTCCAAGGAGTGGAGAATAGTGGCTGAGGACATGATCTGCTGGGGACTATTTTACTTTTACACCTTAAAACAAAATAATTGTTTGACATATAGCTTTAACTTCTTTTCATAATTGCAACAATTATTGGGCAATTTATACAATATATATAATTTATATATTAGCTATTACCTGGTTTTTTTTTCTCTAACTGCAGAACAAATATATTAACAATTTTATTTTTGTTACTCTTAAAATTATTTAGGAAGTGCAATAATCTAGGTGTTGATGGTAAAAATCAATATACCAAAAATCAGTGTGATCCTTTTTCACCCCCAGCCAAAGCATGAGCTCATCTAGAGCTAGTATTTTTATTTAGTAATTCATATTAACATACTAACACCTCATAGTGCCTAAAATAAAAATAAATAAATAAATAAATAAATTAGAAGTTTTAATATGTAATTGATATTTAACATCACTTGGTCTCTGATTTGCCAGATCTTCTTATGGATGGGAAATAACATTACAAATTAGCCACATTCAAAGGGATCTTGCCTAATAGTTGGTGGAGATCTAAATGAAAATTTCACCTCCGGAAATCAAGTGAATACAAAATTTGAGAGGATGGTTAATCTCAATGCAAGAGTGGAACAAGAGGGGTAAGGAGAGCAGAACACTGAAGATCAGGAAAATACTTGGAAATGGGAAAATTCCAGTGTCTTCTGCCCTTGTGTTTTCCTCTCAGTATGCAAGCAAATAGAACATGGATCTACATCTGGTGGTGCTCAAACACACCCTCTCTTAAATCAGCTCTCTGGCAGTCAGGTAAGAATTCAGGATTTTTTTTTCTAGTAATTAAGCAGCATCTAGATACCTTATGGTTGTTCACTGCAGTTCCTTAAAAAAAGAGATGTGAAAAATAATAGACAACCTTGCATTAAAGGAACTGCAAGGCAGTGGAGACCTTTGTAAAATTGCATGGCTTAGGCATGCCTCAAATCTGGGCACTCATTCAAATGTTCCTCTAAATTTTGTACATTTTTGCCTGGGTATATGGTTTAAGATGTAGTGTTCTAAGAGTTGTCTGTGTATTTATGCAAGAAGAAAGTTTATTCATGCATCATATTGGTGGGTCTTGCATGTCCCCATAATCTAAGATTTACTCAGCTCTCTAAACTTTTAAAATTAATTTTATGCCTCTCTACTCACCTATTTACCTATGTAGAATGAATGATACAAGATTTTGTTTATTGTAGAAACTCACTGCAGGATTTATATTAATTTTAAAAGATTACAAGTAGCAGAAATTCATTATTAGTGAAGTGGAAGCCCTTGTAAGGCAAGAATTCACTTGTGCAGTGTCCTTGAAAACTCCCATTATGTGTGGGTTAATAGGAACCATAACCTTGAAACCATATGCATTTTCCCATTTGAAAAGGGTGTTTCTAACACCTTTTTAACTCTTTTATTACTGAGATAGCATACAATGTTGAAACTAATGGCACAGTCTGTAATTTTTCTTGTTGTTGTTTTGTTCTTTATATGTGGCATGTGGTTTGAATTTTAAAGCTTATTTCCTTTTGGTCTAATGAGCCTCTGAAAGTGATTAAATAGAAGAAAGACAGGTTAAACCAATGACATTTTATCAGAGGAAACACTATCAAATCTAGTGCATGAAAAGCTTTCTGTAGGTTCCCAACATTTCTTGCAATAAATTCTTTCTTAAGACTGGAGTAGTAATTAGAAACTTAAGGCATTAAATGTTTGTCAGACAAAATGCAAGCAATAATAAAAAAAAATGTTTGTATGTGCTATACTCAGTTATCTTTTTTACATCTGGCACTCCATTCTAGCTGCCTGCTCTTTTTTATGCTGAATTTAATGAACCTTCTTCATGCATGGGGAAATGCAACTTAAATTAAACTCTCAAGCTATAGTTTTGAAGAACCTTTGGAGAGAAACAGATTAAGCTTAGGCAGGATACTTTAGCATTAGATTCAGGATTAGGTCCACAGATTAAATTTATTTTACAATCAATTCACATTTATGGAGATGTAGAGATAATGATGGGTGAGTAAATCAGCTGTCAGCACTCTGTCTGTGCCACAGACATCCTGGTAGGTAAATACTGGTTACTGGAGTTGGATGGGAAATTACTAAAATGCTGTATAATGTACATTTACCACTGTTTTGTACAGACACCTTGATCATCAGCAGAGGCACTTCACGTGGGTCTGTCAGAGACTGGACCCAGAAGTGAAGGTCGGTGCAGTGGCATTGACCAGGACAACAAGCCATCCTCTTAATCACTGTCTATTCCCTGGCTGTTTTGAACTTATACTTTTGTCCTAGAGTTACTCCTTTTGAGTGATTTTTGTTCATTTTAAAGTTTATAGTAAACCTATCACGACCTAACACACAGAGATGATAAAATAGTGAGAAATGTAGGCAGTAAGTGAGCTAGATAAACAAGAATCTAACATATAAAACATTATTTCTCCCCACTCCCCTCATCACCTTTGAAGTGAACATCTTGGAATGAAGATGTGAGCTTCCAAGACCTTGTTCACAGTAGCCTCTGGTGTCTCTCAGTGGGATGTGTAGCTGAGCATCATCTGTCTGAGCTGGGAACCCTGGGGAAAGGCACAGCCGAGCTGTCCTTGAGCTTGCTGGAGACCACCATGCTCTGCTTTGGAGATTGGCTGTAATGTTCATCTCATTTATCTTTGCCATCTAATAGATAGACATTGGGTTTAAGAGGTCATTTGGAAGCTTTCAGTGGAGAAAGATAGATACCTCCTGTGGAAGTTTCACTCTATTCCAAGAGAGCAGTCTAAAAGACAAAGCCTAAATTGCTCTTTACAGGTCAATTTTTCTCTAATCCATGTGCAGAATACATTTCAATAATCTGTATTTTATTTCATATGCCAAAAATTAGGGAAGATGAATCTCACCCTTACTGACAAATTTCTCTTTACTATTTCAAATTATATTTCTAAAGTTTTAAATTTGAATAAGCACATTTAAAATTTCACCGTTTCATGTCATGTATCATTTATAAACAGTAATGTAGCTTTTAAATTTTTTTTCTCTTAAATAATGATAAATAAATTTTTGCAGAACTACAGCAAGTTGCATAAAATGAGAAGCATGGGAAGTAAATCACTTATGTAACAACCAAATACACACAGACTCTTGCACAATGCCAAGTGGAGTGTTTGCCAAGGACATGGATATCAAGGTGTTTTGCTTTCTTGTGATTTTATCCTCATTGTATGTGTTTGCTCATTCATGCTGGATGTGCCATTAGATGTTACTATATACAAACACAGGAAAAATTATCTGAAATCAGAGACACACATCACTGCAGACATGGAATGCCCAGTTCCCCACCTGCAACTCAAATTTGCCTTTTTAAATCAAAGATATTAATATCATTTCTAAAACTGTATGCTTTCTAAAAATAAAATTGAAACTCTTCTATAAAAATAAATACCTTAACACTAAATGTAATAAAGTAAATCTTATTTCTTGATTCTTGTTACTAATTTGCTTAAGGAGGAAAGCTGGAGGTATATTGTTTCTTTAATTTAAAATCACCCTAACATGAAATAATAAATCTGTTGCCATTTCCTTATGTCAAACACAAAATTAACTGTATGACTATAACCAGATAAATACATGGCACTTAGCTGAATTCTCTCCTTCTTATAAGGATGTGATAGTATCCCAATCTAGGGTTTATCTACAACTTGTTCTTATTCAACATTTCTCTGTGAACTAAGACATGCATAAAAATATTGACAGTCACATGTCAGTAATGAAAACTGTCTTCTGCTCTTAACAAACCTGTCCTTATGCATTAAATTGTGGGTTTTATTATCCACATTAATTTTTAAAGTATAATTCTTTCCCTTGCTAAATTAATTCTTTTAGCAGATACTTTTCTGGCTACAGAAAGAAAGAAAGAATCACCCTGAGGGGAAAATTGCCTCTAGGATATGACAAAGAAAAATATCAACCTTTAAACCAATGGTGACTTGACAAAATTATGTCAAGTGTCAGTTTGTTGGTAGTTGGACAAGTAAATGTAATCACAGATGATATGCTTTAGATATGTGCCAAAAACAATCATGAAAACCATTTGCAGATAAATGTCAAAGAGTAAATAAATCTAAAGTTAATTAATAGAAGACTTGAAACAATCTGACTACATTTTATATTAAGCTTTGGTTAGACAACAATTTAGAAAAAATGAAAGGCAATAATTCATTTATATGATATCTCAGAAGTCTGGATAGCTTATGGATATGAAATATATTTGAAATCCAGGCTAAAGAAAGGGTTAAATTATTCAGAAAATTCAATAATAGCTAAGGATTATTAGGATTCTGGCAATGCTGAAAGCCCTGAAGATTATATGAGAAACTAAAATCTGTATTTTAAGTACTGGGGGGAAAAAGAGGAAAGATTGTAGGCACCTTATTCAATGACTGCTGTTGAAGAAGTTTCTATACCTTCCTCTGAGTGGACAGTTTATGTCACTGTCATTTGAAGAATGAATCAGGATAACCAAGATGAACTATTGGTCTACCAGAAGTGAATGCTTCCCTGATGATATCTCTGAGGAGGACTGTCAGGGTTTATGGAGAAGCTGAAGTGCATTTCTAGCCTGTTGGTCAAGCTGCACTTTTGTGACTAGGAAAGAGCAAACCCTTTGTAGTTTGTGATGACACCCATGGACTCAGCCAGCACCTGAGGGTGAAATGTTGGCCTGGACATGCTCAGGTCAGTCTAAGGGATAATTTCCTGCCTCTGTGCAGTTCTGATCACACGTGGTGTCAATGACTGTGTACACCTGCTAGGGTGGGTGCACACGGATATCCAAAACAGCCTTGCACAGTTGCTGTCTCAGCAGTCAAAAAGCTGTAAAATTCCATGGCTGTATTATTTTATCTACAGAAATAAAATTCCCTCCAGAAAGCTCACAGGGGTTTGTCCACCCTTCCCTCTCCCTTCTGCTTGTAAGAAAAGACAAATTGCCCAAATATCTCCTGATCACATTCCACATACTTCTGTCAGCAGGAAAAGTAGAATTTAACAGAGAGCCTGGATACCCAGGGTGGTCAACCCCACCATTTCCAGGATTCAGGGATGATGGAAAAGGACTCCCTGCTTGTCCTCTGGAGTGACCTTCCATCTGGGCTGTTGGGTTATCACAGATCCATCTGTAAACAAAGGATAGCAGGTTCCCTGGGCAGCGTCAGGATCACACTCAGTGTGACACTGTGTTTGGATGTTCAAAGAATCCCCCTCTCCTTGCTTTCTTTTCCAGGCTTAATAAAGGAACTGCTAAAACCTATGTAGCCTGATAAGATGACAAGACAGTCTTTTAGTGTTATTGATTGTATACAAGAGGTGGAATGATGAATTATTTCCTATAATGTGTCCTGAGTGGGTTTCATCTTTTTGAGAGATGTTCTTGAAATTCCTCGTATGAATTCAGTTCTTCAACTTCCTGCTGGAAAAAATGGGTCTTCATTAGGCTGAAGATTGGGGTAAGACAAATATCTTCTACCTGATAAGTGAAGAGGGAGAACTTTCAGTGTGTGTGATCTGAGAGGAGTAAAGATGTATAGCATGTAAAATAAACTCTGGAATGCTATTCTGAGAATGCTATCAAAATGAACCAGAGGGACAGACTGTATGCCCCAAAGGCATTCCACATATAGTAAGCTTCAACCTTTCACCACCTTCCTTTGTGTGTGGTGGCACAGCTGATTGGCTGCGGATTTTATTTCCTCACTGCAGTGAAAAAGAGTTTTATTACTCAACAAAAGAAGTTTCTCTAGCAGGCCACAAGTATTAGTACAAATCATATGCCATTCCCATTCTGTGATTCTGTGTGACTCTGCATGCAGCCATGTGCAGTACAATGGATTTTGTGTGTGTTGGCTGATGAAATCTGACTGTTCCTTTATTTGTCATATTCAGCCTTAGCCAAATGGCTTAGAACCCTAAGGTTCCTAATGAAGATGCTATCTTCTGTACTTATTCTGTGTGATACAAACTAAGTTTAAGCCTAGAACACAAATCTCAGGTTTCACAATGAAACATTTAAGAATGGGACCCAAAGAGAATGTCACTTTCATGGTATCATTGACTGTGCTTCAACTATCACCCAAAGATTGCTGCTAGTTTGGCTGTTGTGGAAAGCATCAGATATCAGTGAATGACCTTGCAGGGCTACAAATAATTCTACAAGCTACAAATAATTCTGCATTTCAAGTTTAAATAAATGTAAGTCTTGGAACTTGGAACAATGTTATTGGCACAGGTGATTTCTGTACAGGCATTGCAAAGAGAGAGGACTGTCTGTTTTCTTTTAAGGAAACTTGTGCTCTTGCTGTTACCATCTCAGTCTGAAACCAGTGTTGAACTTTCTAATTTGACTGAAAACCCCTGAGGGTCAGATATGCTGCAAACAAAAACAATTAGATGCTTTCCTCTCCTTGGTGTTGCTATGATTTTGGATTTTATAGGATATTTTTTATTACTCCCTCTTTAAAACAATTTTTAAGGAAGTTTTTCGCAGGTTTTAAGAAAGCACCAGGAGAGACTGAAAAGTTAGTGGTATTCCCAAAGAGCTGCAAGGAACCCAGGGAACAGGGATGGCAGCAGGTGGGTCCAACTTGAGATGTCATTGAAGCTTAGGCTCACTGAAGAGGTAGCAGAAACAAATTTGGGAATGCAGCTCTAAAACATTTTTCTTTTGTTAGAGACAAGCACCAGCACTGCAAATGTCAATTTTACTGAGGTCTTCTTCTCTCCTATATCTACAGGCTGTTTTTCCTAACAAAGCAATACAAGGAAGTCTTAGTGCAAATGTAGGACATCTTTACACACACAGAAAGAGGCTCTCAGTTATGTCCAAATATGTCTTTAGGAAATATTTTGGTGGGTTGTGCTTACTAACATATTTAGCATGTAATATTGTTATATATTTGTAATTAATATATAATTATTGCTTATTCAAATTTCACTGTGTGAGGAAAGCTTTATTTACACATTGTTCTGTTGCTCAGATGTCAGGGAGGTTATCTGGAACCCTCAGACACTTGATCAGAGTTAACTGATGAAAGCCTAGCCTTGTTGTCTGAATCTGTCACCTCTCTGACTTTACCACCGTGGTCGAGACTGCCAGCAATGCTTTGTCCATACTGAGAGTGCTTTGTGCTTCCTTTGTCAAACTTGTTTTTATTGACCCACCCAATGCAAGGCACCATCTCTCACTGCCAGGTCAGCCCAAGGTATTGTATACCAGGGAATATACCATGACAGAAGAAAATAAACACTGGGGGAGGAGGAAGTTCTGAGAGCTTTCACAGCCCAGATGGGAGCCCAGGCTCTTTGTACTCTGAGCATGAAACATGGGCAGTGTGAGCAACAGGGATGTGAGCACTGAGCTGTGGGAAGAGCTGCATCCCACCCTTCCAGGAATCCTTTCTCATCCTATTCCTCTCTTGTGATGCAGCTCAGACTAATGTAGCCATAGACACAGTTCTGTCTGAAATGGAGCTTGGCACAACTCATAATCAAAACATAATATGTTTGGTAATTTTTCTACTGTTTTTAGTTTTCTATGTTACCTTAGCATTTTTTATCATCTTGAATTCTGTGTGTTCATGTTTGTTCTCCACTTAAAAAGAAGAAAACTGTAAGACTTTTTGACTGACTGATTAAAACTGTGCGATGCCCTAGACCCTACAGCATGTCTTCCACAATATAAAACTAAAACCATAAAAAGCATGTAGTTTTCCAGGTATTGATCCTTAGTTGTACATGAAAAGTCCAAAAATGCATGTCTGGAGCATTGGACTGAAAACTACAAAATTCCTTTTAATGGAAAATTAAATATCAAACAGCTTTATAATTCTGCAGACATTCTTCACATTTATTTCATCTCTCAAGGGAGGTGTCCAGTAATTATAGTGGCACCAAGTTGAGAGGTGCAGTTGATACAGCAGGAGGAAGGGATGATATCTGGAGAGAACTGGAAAATCTTGAGAATGTCAAGATATGTTAGGAGGAAATTCTTTACTCAGAGTGTGGTGAGGCACTGGAACAGGTTGCCCAGAAAAGCTGTGGATGCCCCATCTGTGGAATTGTTCATGATTGGATGGGGCCCTGAGCAACCTGGTGAGCTGGGTGGCATCCCTGTCCATGGTGGGAGAGCTGGAACAATATTATCTTTGAGATCCCTTCTAACCAAAACCTTCTATAATTCTATTACATGATTGCTGCTGTACAAATTGAATTAAATAAATTGGAAGGATGACCCAGAGGAACAGCTAGAATAGAAATTTCAGGAAAACAAAATAATATATATTCTTTTCATCATTCTCTAGCATTTTTCCAGAGATTCACACAGTGCAATGAAATAAAAAAATATCATTACTATTCTTTAAACAAGTACTGGGCTATCTCTGTGCCAAGAGAAGTAATCAAAATGCCCTGTATAGATGTATATAAATATATACAATTTTATGGATGGACTTTTCTGTCCCCTCCCATTTCTGTGTAGGATACTCATGCCATTTTCCTGTGGTTGAGTCTGAAAACTCAGTAACTCAGTCACTGGCTCAAAGTAATGAAATATATTTTTCAACAAGGGCCTTTAAAGTTAATATCATAGAATGGATGAGTATCACAATGAAAATATGCCAAATTTCAAACTCCTTGAAACCTGAAACTTACTGAGTTTGCCTTTATTACTGAAGATCAATTCAAACAGGATATAGGTTTTTTATCCACTTATATGCTTCAAGAACAGAATATTACTCTTAGGGTAACCTAGCTGATTTGTACTTACACTGAAATGAAAGCACAATAACATTTATATCAGCCACAGAATTGTGTATCTCTTCTTACCTCTCAAGACATTTAAAATATCTTGGTAAACTAGAAAAATCCCTTTAGAGTTTTGGGGTCTTTTTTTAATCCAGACACATCCCAGTTTGTTTTTCATTAAATGTTTTACAACTGAAGTGAACTAGAACAGATCATCAGACGTTTACATCACTAACAAAATATTATATGGGTGAACTAGTGAGGTATAGACAAAACAATTTTTGATACCATTTAAAAAACAATTCTGCATTCATTTACCTGCCAATACATAGGGTTCACACTCCACTGAGCCCACAACACTGTACTGAGGAGTACTTTGGATATGGAGAACTAGTTTCATTGCACAGAGTAGTTAAGTTTCCAAGAGTAATTCCTGTATTTCCAAGGATATTTTTTACCTAATTTACTCTGCATGAGTAAGGAATGAAAATATTAAACATCTATCTGTGTGATCTGAATCAAACGCATGCCCAAAATAGAATTTTTATAATAATGCATACTTTTTTTTTGCTTGTCAAAAGCTATTTCTCTTAGGTCCAAACAATAGCACATTTGAGTAAAGGATTTTTGGAAATATTGTCAGATCACCCAATGGGAATCATGTTAGCCTAAAATTGGAAATCTTTCTTCATTATTGAAAAAAATCTGCCATTTTATGGGCAAATGTTAAAACAATACCCATTTAATTTTTATTTCTAAAAGAAGAATGGTATTTTTAAGAGAAGAAAAGTTGGGGAGAGTCATGGTTTTGATAAGATCTGTACTCAGGACCTAAACTATTAAAAAGTGTTTTTGGAATCAGGCTAAGTGACTCATCCTCACAGCCTGGAAGTGGAGGTACTGAGTCAGCTGTTGGCTGGGAGTGCTGTTGTTGACCAGAAAGAGCCAGGCAGGATTCCTCCCTTTAATGCCAAATCCAAAGCATTTAGACACAGCCTGACCAACACCCCACAGACAATGGAGCAGCTTCAGTGACAAACTGGCATTTCAAGCTGTGCACAAAAAACACAGTCGACCCTGAAATGATCAGAGGAAGAAGAGTGGATATAGGAGTGCAAGGAAATGGAGAGAGGTGGATGTCATTGCCTTTGCTCAAAGTGTTGTAGGGGACTCACTACTCATATGGAGGAGCAAGTCTGAGCAACAAGGGTGGCATCCTGTGCAGTGATGACATCTTTGTGGTTTGTGTGTAAATAAGACAGCACCCATATGTCCCAGAACCTCACTTTGGATCCAGATCCCTGCTGTGAGCTGTGCAAGGCATGTCTTACATATATGTCACAGATACCAGCGCATGGAAAACATGCTTGGTCCCTGAGAGGCTTTTAAAAACTGTCTATCAGAGAGGAATACTCACATTCACACTTAGCTTTCTGACTTTATAGGGCACAGCTGATATCTTCTGGCTGCATTCCATAATCTTTGAACTTACTCTGTCTCCTGTCATCCATCTTCACCACAAGTTGTTTCTTGCCAGGTTCAATGTCGAGTACTGAGCTGGTAACCTGTGCCTTCCAGCCCATCAGTGAAGCTCCTAGTAGGTGTTACAATAGAAACTAACACATCAAATGTGTTATTAGCTTCCCATCACATAATATTTCCCTGCTAAAAAGAAATCAATATTAAATGGCTTAATCAAGAAATTTGAAGCATTATGTTACGTAATATTTCATTGATTTTTTTCCACTAAATGTTTGGGCTTCATGCTCGAGTTTGCAATTTCAGCCAGAAGCAGGTTAACTTTTTTCAGTGAATAAAAGAAAGACTTGGAGTATAATTAAAACAAAAAAATTGCATTCTACCAGTCTGCTTTTATTTCCAAGGACATTAACAACCCTTCTATCTCTTGCAGCAGCATATTACTGAAAACATTGAAGAATCAACATTTGGGTGGCACAGTCAAGGTGTCAGGTGCCAGGTGATGAGAAATACAACATACCATAATTCAACAGGTGCAGAAAAGTTGTAAGACTGAAAGAGAGGAAAATAATCAGATTCTTAGTATTACCTCTGTATCTTGCATGTCCTAACTTTTTTCTTCTGTCAATAATAATCTTTAGACACAGAATGAGACACCAGAAGGTGATTGTCTGATTTACATACTCTTCCCCTTTGTACAATTTTATGATGTAAGAGGCTTCTCAGAAACGAATATTTTCATCAATGAACCAACTCAACTTCTCTAAGGTTTCTCATCTTAATCTGTAGAACAAAAATACATGCAGTACCAATTCCATGTAGAGAAATATGTATATATCCCCTATATATTTTTCCAGTTACTCTTAAACTAGCAATAAAAATATCACACAAAATTATTGCTTGTATTAATTATGCACAGTTTCTTATCTTATGGGGCTGGAATTTCTACTTTCAAAATTTGGTGAATGATTAAGTCATTTATGTGGAGACAATACTTTTCAGAGGTATGTCAGATAAAGCACAGTTAAAGAATGTATGAAGAAAATGTAAGAAAAAGAATTTTTTTTTAAAGTAGGTGTCATTCAGCTGCCCAAAAGAAGTGGAAAACCTGTGTGACTTTGCAAACAGAAAATGTCCCTACTACCCTTAAATTTGTTTGTCAAGAAAAATACATTCACCTTTTGTTCACAAGAATTCTATATTTTGTATATGGAGTTCTTAGAACCAACACACCAAATAGCTGTATTCACAAGACCTAATTATTTATTCCAGGCAAAATCCAAAACAAAAACAAGATGAGGCAAGAAAAATTTGCTTTGGAAACTCAGTGACCCTGAGTTGCCTGAACATTTTTTCATTTCTCTTTCCTAGAGATCAATCAGGTGAATGACCCAAAAAGTTAGAACCCAGGCATGGCTATGTACCAAGGGCTAGAACAGCCTTGAGAATAAACAGCATTTTCTACAGGAACAAGATAACAGAGTAACTAGATTTCATTGAGTGGTGATGGCTCCTTGATGTCACTCAGATACTTTGAAAATTGTGTCTTAAGATCCTGAGTCAGTCATTGTGACCCTGTCAGAGCTTTAGAAGAAATGAAAATCTTCCCTGCAGTAAGAACAGGCCAGTTTTCAACATAATGTTTCTGCTTGCCCATTCTTCAGCCTTACACCTACTTTAATCAATGTGCTGGTATTCTTATTGGTGCCCTTGGATTATACTCTTGGTGACTCTTATCAATGCATCAAAGCATTCCCATACTTGATTTCGCCATCTATAAAATGAGAAAATTACTATTTTTTATGTAATAATTTTATCTCTGGTGTGGGGGATCAAGAAACAGTATTTAATAGTAGCTGTTTACTGTTTGTTTAAATTAATGAAACTACAAGGTGCCCAGATACCTGAAACTGAAGCAGATTTTTCCTTAAACATTAATTCTGCATACAAATTTTTGTAGCAGTTCAAGCAGCATGCAGCCATTTCTCAGGCTCAAAGCTGTCTCCCAGGATTTCTTAATCCTCATTACTAGTATAGAACTCCTGTTCAAATTGGAAAAGAGATGAAACAGATCAAGATTTCTCCCATTTTTCTGTGCTACTTATTTTGAGTTCTCCCCAGTATCATATCTTGCAAAAACAACAGCAGAAACTTTCTTGCACTAGAAATGCCAAAATATACTGCAAATGTGGCAAGAGCAGGTCTTTGTTGGACATATTTACCCTTCCAAAGCATTAATTCTGATGTACAGTTTTGCCAGCCCCCAGTTCTGGAGTGTTTACTGACAAGTTGCCCAGTTCCTGTAGTAATTTATTTCAAATTTATGACTGTGACAGATTTCCAATGTGCATAATAATCATGGCTCATGTCTTTTCCTCTCCTCCTTGCAATTTTTTTGGAGTGGGAGTGCCCTAATTGGCTTCTGTTGATTTATGTGCTACTTTGTTCTTTATCTGCTTGCACCTCACCAGTGGATCTTGCTATCATTCCTAGGGTTCACAGGACCCTGTCAGCACTTAGCAGTCAAAGGTCAACCAACTTCACAACACATGGTTAAATAGGTTGAAAAATCTCTCCTGGTATTAACCCCCAGTACCTCAAATGAAGAAAAATGGTGCTGGTATCAGCAGCAAAGCAGCTCTACCAGCAGCAGGGTATTTCTGTGCATGGCAGCACAGAATTGTGAATTATTGAGGTGTGTCCATCCTTGAGAATCCCAGTGCTAGGAGCAGACTGTGAAATCTGTGTTCCCAATTGCCACTGATTTATGTTTTGCTTTGTCCTTTCTCTGTTAGAAGTATCCAGGAGAGCCATACACGTTGCTGTATTTCTTTCATCTTTCAAGCTGTCTGTTCATCTTTCCTGATGCTCCCTCTCTGCCCTGGAAGCCCTTCAATGTGTGCTTCCTACACTCATTTGCAAGTTTGCAGAACTCTGGTAATACTTAAACCTAAGCAGCAACAAACTTGCCTGAAAAAGGTAAAAATAAATCCACCTGAATTCCCATAGTGAATAATCTTATTTTTGTGTAATAGACCTACACAGAGGTGACAAATTCTTGGTTGCTTTGAAGACAACTTCATCAGGGGTGTAATTTTCAAGTATTTGTGACAGTTCTTTTCCAAAGTTTCATGGCTTCTCCAAACAGATGAAAAAATTATTTCAAATATAAAATAATTTATGTGGAAGTATAGATACTATGTTATACAAAGCCTCTTTTCCTTTCACTCACATCACTGAAAGAAATTTGAAGTTTTTTATGTAAGATGTACATATCTTTAAATTTTAGTTTTTATTCCTGCCTTTCTCATTATGTGCCTTATAATCTGGAAAAACTTGGGAAGGATGGGACAAAGGAAAAGAAGTGGGAAACAAAGAAAAAATTACTACATATTCATCTATATAATGAAGTGAGTTTAAATTTTCATTTAGTACATTAAAAGTATTATTAGAAAATAGATCACAGGGAGAAAAAAGCCACTTTCAATGAAAAGTGCATTTTAATAGAAACATTTAATACAGTCCAGATCAAAAAACCCAGGCTTCATCCAGCTGTCCTGAGAAAGCTTTAATAGTCACTATTGTCCAAGGGTCTTGTCTCCCATGTGTAGGGATTTTTAACCAGAAGCCTGAAAAACTTCTCTGAGGGAGGGAAAGGCTGAGTGGGCTGAGCAGAAACCAGCCTGGTGACAGCTCTGGAGTGTTCCCTGAAATCAGTAATAATCCTCACTAACTGAGTCCCTGAGCTCATGTCAGCTCTGTGTGGCTGCACTGCTGCAGGAGCTGCCCAGGGAGGCATCCTGGGATGATATTCCACAGGACAGGTCACCAGGACAGGATAGTCCACCAGCAACAGGGAATGGTGCCTTTCGTAAAGGAAAGACAAATAGCTGAAGAAATTATTACTTGGCAATTCAAGATTAAATGTGGCAAAGCAAGCAGCTTTAGCTGCTCTTTCTGACACTGCTTAAAAATCACAGAATGAAAACATCAGACAAGTAACTCACAGCTACATAATCATACTTGATCCTTTAAAATGTCTTAATTCCACAATGAGGCACTTTGCTCTGAATGACTTATTTATTCTGTGCTGGACTACAACGACCTGTCTTGTAATTTCTGTTTTGATTGTGCTCCCAGTCCTTCCCCACACTCTTGCATTTGTATGCTCACCAACACGTGAGCAATACTTGAATCCTAAGGCTTTGGAATATTAAGGATATGCAAAAATGTAGTGAATCTGTCTCTTTGGATTTGCATGCATGGGTTGAGTATGCCAATAAGCCAATAAGTCATTCTTTAAAACTCCCACAGAGTGGGAAATTCATTGGTGACAAACGTCAGCATGATATTTGAGACACATTCAGAATCTTTTATGAAATTCCCATTCCTCTAAGGACTGTCTGAGACTTCTTAGCCTTGCTAATGCTCTGTAGCCTTCACTATCTGCCCAGTCATTCCCTGTGTGAATATCTGTTGCTGCTGTCTTTTCTTACACAAAATTAAATACAGTCCACCACAAAATAAAAGCATTGCCAGTCAGGCTGGCACAGCACAGTTTATCTGTAAGACACAGCAGCAGGTATTTATAATAATTTAGTCTGTGATGCCCTTCACCTTTCAGTGCATTTGTACACTCTTACTTGCATGACATTTTCCATGAACCAACTGAGTTTTCTTGCCAGTGGGGTAGGGAATAGCTATGTACATAGAAGGAATTCTGGGCAGCTACTTCAGCTACTTCAGATGGAGTAAATCCTTTGGTTTGACACTGCTATAAATGGTCTTGATTTCAGCAGCAAATGTTAAGCAGCTACTCAAGCAGCGTCATTAGTATTTTATATAGATGCAGACAATACTTGAATTATCTGTGTTAATTTCTTGCCACCTGAACAAGCGATTGAGGCCTAAATTTTAACATTCAATAGCTGCCCTAAACCTATAAATCTTGTTCTTATTGCAACTTATTTCCTTAACTTGTATTCCCTTTGTCCAACAGGTCAAGATTTCAGCTGGGGAATTTTCCTCATGTAATGGTGAATCTTGTTATGACTTGCTGCAGTCAATAACCATATAAAATGATGAGACCCAAACAATAACAGGGACCAAAAGCAGGCATGAAGTATGTTACATTGCAAATTTGAGAACAGGTAAAATCTGTTCAGTGAGGCAGGTCAATACTACACTGATGGCAAATATATGGAATCCTCATTAAATAAAAATAAAACTTTATTAATATCCCATAGAACTGCATTTCAATTACATTTAAAATACAATCTTAAAGCAGGAAATCTATGTTTAATATTAACATTGTTCATGAATATTAATGAATATTTAGAGTTTGTTGCAGTGATTTGCTTATATATAAAACTTTATTTAGCAGTGAAATCATAAAAAGTCACTTGATATTCAAGTGAAACTACTTTCTGCAGCCTAAATCTACTACCCAATGATCAAAGCCATGCCACATGCTTTATATAGCCAGCCATGTAGGATGAAGATTCAGTACTTACACTGATATCTTGCAAACAATGTGTATAAGCAGATTTGTTTGCATAACAGAATCATTAAACAATTCTCAACTTTGAGTGAATTTACATGAATCAATCTGTTCATAAACAAGATCATAGCCCTCAGATAATTTTTTTTGTTCTCAGACTGACCTCCTCCCTCTGCACTGTTTATGCAGCTATGCCATTATACAACTATGTCATTAATTGGTGGCCAAGCACACATATGGTGTGCTTGGGTATTTGATTCCTTCTCTGAAAAACTGAGGTAATTTTTGCTTGAATACTGTCAAAAATAATAATTAAAAATTAATATGAGAATTTTCCAAAAAGTGGGAGGCAGAATCATTAAACCCAACATTCTGTATCTAGACAGGGTGGCAATGCTCATTAAAAAGCCCTGCAGGTGCCTTTTGAACTGCACTCCTTATCCCCTCAGAGGCTCTGAAATTGAACAATGACCCAAGACATGAAATCCTATGTGATTCAGGGTCTCATGCAATGCATCTTAGGGAGCAGTTAAATGTTTTTATTTGCCACACACATTTTCTGTTCTCTATTTCTACCAAGGGAGAAGTGGCAAATGACTGTTTAAAAAGGCACTAAAATTAAATTACATGAATCATTAAAAAGTGGACAACAATCATTTCTGAAACAAGTGTGTCTGTTTCTGAATGTTTTATCTGTATTCCTTGCTACAAAACCATAAGACAGCTCCTACATACCTCCAATACTTACAAGTACCTCTGTGACTAATGGCTTAGTCTAGTTTTATGGTTTTCAGCATCCTAAGGCTAGTGGGGGCCACAAACCCTTTTTTTTTTTATTTTTCTACAATTTTAAGCTGGTAACAACTTTTGGCCAAATGCATGGATGAAACTTTTTTATTGATACACATGCCCAGACCAGAAAAAGACCTTAAAGTAATCTGAATTTTGCCAGGCTGGCATATGACAGTTAATATTTTTTAAAAAGACTGTTGATGATTTCCTAAGTTTTCAGAAAAGAGGAAGATCTTGACACAAATGTATATATCAGTTTAATCTGCAGAACTTGCATTGTGGAGCTATTACTCCTGTTTCTGACTGAGAACAGACAAATGTTTTATAGGGATGTTGGTTGCAATATTATTTAGGTAGTTTCCTGGTGGCCAATATGTATTCCTGATAGTTCAATATTGCTTAAAAAAAGCTAGAACAAGGTCCATTATACAGATGAAAGCAATCATGACTAAGAAATTTATGATGATGTCTGAGTACATTTGTGGGAAATGCTGTGTGGCTTCATTGGATGAAACAGGAGGAGCAACAAAACATTAGAGAGTGCTGGGTCCCATGATAAGGAAATTATGTTGTGCAACCTCATGAAGAGCTCATTGTGCAGTGTAACTGCAATGCTGACAGAGAAAATTGAAGATAGACAAGTACATTGAGACTTGATCAACAAGGAATGCAAAGCTCTGATGGAATCACAACTGAGTTGGACCTTAAGTCAGAAACAGGAAACTGAATAACTTTGAAATGTTCTTTCAAGCACACTCAGAAATTGACCTTAAAATAATCTGCCTCCTTCTTTCTTCTTCTAGAACTCCTTTGACCTTCAATAATTCATAAAAATTACAAATTTGTTTAAAGATTTTTTTTTTAAAAGTCTTCAGGCTGAAGTATGTAGTCATTACTAAGAAAACTATTTAAATTTTTGCTACCTGAAGGACAGCAGACGATAAAATGACCTTTCCTGAAATGAAAGCTTGTTTGATGGTATAGCAGAACAGAAATATTCTACTGTTTTCATGGAAGAAAAGTAATCTAAACAAGGCAAAAATCTCAACTGGTATTTCATTAAGGAAAGAAAATTAAAATTAAATAATTCACCCCTATTTATTCAATTATAGAAAGCTATGAAAACTCTTGGTAAATAAATTTATCGGAGAAGTGTAAAATCAGATTTAATAAGAATATCTTAATCTCCAAGAAAAAGCCCCCTCTGGGTCCAGCACACCAAATATGCAGCACGTTAGACACTGATATTTTAAAACTCCATTTATTCCAAAATCAAAAGAAGTGCCCAATTTTTTACATGAATAAAAACCCTATAAAATTGCCACTGTGGGAGGCTCTGTTGCCACTGGGAGCAGCAGTGGTTTGGTGCCCAGCTCCACCTCAGCCTGCTGCAGAGCCTGTCAGCCCATTGACATCAGACCAGGAGTTTTGGGGTTCACTTTGCCAAAAGAGATGTCAGCTGTTTGCTGAAGCAAGGCAGTTGATAAACTTTATTTTAGTGGCATTAAGAGTGAGGCTGTAAGTGAGCACAGCTTCAGCCTGGTGTGTTTTTGCAAAGCGTGGCTTTGATCCACAATAGGACAATCAAGGCTGAACTGGAGCATGATTTGACATGTACACAAGGACAAAACAGATGCCTAACAGCTTACATATGGTGCAGAATTCTTTCAAGAAAATCAGAGGGTGGATGTTGTTTGCAACTTTTCAGATTTAGAAAGCGAATGTTTTAAATCAATTAGAAAAAAAAAAAAACAGTTTCAGAATATTTTGTGACTCAGATTTAATTTTCCACTTCAAAAAGAAGACAAATGAAATAGGCATTTTTTTCATTTGATAGTTTCCTAGCTTGTGCTTTAAGAAGCAGGGAACTAAGACTGGTAACTTCTATAGTTTATTCTTATATTTTCTCCCCTCTAATAAAAGGTACTTAGATGATCCTATAGCTGCCACATCTAAAAATGGAACATTTTAGTGATAAATTTATTTTTAGAAAATCTCACAGCATTAAGTTGTCCCATGTCTATTTGATAGCTGGAGAGGACTGCATAACGTTTGAGAGCTTACTTTCAGCCAAATGATGCTGCCCACAAATGGAGCAGGAACTGAACAGAAATTTCTCTTGCCACAATTCTGTTCATGCCACAAGACCAAAGCCTCTCAATTCCTTCATATTCCTTATTCTTCAGCATTTTATTGACTTGCAAAGATGCCTGCTGAGCTCCACTGTGCAATTATACATGGTAGTAAGGTGATTGGCCATGTTGCCTTCTGAAAACCACAGTGTAAAGTCCCTGATAGAAGAGCCCACGTGAAGTCAAAATAAATTTGTAACAAAGGCACACATTGAGGTTGAATGTTGAGAAGAATAAATCAGAAATTATAACAGTAGATGAATAATAGCTGCACTAACAGAAAACAGAACTTGCTAGGCCTGATTTCAGTTTGGCATTATTGAACCACTCTTACTAGGAATAATCCCTTTTCCTAAACAATCTTTTCACTACTCCAACTAACAAATCACTTACTCATCAATACTGAAAGCACTCTTCCCTTAGAAGTAATGTGATTTGCATATATACATCTTAGACACATTCTTGTTTGTTTAACTAAATCTCTGTGGCCTGAGGATTCTCTACATATGTTTTACCTCTTCACTGATCATTGATTTATTACTATGCAGAGATGTCTATAGTGCCATTAGTATAGGACAACCCTGGCAAACCTCCTTCTGGGCATATCAGGGTAACCAAGATTATATCTGTTATTACAGCCATGTGAGCAGCTTTTCTCAAGGCACACATCACACTGATGTACCTCACATCAAACTGCAGGGAGAACTTAATTTATGACATATTTAGAAAATCAGTTGAGTTCTTGAGCATCAGATGTTCACTGGCTTACATATGGGATTTGGGTCTTTATTTATAAGAACATAAATTTGTCATAAACATAGCTACATAATCTTAATATGCTACTCTATAGCTCCCAGAATATGTGAAACTATGAATGAGATGGAGGCAGGAACTAGGTAGACTAGACTTGACATCTTTAGTTTAGATGCATATTCCAGTTAAAATCAGTTAATAATTTTTAAAGTAACAGCTATTGATACTATGCATTATTTATTACTGACCCCTTTGAAATCATCTCTCCAGAGTTTTATGCCATGTTAAATTATTTCCCTTTTTCAGAATCATCTAATAAGACATTAAAGATATCTGGCTGGAAGCAAGGGCAAGGAAAAGAGAAGAGAACATATTTTATATGTCTTATGCAAAAACCAAGGCTCATTTTCTTTTCAGTGCTTATCAGAAGCACAATGTACATCTAGTTTCCCTGCATTTGATCATAATTTAGCCCTTACAGACTGCCTTATAAATTCATGTTTCTACAAATGCTTGTGGGAAAAGTCCTTATTCTTTCCATCTGCAGGCAAACTTTTTGCCATTTATATTAAGTTATTTCCCTTATGAAATTCTCATTTTGTACTACACAATCCATGTTAAGGCAAGCCAATGTAAAATAAGGGAATACAGCAATAGCATCTTTACTTTCAATGAAGGAGAAAAATCCTCAGATTACTTTCCACAGTACACTGATGTATTTACCTGTTGTCTTTCTAGTTCATTTTTACTGACAATTGCTCAGCTATCAGGCTGCACCACTGCATCTGTTCACTTGCATTTAATCTTAACAAAATGTTCTTTATTTCCCTAAATGTTTTAATTTGAAGTCTGTTGTTTAAATTAATAGACTTCAAGATCAGCAATCACTGGAACATTTACTGATAAGGTGTTCTAGTCAAGTGAGAAATTTAGCACATTTCTTAGTAAATATCCTAAACATTAATTATTCTCATGGTTTAAAGGCTTGCTGCTTGTCTTGTCAGGTTTTATCAGATTTTCCTACTTCTCTGTAGTGTTCTTGTCACCACTGCCTTTAGCTGCCATTTCGCTCTCTTTCAGTCTTATAACACAGATAACTACTGAATTAATCTGTTGGGTGTATGTCACAAGGTGTGACCTGCCAGCTGTGGGCTTCCACACATATTCATGAATTTGTGCACATAAATACATGCATGCATGCAGGGAAATCTGCACCTGTATATTCAAAGTGTCACTGAAGGGAAGAGACCAACCTTCTGTCAATGCCAGCAGATCCAGGAGTTAGAGACAAAAGGCCAAAGCATTGCCTCCAAGACTAAAAATTAACTATTAAAACAAGTACCTCAATGATTGCAAATTGTATGACCACATGAATATCACATTTTTTCATTATATATGGAATAGATATTCATTATATATGGAATATGGTATATTCCTAAGAGTCTTTTGGGTTTTTTTGGTGCTGACACACAATCTATTAGTGTTGGTTTCACACTGTTGAAGCTTTAGTCTTGTTTTGTTGTTCTGGAGAGGCCATGAAGAAAGCTCAATAATGCAGAAAATGTAGAACATATTGTCCTAAAATCTCCCTCATTATTAAAACTACACAGAGAAATATAGGAAATCAGAGGCTGAAAACACAGCTGAAAGAACTGAGAGTTGAATTCAACCACCAGTGAATTGCACTCCCACACACGTACAGCCCCAGACAATAGGCTGATTCAAGACAATGAATGCAGGAGAAAAAAGTCACTATTCTCCCTTTTCTCTTTGCAATGCTAATTCTTTTCCTCAAATTGAATGCCTTAGAAACAGATCCAGTGTTTAAATCCTTTCTTTCATACTTGATAACATTAAATATGGCATGATATCACTTTGATTCCATCTTGTATCTGAACAGAAACTTTTTCCTAAGAAACATGTACATGTTGAATTGGTGTCCTGAATGTATCACCATATCAAGATGAAGCCTTCTGAGAAATAAGAAATACAACTTCCTGATGATACCACTATCTCCTAATAACTAATATGTGAAAGATCTGTTACAAAGGAGGAGTGTGATGAGACACTAACATTTTTCATAAAAGGTATCTAAAGCCTTTTTATATACAAGATAAAGGACTCAGCTGTCAGGCTACTATTTTTAAAATGTACATGCATAACAATTGAGGGCAGACAGAGCTATACTAGCAGTACAAACAGCATCCAGGTTGGCCATGCAGGCAGATTTTTACCCTGAATCCATCAGTGCATGGTGTGCTATGTAATACACAATTTCATAGGTATTTTCTCAGACTGCTGCCTTTACATTTTGTCTTTATTTCTGACTGGCTGGGATCAATTTTTTTATTCCTTCAGCCACCTGGGAGTGTGGCCTATCTAACCATCAAAGCTCCTTCTGGAGGCACAGGGAGAGATGAGCACCCTGGATGATGGCTCATCTCAGATCACCACATTAGGTGTGTAAAATGTGCTGAACAGTTTGCCTTTGGAGATGCTTATCTCTTCCCACTGACTGGAAAAGGAGCTTTGCTTGACAAAGCAGCCCTTTTATCTGACAGAAGTCAGATGAAAGGAATCTCAGGCATATGGGCCTAATTGGCCTCTCCCTGTTTATTATAAAGTGTCACACTGGCCAGTCTCAGCCATGCTCCTGGTGTGAAGCTCACACAAGCACAGAGCTCCCTGTCCTGGGAGCTGGCACTGGGACATTCCACCAGGTGTTCTGGTACACAGAGAGTGATGTAAGCCTGCCTTGGCAGAATCTTCCTAGTCCTCCCCTTGGGAAGCTGAATTTCATGTCATTTTACTTGGCTTCATGACATAAAAGGGGACTCAAGAAAGTGAGCAACACCTCTCAAGTAATTAGGCAAGGATTGCCTCCAATCTGATGAAGTGACAGCCTATTCTTCTCTTCAGTTTCTCTGTTTAAGCACAAAACATGGGTACAATCTAGCAGCAGGAAGGCAAACAGCTGTAAATAAAAGAAATGAAGGATAAATAGGTAAAAATGTATGTAACTTACACATGTTTACATGTGTGTTTCCTTGCTGCTATTATTTTTGAGATTACAAATGGATTTGGTAACTGCTCAAATGCAAGAACAAAATTTTAGTCCAGAAAGGGAAAAACAATACAGTTTTCATGGAAAATTGATTATTGAGTGAACATTAATAAAAGCAAATGAAAATCAGCTATTAATTGATGCATTGTTGTGTTCCCCCTCCCCCAGCTCAAAGAACAAATATAACATATGGTCTTTTTATAAGTATTTCGGAAGTAAAGTGACTTCTGGAAAGGATTGTAGTCTGAGATATGAACAGTTATCAGCATTTTAGAAGATCCAATTTGAAACATCTGCTAACTCTTGAAAGAGTTATGTTGAAACAAAAAAAAAAGTCCTTATTTAGGAAGATTGGATGCTCAGAGTTTTATCTTCTCCCCTCTTTTCTGCAAGGATAGTGAGAAAAGGAGAGAGCTGCACCAGCATTTTGCTTCCACCTTTTCCAGGTCCAAGATTTAAAGCTTTATGGTGAAGAAAATCAAGGTGACAGATGCAAAGAGACAGTAAATTACTGACACACTCTTCTTCAGTCATGCTTTGAAGTGCTAAAGAATTCAGACCAAATCTCAGGCATGAAAGCTTTGTGAGAGGCAAGCTGCAATTTACTAGGCCAGTGGAATGTAACAGATATATTTTAAAAGAATGTATTTTTTCAGATCTTGGGATTTGGGGCAACAAAAAAAAATTTGAAAACAGTAAATGCTTTTACCCTCTTCAATGTTTATGTTTTTTGGTTTTATTGTTGTTACCAATATACAGTTGCAATCCCTACAACTTGCACTTCTTCTAACCTTCCAGACACACTATAAATATTTAACAGTTCTTGTAAGTTGATTTACATAGTACTTACTGGGTAAATAATACCCTCACTTTTGAAAAACATATGCAAGAATATAGTGCAGTGTAAATAATTAATCAAATATAATAAAAGCAAAATAATAACAAGGAGAAAATACTAGTTTTCAGAAAACATACTGTCATCTTTAGATAGATTTTTTGAAACACTTGTCTTTTACTTTCTATCATTATTTCTTTCTTTCTTCCTTCCTGTATGCTTCCTCTAATGAATTTGTGATTGCTATCATCATAGCATCAATCTCAATCAGAATTACTTTTTCTGAAATGTTTTGCACACTATAAATAAAAATCAGATCCATTCAGAATATTTGCTGGTGTTTCATATGTCAATATGAGTGATTAATTCTAATATGAATTCAGATCTTGTAATAGGATCATAGGCAGAGGCAACCTCTTTTCTTTTTGTAGTGCCACCAAAGTCAGCCTAGATTGTTGCCAGCTCATGGATTTGACCCAGCAACCAGCAAATTCACCTGAGGAGTCACCTAGCTCTGAGTCAAGCACAGAAATGCAAAATTAATTATTTACTTTGCCAAACAATATTAACACTTTGCCAGCTCTTCAGAAATGTCTGGGACAGTCCATGTCACAGGAGCTGCCTCATCCCTCTGTCTCCCACTGTAAGCAGCACCATGGGAATTTCTGTCTTTGTGCATGATGCTTGCAGAGCCCTGGTTTGAAAGTCCAGCAAGTGGTGCTTGAGGTCATCATCTGAACTGCAGAAGAATCATGGTTTGATGGATAAGGGGAAAATAGAATATAATGAAAAGAAAATATCCAGCAGGAAAGGAAGAGCCACTAGAGCTCTGACAGGACCCAGGCAATGTTCTGTGTGAAATGCTTTTCTAACAACCTTCTAAATGAATAGATGAGAGAGACAGCTGTGTCCATCAAAGGACAGAGTAGCTCTCAAGTCAGTAAAAATGGAGTCTGAAATATCTTCAGCCATGTTGCTAGGCAAGAAAGGACTCAATTTAGGGAAGTTATACAACTGCTTCTAGACAGATCACAGAAGTCTAAGCCAATTTAAATATGAGTTCAGAAGGGAACTTTCACATAGCTTTGCCAATAAGTGTGACTGTCTCTATATTTCAGCTATAGTTTTTATGCTCATTAGTATTTTGTTTCAGCTAGGTAATTCTTTTCTTCTTCTCTTAGAAATCCATTTAGACTCCTTCTTATGAAACTTGATAAACAACTTGGATGAAAAAAATATTTTTAAAATAGGTCACTATCCTACACATCTTGGGAGAAGCTACTAAAGTTTTCCAAAGTGAATTTCTAGGAATACGTAAAGGAATAGATTTCTCCCTTGTCTAGTTCTCATCAGATAATATTCCTTTATCTAAATCAAGTTCCACAGACTTCTCTTGAGGAGATGCATCAAATCCTGTGCCATTCTTGGGCAGTTCATAGGATAGAATCATTGAATAGCCTGAGTTGGAAAGGACACATAAGAATCACCAAAGTTCTTCCACTTTGTTGTTCTATATTTTAATGAAAAAAGGAATTAAAACCCCTTCTTTCTTTAGGCTTTTGTTCTCTTTCTGGTGCAAAACAAAAAAAATTTTCTCTGTGACACCTTCTTTTCCATCTGATTATTATGGTACTCCTAAAAATGACCAATCAAAAGTCAAAACCTCACTGTTACCTCAGTTGAAATTGAACCTTCAAGGCAGGACAGATCTATCTGGGATGGTAGCATGAGTCACAACTGCCCTACTGTTTCTATTCAGCAACTGACAGAACCAGAGGACACAGTCTTAAGCTGTGCCAGGGGAAATATAGGTTGGATATTAGAAAAAAATTTTTACAGAAAGAGAGATAAAATACTGGAATGATCTGCCCAGGGAGGTGGTGGAGTCACCACCCCTGGATGTGTTTAAAAACAGACTGGATGTGGCACTTGGTGCCATGGTTTGGTTGAGGTGTTAGTGCATGGGTTGGAATTTATGATCTTGAAGGTCTTTTCCAACCTGGTGATTCTGTGATTCTGGTCCCTGCACAATTCTTCTGAATAATACATCTTTTCCTTAAAGAATATCCTCTAACAATTGATTAAAAATTGCAAGTTTTATATTTTAAGAGGAAACAGTGTTTTAACAACACTCAAAAGATAAGTGATCTGGATCCACACTTGCAGTCAGAGTTAAAACTCTCCTTCCTTCCTTCCTTCCTTCCTTCCTTCCTTCCTTCCTTCCTTCCTTCCTTCCTTCCTTCCTTCCTTCCTTCCTTCCTTCCTTCCTTCCTTCCTTCCTTCCTTCCTTCCTTCCTCCCCTCCCAAAATGTTATGGTCACAGATGAGTTCTCTATCAGTTTCCTACAAAACATTTTCAATAATGGGACATTTTGCTGAATCTGCTATAGACCCACAAAATTTCCAGAGGAAAAATTTTTTGTGGAGTGTTGTTGGACATCAAATATCTTAGGCACCAGTGCTCTACTAGTAAATTAAATAATGGCAGGTAACATTCCCATGCACTAACATTCAGTCATCCAAACTAGTACATTGATAGAACATTCATTATTTTGATCCAGGTCAATTAAAAACATCTCAAAAGGTTCCTGAGCATTGGTAAGGATATAGTATAGATAAACATGTCTCAGAAATGCATGGAGCTATTTCCAGGATTACTGAGGCAGCCCAGAAATCTCTGTATCATATTTTCAGGCCTCCTTGAAAAATCTTAGAGTTTACTTGTTGGGGAGGTTGTGTTTTGTTTTCTTTTTTGTTTGTTTTTTTTTTTTTTTTTTGGTAGGTTGGGTTGGGTTGGGTTTTTGATTTTTGTTTTGGTTTTGTTTGTTTGTTTGTTTGGGTTTTTTTGAAAGAATAATTTGGTGCAATAACATGCCTCCTGGAACTACAACATAGACATAGATTTATAAACTGTATAAATTTCAATCTCATCTTCTTGGCTTCCTGGTCTTATGTTCCCAAAAAACTCTACATACAATCATGCCTAAATTTTGTACTTAAAATTTCTCTCCATTACAAGTCTTTCCATTTGCATCTGAACTTACATTAAAATGACCACATTCATTATCTTAATATCAGCAGAATGGAATAAGAAAATATGTTTACAGTTAACAATTAAAAGGGAATGTTTCAAATCTTGTTGCATTATTATGTCCTATGGCAATACCTGCATTCCACTAGCATGAGCTAAAAGTCAAGCCTAAATTATTTCAGGGTATGGTTAATGAAGCTGAATTTTTCTGCCTGGAAGAAGGAAATCATATGGATACAATCATAATCTGAATCAGGCTATTCATATCTGGGTTTGTATCAAAAACCTTTATTTTTCATAGTATTTATCTCTACATTGTTGCTATATAAAAGATCTAAACAAACAATAAGGAAACCAAGCAATAGTTGTAACTATGTACATATTACTCTAATATGAACAAAGTGATGACAGCTGAAATAATGCTTTCCCATGGCTTTGTTTTTCATTTTTAGTAACATGGCACTTGTCCTCTTCATAGAAATATGGCACAGACAGCAATTGTCAGGGGGGCCTCTTTCCTAACCAGTGTTTTAAAGTGTACATATTAGGGGTTTTCTGTTTTAATGAAATGTTTGCCCAAATACTACCTTATAGGCTATGCTTAGTTATGATTTTTAAAACATTTAGTTGCAAATGACTATGGAGAAAGTGAAGCATTCCCATAGTGCTAAAAACCTCAGCACAGACACACCACTTAATCTTTGAAGACTTGGGATTCAAAATGCACTGTTTTTGAAATAGTGATATTTCAGAGATAAATGCTTAAGGCCTATAGACACACTAACTTTGTGGTGTTTTCACACCTGCAATGTTCTCACATGTCAGAGAAGTCTTATCAAATATGAGATACTCGAGTGTAGCATGAATTGAGTAGTGCAAGATTTATCCCTGTGCTTCCTGGGTGAAATACTAACACTTCTGAACTCAGCTTTTAATCAAGAATTTTGTCCTTGTTTTTAACAGAGTTTGAGCTTGAGTCACCCATTTTTACTCCCTGTGGAAAAAAAAAGTGGAATAGAATGTAGATGAGGGAGAGGAAATTAGCTTGCTTAGCAAGGCATGAGGTATTCTCCCCACACAGGAGGTTACTGCAGGGTAGTGAACTAAGTCTGTGGAAGGTTCCAGTGTGGTTTTGTAAGAGCTCCCACAAGGATGGTAATGTAACCCTGCACTGAATTGCACCATGTTTCAGATGAGCTGTGCTGCAGCTCCCAATGGGAAGGACCTCAATTACAAGGTCACTCTGCAAAGCTGAGCCACCAAAAATGACTCCCTGGCTCCCTGGATCCCTGCCAGTCTTTAGAAATCAAAAAGGAAGCAAACTTGTCTGATGTTCCAAAGATCATGATCCTGACCAATATCTGAATAAATTTATAACACATATAATGAATGCATGAATTTATAACGCTGTTTTAATTCAGCTAGGATATTCCACTTGAGTACCAGAGTTTTAAAATTTAGCAAGAGGAGAGCAAAGACAATTCAAGAAAATAGACACATAAATTTAGCTCTGGTAAATAAACAAATTACTGGGCTTTCAGTTACTAATCAGTTTAACTGCACTTCTCTAATTTTTTGGCTGGATCAGCTCTAGGGAATTGCCAAACAAAGACAGAGAGAGGAAAATGTTATTTCACAGAGTGCCTTGTGATGTACTTAATAAATCCAGTACTGCAGCTTGACTGTTCACTGATGACAACAGGCAGTGCCTTCGATGTCATGACCCCTGATGGGCTAAGGGCATGACTCCCAAAGGGTTAATCTTTCCCACCTGTTGCTGACCACAGAGCAAGCTCTCCTGGCAGGTCTCCTACCAGGAGAATGTGGCCCCTGACCTCTGTGGGAGTGGGATGCTGCAGTAAAGGCTCTCCCTAACAAGCACTGCAATCTGGCACTCTCACCCCAGCTCTCTGGTGGCTGACTTGGTAAAACAAGCTGGGAATTGAACAGCAAGGGTAAAGTGGGGTTCAACCCCCAAAATATCCCAGTCAGCTCACTGTGAGGTTACCATGGTCTGCCTATACTGTGTTGCTGGTTTGGGCTCTTCCTTATGAAGGTATTAGAACAACTAATATTGAATATTGAAATTGAGATGGAATTTCAATCAAAAGCAAGCTTTGGATGTCAAAGCGGAGTCAGTACAACTGCTCTGATCTATAAGACACAAGCACACATAAAAAGCAAAGGAATAAGACTATTCTCACAATGTAGCCACAATATATATACATAGGGAATGTATTCTGAAGATTCAAGGAATATTTATGAAACCTTAAATTATTTTTCTTACCTTGTCATTCATTTGAATCTGAATCGTACCCACCTGGGAAGGGAGTTCCTCAAACATAAATATTCTACTTATAGAGTACCTGTTGCAAGAGCATCTCTGACATCTGCTAAGGTTTTTTGCTTGTGCCCTTTGCTGCTTTTCTACTCAACCACTTTAACTATTTGAGCTTTTTCTTCCTGTGAAGACATTTTTGTCAGGTTTTCTTGTTGGCCACGAGAAAGATCCACGGAAAAATCTCTGTAAAAGTCCTTTCATCAAACTGCCTACCTAGAGAAAGATTGTACCTGTATTTATAGCACAAGCCTAGGACTTCTTTATTCTTTCAGGCACTGCAGCTTGCAGGTGACCTTGACCAAAACACTCCAGCTACAGCCTTAAAAGTACTTTAGTGTTCCAATGCCTAGTCTATATTGCCATGTGATAGAAGTCTCAGCTCTGAGACAGAACTACATGTACACAATTGTGATATTGCCAATGTGAATACAGCTGGGGAATTTTAATTAGGAAGCTGTGAAATGCAAAGGGAAGGGTGTACATATCCCCAACAAGCTGGGTCCAAGCTCACAATATTTGAATCAGGATATGCAGCATTAAGAAGCACACATTTGAAGATTAATACTCTCTGTACAGATCTTTGAACATTTACTGGATGTCCATCTGCTGGTGAGCCACCCCACTGCTGAGCCATGTACTGCAACCCAGAAGCTCACTTTGTCTGCAGCCTAAATGTAAGGCACTTCACTGAATGTCATAGCTCAGTCTATGTTACCTTTGTGACCAATGCAAAAAAAGCTGAGAGAATAATTTCCTTACCCACAGCCCTGTCCTTCTCTTCCTCAGTGCTTGTCTACATGCATAAATGCTAAATCCACAATTTGCTTAAGGAAAGCCTATCACCAAGGGAATTAGAAAAGAATATGTGGGTTCAAGACAATGAACCATTGGAGTTTTGTCATTTTCTGCCCCCCTGCTGCCCTTATGGCACACTCTGCTTTCTGCATGCACAGGATTTCTGGCAGCATGAGCAGGCAGCACAGGTGTCCCCAGTGCAGTTTTCTACCTGGGAATGTGACAGAAGCAAGATCAGGATCAGACATAGAAAAACATGGGCATTGACACTCAAGTGAGGAAATTGATTATTCAATTAATGTGTTAATATGACAAAATCCATATTTCAAAGTATGTTTTATTCATAATAGCATTCTTTGTTGCTTATTCTTCATCCAGGCTTTCAAAGAGATAATTAGATTTATTTCCTTTTGTATCTTGTGGGGTTTTACTATATGAAGGTGATTCAAATTCCAAAACTGACCAATCAGTAGTGACACATTGGGAAAAAGTTCTTCTTGGAGAATATTATTTGTCATTTATTTTAGCAAGGCAAATAACTTCCTATGAAAAATACACTATGAAAAATTCCTTTAGAAGCCTTCCTACTTCAGACAACATTTTTTTTACAACTGTTGAGGGCCCCATAAACTCACTCATGTACCTATTTCTGTAGAAATCAAGTGACCATTCTTTCCATATGTCTGGTGTTCCAAGAAACAGAGAAAGCTTTATTTCTGGTTAGCTCTGTCAGGTTGGGCTTTTCTTCTTTGGGTTGGTGATCAATTGTGTCAACGTCTCTGTCAGTAGAGGTGGTGTTAAATAAGAGACTGTTCAGCTATAAATTATCTGGAGCCCTACAGGACTTCCTGAAAGGCACATGAAGAAGTAATTTGGTTTCATGTGGTCCTGTGTGACTTCTGGGCATTCATCACTAATGGACCATGCAAGAGGGTTAAGACTGTGATTTGCTGAAATACATCTCAGGATGAACCCTGGAGAATGAGAGAGAGGGAAGAGCAGAATAATGTGGAGAGGACTTGTTTCAGTTCTGTTAAAGCCTGATTATTCTGCAGGGTACTTATTTTGCAGAGAGAACAGAAGAGCAGAATAGCAAAGTGCACTGGTAAAAGAAGAAGAAAATTAGGCTTTTCAATGATAAATGTTGTGGTTTTTGCTGTGATGACTATAATCTAGCAGAAAATACTAAAGTAACAAAGAGGCAGAGAAATTTACTTTCTCCATAGAGGACAAACAATGTCTTACACTTTAAATGTACAAGCATTTTCAACACTTGACATTCAGATTTACGTATTTAGTTATGATTGCAAATCCACACTGGAGCATTCTCACTTGTGTTACAACCATTTTAATAAAAAGCTGGCTGCACTGATGAATCCAGCTGCAGAGATACACAAGACAGCACTAATGCATGTTGCAAATATCAGGTATAGCCACCAGCTCCAATCTAAAAGCAGTGAAATCATTTGCCTACAACAGCTCCAAGCCTTATTTGTCTTTGAAAATAACCAAAGATATACTGCTGCCACATG
This sequence comes from Oenanthe melanoleuca, assembly GCF_029582105.1. Classification (NCBI taxonomy): domain Eukaryota; kingdom Metazoa; phylum Chordata; class Aves; order Passeriformes; family Muscicapidae; genus Oenanthe; species Oenanthe melanoleuca. Next base: position 11,491,743 of record NC_079336.1, read on the forward strand.
TGGATGTTTCATTGCAGGAGGGATGGCTCTGTGCTTTATGACCTCTGTATCACAATTTGGGAGTTGGATGTGTGGAGACTTTTCTGATAATCTCTCAACCCATGGTCTGTCTATGTCCTCCAGAAGTTCTGAAGTAGCTGCCCACAAAGATTTGGACACAATGGTGATTAGAGTAATTCAGAAACAAGTTTCTGTGACAGAGTTTGAACCCCACTGTAGCATATGGTGACCAAGGACTTCCAACATGCTATGCACAGATGTTTCCAGCTCTTGCAAAGAAAAGGCATTTGGCTTATGAAAAACAAGGGTTTTCTGCATCATTTGCAAAATATAAATGTCAAAAATGTCTCTGAAAAATAGAAATCCTATGTCACATTAAAAATAAAAAAAGTATGTTTCTATGTATTTCTTTTAAAAAACTTGTAAAATTTTACATTCAAAGGAGAAAAATAAACTGTTATGCCTTGGAAAAGGAAATATTTATTTCAAATGGTATTTAGAATATTTCTTTGTAGTCAATACTTTCTCACACATACACACACTAAATCCATCTGTCCAAGCTCGAGCTTTAGGAAATGTGACATCATGGTTCTCATGACACCAAATACAAGACATGGAGCAATTGCTAGCTTCACACTCAGGTTTGCAGATAATTGGCAGTTTGGTATAGAATGATGAAACTTCCCTTTTCTCTGGAGGTTTCTAGATTATATAGATTTACAACATATGGATCACTTTTCAGTCCAATGGCTCTGAAATTCTCTGTGTGCCAAAGTATGCCTGTGATGAAAAGGCAAAGTGTTAAGTAAAAGGATCTTGTTTTCATGGTAAAATTCTGGCATACAGGCAAATACTTTTTTTAAATTATATACACTTCTCAAATTGAATTATAGTATTACAAAAGACAAAAAACAAACAACAAAACAACAAAACAAACATTTTGATAATTTTCTTCTTTAAAGACCCCAAACAATTAATTGTAATTGAGGCTAATTTGATCTCATGCCAGCCTTCTGACATATTCTAATTCCACTAATTTCATATATTGCAGAGAATGAACAGAATTTACTGTAAATCTCCTCTGCAATAGTAGATTTTTATTTTTTTTTTTTTTACTTATCTGGCAATAAGACTTTATGGGAGACATTTTATTTATTATTGCTTCTGATAGGAAGCATTTTATTGTTACTGGTATCTTCATTTTTGTTGTACCTTTTAGGTAATGTAATGTGAGATACATTAAAGCAGGTTATGGGGAAAAAAACCTAGCTCTGGACTGTGCTGTAATTACAGTGTTCTTATGACCTTGCTGTTCTGAGGCCAGACAGAGTAATTCTTTACCTTTCCAACTCAGCTCAAAGCCTACTGATTTGGGGTGTGCCTTGAGGTGTGGGGCAGATTGTGGGCTGCTGGGTTTGTCCTCACTTTTCTGCTACCTGCAGCCAACATTCATACAGGGTGACAAGGACACAAGGTAAATATTTCATTTTTTTAATCTTGAGTTCTGTTTCCTTGCCTTATCGCACTGGCTGAGAACATCATGTCAACAACTGCTGGTGTTATTTTTCTGCTCTGAACTGTCAGTTAATCTCATAAATCTCAGTCCACCTAGACACTGTCACCTTTTCTTCCAGTCTCACTGATCTTTGTCATCATATTGTGTACTTCTAAGAGATAGACACATCAAAAGCTGACTTACAAGGGATGCTTCAAAGCACAATGAACAATAAAAAAACTATTCCACATTTTACTGTGGAAAATGCAACAAGGGGGGGCTGTGTCCTATGCCCAGGAGTCTGATGGTACAGCTGAGGAAATCTCTTACCTCACAGTCAGAGGTAAACTGGTTGAGTTTTTCATTGCCTAATATTATGAGTCCTTGGCTTGATTGATGTCTCAACATCTATCCCAACACCAAGAAATGACAAAGATAAAACAAGCTTATTAATAATAATTATAAATATTGACATATCAAATATTAGGACAGAGATGGATACTGATGCAAAATGGACTGATAGGGCAGGAGGAGCTGAGCAACTGGGTAGTTTCATCCAAGGAATTGGGAGCACACAAATACTGCACCATGGTACTCATGGAATAGGACATATTTTCAATTAAGAAAAGCTCATTTTCTGAGAATTTTTTACTCTGATTTTCAGTGGCCATATAACCGGAGAAATGCTTTTCCTTCCTGCTACACTGATCTTGGTATAAGTGATACATCACTGTCTCTGACAGAATGAAAGATTTATAGAGAACATCCACAGAATATCTGAGGACTTTCTGTCTATGAAAGATGAGATCACAGACATCACCATTTCTCTTTCCCTTCTCTTCATTTATTCATTCATTTATTTCTGCATACCAACCTACTGAAAATACTGCTAATGTAACCAAGCTGAGAATTGAAATCTGTCGATATTTTGGTGAGCTAGAAAAAGAAATGCTTCTCATTTGAGCTAAAAGGTAACAAAATAGTATTGGGGTATTAGCCTGGCTGTAGAAGAGAAAGCAAATATTGACAACAAGCTCAGTAAGAGCAAAACAAAGAAACAATAACCTCAAGCAAATATAAGTCAAAAGCCTTATTAAGTAATAAATCAATTGGAAAGATTTTGATATGTTTATGGTAAGTGTATTTCTTTCTAGTTATTCACACTATATTTCAGCTACAGAATGACCAACATTGCAAGACCTACATGAAAATAAAGTAACATATATCTGGGATTTTTTGCAACAAAGCTATAAATAGTTCAAAGAAATGGAAACAGACTTTGTAAATACAATGTACATTTGTGCTTCTTAGGTATGAAATGCCACAGCTACCTGTGGCAGTTCAAATCTTCCTGAATTAAACAAAAAAAAAAAACCAAAAACCAAAAAACAAAACAAAACAAAACAAAAAAGTTATGACAACTTCTATCAGTTTCTCAGATTATGATAGCTTTTACAAGGGTTATCAACTAAATCTGAATCCACATCCAATATTTATTAAAGTTGCAGGCTGATCCTATCACCCTGTTTGAGTGAGTAATCCTAATTCCTCTAAGAACTTCTATGGATATCTTGTAAATAAGATTTGTAAAATAAACCCCGGGGGTTGGTAAGAAGATTGATAATATTGTTGCCTATAAAGCAAGAATTAAAAACATTATCAACAGTAGACCTGTGTGTCTTGCAATGGGAAATGAAGATGCAAAAATGTTCTTTTCCTAAGGGGTTAGTGTTGCCTCAGAATGTGGAGAACACAGGCACTTAGAAACTGCTTGGAACATCACTGAGAGAGGATAGACAACAGAACCAAACCAGTTCATGCACATATTTCTGTCTAGCATCCACCAATGTTTTCCATGTTGTCTTACCATGTGCTACTGTTCTACAATTTCACAGGTGATCATCCATCTTCACATTTTGTTCCTACAGACCAGGATCTCATCACACATCAGGGAAAATGAAGGCTTAAAGGAGAAGTTACCTTTAATAAAATACATTCTTTAAAGATCGTCCTGATCATATGTAGTTACAATGAAGACAAAAGCAAATTAATTATATTTGAAATACGACAAAAGAATTTTCAAAAATTCTAAATTGGAAATAAAAGAAACAAATTTTGTTTGTCTAAGTAAATTCCATATCTATTAGATACCTTATCAGCTTCCAAAAATGTGATAGACATAGTTTATTCCAGTTCTAGTTCTCTGCTGTGTGGGACTTATATCTAAGAGCCTATGCCTTCAAAGCTCTCTCTTTGCTATGCATTGGAAACAAAAGGAGTTTAGCCTGTCAGTCTTGCTTAAATTTAGAAGTATCTCAAATCATCCTCCTGAATCCAATTTTCAGTCTCTCTGTTCTTTTGTTCCCTGTCAAAAATAAAGCTAATACGGTCCCTATCTTATATCCACATACAATTTTTTTTTTTTTTTTTTTTTCATCTCCCAGCTCATCTGGGACATCTAGATATGATCAAAACATTCATGTCATGGGGTAAGCTTTTAACAGCTTCCTTATATCCCCATAAAATCTTTCTCCTTTTTTTTTTGTAAGCACTCCTTTCAGTGCCAAAATGTATAAAAAGGGGAAGGGAAGGGGAAGGGGAAGGGAAAGGGAAAGGGAAAGGGAAAGGGAAAGGGAAAGGGAAAGGGAAAGGGAAAGGGAAAGGGAAAGGGAAAGGGAAAGGGAAAGGGAAAGGGAAAGGGAAAGGGAAAGGGAAAGGGAAAGGGAAAGGAAAGGAATCCTCAAGCCTATCATCCCCTTTTTAACATTGATTTTCATGTAATAGAATGAGAAGGAGAGTAACCACTTTGCATGTATTACCACCTACAAAATGGTTTGGAGAAACATTACTGTCATCTGTAAACAAGGTGAGTGAGCTATATTAGCAATGTAATTGAGACAAAAGAAGACTGTATAACTGTTTTCTAATTAATGGAACATGAAACTCAGAGTATTAGCAGCTGATCCTATTACAAAATATTAGCTGCTCTGGAAGGAACTCATGAACAGCAAGGTCACAGCACAAACTCCTTGCAGATGTTAGATAAGTTGACACCTGCAAATCATTTGGAAGCAAGTATTTATTTAAATATCTCATTGTGCTACCAGTTTCTCTGTTTTCTGTCATGCTAAAGCTTTGGTCCCCTGGGAATTAGAAAGAATTAGAAGAAAGTCAGTGTAACTTTTTTTTGCTGTGTTCTAATTAGCATAATTTTTGTTTTATGTTCTTGTCTCAGCGACAGGTCAATAAACAAATCCAAAAATATTAGCAATGGATTTATTCCCCAGTCTGATTCTCATTTCTTCAGTGAAAGAACTTTCTCTAGTGTCTCTCACATTTCAATTTTATATTACAGCTTGGAGTGTAAAATACTGATAAGCCCTTGAAAAATTCATGATTTGTCTACATTCATGCCAACCTCCTGTCCATATATTCATCTGTTGTTGATGTATTTTCAGAACTCCTCAGAGGCAGGAACAGTGAGCAGAGACAGAGGACAAGGTGTCTTCAGACAATTGTCACAGAAGCCCTGGAGTTTCATGATTCCCAGGCAGGAATTGACGTACCAGGGCAATGCCACAAGCAGGATTCCTCTTTGAAGGATCCATAGCCTAGTCTAGCACCACTCTGACACTATTCCTGCAAAAATTTCTGGGTTTCTTGCAGTCACTTTCACCTCTGTGCTGTTTGCTTGTGTGTTGTGGTCATATGCAAACATTTTGGTACAAAGACTTAAACCTAGTTTCCCCATTTTCTACTTTATTTCTTACTGACAGAAAGATAAAATCAAGTCTGTCCTTCACTCAGAAGGTGGTTGGTCGCTGGAACAGGCTCCCCAGGGAAGTGGTCACAGAACCAAGCCTGACAGAACTCAAACCTGTGTGTGTTCAGGCACATGGTGTGACTCTTGGGGTGCCCTGTGCAGAGCCAGGAGCTGGGCTTGATGATCCTGGTGGGTTTCTTCCAGCTCAGAACATTCTGTGTTTCTGTAATTCTATATGTACCAAGCAGAGCCTTCATTTTCTGGCAGTAATCTCAATTTTACCTGTCCATTAGCAGGAAGGTTGTTTGAAGAAATATAAGCATGACCCCCAGTACTTGCTGCCATCAGCCCACTTCCTTTTCACTGTGCCAGCTGGATCACTCCAAAGTGGCATCATATGCACAAAAGCAACCAACCAGCAGAGGACTAAAGCTCCAAAGCAGAATCTAGAGCTGGCTGCAATCATGCTAAGACACTCACACAAAATATTATTAATCCAAGTGCCCTAAGATGATCAGTGACAGTGGCTGCTCTATATGGATTTATTTATTCTGTATGGATAAATAAGCAGCAATAAATTAAAAAAAAAAAAAAATAAAACACCAAAAAAACAAACAACTTCCAGTTTAAAAATTCCCACTATATTATCTGCTAATATTATTAGTAGTTGTGATTGTGTTGGATCTGGGCTATAATCTCACTTTTCCAGAATTTACAAAGTTCTAGGTTTGCTCAGAGACAATCACTGCCCAAATAAAAAAGGCTTAACTTTATATATGTATTGAGCTTGTCTGATATACCATCTTTCCCTAGTTAAAATATTGTGTGCTAACATTTGCACATTTTGAAATGTGTGTTGCCATGACTGCAGCAAACATTCTACTTTTAGATTCTGTTAATCTCTCATCTTAAAATATAGCAAGGCAACCAATAACAATACTAAAAAACAATTCTGATGATTCAGCTATATTATTAAAGAATTAGAGTCCACTCAGATGCACAAAAGTGTTTTCAGACATATCTTTGTGAAATTTTATGCCAAGAAAAACCCTTTAACCCTAAACTAATTTTCTGCACGGTTTACTAACAAGACACAGACCTTAGAGCTAAAATTAATACATGCTGTTGCAATTCCATTTGTATCTCATTATGCAATAAGAGATGTTCTAATCTGCTATGTAGGCAATAAAACAGGATTTAACTAAATACACTAAAAAGTATACATTTAATGAAGAACCAAGATTTTGATATTCCTGTCCACATTAAACATACACACATGAATGTACATAAACACTCTGCCACAGAAATTATTGCAAACAACTGTCACAATTCACTTCATCAAAATGGAGACAAATGTTCTGAAAGAGAGAACTTTTCTGTCCTTTGAAGCATTCTGCTCTACTAATTTACTAATTAGTAATTACTTACTAATCTCAAAGCACAGTGATTGGCAAAACACAGCAAAATTTACATGGAATTCATGTGGAAGCAGGTTATTATGTATTTAGAATGCAGACATTGACAGTGATGTAGTAGTCACAAGCATATTTCTATTATAGTTCCAGCATGGAATACTTAGGGTTTTACCATTTTGATAAGTTTTGGATAGAAGTCCAAATCTTCTGAAGATATCAGAAAACACCAAAATAACCACATAATTTAAATACTGAATGCAACTTGGATTTTCCATAGTTCTCTGTTGAAAATTTTCTGATTTGTATAAACTTACACATATAAACAAATGTCTGCTTTCAGATGAACCTATACTAATATTTTAGTCAGAATAAGTGGAGTACATTTGATGTGAATCCCTTGGTTGTCATCTTGTACATTACTTTAATTGGCTTCATGGAGCAGTTTCAGAGCCCCTGATCTGGGGTCATTTCAGTGGGAACTAACTCAGGAGATGCACTACTGAAGTGCAGTTTCACTAATGAAAATTAGATCCATAGGACCAGACCAGAGATAATTCAATCTACTTTCCTTTGTAACTCATATTTTGGGGCCTTGGCATTGTCTATTTCACTATGAAAGTTTTCTCCTATGGGTCTAAAATATTTGATAAGATGTATCCTGTAGGGACTGTGTGCATGCACATCTTTATAGAGTGAAACTCACATCACAAACACACACAAACATATTTTAATTCTCAGTATTGACATGGAAAATAAACTATACTAAAGTGTGAAATTATTTGTCTAGGACATCCCAATCCCTCTACTTTGGAGATGATTATGATATTACCTTGAATTATATGTTAACATTCTTTCTCTATGGGACCCTTACCTCATTACACATGACAGATGATGATTGCTTGTAGAAGAGATCTACTCACTACTTTATTTTATTCCCTCCTTTCAGTGTATGTCTGCACATTTATTTTCTGTACATTATTCAAATCCTGCTCTGAAGACAGATATATTATCTATTAGACTTTCTTACAGCACTCATCTTCATAGGTTATATATGTCCTAGTAAATAAAAAGAGCCAGGACCTGTTGTCTGAAACTGAGAGCAAGTAGAATGGGACAACTGCATCCAGAAAACTGAATTTTCCTGCTGGCAGAGCAGAATCACCTCATCCCTAAAGTCTCTTGGAAACAGACACAATCAACATTTGCTGTCCTTCAAGGGTGTCCTGGGCATTTGTGACCAGAGATCTGTGTGTTCAGTCAAAAGCATGGCCAGGAACATGTTAACAATTAAATGAGAGTGTGGCTGGTGTGCCAGCATGAAAGTCTGTGTCTTGATCTTCCTCAATTTACTTGCAGAAAACACACAGTTACTGCACAGTCTGTGGCTTGTTTCTAGTTCTGAGTGAGCTGAAGGAAGGGTCATGTTGATTTTACTGATGTGATCATTAGACATGAACATCCACATTTTCCAGTAGTTCCCAGTCTGATAGATCACATATTAGATTTTTCAGAGATTTTTCTAAAATACTTAAGAAATTGCTATATGGTGTAAGACCAAAAATCCCTTTAGTGTTCAAAATAATATTCAAAATACAAGAGTGTGCTCGGATTCAGTTTGTGATGCTGCAGTATTTTTTCTTAGTTCTTTTCCTCCCATTTCTTCCCATGTCCTACCTGTCTTTTTACTATCACAGAGAATCAAATTCTTCCAGAGTGTACACTTTTTAGTGTGTTTAGTTACATCTTCTAGAGTTTTTTTTTTCCTGAGTAATGATGATTAATTTAGAATTTTTTATTGTATATACATAATCAGAATGCCTGTTTTCTCTTTCTTTTTCCTATTTGCATTACTTCTCATCCATTGACATTCCTCCTGTGGTTTTGCTACCTTGTCATTCTGTGTTGCCTCTGCAACTTGGTGCCAGTTTAGGCTGTGCTGTATTATTTTATATCAACACTCATTTCATATGTTCAGAATGCAATGGCTCGAGCAGCAGCTGTGAGTACTCAGCAGTTCTGCAAAGAAGGCATAAAAGGCTAAAAATGTGCATTCTAAAAAAGGAGGGCTGTGTAATTAATGAACAAAAAGGAGAAGTTCAGCTTAGGTAACTTGCTAGCCAAACTCTGTGGCAGGGATAAAAATTGGTAGGAATACTTCAAGTAAAGAAGATCTATTGGAAATGATTATTTCATTCAGACATCTTCTGTTCAAACAACTTAGGGAAGGGGTCTGAGAAGCCCCCACCCGTATTTGTGACATCTGTAGAAGCTGCATGTTCTAGTTTTGCATGGGATAGTTAATTTCCTTCATAGGAGGCTGTATGTGGCAATATTTTGGATTTGTGATGAAAACAGTCTTGAAAACAGAGGGATGTTTATGTTATTGCTGAGCAGGGCTTACACAGCATCCAGGCCTTTTCTGTTCTTCAGCCCATCCCACCAGAGAGGAGGCTGGGGGTGCACAAGGAGGTGGGAGGCAGACACAGCCAGGACAGTGACCCTGACTGACCACAGGCACACCCCAGACCATGGGATGTCAGGCTGGGCATATAAAACTGGGAAAAGAAGAAGGAAGGGAGGACATTTACAGGGATGGTGTTTGTGCTCCCAAGTCACTTCCAGGTGTGATACAGCCCTGCTTTCCTGGGCATGGCTGAGCACCTGCCTCCTCATGGAAAGCCATGAATCAATTCCTTTCTTTGCTTTGATGGTGTGAACAAATTTTGCTTTAACATTCAACTGTCTTAATCTCAAGGCATGAGTTTTCCCACTTTTACCCGTCAGTTTCTCTCCCCCATCTCACTGCAGGGTAGTGAGTGAGTGGCTGCATGGGGCTGAGCTGCTGGTAAAATCATGATGCTGGAGGATACTGGTTTGTTCTAAAATGGTGCAAATCCCATTAGCACAGGAGCAAAATGTTTCAAATTTCTTTGAGCTCTAATTCCAATAATCTTCCCCTCAATTCCATGTGAAGTTCTGGGATATCTGATTTAATATTGATCACAGTTGCATTCTTGCACAACTTATGAAATATGCACCAGTTAGCACACTAACAACACAACAATCCTTATCTCAGAGAAAGGCCAATCAGTAAATAAAAACAAATAAGGAGTGAGCACTCTTTGCATTCTACACTAATCTCTGATCAATCATTTCTACAGAAAAGTTATGGAAGCTGACATGACTGACAATACATCTCTCTTCACTTATGTATCATGAAAAGGGTAACATCTTCTGTCTCACCTTAGAGACTGGTCAAAAAAACCCAACATGCACAAAAAATATTGAAAATGCATGATTCTCCTTTGTTCTTTAAAATCCTGTAGCTGGTTAGGTCCACTGCTTATGCCACCACCACTTTATTTTTCCCTTTCCATGTCTGTGCCACATGGAACAGTGCATCAAGAGCTTTTCTCTCTTTTTCCATAAACCTTTAAGGCACAAATCTCTCCAGGAGTATTTTGGTGTGTGACACCACATGGAGCCTGCAAGAGCTGCCATAGTTGTGAAGGTATGAGCCCTTCCTCTAATTTAACAAACTCTTTCAAACTTTTGGAGACACAGAACAAGAGACCACCTTAACAAAATTTCCAAGAGCTCAAGCAAGCAATGTTAATGGCAAAAGGTACAGAGTTATAAACACCTATTGATTTGTCTAAGTGTAAGTGGGATCTAAACAAAAAGACAGAAATAAAATATTATCAAATATTAGAGTTTTATGAAGATTCAAAATTCTTGGTGGGATACTGGCAAGGAGGGAAATTGGTTTAATAAAAATTTCATATATTATTGGAGGCTTAAGTGGTAATATTTTTTTCTTCTTGAAGTGAAGAGATTAAATACTTGAAGAATTCAGAAATAATGCCATATCTCTAAACTTAACATACAAAGTTTCTTCCCTGAGCATTTCCAAAGTATACAAGGAATAAGCAGCACTATTCTCAGTTAAATAAATGTTAGGTCTGGGATTCCACGTGGATAAAGCACTGAGAGCCATATCAAGCAGAGCAGACAGGCTTTCTCCAGGAAATATCACACAGGGAAAGGGGGAACTTCAGGGAAATATCTCTTTAAGGTTCTTAAAACATAGCCTTTTTGTTGGGACTGTCCCATGCATGCAGTGGAATATGAAACTTGCAGGTAACTGAACTGTGAATATATCCACCTCTTTTAATTGTAGTTCTAAATCAGATTAAAACCATTTAATGTGTTTCTCCTTTAAGGTCAGCATCATAGTTCTCCAGGAGCTGCAACGATCCAGTGGGATGTTCAGCTCATATCAATTTATGATTGTTCAACTGGATTTGAAGTTCTTAAGGGAAAATGGTTGTCATTATCTATACTTAATTGCCATTCTGGATTTGTCTTGAACTATTATAATGTTTGAATGATCCCTTGCAGAGCTGGCCCAAATCAGCACTCATATGCAGTGTGTATGGTTAGTGTAGGTGAGGGATCACCCACAGCACAGTCTGGATATGAACATGTGCTTTCAAAGGCCCAAATTGCTAGGTTATATTGAAGCTGCCAGACTGGAGCTGTTTGCCACAGGTCTGGAGAATGGGTTCAGTAATTTTAATTTGCATGAATGTAGCCTGACTGTCTCTGGAGTCATGCAGCACCATGCAGTCTGGAAAACCAGATGTTTTCCACTCCTACAAAATGTCATTTGAAGTCAGGGTTGAGAGGGACAAGGAAGCAGGGAAATAAGGGAAATAGAGAACGGTGGAGTCATGGTCTGTACAGGGAATGGTTTATGGTCACACAGCCTGAGGAATGTTTGCCTCAAACCCCAGTACCAGAGATTCCCCTGCTTGCATACCCCACTGTTTGTCCATATGATTTCCTGACACATGAGTGTGCTGCAGGCAGGGGCACGAAGCCAAAATGCTCAGGGCTCTGCTCCTGTGTCCCTTGTGGCTGTGGAGCCTTCACAGGGACTCAGCAGGGCAGTGGACACACTGCAGGAACTCTTGGGGGTACCTGAGAATGCCTTCAGAACCCAAAGGCAACAACTGTGTGCCTGTCTCCTTTCAGAGCCTGAGGCTGCAGCCATGGGGAGAAAAGGCTGAGCTGGTGAGGCAAAGGGTTCATCAGTGTTCCAGTGCTGGAGATGGGTGTGCAGACTGCACTCACCTGGGTGCAGAGTCAAATCACACAGTCAGAGCTTTTCTCCTACCTTCAGGGTACTTAGCACCATGAAGCCCCAGTTTTGGCCTCAAGAGTACAGTCAGCAATGGATGACGAACTCACAGCTGCTCCCATATGTAGTAATCTCTGGATTTCCCTGAACCCTTCCCAAGCTCATGTTAATTTGACCAGCTTTCAATAGAGATCACCAGGAAAGGGGAGACAGTTCCTGCAGTAATAATTCCTTGTCAAGGAGATGTGGATCTTCCAGGAGGAAGGTCACCAGATATCTGGTCATCAGATACAAAGGAGCCAGAGGAGAACAGTGTGTCGTGCTTCATCGCTGGACAACTCTGCACTTTTCAAGATTTCTGACACTGAATATCAGAGAACATTATAATGTAAAGAGGGTACATGCTCCCACGAACTTTAGTTGCCACAATTTTTAATGCTTTATATATTCTGCAGCCAAGCAAAGGAATAGATTCAACACTGAAATGGGAACTATAGACAAAATCCTGAGACTGTTTTTGTACTATACTTCCATTCTTGTTATACAGAATAGCAGTTCCAAACCAGCAAGACAAAGAGTTGATGTGATTACCATTGTAACAATACTCTTCAGAGTGTCTGTGTTTCCCTCATCTTGTCTCTCTGGGATTGTCTTGACTGGTTAGTGCCTCTACTTCTTATAAATCATCAGTTCCTGCTGTCTTTTTCAGTATGGCTATTTATGGATAACTTCTTTTCTTCCAGAAAATCATCCAGTTTATGGGGACTGATTTTGACATAAAAATGCTGTACAGTTTTTCCAAACATAGTTTTTCGTACTGGGCTTTGTAACTTAACACTAAATAAAGAATTCTGAGCATGAACTCTTGCCTTTCTATATGATATCCTGTAACATATTCCTATTTAGAACAAAATGAAAGTGTAGTAACTAAGGAATTTCATTCAGCTGCTGTATTTTGGACACCTAATTTATGTGCCTCTGTGTGTAATTTCAAAGATTCTATTTTTGAGTCGCAGACACTTGTGTTGCACTTCACAGCTCCTGATCTGTGGTGATCCAACCCTTTGTGAAACCATGGTGTAAAATAGATCACAGGTCAATCTGTGGAAAAAGGAGGACTAGTTATATTTACCTGGATAATTTCACCTTCACTATTGGAGTAGTAAACGTTGGTTCAACTGGTACAGGAGTAAGGCATGAAAGTTAGGAACTTATTAATTTTTCCTAAATGTGTGTTTTTAAAGTTCTACAAAATGTGGCCTCCTTCTCTCAATTCCCACATTTTTCAGATGACCATGGTAGATATTACTGGAGTATTCAGAACACAATTAAATTTTGAGTATTTCCATCACTGATGGTTTTGGAAGCCTAGGAAGAAAGAGATACTATCAAACCACCTGATAGATGCATCTGTAACACACCTGAATTTAAGGCCCTAGTGAACATTTTAAAGTAGATACATATATTCCTTGTGCTGTCAAACAAGAAAGCCAAGCAATAGCTGCTATCCATGTTCAGACAGACAAGAGCTCATTGTGGGGGCTGCAGAAACCTGTGCTTCTTTCCACTAGTTGGTCAGAGAAATCATATTTTCCCTAAGTTACTCTTTAAGCACCTCAAATTCTCATACAAATGACAAACTATAATCTTACTTTACCCCACTATAATCTTACTTTGTCTAAACTGGGTGCTGGCAGTGAGACTATCTCCTGTGAATGCTGCTGAGGACACTAACTAGGATTAATAGGGCAGCATCCTGAAATCACTTCTGCTTCTCATTTTTGGTAAGCTAAGTAACACCACTATTCAGGAGTCCTTCACTCCTCGTTTAGCTGCAGCTTTCTGTTCCCTTTTTCCCCAAAGGAATGATGTAAAAGGATTTAGCATGGCAGAGTGCCTGGCCCCAGACAGCAACACTGAATAGCTGATGTGACAGCCATGCTGTGTAAAGGAAAGGTCTAATCATTTTTCCTCTGGTCATCTGAAACATTAACTGAAAAATAAAGATAAAAGCCTACAGAATTGAACCCTAATGAGTTCATGCAATGGAACTAAAAAGAGTATTATCACAACATATTTTTAAGCAGTCTAAATATTTTTTTTGTCTCAAGTGGAACATGCTGTTGAACCTATGTGCAAAATAATCCCCCATCATCTCTGTGCACAGTCCATGACAGAAATCTATGAAATGTAATAGAGCTCTTTTTGGGCAGTTTCACTGTCAGGGAAGAATGCAGGAAGGGTGGAACACCAGCTCTCTGATGGAGTAATTTTAGATTTTATTGTAATGCTTGACAGTGAATATTCCACATGCAGAGATTTCTAAAGCAAACTGTGAAAGGCCACAGCCTGCCCTGTAACCCTAAAAGGATGTTGAGCTTGGCAGCCTTCCAGGGCAGCAGGATGTGTGGCCTGGATTAGAACAGGAATATTCCTAACATTCATTGCTTTTTAATGATGTCATGCTTGCTAGCTATTGCAAGTCCTTTATGCTTTCCTCTGTAAAAGCTTTTCTAATACTACTGAAACTTCCTGATGAGAAAACACTGCAAAATAAGGCTATGAGCTTCACATCCATGCAATGATAAAAGTATAGAGCTGCTAAAATACATGATTTATGGAAACAGTCTTGAAGATTGTATTGTTATTATGTAGTGTATCAAATACTGTAAAATGCAGTCAACAATACGTGTTAAGTGGTTATTTTTATGTTCCTGATTGTATCAATAGCAAACTTTACATTTGAAAGTCTTGTTTCTCTTCACTTTATATTGTATATAAGCACACAAACCAATGTTGAAAAAAAGTGAAAGTTTTATTTAATATTGTAATTTATTTAATGTTGTATTTAATATTTTAATTTAATTTTCAGGGAATATGTAATCATTAGATTACAAAATAAAATATGAATATTCACATTTTGTGAATGAAAAAACATCATCACTCCTAACAGGATATATGAATTCTGGGAACCAACACAATTATTTATTTTATTATAAACTATAATTGTGTTGATTAATTATAAATTGATTTTAGCCAGTTACAACCACCAGCTGCACAGGAGAACAAAACAGAAGTGAAAACACAACATGTCCCTGTCGGCTGCCTCCCTAAAATCTGGTCAAGCTCAGTTCCAGCTGGATGTAATCAGGTAGCTCTTTTTTGGGAAGATGGGAGCCTTTTAATAAATTAACATATTAACTCTGCCTTTATTTCTCTGGATATTTTAACAATAGAAATCTGATATGTATTTAAAAGTCTAATGTGACAGAGACCACACTTACTTTCTTTGCACCAAATTCTAAGAAGTTTGACAGCATCAAAAGATTTTAAAAAGTATCCACAAAAATGCCATAGTAGCAAACACCTACTTTCCGTGGAAAATAGAAATATTAGGGAAATATTCCTTGTTCAGAGCACAGAAATGAGTCAGGACAATCAACAAAGAGTAGGATAACCCCCTGCATCAGTAGAGGCCAGGAATATTGGCCCTGCTGAGCATGACTCTGGGGTTGTGGCAATTGGCACAGTGGATACAGCCAACAATGTGCTCTCTCATAAGGCAAATTGCTTATTGGGCTACAACTGCAGGAGTGCAGTGGCTGGTTAATAAACAAAGGTGGTCCCTGCTAGCCAGTGGTGCTGAGGCTGCTCTTGAGATGTGTGCTATGGGGCACCTAGATCAAAAAGGTTGTTCAGGAATTACATGGTCCAGCAGACAAATGACCACTGCTATGATTGAGCTGTGAGAAAAATTTGATATTTGGCTCCTTAGTCTGTCAGAATGGAAACTGAAGCAACCCAACCCAAGCCTACAATCTGAAGCTGCAAATGAGGTGGAGCTGAGCTTTTGTTGGTGCCAGGAGTTGATGAAACAAGGCACAAGATCTGCACACTGCAGTTTGGGAGGGTGGGGCTGTGCATCAGGAAAACCTTCACTTGGAGAGGATGGCAGCAAGGGAACAGATCACACAAGGAGTAGCTTCTCTGTCTTTTGAGTTTTCCAAGTCCCAGCTGGAAAAGTCGAGGGCTAAGCTGACCCAGTGTGGTGACTAATTCTGCTGTGAGACAGGGGGAGGAGGCTGGAGCAGACCCTCAGCTATTCCCCTGCTGCCTGGCTGTCCCGGGACTCGCACCCAGGGTCACACCTGCAGTGCTTCACAGCATCTCCTTGGGCAAAACCCAGGAACAGATGCTTTGGAGGACAAACCCTGATACAGATAATTACAATTTGCTTCAAGCTAAAAGTTTACTGCAAGCATAATGAATTTCTAAGAATTTATTGCAAATGCAATTTGTAAGAGGAATGTTAAGACTTTGAAAACGCTCTCAGCAGCCTCCTTTCATTTTAAACACACAAGAATTTCAGACCAAGTGTTTCCAGGAAAAAAGGTCTTTAAACCTGAAATCCTGGTCTTAAGCTCCCCACCAGGAATAGAAGTCCTCGATTCAGCTGATTCATGTTAAAGAAAAGGCAAAAGCTTCCATTACAATCCAGCCCTTAAGGAGCAGTTAGTAGCAATTAGAAAATTATTGCCACATCACAGTCCTAGGACTCTGCCCTGAGGGAAAAGCTTTTGACAGAAGACCACCACTCCTCTGATTTTGCTGCCAAAAGGGGTGAGCACTGCTTTCTTATTCACACGGGAGAAAATTGGTCTGGCCTATGAATGGCAACCTTTTCCACTTAGAGTCTAACACTTGCCTATCTGTCTGATCAGATGTTTAAAAATTTGTTTGTGTAATGCCACTCTGGAAGACTACAATTTCAGGAAAGTTATTGGAACTACTTGAACTTTCCTCCATTTGTATTTCTCATTGCTTGTGGTGATTTAGGAAATGGTTTAGTAAACATCTCAGCCAAATTCTAGCACCAGTTCTAGATAAATACAGTTCTAAAAACTGTACATGAAAGTAGACTTGGCAACTATAAGGGGTAACATAGATGTTACTAGCTGTAGCTCAGAGAAACAGATATAAACCAAATTTGTCATATTTCAATATCCCACAGTCACAAATCTCTTAGTCTGGTTCACAACAACCTAATTTTTCACATTTTAAAACCCTTCTAAATTATGAATACCATTCTGGTTTAGTGAGGGCTGGTTCTTTTATTTTATTAACATTTGTGTTGATCTAGTTGCAACTAAAGTGTATTAAATGTTAAGCTTTAAACATTTTAATGTGTAGCTGCTTCTGGAACAGAGAACAA
The DNA here is from genome assembly GCF_029582105.1 of Oenanthe melanoleuca. NCBI lineage: Eukaryota > Metazoa > Chordata > Aves > Passeriformes > Muscicapidae > Oenanthe > Oenanthe melanoleuca. The sequence continues at coordinate 11,508,771 of NC_079336.1, forward strand.
AAATCTCTTCACAGTCTGAGGTACCTTCATGTCCCTTACTTATATATCTGGAAATATATCTGCACTTAAAATACTCTTTCAAAACCAGATATGACTGAGATATTACAATTTTGTTCCACACAGCATTTTATCCTATTCACAAGTTGCTCAAGGTCTCACAGTTCAGATTTATAGGGAACTTCTGACAAGTGCAGTGACACTAATTTTACAAGCAGTGAAGCTGTGTCAAGAGTTTCTTTCCAAAATAGCATCTTGACATATTTTCAGCTGAAAGAAATATCTGTATTTCTCTTGAGCTGCATAGTCATTTAGGAGAAATTTTCAATGACCAGTGCAGTCAGTACCTTGATGCAAATAACTTCCATAAGCTCACTCCAGGTAACTCCTGCTTTGTGAACCCCATAATTCCACATTGCTGAAGTGGAATGACATCTTTGGCCAAAACCAAGTATTCTTCTACAGAATATTCCCAGTAAAACTTGAAGTGCATCACAACCAGGAGTTGCTTAGTAGGACAGAAGACATTATGAAAGCAAAGTTTGTCCTTTAGTGCAAGGTTTGGTTGCTTTTGGCAACTCTTTTTGCAAGTTGAGTAAAGGAAGAAGGGCAGAGCAATTGAGAAAAAAAATATATATTTTATGGTAATGCAGAAAAAGTTCAGTGAAGCTTTTCTGCATTTTAAGTCACAAATGCATTTTCAAGTTTCAATTACAAAAATGTGTTGGTAAAAGGAAGCTGGCACACATGACTAGTAGAATTAATGTTTCTGTGTGTTGTTTTGCTTTCTGGCTGTTTGCAGGGTCAGTAGGATGTATTGTCATGCACTTGTATCTAGCATCCATTCAAAGGAGAAAAATAAATGCTGCAAGTGGAAGTGGAGTGCTATTCTCTGTAATCCCAAGGACAAACGTTCACTAAGGTGTTCTTCTCTCTATTGTTCTCATCACAAACCCACAATTTACATTACAACCAACAATTTGGCACTGGTGACTGTTTGCAGAGCTAGGATAGCTTAAGATTGGAGTAGAAAAAGTGGAACATATAATTTTTAAAGACTATCAGACCTGCATGGTTGGGTCAGTGTCTGGCACTAATGTGTGATATAAATAATTCACGTTCATATCACCAAATTCACATCCTTTGTTTCCTCTCTGCACTTCTAATGGACTATTTTTCAATTATGCATATTCTTGTTATCCATATGAACAAATAGGCTTTGAATTTAAATGTATGAACTTCTAAAGGGAAATAGACTTTTATTCAGATATACATGTTTTTGTCAGGAAACAGACTTCACTGTGATTGGGATTAGCTTGGGCCAGGCAGCTGGTTTTATGCATATCTAACAGTGTGAGAACAGCAAAACCAGCTCTAGACTCAGTGGAACCTTAAATCTTCCTGAGTCTACTTATGCACCAACCCCCAGGAGCATTGCTGTGTGTAAGAGCCTGTGTCAGGCAGTTGTGAACAGTCTGTACAGTTGATATTGCTATAGATTAATGCAAAGCAGTTTCTTTCTTGTCATTCATTCCTCACCTCTGCTCTTCTGCTCTCTCTTCATCCCAGTCAGGGCATCTGGTCCAAGCCAATGCTGTGCTGCTCTATGGCTGCTTCCTGTAGCCTGTGGCACTCACAGGCACATCTGGATCTACATCTCTATATTTTACACACTCATCTTTCTCTTCTCTGTCATCTGTGTGGTTTCTGTGGGTGGAAGGGAGGTAGAAACCTTGCATGTGGAAGTCAGAAGTTCATTCAGTAGCAGTAATGTAGCCCCTGCTTCACTTGCATCTGCCACCATGGGTTTAAATTATTCTGTCAGGTCTCAGACTCAGCATTGGGGAAACAGTGGAAAAATAATAATGAAAGAAGAAACCAGTGCAACCTTCCACAGACCACTTCCAGGATCCCTTTGTACACACAGCATCTCCAGAACTGTTCAGTCACTGCCATCAGGGGGTACTGCTGACCTGGGATGGATCCTCACGGCAGAGGAATTTCATTTTGCCAAATATTCTGAGAAATGTGACTCTCTTTGGGGGCTCCACAACGATTCTCCATCTCAGTCTGGAAGTGGACACTAGTGTCTACATTCAGATCATGAAGGCACTTTTGTTTTGCAATTAAGCAGATTTTTAAGGGAAATAAATAAATAAATAAATAAATAAATAAATAAATAAATGGAAAAAAGAAAAATCTTTAAACACAGCTTGGCAATGAACTCATGACCTACAAGAATCTGTAGTCCTTTAGCAACCAGTGACCCATCAAGGTCTCAGCTCTACAGTCCTCATTATCTCACAGTTAATTGAACTCATGCAACATGACATTTATTTATTAATTTACTTGAAAAGAAAGGGGCATTAAGACTATTTTAAAATGTGACTAAGTCAGTTATTCTAAGACCCTCATCTTTCAAAGGCTGTCATTTAAAACTGAATAATATAATTATTTGTAATTTTCCTTATGATTTGGTGTTCCTTAAAGGAAATATCATTGATTGCCTTTACATGTCTTATAAGAAGTTTTTCCACCTGCTCTGATATTTAAAGTCTTTCTCTGGACACAGAGAAAGCACCTACCCAAGAAGATTCACTTGAAAGGAAAAGTGGGCTACACAGGGATCTGTTCCATGCCCCAACTCAAACTTCTTCCTGAATGTAAAGATTAACCTTAAAGCAGCAGCTTAGCTCTTTGCCCTCTTCCCTCCCTGAAAAGGAAGCTGTCACTTCCAACTATTTCAGAATGTTAATTCTGTAAAACAGCCGTGCTGCAATCCTGCAACAATGCACAGTTTATTCTGGGTGGCTCTGGAATTGCCTCTGACTCCTGCTCATTTCCCAATAATTACTGATAATTACACCACTCAAAACAGAGTGAAGCACAACAGGCTCTTTCAAAGCTGTAGAAACAAAGTTTGTCCAGAAACTGACCTTCCCGTTTGGAGGTGAGAGGAAGTGTGCATGGAATTATATGGGCAAGATGAGTTGCTTTCTAACTCGTTTTGATAGAAATCAACAAGCACAGGCAGGAGGAAAACCAAGGCAGTAGTTTTAAGGAGCCCCAGGCAGCAACTTACGTGCAGGCTTAGGTTTATTCAGTGGCTTTAGGAGCTGTCAATGTTCCGTCTCGCCTGTTATCTTAATATACTGCAACAATGGCAATGATAAACAACATACATTTAATATAAACCCTTCTTTGCTTGTTTACAGAAAGAGTTTCTTTGGTCAGCATATAAACGTCTTTGAGATCTTTTAAAGGCTCACTGCCAGGGGAAAAAAGGGTGGGGGGGGGAAAGGCTGCTGGGAGAGCTGAGGAAAACCTGCCAAGTCTTATACAGCAAAACTTTTTTTACAGCATTTCTCCTTTTTCTGAAAACTGGTTTTACAGCATGTTTGAGCAAGACACTCAAAATCACACCCTTCCTAAGTTTCTTCACTCATCCTCATTTAAATCTCCTTGGCACAAGTGAGGGCCTTGGAGCTGCTTTGGAGCTGCAGTGTGAGAGTTCTGGCAGGAGAAGGACCAGGACTGTTCCCATCCATGTAAGAGCTGGGGCACAGGGCAGCCTTGGGGCAAGGACACTGTGCTCAGTGAGGGGTGTGAGTGACAGAACTGAGCCCTGCTCTGGGACATGGGGCACACCTGGGACGCTGGGGCACAGCTGTGACACTGACATTGGGGCACAGCTGTGACACTGGGACATTGGGCACAGCTGTGACACTGGGACAAAGGGCACAGCTCTGACACTGTGACATTGGGCACACCTGTGACACTGGGACATTGAGGCACAGCTGTGACACTGGGACATTGGGCACAGCTGTGACACTGGGACACTGGGACACAGCTGTGACACTGGGACATTGGGCACAGCTCTGACACTGGAACATTGGGGCACAGCTGTGACACTGGGACACTGGGACACAGCTGTGACACTGTGACATTGGGCACAGCTCTGACACTGGGACACTGGGACACAGCTGTGACACTGGGACATTGGGCACAGCTCTGACACTGGGACATTGGACACAGCTGTGACACTGGCATTGGACACAGCTGTGACACTGGGACATTGGGCACAGCTGTGACACTGACATTGGGCACACCTGTGACACTGGGACAATGGTCACAGCTGTGACACTGACATTGGGGCACAGCTGTGACACTGACATTGGGCACAGCTGTGACACTGGGACATTGGGACACAGCTCTGACACTGGGACATTGGACACAGCTGTGACACTGGCATTGGACACAGCTGTGACACTGGGACATTGGGCACAGCTGTGACACTGACATTGGGCACACCTGTGACACTGGGACAATGGGCACAGCTGTGACACTGACATTGGGGCACAGCTGTGACACTGGGACATTGGGCACAGCTGTGACACTGGGACAATGGGCACAGCTGTGACACTGACATTGGGGCACAGCTCTGACACTGGGACATTGGGCACAGCTGTGACACTGACATTGGGGCACAGCTCTGACTCTGGGATATTGGGGCACAGCTGTGACACTGACATTGGGCACAGCTGTGACACTGGGACATTGGAGCACAGTTCTGACACTGACATTGGGCACAGCTGTGACACTGGGACATTGGGCACAGCTGTGACACTGACATTGGGGCACAGCTCTGACTCTGGGATATTGGGGCACAGTTCTGACACATATTGGGGCACAGCTCTGACACACATTGGGCACAGCTCTGACCCTGTGACATTGGGCACAGCTGTGGCACTGGGATTTCCCTCAGCTGGAGCAGTGACAGGCAGAGGGACCTTGGCCTGCAGGCAGCAGATATGCAGCAGTGTTTATGTGCATCATACACAAATATTCTGTGTGACACTGCGCTCCTGCAGCTCCCTCTAACACTTAAGGAGCAAATCAAAACCCCTTTTTTATGAAAGCTGCATGGATAGATTTGAGATATGGCTTTACCACCTTTAAAGGGAATAGAAAGCAACCAACTGAATTCCTTAGCTTTTCAAAAATAGCCCCACAGCTGGTTGGATTCATTTGTTTCTTTTTGGCACTCCTCCCCTGGAGGCAGTAAGCATGATCAGCTGCTATCCACTAGAAGCACTATAGAAACAGATCTATTATTATTATTATTATTATTATTATTATTATTATTATTATTATTATTATTATTATCCATAAATACTGACAATGTGTTATACTGCTGTTTGTCATACTGAGAGCAGGTGGTTTTTTATGAGATTTCATTCTGGACCTCCAGAGATACTGCATCCAATTTGCCAGTCCCATCCTTCTCTCAAATGCTATGGAAGATTTGATGAATACTGGACTCAGTACTGTCAATATACTTACAATTTTGTTGTGTCCCACAATGGCTGAGCAATGATTTAATATTTCTGAGGAAGCCATGCTGCACCTCAAACAGGGGACGTGGGCTTGATGAAGAAATTATTGAATGGAGATTTTTGCTTTGTCTGACACAAAAGCTCAGAGAAGATTACTGTGACAATCTTCTCTGGTTCAAATGCACAATCATGTGTTTTTTCTGATTCTAAGAATTCTATAAACTTGAGTGTGGTTGTTTAATATAGATATGTCTAACTATTCCAATTGTAGGCCAAATATGGAAGTAAGAACTTCGGTGCCAAAAAAGTATTCTCACATACCTGTGAAATTCTCCCCTCTTCCTACCAACACATGTAACAAAATTACTTTTAATATAATTATTGTAAAAACTTAAAATCAGGGAGGGAAGAGTCTCATTTATAGTTATGCCTGATCATGTAATTGTGTAGGATGTATTAATTCAATATCTGAAACATATTTTACTTAAGAGACTCAAATGTAATAATTGAAAAGAAAATCTTCTGACAATTAGCAGAGCAGTAGCCTTAGGCAGGATCAAATCAGCATGCCAGCCTAGTATATTTTATCTCAAATTTCACATTCAATTGGTGGTAGAAGACCAAATGAGTCTGTAATTGCTGCTGAGGTATGGTGCTTAGTGATCCACCAAAAAAGGGAGAATAACCACCAGGAATCACATTTGATCTGTCAGCATTGTCCACAAAAAAAAGAACAACAAAACCATTACAAATATATCAGTAACAAAAAACCAGCAAAGAGTTGTTGTGTTGGTCAAACCATGACAGATATCTTCCCCACAAAGTATATTTAGTGAGTATGAGATGCATGGCATAGGTTCCCAAAAATGTCACTTATGAAGCAGGAGCTGGACTTCTCCTACCTCACACTCCTTTCACAGACAATAGCTGGCAATAGGCATCTCAGTCCATCAGGTATTTGGGCTGAATTTTGTAGTAACATATTTTCCCTATAACTTGATTGTGTTAATTCATTCTCATGGTTCAAAATCTGAAATTCTGAAATCTGAAATCCTCTGACATTGCTCAACTCCATCCTAGGTGGCATCTAGTGCTTCCAGAGAAGAACTGGAAGATAACAGCAGTGGCAGAAGCAAGTTTGAGCACTGAAGGAATATTGGAGAACAAGTCAGACACATTCCCTGTGGAAGGTTCATGGAAACTTGAGCTGCTGGAGTCACTTGTGACCAGAGGTGTTTGGAGACCAGAGTAAAAGGGTGAAGTGATACAAGGGAGGCTGAAGGCTGCTTGAGAGGTCTCTATTACTTTGTTGTTGTGCTGGTTTCTTGTTTCTAATTTTTTCTCTGTCTTTTGGCTTTACGTTAGGAAATTTAAATGAGAGAGGGACAACTTGTGTAACTGCATGCAAGGGCTTCTGAATTCAAGGTGAAACATAAACAGTGTAAAGAAATAGCTGTGATTAAAAATTGAAACAATGAAAAACACACAGTAATGTGTGGAATATTAGCCTAATTAACTTCAATGCAGAAGTAATGATTTTTATATTCTTGTGAAAAAACCTGACATGCTGTGGGTTCATGTTGTAATATTAATGTTATTTTTTTAATTGATTGCTTTAAATGGAAAAATGGATTTTTCAGTTTCATCAATTTTCCTCAAGACTAAGTTGTTACTCACAATGAAGACTTGACCAAAAATATTTAAAATATAAAATAATTACTATTTTATCTAAGATTGACTTCTACTTCTCAGGACCAAAAGAAAAGGACTTCTCACTTTCAAGATTGTTAGAAACGAAGGAAAGTAAGATACAAGTGATCAATCTATTTAGGCAGACAGCACTGAGCTGGACTGTGTTTGATAGTACCATGTTCACATGGGCAATATACTTCTGATTAAACTGCAAAGATGGTGTTTTAGAAAGCAATAATTGGATGGATTTGCCATTGGTTATGCTGAAAAAGTAACCACAGAAAAATATTATCATACATGGATCAGTATTTTAGCTAAAATGAGATTTTATTGATGCTGTGCTTTTCCATCATGAATTGACTCCTGGTTTTCATTGCTTGAGACAGCTATCCAGAAGTGGGACATTTTAATCTGGACTAAGAGTAATATATTGTATACAATTATGTAAAATGACACAAACAGCACAGTGCATTTGACTCCTTAGACAAGAAGTAAGTTATGTTTTGTTTCCCACAATGAGTTTGGCAGTGGGGAAGCACAACTCTACAAAAGAGAGAGGGGCAGACTCTGAAGTCACTCTGGTGAAAGTGGCCCAGCAGTAAAACCTCCTGCACAGCTGCTGAGCTGCTGCCCAGCCCGTGGGTGCCAGGGATGGGGCAAACAGGCAGGATGCTTCCAGGGAAAAGGGGTCTCAGCATGGGCAGCCACGCCACAGGGAAACCCTGTCCTGCAGCAGAGGAGCAGGAAATGGGATGTAACAGAGGAAGGAAACTGACAGGCAGAGAAACAAGTGAAGGGGAAGACAGGAAGAAAGCAGAGGAAGGGATGAAATGAGGAAAATGTGTTATTAACTATTATAAGATCTGTTTTTTCGACAGCTGAAAAAAGGTGGGTGGTTTTTTGTTTTTCTTATTCTTACAGTTCCTTTTAAGTCATTGCTAAAATTACCACAGGAATGTAAAAAAGGGAGTTTCCCAAGACATTCTTTATAATAATTAGTAATTGAATTTGAGAAACCATTGTGAAACTCTTTTATTCAATATTCTGAGAAGGGTTGCTGAAGTAATTTAAGATAAATAAAGTAGGCTTGTGCTTGTGCTTCATACTAAGGCATTTTTCCTTGCAATTACTGTTACTCTACACTACACATAGAGACACATAGCTTTAAGATAATGTCAGATATTCCAGATAACTAGATAGGATGTAAATTTTGGAGCTTGGAGGTTTGGGGTTTTTGTTTGGTTTTTTGGGGTTTTGTTTTGGGGGAGAGGGGGGCTAATGGAATTTGTCACCACAGAGTCGTATAAAAAATTAGACCATGACCAAATTAATGCACTGAGTTTAACTGGAAGCAGTTTTGAATTTCAATAATCCCTTAGTCAATAACTTTTATTAAGGAATCTAAAACTTTTATTAAGGAATCTAAGGCAAGATGATGTGTCTGTGGCACACACACACACAGAGCCCTGATGTCAACCTATTCCTTTTCCTTTGAAAAAGGAAAGAATAGCATTTTGACATCACTCTGCTATCAGCCCATTGGTGCTGTGCAGAGACACAGAGCCTGTGCTCCCCTGGCTGAAATGCAGTGCCTCAGATGCCATATCTACCTCACAGCTCCTCTGCCTCCTCCAGGCTCTGTGTTTATCTGCATATGAAAAACACACCAGGAAAAAATATCATACCATCATATTGAATCACTCCTGCTCTTTTCTCACACAGCTGAACATCCTGACACACTGTAAACTCAGTGAAAGTGTGTCAGGGCACTGCAATCTGCTGCTCCTGCAGCACTGACATTTCGCCATGAACTCCATAACCATTGCAGCAGAGACTGGAAAAGGGTTTCCAGGCTGTTTCTTTACTTTTTCTCCTTTTTCTGATCACTTAGGATAACTTAAATTGGTATTCTTATTAGCTATTGATTCTGAAAGGGGACTCATACTGACTTCACACATGTGCCAGATTTAAAAGCTTCAGTCTTTAGCCTTCTAAGTTAGGAGTTTACTGCACATATTTACCCATAAAAATTTAATAAATGTGACAGTGAAACACAAGATGGGACAAATTTTCTCTAAGTGGTACTAGTATCCCTTTATTATTGCAAAGACATGGCCAAAAACAAAAGTATTCCCCATAGTGTGAATTGGTTTTGATAGCCCAAAAACACATGCAAAGGGTGAGAGAAACGTTTTTGTACCATAAATATCCTTCCTCTGTTCTGTGGTAATAATATGTCATAAAAATAGTTATGACTTTGCCATCTCAGCTTCCCTCCAGTTTTATTAGCTTTCTTTTAACCATTAAATGTTAATACAACTTCAAGGTGGAGCTCAGAGCAGCTGAGCTCAGCTTCATGCACACAGCTCTGTATTTCAATTAGTGATGGGCTGTCTCAAAAGGTTCAGGTTTCTGTTTGGGACACAGGACTAGAAGAAACCTTCCTGTGAATCACCACCATCATAAGAAAACATGTTGCTATGATCTATTCATAAATACTTTATTTCTTCATTTTGAATCAAATTTAGAAATTCTCTCTCACCCTGAAAGACATCCTAGAATTTTATTCTTCTGCTCATTCGTCAGTTTTCTGTTCTTATCCTGCCTAATCACTGTGACCAGTGCTGCTCATTTTTTGTAGATTTAGCTAAGCCTTGGCTTTGAAAGTCTTCTTTCTTCATAGTTCAATCTACTAAAACAGAAAACCTTGGAAATAGTCACACTGGTCCAAGGAAAAATATATAAAAATATCTTATTTTTGATGAGATGAACAAAAGGTGCCCAGAGAGAGGGGATGTAGAGAGACAATACAAGGAGCAGGTATAAAGTGATCCTGCTTCTCAAATATTTCTGTTTCTGGCAACCAGCATTTTAAGTTTGAATTGGAAACAACACACAGACTGCTGTGATTAATAGCCCCTCTGCTATGAATCCATTTAGTCCTTTGTGAATCCAGTGATAATTTTAGCTTCCACAACATCCTGTAGCAATGAATTCCACAAAGTAATGAGGTACTGTAAGGAAAACTACTACTTTTTTTTTATTTTAGAGGTCCTGATCACCTCTATTCTTCTTTTAAAAATTACAGTGGACAGAAATTTCCTAGAACACTCTTACATATCTTTTCCTATTTTATAGAAGCCAATCAAATAGACACTGACCTGTTAAGATAGACCCCATCTATAGACAGTCAGCAGGATAGAGCCCATTGCCAAGCATTTATTTTCCAAGCAGATTGGTTTTAATCTTCCCTCCAATCGATGCCAAAGTAAGTTCAACCCACTTTGTCATCCTGGAAATGGGATCACTATAACTACACATGGACCCAAGATAGATTATTGTAACCCCTATCACAAAATAGAGATTTATCCAGTTTCTTTCTTGTTCTTAGTATTTTCTTGTCAGTGTCACATGCTACTAAGCAGAAGTTTTCAGGGAATCATGGACATACACTTATTAAAATCTCTGTCCTATAGCAATGGCTACCTTAGATTCCAATATTCTGCACATATAACTTAATGTCAGGGGAGAGCCACCATGTGCCTCACTTTGACTTTATTGGCAATTAATTTCATATGCTCTTCTATTGTTCAGTCACTTAGCTTCATTACATCATTCTGCAATTCTTCACTGTCAGGAATAATTCTGTTTCATAAGAAATATTTGTCATTTTATTATTTCACATGGTTTTCAGGTAATTTACAAATATGTTGAACAGTTCATGTCCTAGCAGGGATCCTGAGAGACTTCTCTGATAATCTCCCTCCATTTCTTTGTACTTTTTTTTTTTCCTAATTATTAATCACTTAATAATTGTGCAAGAATACCTTTCCTCTGATCCTATGACAGTTGAATTCTTTTTAAGATTCTTCAGTGTGGTCAATGGCAAATTTTAAGAATTTTCTGTCAGAGTCTCTATATGCTCATTGAGTTCTCACTACAAAAATCCTTGTGAAGCTTTCTGTGTGAGGAGTGAGGTCCAGCATTCTTAAACACCGTGTTTAAAACATAAGTCTCAAACAGCAAGCCAGTTTTTAACTTTCCTAATGCTATAGAATTATTCTGACTTAGACAAGTTCCTTGGGTGCTCCCCTTGGCCACATTTGGTGTGCCCCAGCTGGGTGTACCCCCACCACATGGATGCACCTTTCACACAGACTAGGTGAGGATCACTCACCAGGGTGAAGACAAACTGAGGATGGGCCATCCTGTGCCTTGGGAGGGACAGAGCCTACACTCCTGGTTAGTGCATCAGCCACTGGATGATGCCATGTCCCAGGCACAAGCACACATCCATCCTCCCATCCTTTTAAACCCCCTCTGGATAAACATGTGTACAAGAATCTTGGGATTGTAGGGAGCCAGAAAGAAGGAAAACAGTTAATGCTAGTGCTAAGTGAAGATAGGAGAAAACTTAGGATTCCCAGTGACCTTTTGATGCTCTCAGTCTTCCCTTATTTTTGAAACAAATTCAAGGTCTTTAGTGTCTTCTATAAAATAAGTTTTCTGTCTCCTCAGTCATCATCCTCTGCTCTTTCTACCTACCAAATATGAGAGATTAGTGCTCTCTGGATGAAATCATACCAGGCCCTTATCCAAGGGTATTTACAGCTTTCTTATCAGTCCTGGGAGTAGCCACCTTCCTAGAAGCAAGACAATCCATGTAGCCTGGATCTCTGCATTACCATACTTTTATGTCAATCAACCATCTTAGTCTAAAAACTGAGATTAAAAAAATAAATCTGTTTTCTTTTGAACCTCATTTCTTTCCCCACTCCCTAGAAAGTTTTTTTTCTTTCTTTTTTCTACTTATAAGGCTGAGAAGCTTTGGATTATTTGGTTTAACTTCCTTTGCAATGACAAGCTGAATTAGAGTTCTGGCAAGAGTTTTGGATTTTATTCTTAAATTTCCTGTTCTCCAAGATGTATCTTTCATGATTTTTCCACTCCTTATTGAGTCTTACTATTCCTAAATGAGTCTTATTATTCCTAAATGAGTTTTGTTGTTCCTATGTGATTTTTCATTTCAGTTATAAATGGAGACTGCCCCATTGGTTTTGAATTTTATTTAGAATTATTCCCATCCTTAAAAATGTCTGAAATTCAGATAAATCATATTGAAAGAAATTTCAGTCACTTTCACATTTCATTTTCTAATTTCTCCACGTGTTGATTTCACTCATTAGATCTCTTAATTTCTCCTTTTTTTCCATTCATATGGGAACCTTGACCAATTTTTCTGTTTGCCCTTCAATGTAATTTAATTGGAATGGTCTTGATGTCACTTTAGTCAAATTATTTTCTTTAGGTCTTCTACAACATCCTTAATTTAGAAAAGGAGATTCAAAAAGAAATTCCTTATAGAGTCATGAAATCAGTAAAATGTAAACCTATCTATCAACACATCCAGACATAACTGAATTCTACCAACATTAGTTACTCAATTTTTTTAGTTAGTTGAATTGTTGAGAAATTGTTAATTTATAACTCATTTTATACCTGGGAAGTTTCCCCACAATGACACAATTCCCAGTAGTATTCACCACTGTAACAAGTTCGAGATATTTCTATATCCATATCCAATTTTGATTCTGGGATCTATAGCAGGTTCTTAATACCAGCTCTAGAGAAGCTGATATAGAGCAACAGAACCAATTTTGATCTGAATTGTGTATTTGTGAGTTGTTCTTTAGCTATACTACTTCATTCTGATAGAACACCAATCCACTGCTTTTATTTTTATTTCTTTCCTTCCTGGAGAAATTACATGTTATTTTTTCTCAGAATAATTTCCTTCTCTATCAAAGACCTGAGATAAAATTATACATTAAGTTGAAATGCCATATTTTTATTGTTAAGACTTTTCATTTTGTATCTAATTTTCAGAATGATAAAAAAATCAATAAAATTGAATGTTAAAATTAGGTTTTAAACTGATTGGCAAAATATTCAGTTTATTTAATGAGAGCTGCCTAAATGCAAGTAGTTTAGTCTCAGTTATACTGGCTCCCTCAGGTGCAGACACTTATAGAAAGCACTCATTCTGCTAAGAAAAACATCAAACATAACAAGGTTGAAATTTTCTTGAGATGTTGATTTCTTTCTGATAAGTGCAGAAGGAACACAAGTGATTAGGATCAGACCACATCTTTTAGAGAGAAATATAGTTTGACAGTTTCTCCCTTAGTGTTTTTATATATTCACCAATAGAAAGGTATTTTTATATTTCAAATTATGGATTAAGACTTTAATACAGAGTATGTATCATAGGCTGCTGATTGGAATTGTATGTATGTTGTTCTCATAATCAATTTCTTCATTTTTTCAGAAAAAACATAATTGAATCAGAACAGGAGAATCAAAAACTACAAAATAAAACTACAAAATAAAATCTATTTTTCTGGAGGTAAATCCAAATGTCTTTCTTTCAGGAGTGTGTGACAGCCATTGTTTTCTCCATGAAATACAGTATGGAATACAATCTTTTTCATTCTGATTCATCAGAAATTAATGGCAGTGAGGATCTTACCTAAGCAGTGATGACTGGTGGGGAGTGACTGTGTTACAGGACCTGTGTTTCACTACAAAGAATTTACAGAAAAAGAAAAATCCTTTGTTTCAGGTAGTTACAACCTCTCTGTTTTTAACAGTTTGCTATCACATTGCTTCATACAAACAAGATTTTCTGACATAATTTTCTATTCTTTCATGTCCTTCTCCCTTTTTATGCCTTGCATCTTCATCTGCTGCTTTCTAATTGCTAGGGAAGGCAGACAAGATGCTCCATTGGGAACAGATGGCTTTCTGGAAATCTCCCAACAAGGACTACTCCTGGAATAGATTTCATCTGCAGGCCCCACGCAGAGGTAATATATGGTACCTACAAATAGATAGTGCTCCAAAGGCTTAGGAAGGAAAAAATATATCCTGCTGGAGTTCTTAAGCCTGTTATGACCACAATTGCCAACAGAAGCATAAAAATGAATCCTATATATAGCATTCCATTTTTGAAGTTAATTTTCTTTACTTCCATATAATCTCTACAACAGGGACTGCTACCCTAAAATGGTTTCTAAAGGGCTGTGTTTTACTTCTCAAGGGTGGATTAAATGCAAAGTTTGAAATCAGCTATAATGCTATCCTACTTTACAAAATGATGTGAGAAAGCACACAATATATGAAATAAATATTAAAGTCTTCACAGGAGTAAGAATAAATAATATGGAAACAAATATGTTGGATTACAGTGAGTGTGAAGAATTGTCCTTGTCAATGTTGTCTTGCTCTTCTTTGTTTTGCATCTTTACTTACTTCTATCATAGAGAAGAGAGATACTATTTGTGGTATTTTATAAAATACATATTTGTTTGTTTTGGTCCAGTTTTCCTTAATCTAAAATAAAATTGATGATAACCATGTTGTATATGGTTGCTCTGTGTGTCTGAAAAATATTATTCTGAGATTATGGATGGGGCTATAAAGCTGGGAGATCAGAGATATACTGCTTATGGTAAAAAAATACAAACTGTGAATAGTAAAGTGACAGCAGTACTCTGTATCCTCAGTACTCTAACCTCAGCTTTGAAATAATGTGTGGGTTACTTATTGTTCCTGTTCACAAAGCAAAATGAGTATTAGGGAACATAACTTTTCATTATTTATGAAACAAAAATACTGTGTTCTGGTTTTGTTTGGCTATAAATAAGAGTTAGTGAAAAGGAATCCTAAAACTTCAAATAATATCATGCAAGTACCAGAAAGAAACAATCAAAGTACTATATGTTTTAAAAAATTGTTTAAAATGTTTATATGTTTAAAAATGCTACCTTTTTGTGGAGAAAAAATGGCTTGACTCTCTTTTATCAAGTAAAGATTAAGAATGTTTTGATGACTTTTGGATACTTGAAGGGATTAATTTTTATAAAGAGGAAGAGGAGCACAGAGTCCATGCTAACTTCAGTCTGAATCTGAGCTGCCATGGTGTTACCATTATTGTACCTACTTGTACTGTGTAGGTTGTGTCATTCTGCTTATCCTACATCTGTACAAGTGAGGTCTTTACAGTCTTAGAATAAGTCAATGAACACTGCAGTGCATAACTGAGAAGAAAATAAAGGCATTTCCAGTGAGATCTGATCACAATGAACCATGTAGAGACATTACAGGTCCCCAGCAGCTTTTGCACAGTCAAGACTGTTGCTGCAGAGATGAGGGAAGGGCTTGAAAGCAGATGTTGAAATGTTTTTGTAAAAGTGCTGAGGCAGAGAGTGTAGGAATGACTTTTCCATTGATCCCACTAAGTAAAAAATATTCTGTAAGTGTGATTCCTTTCCTCTACACTTCAGAGAAATGTACAGACTGCACTGGTAATTTAACTAAAGGATCTGAAGTTCTCTTGAGATCTGAAATCCTCCTGTGAATGTTTTATTGACAAAATGTACTAGATCAGAACATTAGGAGGTATATCATAAGCAACAGAAGTATAATTCCCCATGGATCATTGGATCTCACAAAGCCATCAAAAACATTAGAGATCACCCCAGTAAGAGAAGGGCTGTGTGTGTTCTCAGATGGTCCTTCCACTGCCTTTTCCAATGGTGTTATATTCTGTGGGTGGAAAGTGTAAGTAATTCTCCACAGACAGCTTTCTCTACAAAAGCTGTATCTGCTGAGACTTAGGTCAGAGAAATGCTCTTGATCAGCTGTGACTCTGTTGACCAAGGCTGTGTTTGAGTTACCAGCCTTGAGGTAAGAATTGCTCTTCCTAGCTACTAATTTCTCCAACAAGATTAGAATCTGGAAACTGAAGCAAGACCATGCTGCTGCATTTACCAGATGCTTAACAATCTCTGTCAGGAAAAGTGGATTGATGTTGTTCCATTTCCTTTTATTATAGTTTCTGCCATGGGAGGAAGTGGAATCTCTGCTCTTAACTCTTGGCCAGCAATCATAGCTGTGGGAGGAACACAGCCTTGAATACAGTCATTAAAATTCAATGCAACAATTACAGTTAATGTGCATTAATTTGGGCATGTTAAGCTACTTAGAATATGCCGGATATATTCTTGTAACTGGAAGTAACAGGGACATCATCTTTAGCAGTGTCACAGACTCTGTTAAGCAGAAACCATTATCTAAATAGCTTGTTAATAAACAGAATTATGTAGTAATTTTGTCAGTGAGAGTGAATATTTTCTTGCTAATGCCATATTTTTGAAAGTTTTTACACTTCAAATCTGGGTTACGAATTCTGATTTCCAGCTACTCAGAGCTGCTAATTCTGAGTCCAAGCCATGGCTGCTAAGGAAGTGCTAGAGATAGAAGTGATCAGAAGATCTTAGAAGTTTTCCTGAGTTTCAGCTTTTATGTGCCATAAATTCTAAGTTTCTGTTCAATAATGAAATTTCTATAATTTAACATCTCAACTCAGATTAGCCTAAAATATTAGTCTGACATTCATGTTGAAGAACTCCAGAAGAGATTTTGTTTTCTAATAGCACATGGTTCAGGCTTTGAATTGTGCATTTAATTGCAGTATTTATTTTTATTCCTTTGTATTCACTAGGAAAAATACCTGATGCATTGCAATTGCTGGAATGACATTCCAGTGCAGTCATTTAGAGCATTGGAAAGTTTTTAGTGACCACATTAAGCACTATAACAGACAAACAAATGCACTGTCTAATTAATCACTCAATATTGATGGAATAACTAACAGGTAAATTGACAGAGAAATATCAACCTTCCTGGAACCTGGTTACCTTCATTTATATGGGAGATTTCATCTATTCTCCATCTATTACAATAGATAATTATTGAAAGCTACAGCCTTGAAATTTAAATGGATACTATAATTTGAAACAACTTGTTGTGAGTGCTACTGTGTGAAATTTAGGACTAACTATGAATATATTTAATCAAACATAGGTTATGTAGTCAAACCACTCAGATAGTTCTGTACCTTTCAGAGAAGAGACAAAAACTGAAATCTGCTTTTGTTTCCCAGAGAATCATTGAAATGAGGATAAACATGATCTATTATATTAATTTGTCTGGTAAGAGTACTTCAATAATTATTTTCAAGTATGGATTTAGGTTAACTAAAGCCAGATTGTTCTTCACATACTTGAGAGGTGCAGAGCATGCTTCAAGAATTCCTACAGCCAACAGCCCATTCCTTGATTCATGGTGAATCTTTTTCCCTGTCATGGAACTATTTTATTTCATGACAAAATGTAGGTTTTTCACATCAGATCATAGATAGAAATCTGGTTACACAAATACTGGTACATTCATATCAGTATGTTTGACCCAGATATTATCTTCACACCACAATGTATGACTGACAATGTGAGACATTTGATTATTAGATTTATTAAATTTATTGAATTTATTAAATTTTGCTAAATAAAGTGATATTTCTGTCATGTGATGAGGGGCAGAGGTGGCATCATGTACTTTAATTACTCTGTAGGAATCTATCTTTGGATACAGCATTGCAGGGTTATCCTTCTATAGAAAATTAATCTTTGCTACTAGATTAGCCTTTTTCAATATTGATCCAAGATTTGCCTTTTCCTATGTCCACTGGAAGTGCTATTCTCTTTGGGTATTCCTGGTATTTAACATTCTCTTCAGTATTTACTCCTCAGTTATGTTTGGGGAATGGGCAAATACCATTCTGGTTACTCTATGCCAAGCAGCTATATTCCATTTATTCTTGTTATTCACACTATTCACATTATTATACACTTATTATTATTCTCACTTGTAAGATCTTTGCATCTGAAATAACACTTTCATCTGCTCAGTTGTTCATACTTTCCCTCTTTGATCTTCCTTTGCTTGTTTACATCTTTCTCTTATTTTAGAGAGCATATTTTACATTCCTTACTACTCTAGAGAAAAAAAATTACCTATTTCTATTACCCATTATTTAAATGAAGCTGAATTATTTTGCTGTGAGAAATATTAATATAAATATCTCAATATAATTTAGCAATTTACAGATCTATAGCTCTACAAATATAAGCTATATAAATATTTAAGCTAACTTCAAGTAGACAACAGGACTCTGTAGTCAGAATAAATTTGAGTAAAAAGAAAAGCTCTCAGCTAAAGTTTTTATGCTAAAACATTCTTACACATAATCACTCCTATATATGCTCTACTCTCCAGTCAAATTTGGAAAGTATTAAAAAAAAATTACCCCTGTAATAATGTCAAATGTGCAGGCTTTTTTGTTTTATCACCAGTCTACAACAGGCTAACATAAGTCACCACCAAAAAAGATGAAGCTGAGGGCTGAATTCCTAAATTTCCTGCAGCAAGATGATTTTCAGAATTTACAAATGAATTCATAATTTCTGCAAAGGACAGTTGAAATTGGCATATATTGTGTTTCTGGTAAGAATTCCACAGAATCCTTTATCCCAGTACAGCATGAAATGATTATTTATAGTGGCTATAAAATCAGTATTTCCATATATTTTCTTTCTGATCAAGTAATCTATAGACCATACTCTCCTGTTATATTGGATTTCAGTTTTATTCCCTAAGAATTCAAATGTAAACACTTTAATGAACTGTCAGTTTTAAAATATGTTAATACTATTTATCAAATATCATTAAAAATAATATTAAAAAAACTGTATCCAATATTTTTAAAAATTTAAATAAGGTGTTCACAATACCAAAAGATGAAATTTTAATAGATATTAAATACCTTTGTTCTCAGTCTCATGTAAGCAAGTACATTGTTACTTCATTTGGCACTTTTTAGCTATTGTCAACAAGAAGTCATTAGCAGTCTTTCATCTACAAAAGGCTAAACAAGGTTGGATGAATAGAATAATATTATTCATGAAAATATATCAACTCTTTTTCTATCTATAAACATAGTTTATTGTTTTATAAACCATATTAATGTTTTAAAAATTCATATCCTGAAATGGAATATCAATCCATTTTGAAATCAATCCTTTTAGAAAAGGGAATGTGGCAAAAAGAAAATAGGGCTGTGAACATAAACATAAGCTAGAAAAAACATAATTTTTAAAACACTGAAAAAACAAATTTATTGCAGTTAAGTTGAAATTATTTATCTTTATTTTCTGGATCTAAATGTCATCACTTCTTACCATCTGAGAAATAATATTTTTTCTGTTTCTATGTTTATAATTATAGATATTGTTTTTTTAAAAAATAGAAATTTTAAGAATATATATATTTTTAAAATAACCTAAAAAATGAAATTGAAATGAAACAAGCAAAACAAAACAAAACAACCAACTATGACCACCAAAAACAAATCCCAGTCAAAAATACTCTCATGATAAGTCCCTCTTCCCCTCCCAATGGAGCTGTAGCTGCAGTGAGGTCTCCCCTCAGTCTCCTCCAGGCTGAACAGACCAAGTGCCCTCAGCCACTCCTCACATGCTTCCCCTCAGGGCCCTTCCCCATCTTTGTTACCTCCCTTGGACACTCTGCAATAGTTTAAAGCCTTTCTTACATTGTGCACCCAAAACTGCCCCAGCACTGGAGGTGAGGCTGCCCCAGAGCAGAGCAGAGCAGGACAATCCCTCCCTTGCCTGGCTGTGATGCTGTCCCTGATGTCCCCAGGACAGGGCTGTCCCTCCTGGCTCCAGGGCACTGCTGGCTCAGGTTCCACTCTGTACCCACCAGGACCCCCAGGTCCCTTTCATGGCACTGCTCTGCAGCCCCTCATCCCCAGTCTGTCTGTAAACCCAGGGTTGCCCATCCAGGTGCAGGATCCACAATTTCCTTTGTTTGCCTTCCTGTGGTTGGTGATTGCCCAATACTCACATTTGTCAAGGTCTCTCTGCAGGGCATCCCTGGCTTTGAGGGAATGACCAGCTCCTCCCAGTTCTGTATCATCTCTAAACTTGCTCAGTGTCCCTTCTGCCCCTGCAGCCAGGTCATTTGGGAAGATGTTGAAGAGCACAGGGCCGAGTATGAACCCCAGTGGTGGCCAGTCTGGGGTCACCCCATTCACCAAAACCCTTTGTGCCCCACCCATGAGCTACTTTCTCATCCATCCCAGGATGTGTTTATCCAGCTGGGGGCTGGACATTTTGTCCAGAAGGATTCTGTTGAAGACAGTATTGAAAGATTTGCTGAAATCCAAAAAGATTGGTTCCCTTGATCGTCTGGATGGGTTGCCTTGTCATAAAGGAAATCAGGTTTGATAAGCAGGACTTTCCTCTCATAAAGCAGTGCTGGCTGTGACCAAAGACTGCATTGTCCTTCAGGTGTTTTTCTGTACCTTCCAGTGTAATCCTTAATTTTACCAGGGAGAAAACCAAGATTGACAGGCCTGTAGTTTCCAGGGTCATCTTTTTTGTCCTTTTTGAAAATTGGGGCAAGTAGTGGGAGCATTTACAGCTGCAAAAATCTGGTGAGCACTGAAAAAAAAAGGTCTTTTTATCTCTCTTTGAAAAAAAAAAATACTCCCCTTTTTAGACTGAAAAAAAAAAAAAGACTTTTTAATCAATAGGGGACCTAACATCATACTTTCTCAGGGAAACCCCTTCAAAGGCTGACTGATAGAAAGGGATAACTCTAAAAAGTCACTCAGAGATACCTACCATGCTGACTGTCTTTTAAGGATTTTGAGGCTTTAAGCTGTGCATTGATGGATCAACAATGCCTAAACACCTGGGACTGAGCTCAGCAATATTTGCAGTTTCTCCTTCTCTGTGTCTCATTAAAACTAGAGAGAATTTCTCTCTGATGTACCTGTATCTGAAATCAAATCAATTAGCATCTGTAAAGTACTCTGAGAACATCAGCCAATAAATTACACAGGAAATAAAGTACCCACATTAAAATTGTCAAACATTTCATGTATCTGAAAGTCTCTTTGGAATTTGGTTCGATATGTTGAAAGGAAGAATCTATAAGGTAAAAATCTACAATTGAAATAAACAGAAAGCCTTTGTTACACAGCACTACCTAAATTTGGTTTACAGGCATATTCTGTTGTAGCTGATAATACACCATGAAGTGTGAATGGAAATGGAAATGAAGTGCTAAATGATGAGTTACACTACTCCAATTACACATCAGAAACAACATCCTTTATCTGGGCTGTTAGTGCCAAGAATATTACTTAATACAACAGGAAGGGTTGAAGGGAAATGGGGAAAAAATGCAGTGTAAGTACAGCATTATTCTATAGCAAATTAAATGTGTATTATATATATATATATATATATATATTATAATATATATATAATGTGTATTATAGCAAATTAAATGGTATTCTTTTGTATCATTGGTTCAGAGTATACATTTGCATCGTTGTCTAGGTTCTTTTAAGATATTTTTGCAGAAAAAGTTTGAAGAAAGGTTGTGTTTCATTTATTTCATATTTCCCTTCAGATTATCAATAAAACCTTTAAACCAGATGGAAAGAAGAGATATTCAATACCATAGTCTCAAGCTAAATATTCAGATGCTGATCTAGTTAAACATTTAACCATATGTTTAATTTCAAATATGTGTCCCATTTTGAGATTGTGTGTCTAAAGTTCAGCATGTATCCACATGTTTATCTTAGCTGAACTAGGCAAGACTGAGGCACAATTCACATGTAATATTTAGACCTCTAAATCACTTAGCATAGTCCTAACCTATTTTTGGGTTAATTAGTAGCAAATTAGCTGAGTGCAGGGGGAAAAATCACTGTCCTGGTCCTGCTGGCCACCCTGTTGCTGATACAAGCCAGGATGGCATTGGCCCTCCTGGCCACCTGGGCACTCCTGGCTCAGGTTCAGCTGCTGTTGCAGCACCCCCAGGCTCTTTTCCAGAAGATATCGAGGGGGTCAGGAGTGCCAGCTAAACCGTGGGTATCAGTCCAGGGAGTTCAAAGGGCTTTCCATGGTGCTACCAATCACCACTTTGAAAATAAATCTTAAAAGTATAAAATACATATAATATAAAATATAAAATATAAAATAAAATATATATTTTATAATATATATCTATATAAAAAATAAAATCTAGGGTCAACATTTAGCTCCATCAAGCTCACAGGAGTATCATGGAATAAAAGAATTGGTTATTCACATGAGCCACCAGGAGCACAGGCAGGAGCAGAACTGGAGTAAGTGCCTTTGTTCTGCTGCCACAGGCGAGGCTTGACCACTTCTCAAACCATCTTGTTCCTTTTGCTTTCCTTTCATCTGCGGCCCGCAGCCAAGGCTTTTGAGGAACTCAAACCGGGAACGTGGCCAACTGCTACAAAGGTTGTTACACGGTTTCCGAATTATGTTCTTGGTAAGGCAGATGTTGTTTAAAATACTGCATGCAAAACACTAAAAAAAGAATGACCAGCAAAGCGAGTAACTACAACAGCACATTCCCCAGAATAGATTTTATACATCGTGTATGCTTGGCAGCTGGTCTCACAGTGTTGCACTGAACAAAAAAAAGAATTAAAAAATAAATTAAAAAAAAAAAAAAAAAAAAAAGAAAAAAAAAAGAAAAAAGAAAAAAAGAAAAAAAGAAAAAAAGAAAAAAAGAAAAAAAGAAAAAAAGAAAAAAGGACAGTTAAAAAATCTGAAACTCCGAAAGGCCAAGATAAAGTGCTGTTTTTCCTCAAAAAAAATGCCATAAGCTATTCTTCTTGCTGCCCAATACTTTTACAATTGCTCATTATTTAATTGTAGTAATTTTATGGCATCTATTGTTACATTTCTTTACAGGTAGAAAGAGAACACAAAGTCTTTGTCTAAAATTGCATTTATTTTAAACCAAATCACAAAACAAGGAAGAGCAACATTAAGAACTTGCATTATTTAATGTAACATGAGATGGATGAAAGCAGAAAATAATTTATTTTTAATCTAGATTTTTACAGAAGTGAAAAAATACAAGTAGCTGATACCCCTTCAACTGAAGCATTTGTGCAGTGTCACATTTGCCTTAGGGAGACTTCTCCAAAATCTTCCTTCAGCCAATGCTATTTATCCCAAGCTTTATGAAGACTATCAGAGCTGGAGGCAGCACTGTGAGGGTTATGTCTTTGAATTCCTGTAGTTTGTACTGAGATCAAGGAATCAAATATTTGCTGACTTTCCACAGACAGAAATGTAATTGTTGGAGTTTTTCTGGAGGCATTATGTTAGACTGTCAGGGACAATTAGCCTAAAGCAGTTGTATATAATATTTGTGATGTACACACAAAGAAAACTTTCACACAAACCCAGTGTCCTACCAAGCAAAAGGAAAGCCTGAGAAATTACCTGCTCTATTTCCATCAGAACTGTGCTTGGTTAAACATGGTCACCATATTTTTTGTGCCTCTAATAGTTTGGCCACAGACAAAATGGCCAAAATCAGGGCAGAGACAGTGAGGAAACAGAGTTCAGAGGCTGAGCAATTTTTCAACTTCTGCTCTGCAGATCCATGGGTTGCTAAGAAAAGAGGAAACTCAGTGCCCATAATCCCCATTAGATCTTCTAAAGCTGCTGTAAAAACCAGACTAGCTAAAGAAAGAAATGTTGCTGCAAGCTTCCTCTCATTATACTCTTCCATCTAAATAGCCTGCCTTACTGATAACCTGCAGATCTTTTTACAGATAACCTGTAGGTTAAAAATAGGTAAACACAGCACTCCTGAGTCATGCTCCCAGCTCCCTGCCTATCCCTAAATTTCTAACAGCTAATTTAAAAAGGAAATTGAAAAAAGAAAAAGCTTCTTTTTCTCTAAGAAAATATTGTTCACAGAGACAAATAAAAATATTGGAGATCCTCTAGTGATGTCTGTATATGTCATGTTTCCACCTGGGGTTTGGTGGCTCAGGGCAAAACACTCAGTGTGTCACCTTCAACAGAATTGTTTTGAATTCTTCAGGGCCAGGAGGCAGACAAGATGTCCATCCAGACCTGGGTGTTGGGCATTTTTCCTGTGTCCAACAGTTCCACCATAATACTGGGAATCTACTAAGCGTTCTTCTATTTCTTTAGATATTATCTGCAAGATGTCTAGAGATGATGGCTCTGGGCATGCAAATATCCACTGTCATCAGGGACAGGTATGCAATATTTGCTTTGTACAGTTATAAAAGCATTTACTGAAATAGAAAGGGAAAAATGCTTCTCTTCTTGCTAACATTTGGCTTGCTGCTAACAATGAACAATATAGAAATAAAACCTTGAAATGGACAATACCATCTACAGACCCTGAAGCCAGCTGATCTCCTGCAAGGTAGCCAGGGCTGGGTATGGTTTGCTCTTTAATCTCCCAGATGGAGACTGCACTATATTGCTGAGCAATCTGTTGCAGTATCTGACCACTTATAGGAAAAAAGAATTTAAATAGAATTTTGTATATTGTAAGAGCCTTGAAGTCTGTCTCCAGTTTTACACCTTCCTATCAGGCATTTTATGCACATTGATAAGATCCCCCTGAGCATTGTGCTCTCCAGGTTGAACAGTCCCAGCACTGTCTCCTCATGTGACAGAGGCTCCACACCTTCATCATCTTTGTGGTTCTGCAGTGCTGTCTCCAATAAGTCCCTGCATGTCTTGTCATCAGAACTGCAAGAGCCCAGGTGTGTCTCACCAGTGTGGAGCAGAAGGCAAAGATTATCTGCCTTGACTTGCTCTCCTCATTCAGTTCACAGAGCTGTTGGCAGCCCAGAGTGCTGCAAGAGCACATAACTGGCTCACATATCCTCCTGTCCACCAGAACCTCAGGGTCCTTCTTTGCAAACATGCTTTCCAGCTAGACAGCCCCTAGTCTAGCATGGGGCATGGACTTCTCTGCATTTCCCTTTGTTGAACTCACTGTGTTTCCTGTCAAAATGTTTCTCAAGTCTGATGGCAGCTCGCCCTTTTGGATGTATCAAACATTTCCCCAAGTTTTATATCACCTACAAATGATAAGCTCTGTCCCATTGTCCAGCTCCATAATGAAGATATTTAGCAGCATTGCTCCCAGTATCCTGTCTCAGGGCAGTTGTATGTCTGTGTGTACCTGTTCATGCTTATGCATATTTAAAATACATATTGAAACACAAAAAGGTACAGAAAATACTGAAGACACAGGTCACCTATGTGTATCTCATTTTAGAAATCACTTTATGTGGACTGTCCAGATAAGGAGGATGAGGAAGGATGCTCAGGAAATCTTCACCTCTGCCTTGGATAGATGTAAGGCAGGCACCATTCCAGGGACAAGCTGCCAATGGGATGATCTCCATAAAGTCACTGTTATGTCACACTATCATGACTTTGAGCAGAACACATTGCCTTTGGATTCAAGAAGCATCTTCTCACCTTTTGAAAGCAGCACAACTGATGTTGCAGCATGAGATTTTTCCTGGAAGCAGGAGCAGTCCTCATGTGGTTTCTCAGTGGGAAGGGAACTTCTCTTCCCCAGCAGGCAGCCCTCTAGCACCAGTGCAGCTAAATGTGGTCTTGCTATTTATAGGAATTAAACAACTGCATTCTAACTTGAATCCTTCTGTTCTCAAGGTAAGGATGTTTTGATCGTAAGAATATTTACAATGGCAGAAGAGACTTTCTCAGAAATTGAATTTAATGTTAAAATAATCAAGGTTAAGGAAAAAAACCACAACACTGAAAGGGTGCTTTAGTTAACTAAATCATCTTAGAGCCCTTCCAAACTGAGTCAGGTGGAACCTTAGATCATAAAATAAGTACATATGTATATAGTTTCAAACACCATAATTTTTAGTTCAACAGAGTGATTTCTGGAAGTCTCTCTAGCAAATCCATAATTTAAAGCCTATCTGCTTATAGTATCTGTGTTATGTAAAGTGGAAGATGGAAAAGGAAAGGGTTAAACAGAGAGTATTGTGTGCCACAAGCAAATGCAGAATAAAGAGGGAAAGTGTGGAAGGAGGTGCAGAAATACAAGTCTGTGTCTGTCAAAACATGAGAATCAGAAATGATTAGAGTCCAAATTACAAGTCTGTCTGTCATGAAGCATGATAGATTTAAAATACAGGAGAAGGCAAATGACAGTTAAAGAACAAGCTGGAAAAACTGTTGCCAAAAAATAAATATCACAGAAAAGTAGCCTGCCACAGCCAATCAAATTAAGAGAGCTCTCCTTGATGGAAAATCACTTACTGTAAATGAAGGTAAATAACTGTCTGGAGGAGCAACAGACAATGGAACTTAATGAACACTCTGAACATCACTGTTTACTGTGTGAATCATTAACACTGAATCCATAGCCAACTAGATTGGGAAGAAGTTCAGAAATTGTCTGAAATGCTCTGTGCACCTGGACAAAAATTCATTTGACACACACAGTTCAGTCATGTCTGTGAAAGACAGATTTTTCTATTAATGCTCCTGAATATATTATAATTAGCTGATATTCTTTCAATAAAAGAAAATATAAGATAGATATTTAAAAAGATGGGATATTCTAGAGGTTAATTTTCAGTGTTACTGGAAAGGATTCTTTCTACATATTCATATTTTATTTATGGCCTGCCTTATAAAACCCTCAGTTTGTCTTTCCTCCTGCTTTGTATGTAAAATAATATTGGCTTTACAAATAAGTTTGTAGAACAAATACAGAAAAATGAGGCTGAATGTCAAAACTCTTATTTCCAGTTTAGACTTCTCAAACTGTCAGAATATTTGTTATTTTCCTTAAAACCTCAGCTGTTAAAATCAAAAGAAAGTAAAAGAATTGAAACTTTTATTTAAAAGAATGATTTAAACACTTCAGAGTGTGAATTAGCTAGAACTATGAAATAAACAACACACATTACTCAGAAAAGAAAAAAGAGAGGAAAAATGCAATATTAATTCAAAAAGATATATAAAAAATGAAGCCCAAAAAAAGCTAAAGCAAATAAGACCCTATGCAAACAAAATCAACCTTAAATGATTTTTTTGGGACAATCCATTATTTTTTAAATCTTAAATATTAATTTGGCAACACTTGACATAAAAGGCACTTCAGCAACGAGGGAGTAGGTAGAAGTTATTGTTTAAATTTTAAAGAAATATGAGCCAGCTCACAAATTTGAATTTGTGTTCCAGCTCAGTATGTAGATTTGGAGGTTTCCAGACCATAGTTTTTGCTTTGCACTCACCTCTAATTTGTGTTGGAGCATAAATAAGTCTGAGTGGGAGAGTGGGGCCACAGGGAAGCAAACCCACTGGGTACAATGACAAGTTTTCTATGACCAGTTTTGCTCAGCAGTCAGCAACTGTCTTTTGTACATATAGATTGCTGAGAAGAGGTAGCAAGGTGACTCCTTGGGAACATGATGAAGCAGCTTTTAGGCAACGTGTTGTTTAAGTGAACTTTTTTTTGCAACCTCCCTCGCCCCCAAATGTGACTGGGTGTCTCACTTTAACCCCAAGGGATGTGTTTTAACCCCAGAGGATGTGTTTCTGTCCTACCTGAACCACCTGAAGTGCTGAGTATCCTTCAGAGACAGAGCTTCCAGCATTCAGATTTTGCTAAGTCTTATCTATGTTTGTAGCTGACAATCAGTAGATAATAATATTTACTGAGGTTATATCATGGAGTAAGCAATAAGTTCCCAATTTCCCCTCAGCTAAATAAAGCTGAATAAGCCAAGATGCTTTTGCACTTGCTGAAAATAAAGCAATTTAAGAGATGCTCTATTTATCTTCATTAATAATGACTTTCTTCTGTCCCTGTAACCAGTTCTCCTCTAAAACACTGGAAGACCAAGTATCTCTAGCAGATTATTTTAAAGTTATACAGATAGTTATCTCATATTTACACACAGTATAAAATGAAATACTTGTGCCTAGAATGGCTTAACTTGCCAATCTCTGACACCTTGCACATAAGGAAATCCTTTAACAATGGAATCAAGTCCAAACTAAACAGAGCAGAATTGTTTTGAAGGATGGTTCATTTCCTACTTCTGGCTTTTTACTGTTGATTATTTAAGCACTCATTTCACTTTATAAATGGAAGCTGAATCATAGTTTACCACTGGAAAATTATTTGAGATCAGAGTCCATTTGAGTCACAGACACAGCTATTTCCTCTCTGAACAGGAAGACGATGCTCAAATGGTCCTTTTGGGAGCTCTGAATGATAAAAAACCTGTAGCAACCTCCTTCAAAAAGATCTGCATAGTGTTTTCATATTTCACTTAGAAAAAAAAGTCAGGATGTTCCTATTCAAACATGGATGCTAGAGAAGGAAAAAGAAAAGGTGAATATATGTTCCCTTCTTGTCTAGATAGCATAAAGTCTGTTTGCAAACCTGGAATGAGACAGACACCCCTAGCTATCTTCTGCCTTTATAAATTATTAATCTTTATTTATTTTCATATATATAGACAAAAGAAGACTGGAAAAGGCAGGTCCATTATGGTAGACACTTGTGAGATTATTTTTGTAAAAAAGATTATTGTAATATGCAATTCCTTTCTGCTCATCTAAAAATTCTGACCATTTCCAAATAATAAAAGCACTCTACCCTTTCCCTCTGGCATTAGCATCTGTCCTTCTCTAAGAGCTGAAGAAAGGAGAAGAATTTAGAAGGTTGTCTTAAAAAACAGATGCAGGATATTTATGATAATTTCTAAAGTCCAGAGACTGTAGAGGAATATTTTAAGAGTCATCCAAATCTGGTAATCTCAGTGAGTCTGAGAGCAGAGGCAGCAGGGTTAGACTGGGAATACTGTGGTTCCTGATGAGATGGAGAAGGCAATCAATGGCCAGCCATTTCACAAGTACTGCAGGGCTGCAGCTCAGACCATTCAAACCCCAGCCATGCCAGTATCAGAAGCAGAGAAGTTGTTTTCTGTCATGAGGCACATGATCAAATACCCATTTGTGTGTCCCAGATGCCTACAATTGTCTTGACTCCTTTTGAGTGGAGAAACATGGGCACTCCTTATAACACAGTTTAGTTCCTCTTCAATTAGATATCCCTAAGGGTTCCACGGAATAACATTTCAGAAATACCTTTTTTTTTTTTTTTGAAATCTATACAGGGAGTATAGGTTGACTGGCTTAGATGCAAACACCCATACTGAAGACTGCTGAATTTTTTGTCTAATTTAATGGCAAATATTTGTCACAGTACTCCAGAAACCCTTTCACAAATATTGAATAGGGTAAAGTGCTGTCTCAGGTCCTTTCCTTCAAAGTAACTTCCAAGTCAGCTGGTTCCAGTCTGCACTGTTACACAGGGCTACTCTATCCCAGATGCAGGATTTTGCAGTTGCCTCTGTTGAACTTTATGAGGTTCATGTTGTCCCATTTCTCCAGCTCCTGAGGTCCCTCTGAACTGCAGTGTTACTTAGCAGAACATTGACTGCTCCTCCCACAGCACTGACCTTGTTGAGGGTTCACTCCATTCCATCACCCAGGTCACCAGGGAGAATGTTAAAACATGCATGGTCTCAGTATTGACCTCTGAGGAAACTGAATGCCACTGGGGCATCACAGCACTGAGCAAAAACATTTGAGGTTGACCATCCAGGTAGTTTTCTATGTACTCACAGGTCCCTGATTGTATCTTGTCCTCTTATCTTGGAAAATTCCTTTTGGTCTCCCCTCACCTACAGAGCCATCTGTCTCTTTAGAGAACCCAAATCTGGCAGTTTTTTGTACCTCCCAAGCCTGGACATGGTTCCCAGGAGGATATCATCATACTTCATCATTTCAGCTGCAGCCCTGGCCATTGGACACAACCAGCCAGGCTGGGGACAGAACAGGACATGGGCTTGTGGGTGGAGCAGGCTCGAAGGACCTGTGGCCAGGCAGGAGCTGCTGCAGACCAGCCCTGCTGTGTCACTGCTGAGGGGCACTGGATGAGAGGTATCTGCACAGACTTCAAGATATGGAGGAAATCGTGACCAGGAGAGAAAAATACAACTTTATAAGGCCAAAGAAAGGAAGGGAATGAAAGCCACCATTTTCAGTGCTTCACAGGACAGAAGGCTGGGTATACATTGGAGATCCAAGTAATATCTGTACTAAGCCACCCTGCCATGGAGGACTTGAGCACTCATCTGGTCCTGCTGCAGCTGATCCCTCCACAGTCTGGACGGTCAGAGAGGAGAGCCACAGTGAGAGCTGGTGTGCTGCTCATCAGCTTTCACCTGCCCCCAAACCGCTGTCCAGATTGCCATCACACTTTCCACAGAGAAGAAATCAATCATTATAATATCCCCTTTTTTTCATTCTATTCCCCACTTATGATGCATGTCTGTAGAACAGGCATAAAGAAGCCTCTGTCAACAGTTCCCACAACATTATTCTGACAAGCACCTCAAACTAAGCACTCCAAGCAGCCATTTGCCTGATTTCCTGACCTTTATGCTTCCAAGAAAGGCTGTACATTCCTGTATGGCCAGTAGAATTCACTGCTTGATGTAGAAATAATGGCTTTGATGTACAAGATACCAGAATGCCACAAGAATTAAAAAAAAAAAAAAAAAAAAAAGAAAAAAAAAAAAAGCCTATACCTCATATGCCCTAAGAATAAGGCAAGAAAAATATTTAGGGAGAAATGCATTTAAGTAGAATGATGAATCCTCTAAAGGGACCATTGTGGCCATTGATAAAACAGAATCAGACATGGGCATGAACTATTGTCAACACAAATTTGGTCCTATGCATTACTGTGCTGGTTAGTAGCTGGTGTGGGGTTATGTTCTGGATGTCATGAAACATGCTGATAACACAGGGGTTTTTCATGATTGCTGAGCAGGGCTCACACAGCATCAAGGTCCTTTTTGCTCCTCATTCCCACCAGCAAGGAGGCTGGGAGTGCACAAGGAGCTGGGAAGGGACACAGCCAGGACAGTGACCCCAGCTGACCCAATGGATATTCCATAGCATGTGCTGTCAAGCTCAACATGTAGAGCTGGGGGAAGCAGGGGAAAGGAGGGCAAGTTCAGAGGGATAACATTTGTCCTCCCAAGTCAGTGTTGAACATGAGGGTTCTCTGCTTTCCTGGGGATGGCTGAACACCTTCCTGCCTGTGGAAAATGGTGAATGAACTCCTTGTTTTGTTTTGCTCTGTGCTGTTATTGTTCTACATATAACTCTCTTTACCCATAAGCTTTCTCACCTCTGCCCTTCAGATTCTCTCCACCATACCACTGGGGGAAGAGTGAGCCTCTGTGTGGGGCTGATGTATCTACCATGGTTAAATCAATTACAATTACTAATATCCTGTATTTCCACACCTTCAGCACTGTGTTCAGAGATCCTGAATGACATGGGATACTTGTTATAACATGTGCAGAAGCACTTTTATCGTCTCCTTCCTCCACACCTCCAGTTTAGGAATTTGTTGTCAAATATCAAGGGGATTAGTTTCAAATGCCAAAAGCAGATGTGAAGTTATGAGCAAAGCTTTCTTTTTAGGACATATATAAACCTGCATTTCAAAGACCTTAGATAAAGAAATATGAATCAGTTTAGACCATTCTGTTTCACAAAACTATTTAATATTCTAGACTGCTGGTCTGCAGGCATCCAAATGGAATGCTAATTATCCACTTTCTTCCCTGGCTAAAAGCTTCACTGAGGCTGACAGAAGGAAAGGCACTAGACTGTTGAACAACAATACCATGCTTTCAGTGAGAAAGACAACTATAAAATGTTTCCTGCAGCCTAATTCTTCCAGCATCAGCTGATCCTTTACTAGTCCCTACTTGACACCAATTAATCTCTCCTCCACAATTTACTCTTCCCCAGGGCCTTAGCTGTTATTCCTTTACTTTATGCTGGATTTAAGATGGAGGTTGGGAAGAACACACTGAATCTCAAACACTAATACATTAAAATTCCTCCTAATCTGATGAGATGTCTTTCATTCCAGGTTTTCCTTGCCCAACAAATGTATTCCCACCATTGCTAGTTACCTGGAAGGTCTCCATTTCATTTTCCTTAAAACAAGTAACCCAGCTAAAAAGCAGAGGGAAGTTCACCCTGCAATGCCAAAGTTCACATGTATCAAGCCAAAGAGACACCAAGGTAATATAATGCATAATTTTTATTGTGCTTCCCCACCAAGAATATTTAACCTAGATTTCTGGAAGGCCAGAGTATTTAGGCAAGGTTTGTCAGGAAGGATAATATTACATAACACATTTGGAAACAGTCAAACTTTGGACTTCTCATATCCATAACGTACATGCATGAAAGGTTTTCTTATTCTCTAGGAAAACACATTAAATCTTCTGACTATTTCAATTCATTTCCCTTGGACCATGGTAATCAAAATATATTTTTATTACGGTTTTTGTTAATAGCTATCAATATCAACATCCTGCAATAACATTTTTATTTTATATATTAATGTCTTTGAATAACATACAGGTTAACATGTATAACATAGCCTATTCATAATGATATTTGTTTTCTATAAAATGCTGGCTTCTTGCAGACATTTAGTGCAGATCAGAGTTTAAATATTAATTTCAGCATTTATTATAAAGCTTTGTATTTGATTCTTTTGGAGATCAGTCTATAAGTAAATGAAGCACAAGTTAAATAGCTCAAAGATCTCTAATCACTGGAAAGGCAAGTTATCATAGCTCATCCTCTAGGTGATAAGTAGATTTCAAGCCAGAGTGTGGACCTACTGTCAGTGTTTCCTCCCTCTGGAAAAGTCAGGATTCATTTGAAATGACCCTTTTATGTCAGAGTCACTAATAAGTGACTAATAAGTGACTGAGGCTGCAGCTTCAAGAATTGCAACACTGATGCTTGTTCTGTGAAATAAGGAATTCAGGCTTCTGTCTTCCTTTTTCCTCTTCTACCAGGTCCTAGTCACACATTCCCTTCTGGTTCCACTTCTCAGCTGAGTGAAGGCACCAACCTATAAACCACCACCCCCCGCCAAAAAAAGACCAGAAAAAGATGGATAATTTTCTATTGGACTGTGAAATAGTACTGTTTATGTAAGAGTTCAAAAAATATCTTAAACCATACAAAGAAGGACATAGGGTTATAATTCCTGGAGCTGGGAAGATGGTAAGAAAACTTCTGAGATGGAGAAGGGAATGAAAGACCTTTTCTTTTGGAAAGTGCACTCCATTAGGGACACACAAGTGTCCATGAAAACACTTTTCCCTGTGTAATTCAGCCACAGGGAAAAGTGGTTCTTCCCAGAGTCTCCATTAGGCAGCTCTCTGAAGTCCAGTGTCTCTTTTCATGTTTTATTTATGTTTTCTTCTAAATTTACCTCTCTTCTGAATATGTCCAAGAGAAAAGGTCTGCAGTGACCCTGGCAGGAACCCGAGCACATCTTCCTTGTCTCCCTCATTCTCACAATTGCACAGCTCATTTCTATCTGGAGCATTTTTCAGCCTTCACTCTCCTCTTCTGAATCTTTCTGAACTCTCTGGTTCCATCAACAGTCTGAGTTCCTAAGTACAGCAGAAGCATCCACTGATCAAAGTTTTTAAATAATCTTTCCCACATGCAGTCTAAAATGAAACACAAGCATCCATAGGGCTCCTCCGACCAACATTCCCACTTTCTTCCAAGTCTTTGCACTTTTAGGCCCAAGGGCCTTTTTCCTCAGCTCTGCTGATTTTGAAGAATAAAAATATAATTTATGCTTCATTTGTGTGTGCTTAGTATGAAGAATTGGAACAACAGCTGAGAAACCGTGTTTTGTTTCGTGGCCAATATGGCACGTGTAAAACTTGTGGAGCAGCAGCTGAAAGCCTGTGTTTTTGGTTTGGGGACCAATTTGACATCTTTTAGCAATTTTTTTGGGCAGCAATTCAGAAGGCTTTGATACTTCCCCCTCCCCAGACACCAATCTGGTATCTTTCTATCAAAGCTTTCTGACACCTTTTGTTTGTGGAAATCAATAAACAAAGTCTGAAAATAATTTTCTTTGCAAAAATAAACTGTTATGGAAATTTCTAGTATCATTTTTTGGCCAATGTATGACTTTAAGTCCAGGGTTTTAATATTTCCTTGCCCATGTTATTTTATATTTATTATACTTTATCTTAAAAATTTAATTAATTTTTCTTTTGAAATATGAGTCCTAAGATGGATATATTCCAGGCACATATTTAAATGAATAATTAACAAAATTTTACTACAGAGTTCGAATGGTGATTGTTGAGGCCATTGAAAATTTTTTATAAGGCCTCAGATACTTTTTATGTACCTGTTCCCTCTAATGCAGTTTTTATAAAACTGCTATTCATGAAAGGTGACAAACAACTACCTTATACCAGGAGTTCACTGTGAATTTAAAGCTAGTGCCTCTCCTGTTAATCCTCTGAGCATTTTTGGTCTTCCAGCATGTGTAAGAGATTAACTGTATTACAGCTTCCATGTCTAAAAGCCTTTGTCCAGCAAGGAATCTAATTCTGGGTAAGAGATATCACATGTGCTTCTGCTAACAGGGACAGAGATGAAAATAACTTTAATTTACACAGATATCAAACAAAGTTTTATATAATGTTAATAATCCTTCATTGTATTTAATGTATCCTAGACTGAAACATAGCTGAGAAGGTTGCAGATATGATTTGAAATATTTTGCTTCCCCTAGCTTTTAGTTATTGACATGTCTTGTTCTGCTTTGCTGTTCTCTGTTCCATTTAACTGAATATCCTAAATAAAAAACTGAAAAAAAAGAAAATTCGTTCCAGGATTGACACTTTGCTGGCAAACTTAATTTACTTCAATATAACATGTTTGTTAAAGTAGAGCTGAGATTTTGTTTTTGAAAGACAATGTCAAATACATCTTCCTTGAGAAAAAGATCATTCCAGCATCTCAAATATATGGCAGTAGTATACTGCAGGAAGAGCAGTATATATATATCTTTGGACTATTATTACATTAATTTAGGTCCTACATTCATTGTTTGCTCACTATGATTATACAGAATTCTTTATAAGATGTAAAGGTGTGGTTTCCTCAGTCTAAGAAAGTTGTTCAGAAATATCTTTGGTAAGTCCAACTATATGAATACCTTAATGTGGCACCATTTATAGATCTTGGATGAGCCAATAAGTAAAATGGAATATAAGGGATATCCTGATATGGTATTGAATTTTGAAAACATAAATACATCTTGAGAATGTAGTAAATGTATAAGATACAGAAAAAAAATAGCAAACATCTCATTACAGTATAATTGTTCTCCTGCTTCTTCTGTGAACATGTACAAGGTACACACTGGCTGTTGTTCTTTTCCCCTTATAAGTTAAATTTTCTATCAAGTTTGAACAAATTTTACTGTTTTTGGAATGCCTCCTGAGCAAGCTCCTGTGAAGCAGTAAACACTATGTGGGATAGTAACACTATCCCAGAGTTTGTTACCTCTTTGACAAAGTCTACCTTTTCTGTGCTAACTCTGAGATAGATATCAAGATCTATTTTTAAGATTAATTATTTAATTTCCCTTCATAAAACTGTTTTCCAGGCAAGATACAAGAGCTGCTTTGAAAGAGGGGCTGTTTTTTTCTTTCCTGAGATTTTTCACATCAACAGATCAGCCCCTGACATCTCAGGGTAAGCTATCCCAGCATAATCACTGATACTACAGTGTTTGCAGAAAGCAAAAGGAGCACTGTGAAGGTTTCAGGTCAAATACTAATCTACCTGACAGGAGCATGTCTGGAAAGTTTCATCTTCAGCAATCCAGTGATGCCTAAATCTTTCCCACCTGCTGGAATGACACTGATTTCCAAATTATAAGGTAATTTACAATTTTAAATTTGCATTTAAAAGTCTGTTTGAAGAAGAGGTTTTATTTGTTTCCTGTTACTCTGTAAACTTACTAGCAAGCAAGGGCTGGAAACTGAGATTTTTTTTAAACTGTTTCTTAGATTCCTTTTCCTGCTTCAGAGAAAAGCAAGGTCTCAGATGCAAACTTCCAAACTCTGTAAAAGATACCAGTTTTCTGTTCTGTGGTTGGGAATGGATAACACTCATTTAATCTATGTATATGGCATTTTTTTCTACATTGGGATAGAAAAACCACAACGGTAATTTTTTTGTTCCAAAAAGCAGTTTCTTTTTAACAAAAAATCAGGCAGAATTAGGAATATTAATACTGTGTTGCATAACAGATGCATTGTGTCAAATGAGTAAAATATTTCTGCCTTGAAAAACTTTCCATCCAGCGAACACTTTAAGAACTTTTCATGCTTTACTTCTGTAAAATTCAAGGTAAGATTTTTTTTTTAAATTTTTATTTTTATGTTTATTATTTCATTGCTTCAGCACAAAAGAATAGGGAATGGTTAGCTTACAAAGCTGAAATATGTTATGGGAACTGGAAAAGATAATTTTCCTGGAACACAGAAATCCAGAGCAGATGGAGCTCTCATGAATACCGTATCAGACATTTCAATAATGGCTGAAAAATGGATCATCTACAAATAGTTCCTACAATCATAATGGAACAGGTCTAACTCCCATGCTCCATACTCACAGGTGTGTGTGCAGTCCTCAGCATCTTTCAGTCTGTTTTTGATATTATCTCATCATCTTACAAGAACATACAAAAATACGTCCAGAATATCAGCCAGTGTAAGTTCTACAATGTGTGAAATCATTATACAGGAAAGCCTTTGCTTAATTTGAAATATTTGCAAAATTTAATTTAGAATCATTTATTATTTAATTCATTTTAGCATCTTTGAAATACCACAGCTTTTTTGTATACATATCCTCAATTTTTCTTCCTAACTCCCAAACTTCCTCTCATTTATTTGAAACTACATAGTTGCAAACTGATGATAAATTATTTGAAAGTCATCATGTAACATGTTATTATTGACAAAAGAGCTATTTTGATCTGCTAGACCCATTTTATGTTAATGTAAAACTGTAAACTTCAGGAAAATTACAAAACTCATTTATGCATGAGGCCCAGTCTCTTTCTTCTTCATTGAGACACCAGCTAATATCCTCTTATTTGATATATTTATACATATAAACCTATATATTACTAAGAGATCAGTTGAGTAGATATGTCAGCTGAGTTGTGTGCAAGGAAAGTTGATTTTACCCTTAAACTAAGGATAGAGTCAATTGTGGAAATAATTTTGTACTCCATGATCACATTGAATTTACCCAAGATTTTTTATTAAACGTTGGCTCTGGTAGAACTGTTTCCCAGTATTCTAAAACAGTCCTTGAGGCATTTTTCTGGAGGAAATTAAGTGACTTTTCAGAAGACCAATTTGAGTAAGCTCTGCCTGTTTAAAAACCTGAGATATATTAAAAGTGTGCAGTAAGAATTTTCTCCACTAACTTAAAATAAAAACTGGAAACATCTACACCTGAGGTAGTCATTCTCTTTGAGCTTGTCATTAGAGGGATGTAAGGGAAAGACTCATCTGATCCAGTTTATACTGAAATTAAATGCATTAAGTGTGCCAATTGTTTTCCCCAGTAACTATGAAGGGAGTGAGGATGACTAGCTGACACATAAATGTCTATATCCTAAATAACTAAAATTAGTTGCTATTTCTCCCACACTACAGCTTTCAAAGAATTACCCTTGTACTCAAGCAATAAAAAGAACTCAATTTTTAGGTTATTTCCAAAATGAGGGGAAAAATCATATGTACATATAGTACTTGAAACTATAATAGGAGAACAGTTAGAAGAATTGAATGTGAACAAAGCTGGACAGACAGAGAAAGAAGCACTGGTTAAAAATTTGGGATGAAATTAGATTTGTGACAAAATTTCTCAAGGTCCTATTCAGTGTCTGATTGTATTCATTTTATATAAAAACAATTTGTGCACATGATTAAGAGACTAACAGGGCCTCTCTGTGAAAACCACACTGTGCTGCAGGTGGTTCTTCATGACCCAGCAAGGAGGAAATCTGTGCCTCATGAGCCAGCTCACTCACTAAGACACTTCCCTCCCTGAGAACAGGAGCAAAGCCCAGGAGCTGGACTTTGATGATCCTTGTGGGTCCCTTCCAGCTCCAGATATTCTGAGCCAATGTCCATCCATCACCACTGACATTTCTATTAGTGACCCCAGAAGGCCCAGAGAAGAACAAGAAGGGGATGTAATTTTATCATCAAAAGTTACATTCTAAATAGAATTTTCTATAAAATAAGTTTTCATCATCTTGAAATAGCAGAAGGCAAGAAAGACCTGAATATCCTTATTCTGTCAAATGGTGTCATGTGACTCTAAGCAGGCAAAAATAATCCTAGTGTGCTTCAGGCAAAGTGATAGAAATAGAGATGTGTTGATGCCATTATATAAGGTGCTAGAAAATTCTCCTCTGAAATACTGGATCCACTCCATGCTCAAAGGCTGTGAATTTAAACTAGAACAAACTTGGAGAATAACCTCTGTACAGATCTGTAAAATAAAAGTGCAGATAATATATATGAAATATCGTAAATATCTGTAAGCACACATGGTGCAAACCACCAGAGAGAAAAAAAAGAGCTATTAAGTTAATAGATACTGTTGGCACAGTAGCTAAATGGTGTAAAGCAGTAGTGAATACATTTGAACTGCAAGTTAGGAGATTTCTAATACCAGGAACAGCTTTCAACCAGAAGCAGGAGGGTGAGAAATCTTAGCCAATTCTATAATGAGTCTTACAGAATTTATAAACAGGTTTCAGTTGCCTATAACAACAGGGAGCAGGGCTTTATGACCCACTAAGCTTTTCTGGTCTTATGCCCAAAGAGGCAGAGGGCACTGGTAAAAGAAATTCTGCTTGTTCATTTAAATGGGAAGTTTTCACAAAACTTTTATTGGTTGAACACTGCTAACATGTTTACTTTCATGGTATTAGGTGAATGCACTCATTGGTCACTGTTATTGTGAAAATCTCTTATTATATTTCAGCATTATTTTTAATTGCATCAGTAAAATTAGTTGTTTTCATTCATAGTTGGATAATAAGTGGCTTGGGTGTCAGGTGTGCTTCTTATTATTCATATAGGTATTCATAATAAGACAAAAGAGAGAGATGCTTAGCTTGTTTGTTTTTTTTCTTCTTGCCCTTTGGCTTTTCCTATGCTACTATTGTTGAAACACAGTTTTATTCACTGCATGATAATGTTTCACCTTTGTTTCTGAGAAAAGTAGAACACAAGACCTCCAAAGTTGAATAAGCTACATTTATAAGTATTAAACATTTGCAGTATGCCATGTAATTGATTCTGTGTGTTTTGTTTAAGGTAATTTTTGTCAATATTGTTTTGCTTATTTAGATTTAATGAGCAATTAAGTTAATTTTTATAAAAATTAATAAAATCAGGAAATTCACCTAAGTTATTTATTTCTATAGAAGCCATTTTAACAGTCTCTTAAAAAAAAAAATAAGTCTGGTTACAGACGTTAAGAGTAATAGCCATGGAATGTTATTGTTTCAATATGAATGAAAACAACAGAATAATGACAATAGAATAGTAATTAGTGATATCTATTAGCACCATCTTATTTATATCATTACCTCCTACTCTGATTTTCTTTTTCTCTCCGATTTTCTTTTGTTTCCCTAAGAGTATTCCAAATTCAGTCTATACCAACCTGGTTTGGGATTACAGAAATTAAATGGTGAAAAAGCTGAAATCAGTGGAACAAACATGAATTTCATTTATATTCAACTCATTGAGGACAAGGTCCTACACAAATAATAAAATTGTTCTAGTAGCAATCTAGAAGACTGGGCTAGCAGTATGGCTGGAGATGGAGTATGGCACTAACTAAAATTAGGATTTTAGTAAGCAGTGGTGCTTACTTCTGTGTTTGAGTAGAAAAATACCACAAGCAACATCTGCTTTCTCAGATAACTCCTATCATTCTTTCTCTAAAAGAATAAAGGGTACTGAAGATTTAAAAGCTGTGGAAAAAGCAAAAATATATTAGGTCACTTGGCTCAAATCCCAGATTAAGTCAACCACTACCCCTAGAAGAGAACCCTGAATTCCCAGCTCTCAAGGAGCCATGCCAGCCATTGGGAAGCACCATTTCTTCAAAGTTGATTTAAAGGAAAGTGACCAAGAAAAAGAACCCAAGAAAATAATCTACATTCCAGACAGAAAAGCATTACTTTGTCTTCTAAATCTGAGCAGGTGTGCTGCAGTTTTTTACCATATTTCTAATTCTAATTCTTAGTGGCTGTTATAATACTTTAGTGCTGTTTGATTTTTAGTGCATAGAAAAGGGCCCACTATTGCAAAAGGAAGAGTACCTTTTCCATTACAGGATACCAAATTGCCATGTACCAGTGTGCTAAAGTGTACATAAAATCTGCAAGCCATCCTTAAGAGTGTGTGCAGATGTGTACTACTCAAGCAGGTATGCCTGTAAAAAAGGTTGCCATTTACTCACATCCAGCTGGTCATTACTGCATCCTTGGCAGAATTTATTACCCCCACTTAAATTTGCTTACAGAGATGCTCACATGAGCATTTTATATCTTCTGAAGTAAGTGAGCTGAAATATTTTGGCTAATGGATCTTGGCAGATTCAGCTCGTTAGTACTTAAGCAGAACAGGCACCAGACACATATGAGCAATGACTGTATCCAGATTAGAAAGAAATAACCTGGCTGTTGTTTCCAATCAATATATCTTAACAACACATTGTCACAGAGTGTAATTCTTCACCAAATTTGAACAACAAATTTGGAAATTACAGATAGGATGAGACCTGAAAGAGACCTTAACAGGCCATCTCATCCCTTTCTATCTCCATATTTCTATGTCATTCCTGACAAGTTCTCATCCAACTTGTTTTTCAATAACCTCCAGTGATGGAAACTTCACTACCCTGGCAATGCATTCCAGTGCTGCACTAACCTTTCTATTAGAAGGTTTTTCCTGTCATCTGATGTAATCTCCCTCATGCCAATTAGACCCTTGCTGTAATCACAATACATTATTCAGTTGCTCCACATCCCTCCTGAACTGTGCACAAAATCAGACATTAGTGCTCCAGCTGACACTTTACCAGTGCCAAATACAGCAAATATTTCAGCTGCATTAGAGATAACACTCCTATTTACTTTTTTTTTTTTCCAGAAAGGCATAGCATTCTTGACTCTTGGCCAGCTTGTGAGCCACAGTAATTCTCAGATCTTTTTGTTTAGCCAGACATTTTTTAGTAAGTTTTTACTTACAGAGAAGAATTCTCTGTGTGTCGTTTTAGAACCATGTCTCTTTTTTCTGTGGATGTTTTGAAACACTGTGATCAGCTTGACCTAATGATACAGTCTGCAGTGAGCCAGAGACTCGACAGGTGACATCCTTAACACCCTCTCAACTTGAAAAATTCTACAATTCTCTGACTTAGTGAGGTAATTTTGAACTCGGGTTCTATTCTATTATATACTCAAAGGTTGTCCATCTTGTGTCATTTGCAACTTTAATAAAATGATGATATCCTTCCCTTTCGATTATCACAGCAGACTTTGCACAGTTTTAAATCCAGGACAGACCCTTTATTCCAAAATTGGATATACTCTTCCAGACTGACTGTGAACCACTGCTGAAACACTCATGAAGTGCAGTAACTGCCATGTAGCTGCAGCGATTCTCCCTGCTCGACACAAGTTAGACATAAGTGTATGAAGTCTGAAACCCTCCCAATGACACCATATGTTAACCAGTGGCTTCTTCAGCATAGATCTGTGCTCTCCCCAGACTTTTACCCTTTCCCAAAAGATCTGACAGAAATACCATCTAAGTCCAAGTCTTTCACCCACCTTCCCAGAGATGTATGATGTCTCATCTCTTCAATGCTATTCCCAGCACTATTACAAGTTCCTACATGGATGAACTTCAGCATGAAACACTGGGGCAGATGAGCCTCAGTAAATTCTTCATACTATCTTGAATTAAGACTACTGTCAGGGTATATACAGCTCATGGAATATCAAGGGCAGTACTCACGTGCATCACTTCCACTCTCTTAGAATTCAACTGCTAAATAATTCTGTCTTTCATATCATCTTTACAATTCTGCACTGCATCTCACAGCCTCTTGCTTCTTGGTAAACCACAGGCTCTCAGTACCACCATGCTGGTATTATGGAGGCAGATTCTGCCTTAAATAGAGAACATCAGACTCTTAAGAGCAACAAGCTGTAGTCAAGTTCAAAAACTCTTTTCCTCTTCTCCATTCCCCATAGCTTCCTATGGGACCATGTTTTTTCTAATTAGATCTGACAGTCAGTGATTGCAATTAAAGTCATTCAGACTGAAGAACTGCACCTCTTGTTGTCTAAATCTCCTTGTGGAAACAATGAATGGAGTCTTGCAGCTTTGAACAGTAGCCTGTTGTGGTGGTTTTTTGTTGTTTTTTTTTCATTACTCAGCTGCCAGAGATTCGTGCTCACCAGTTTCTAGGTTTCACACCAAAATGATGGCCTTGGTCCTCAAAGTGGATCATTTCTTTGCTCCTGTATCCCAGGAGCAGAGTTCTGGCAATAAGGAAGTGATTTCTTTGACATCTCTGGTTTGGCTGGGAGATGAAGAGCTGAAAATGCATCCAAGACTTCATTTCTTAACAGCCTTTACTTGACAGAAAAAGTAATGAATTTTCTTTGCCCAAAAGTCCATTTCTCCAGTTTGAACATGGTCTCTAAAAACTGAAGTAATCATGTCAAGATTGTTATTTGTTTAGGTGTCAGAGTAATGAAAGACAACTCAACTATGTGAATGTATAGATACACAGTTGGTAAAAAACAGAAACGGTCGTTTGATGAAAAAGGGTGGAGAGGAAAAAAATTAACAGCTTGGTTACTGTGTGTAAATCCAGTCCAAAGCTCCACAGACAAATT
Source organism: Oenanthe melanoleuca (assembly GCF_029582105.1). NCBI lineage: Eukaryota > Metazoa > Chordata > Aves > Passeriformes > Muscicapidae > Oenanthe > Oenanthe melanoleuca. Next base: position 11,551,577 of record NC_079336.1, read on the forward strand.
AAGAAAGAAACAATAGTTTTGAACTGTGCCAGTGTGGCTTTGTAGCCAGAGATCAGGTGATGTCAGGGATGGCTGTGATTCTGGACTAACAGAAGATGTATAAACAGAAGTGTATAAAAATGGCAGATTGGCTTTCTCCTTGTACATGCAGTTCTTTTTCTAGAGGGACTGATGTCTGTTCATGCAGCTTGTAGTATTCAGGGAACACTGTTAATTTCTGTTTCTGCCATCTAAAACATCCTCTTGAAAAATCCCTAAGACACCAAAAAAGACAATCCACTTCTCTCCTTCCTGCATTCTCATTAGCTAATTTAACCTGGAAAAGGCAATGTGATGGTACAGTTGTCTCCTTTCTTCTTTCCATTAGCTGAAATGACTTTACAAATGACATGAGATTGTCTTCACTAAGATTTGCTTAAGAAGTTGAATGTAGGAAGCAGAATTTGAAGATTATGATCTTTAAAATTTGAAGATTTCAATCTTTTGGGAATTATATAAGTACCTATTATTTCCATAAATTATAATTTGGGACATTTTGAGACAAGTGTTCTCAAGAAAATTTGTGAAACTACTCTAAAACTTAGTAAAATCCAACTAACTGTGCAGAACAATACATTTATTTGCTGGGGGGGAAACCCAAACTACCCTTGGAACTAGATGATTTTAAATTCTTGGTTTTCCTCCCTCCCTTACTAAATCCTGGATCAGCCTGTGTGTGTTTTTATCTGAGCAGAGTGACAGCATTGTAAACCTAACCTCATCAACATGCAGTAAATGGTTTGAATTAATTAATTTCCTCTGGAAATCTGTTGTATCCTGCATTTCACTCTAACCCCCTATGAAGAAGGCCCAAAGTGGAAGTATCAGTTAGCACCATAAGCACAGCTCAGTGACAACTTTGTTGTTAATGAAAAATGGTTTCTGTTCCACACAGAAACCCATTGATGTTGACACAGACAATGCTCCTGTGAGCAAACATCTGGTCTGTGTTAGATGCTAATTCTAATTCTCAGCCAATATTTTTGGACACTGCAATTGTTGGTAATTTATTGATATTACCTGGGCATTCTGCAAAGCTGTTTTGATGTACATAAAGCACATTTATTTTGTAATAATTTATTAATATTACTTCAACTTATATTGTCACGGTGGTTGGGTTTGTAAAGGCACATATCATTGATACCTACATTCTAATTTAAGCTGCATTTGGTTCTCTTAAATGTTCCCATTTGAAGAACACTATCACTGTTCATTTGTGTGTTCTGTGCTCAGATCTGACAAGATGTGGTAATAGAAGTATGTGTAAAGACCTCCCTACATCCAAAACAACATTACAAAACTGAGCCTCAGCAATCCACATCATAGGAGTAAGCGGACTGAAGACAAGAAATATCCACCCTGTTGAAGTTTAAATAATTGCCCACAATGCCTGTATTTGGAAGGTAGCTGCAATAGCTAATTGCTAACTGTTGCTGATTGTTCTGATATTTTTTTATAAAACAGCAAAATATATTTTATACTCATTTGATAGCAAGGAAGGAGCTGCCATCTACCAGATATTTGTAAAACTATACTGGAGCTCATGATGGTAATATTACAAATTATAAAAGTTAATAAGAATTTTCTGGCAGCAATAGTGAATTTAATTGATTAAACTGAAGAATTGCACTGCTTGAGAAAAAAGGTGTCAGCATGAAGAGCCTGTTAGATAAAGCAGGACCTTCAGATAGAGCAACAAGGCAAGAAAGAGCCCAGGTTAAGAGTAATTACACTAGTACAATTTTTTGTCTTTGGACATTTGGATTTTAGTGATAGGGAGACAAAAAATCTCATGAAGCCAGAAAAGTGGAGGCAGAGAAAGGGAGCAAGGGTCTGGAATTGAGAGCCAGAGAAAATTCAGAGTGGATATATTAGATTAGGGACAAAGCAAGAAACTAAACTGTGAGTGGAGGAAGGAGTAGGATCTGGCTTGAATCCCAGGCCAGGCTGGGAACCAGGTGAGAGACTGGGCTGAGGTTAAGGGAAGACTTTGTGAACAGAAGGCAAGAACCAATGTACTCTGACCCTGAGAATGGCTGGACTAAAGGGTTTTAAAAGAGCTGCACTAGGGAGAAATAATTCATACTAGTGCTACTGAGAAGAGGGTAAATTTGAGGGGGAAAATAAAAAGTTATTAAAAAGCCCTGTTCTTATTAAAATGCCTTAATTATTTCTTTCCTAATTTTAGAGGTCACTACTTTGTATCTTTATTATTTTAATGTGGGGGGATAGTGGTGAGATATGCACTACAAATCTAGCTCATCAGAAGGGGGGCTGTGGTTTGAAACACATTGTTAAGCAATGAGGAGATCTTGAACATCCTCTTTTATAAAGAATCCTTGGTTGCTATGGAGGCAGTTTCAAAAGTCCTTTGTTACAATGTGTTTTCTGCTAATAAAAAAAAAAATCACACATTTTTGGCTCAAAGTCGATAACCCAGAAATTAAAAAAAATAAATTATATCACTGAAGGGGTGGAGAATCAGAAAGCCAGGCAAAAGCATGCTGCCCATTGGGAAAAGACAGTCTGTAGGAAACAAAATGTACATTTTAAGAATAGTTTCCACTTTTTACTGGTTATGTATGTGCAGAATGAGAACAAGCTTCATGTGGAGGGGAAGGACAAGCCTGCTCTTGCAGTCAGAAAATCAGACCTATGCAAACTATGGATGAACTAAAGGCTTCAGAAAAATCCACCTATCTCTTCCAGAGGGCATCTTTCCTACACTGCTCAGAAAGGTGTCTGAGCAGTTTTCAAGCAAAGAGAAACCTGCAGTTCATCCCAGGGTGTTTCTCTTTTCTTACTCCACAATACCAAGGGGCTGTGTTTAGCATTAACCTGCAGTTCAGGCTCTTGTGGCTTAAAGAAAAGAAGAGTGGAAGGTGTGGGTTTGCTTTTTAATCTTCTTTTTAACGTGTTAGAAACCCCTGGTCGTGTGTGACCAGTGAAAAATGTGCCTTGGCAGTTTTCTGCTGGAGAAGCTGCCTTGCTTCTGGGGAGCACTGCTGCCAGGGAGGACCCTGCCCAGCCAGCAGGAGCAGGACAGCCTCTTGCTGAGAGCAGGGACACCAGAGCAGGGCTGGTGGCATCCTCCAGGCCAGCCAGGACCCATCTGAGCCCTGCTGGGAGTGCTCCTGCCCCATTGTGTGCCTGCATCTGAGGGAGGAGGGGCACACACCGCTGGGAGAGGGGCCCTTGTGGGTGGACTGGGTGGAAAGCAGATGTGGGAAGCAGATGTGGTGTGTGTTCCTGAGCAGAGCACTGTGTGACAGCAGGGGCTTGGGAAAGAGGTCTCAGTAATGACTGTGTTAAGATATTTTAATAAAGAAGTTACCTAGTGTAAATAAATCCATATGTTTTGTAGTCCATAGTCCTGTTCTGCTTCAGCATCTGGCAGTGGTGGGGATTTAGCAGTGATAGAATTAATGGTACAGCTTCCTATGATATTTAATGGGGAGTGGAAAACTATTAATGACTTTATTTTAAGTGACAGTTTCAAGAATAGTCTTCATTAAGGAAGGCTCACAATTAAAGGAGATTATGGTTGCTAAAAGTCAGGAAGAATTAAACTAAACAAGAAAAACTATCCACATGCATAAGTAGTTTGTCTTTATGTACTATTATAACTAGGAAAGCTTAAAACTTGTCATAGAAGTGATTTGGGGAAAAAAAAGAAATATTTTGGCCAGATTTTGTTTTCCATGCTGAAAGTTTCCATTTTATCTGACTTTTATTTAGTTTTGCCAATCTTTTTCTACCCTTTCCCACACCAAGAAGCAACTTTGTCATAAAAGAGCAAGGAATGGACATGGAACAGGTGGTGTGGGGGCTTTTTGCTAGAAAATACTGACAAAAGTTGTTTCTAATTTGCTTGCTTTGCCAGTGAACTTTTTCAGGATAAATAAATAACCAGCTATGTCCTCAGTCTCTATGGATATACTAGGTCAAGTAGCTTGTACACAGAGTTCCTGTTTGCCTCTAGTTCTAACCCTGTAAAACCACAGAATCATAAAATGTTAAGGGGTTGGAATGGGCCTTAGAGATTGGCTGAATTTTTATTTCAAGAAAACAAGGCACAGTTTCTAGGGGAGCATTGTCAACTTATTGCTTCTTCTTTGTTTTTTGTTTTGTTGTTTGTTTGTTTTTGTTTTTGTTTTTTTTTTTTTAAGTAGATAGTTCTTTAAAACACTCACTGAAGAAACTACTGAAAAGAAAACCGAAAATTATCCCTTTTTAATCATTAGGAGTCTGGCCATGAATATTCAACTCCGCTCTTCTCCCCTGACTTTTTTTCTTTCTCTGGAATTGCAGTCAGTACTATTCATCATTTTCTTAAGGTTGAGTACATCTTAGATTATGTGGGATGCCTCTGAGATTGTTTTGAAAGCATACAAGTTCATAATGAGAATGATAGTGGCACTAATACTCCAGCACACCCAAGGAAGCCTGTGACCCCTCTTCAAAAGGGATGGGACACTGCCAAAGGGATTTAAATAATGTTGTCCAGAAAGCTGGTTTTTATTTCTGTAGTTATCTGAATGTCCTAGTTAATGAAAGTGTTCTCCAATTTTCAGTGTTTGTTCACAATTTCACACATCTCTAACTCTCCTGAGGGAGGAAAACACCGACAAATTTAATACAAAGTAAAAATGTGAAATAGGAACATTCATAGCTTGCTAATCATCACTATAATAACCAGGTGTGTTCTGGGTAATTGCAGTTGCCTAAGGGCCACAGAGCTGCTCAGCTATTTCCTACTGGGTTTGCCCCTTCAGGAAAAGGAGAGTCAGGACCTCCCTCTCCCCACTGGCTGGCTTGTAGGAGGGTGGGTTTAGGGAATTACAGAATAGGGTGGAATGTTATGTTGTTTTCATAAGTTTGCTGCCAGTAGCTAGCCCAAGGGGAGACAGGCATATTGGTAGTTAGAGCTTTGCCATGGCAGAGATTTCTGAATTTCAAGAAAAGTGCTTGTTCTTCCCTGAGCCAGGCACCCCAGAGGCTGCAGAGGATGCAAAACAAACACCCTACATGCTGCTACACATTTCTGCATTCATGCTAGCTTGAACTCCCCCTGAAAAAAATGCAGTCCTGCAAGATTTCTAAAATGGAATGATTCCTGTCCCACTGCATATGGGAACAGGGAGGGAGGGGTCTGTGCTCCTGTGGGGTGCTGAGGGCTCAGCTCAGCTGTGCTCAGTGTCTGCTGGGATGGACCAGAGCTCCCAGGAGCTCCCAGGAGCTGGTCCTGATGGATCCAGACCACCAAGGCTCTCAATGGACACTGCCCTGATGGGAGATTAGTGTGGCAGAAGCTGCCATTCACCTCCCTGCTCCCACAGATCCCTTCCATTCCCCTGACACACACACACAAACCCTTTTCCCAAGCGACCTGCAGAGCAGGAAAGCATCTGCCTTTGGGGTGACTCCTGGAGTGAAACCTGGTCTCCCTGGTGTCTTGCTGAATGCACAGGAGTCTGAAAACAGGTCTTGCTGTCAATTTATGCTGCTCACTTTCTGTTCTTGTGAGTGCTGATGATCTCCTGATTTGGGTTCAGAGATAGTGATGGGTGGTGAGAACACATTCACCTTCCCCCAAGATGCAGGATATTGGTCAGAACTAGTCAAGTTGCTCTGATGTCCCTGGAAGATTGCATTCTCTCCAGTGGTTAATTTGTATGGGAAAATTTGTGCAGCTTGTTTAAACACTCAGATCACCAGATCTGTCTGAGTATTGTAATCCCTGAATTATACTGCAAGGATGTTTCTGTGCTTATTTTTCACTTCTTTGTGGCAAGAGACATGGTCCCCTAAGATCATTTAGAGGGTTTAATGAGTCCCAGCACCTTCTCAGGCACTCAGTCTCCACTTTCTGTGCCATTTTGTCATTGCAGCTTTTGGTCTGATACTGCAGATATTCAGTAACTTCATATGGTGGTGCAGAGGGGCTGCAGAGACATATGGAATGAGACCTTCCTAGCAAAACCATCTCATGCATGGCTTCCTATAGTTCACAGAACCATAGAATCATAGAATCACAGAATCATAGAATGCTTTGGGGTCAGAAGGAACCTTAAAGATCATCTAATTCCAGCCCACCTGACACAGGCAGGGATGCCAGTAGTTTTTATGGTTTGGCCTTGCTGACATAGATGGTACTTTCCAGTCCTCATGTAATAAAAGTAGAAAAACAGGGCAAAAACTGGAATATTAGTAATACCATTAAAGTGTTGTGACAAAGTAGCAGATATGCTACAGAGAGACACACCAGATATTGTTAGAGGCTTTTAAGACGTTGCCAGTCCAAGAGGATTCCTCTCACCTGGGATCCTCTGAGGCCACTGAAGTCACTGTTTTCTCATTGATCACTAATGGCAGATGAAGCAACAGTTGGCCATGATCTTAGTTTAGCAATCTCAGTAAGATATATATAAAATTTCTCTGTATGCTGCCTCTTCTAGGCCTCTAATGAACAAATTTTCTGTCTCTCAAGAAGTTGACAAGTACACCAATGTCATATCTAGCCCTGCTAGGCAGAAATAAGCCATGTTCCTCAAACAGAGCTTTTGGAGTAATACTAGAATGTCTATTATTTTTTATGTGAACAGATTTATCTGAAGAGAATGAAAAGATACCTTCCATTGCTTCTTTATCTCTCTGCAGTGGGAAAGAAGAGACATCATATTTGCTCCCCTTGTGCTTCTGGTTCTTTTGCACAAATGTATTTTCCTAGAACTTTTTTACTATTATGCCCTAGGGAGGAGTGTTAGCAGAATCCAAATATTTATGTTTATTGCTCTCTGCACATGTATTTTCCATTAACATCAATGGATTTTAACGTGTACACAGGGAAGGGAAAGCAAACAGTTAATGATCTAACTGAGAGAAAGGGAAACATAGGGCCCCCAGAAATCCAGTTAGCTGTGGGGGGAGTGGGGAAAAGGATTTTCCTGAATTATATCTAATAGGAATGGAAAAGACCTGATGGGCTTGGATCATTTCCCTCTTCCCTCTGCAGGAACAGGATTGTATCTATGTTTGTCTCTCACTCTTTGTACATTATCTACTCTTGGAGACCTTCAGTGACAGTGAATCAAATGCCTTCAGAGCCTTTTCATTGGCAACTAATTACCATGACTGTCAAGAAATGTTTTCCTGATGTGCAACTTTAGAAAGAGAACTGCTTCCTCAGCTTGGAAAATACATGGTGAGTTATTTGTGTAGTTAACAGTGGCAGAGAAAGCAAATAATAGGACTAAGTGATGATAGAATATCACAAATGGGAAAGAACCCATAAGCATCATCAGGATGCTCCCAGAAGGAGAAGTAGCTCCTTGCTGGTCAGCCAATTTCAGAGTGGCCACAATGAGGAACTCTGAAGCATTACAAAACCCACAGCTTTACTTTAATTTATGTCCCTGTGAAAGGAGATAAAAAATAAAGAAGTCCATCCCATAGTGAAAGAATATATGTTGTGAAGTTCATTGTCTCCAAAAATCCCAAATAAGCAAAGCAATGATGAGTAGAGTCACAGCAAGTTCAATGTTGGTGTAAGCAGTGGAACAATCAAACCTGAGATACTTAAAGACTTCCATAGACAGAAAGCTAGATGACAGAACAGCACAGCAGTACTTTTCCCTCCCACTCCAGCCCTTCCAACATTTCATTTGGTGACCCTGATGTCTCATTTACACCATGACAAGGTGCTTGAGCAGCTGGAGCACTGCAGGTGCTGGTGCCTTCCCAGCACTGTACCAGTGATGTTATCAGTGCAACCAAGCAGCTAATGGGCACCAACACACAGCATTGGGAACACTCTGATGCAGATGACAGACTCTCAAGTGACCATGGAAAAGATGCTCCTTCTCAGAGAACAACTGAAAATATTTGTTAGTCTATTAACTGTGAAGGAGGTACATATGTCACCACCTCCATCTTTGGGAGGGGCTGTATCTTTTAGAGACAGTATTCTTTCTCTGCTTCAGCAGTGGTTAGTCAGAATGTATTTTGAGCTGTGGTAAAAGCCAAGGCAAGTTTTCCCCTCTGTAAATTTAGCTAAGCTCATAGTATCTTGGAATTTCACTATAGTGCCCAGCCAGTCTATTTTTCCCATTTAATTAAACTGTCTGTAACATTGTTAGGGGAACTTACAGGAAATAGGTAACTGTCTCATTTCTGGAACAGCAGCTGACCTATATACTCAGAGGAATAAGAAAGCTTTGATGTCAGGTTAGGAACAGACAAGTACATTTGACTGTCTAAGCTCAGAAGGACAGATAAAGTTGAAGAAGAGCCTTGGTGAATTAATACCATTAGGGATAGTCATGATGTGACAGTGACAATTTTATTAAAGGGTGAAAAGTAATGCTTTACTTCAGAAATATAATTTTCCCTGATATTTTAACTGCTATATCTCTGGGATGATCATTATCCCTTATTCACTTCTTAGATTCATTATTATTTTTTCACAATGGAACCTATTGAGGTTTTCATGGTATATTTCTAAATTGTTCTTGAAGGAATGAAGCAGAATATAGTCATTCAGAACAAATGAGAACTGATAATTAAGAAGAAATACTTCAGTAATTACAAGGGGGTTCAATTAAAGTAATAAAGAGAACCAGTTGTGATTGATCCATTCAAAGTCAGAGCTTATTTTTACAAATTGGACTTGATTTCTGGCTAGCTGAGAACAGGCAAGTGATCTCAAGGCTGCAAGAACCAGATAAAGAATCTGAATAATGAATTTCTTGCATTCTACCTTTGCTTATTTTCAAGGGAGAGTTGTTGTTAATGTAACAGCTTTGCACCACTGATTCCACTAAGATTTCAACAGCTTTTTTTAATGGGATCTGGAGTTATGTTTTTATTTCCACTGTGTAATTTTATTGTCCATCAGTCAGACTCTGTGCATAAATACATGCAGTGAAGCAAACAACAAGTTCACAAAGATGGGAGCATGAGAAGGCAAAGGAAAAGAAGTCCCTGCTAGTTCTAAATTTGGAGAAAAGTTACAAGTAAGGCTGATGGACATAGCAGGCAGCTGTCAGAATTACAGAGCCTGGAATGTTACAAAGCCTGGAATACTGATTATCTCATTAATGATCCAACAATTGAATAGGGTTTTTGTTCATAGGTTCCATGTATTGGTTTCTACACTTAAGGAACAGTTTGAATGAAAGAAACTCAGAATGATACAAACTAGGCATTACACCTTCTCATTTGCTGAATTAAGGCCACAGATCCAGATTTTCTCCCTTCTTAATATGATGACTGAGAAGAGTCACAGAGCTCAGAAAGGCAGTGAGAAACCTCATACACTGAGTAAAAAGCTACCTAGAACCCCCAATGTCTGAAATTGCAGCCTGCTTGGAGATCCTTAGGCCAGCTCCAAGAGACCTCATGGTGTATCTGAATCCAAAGATAAGGATTCCCTACAGAAAAACACCAAGTATCAGCTAACATATTTGATCACAGATACTTGTCTTTAAACATCAGCAGAATAGCTGTTGCTACCATTTTCTGTAACAAAAGGTGATTGCAGTATTCAGACTGGAGGAAATGCAAGAGCCAGAATCTCTTCTTCTCTGTCTGACAATTTTTTAAATTTATAATTTCCACCCCACTGGGCAGTTTCCTTCTGGAAAGAAACTGTTCTTCTAACACTTTACTGAGCAACATTCTTGGTGAAGATAGGCCATTTTCTAGGAAAGAAGGTAAGTTTAGCAGAGTTGATTTTTGTCTTAGAAAAGTGAAAAAAATCTGGAAAGTAACATCTTAAGAATTTATAAAAGACCATTGCTATGATAGAGGTCAGAAAAAAAAAAGTAGAAAAATAATCCCAGATTTGACTTATCAGTTTCTCTCCTGAAAGAATTTTCATTGTATTCTATTTATCAGTTGTAATGAAGCTTCCTATATATTAATGCAGAAGGATAAAGGTAAATATGTCTTCCTACTTTCTCATATTTGTGAGGTCATTACTACTAAACTTGTAAAAAAATTTACTGAAAATTAATTGTCCATAATGAGATCAAGGGACTGCACCTGTAAAACTATTTGGGGGAATTTAATTATGTGTGACTTGTGGCATTTATGTTTATCCATATAATAAAAGCCGATTTTTATACACCTTTACCTGTTACTCTTTCTTTTTGACATCCATCTCTTCTTTCATTAGAGAAGGAACATGATTCAAAGTGATCAAACACCATCTTCAGAAGCAGTTTTTGCAGGATGATTTGTCAAGCACAATGAATGGAACATTTCATTCCGTTAAGTGAAAGGAATCTTAATTGATACTTGAGAGCAATTCCTTTGACAAGAAGAGACGTTTACAAAGTTCTCCTACACTACCCAGAATATTGTTCAGTGATGCTAAATACCAGAATGTAAATTGAGTGTCTTTTCTGCTGGGTCTGAGAGAGTAATAATTTCTGTGTCTTGGTAGATGTGTTTCAAAACAGAAACATAAAGGAAACAACAGTTTATAGAATGTGTAGGAAATACTGCACTGCTGGTCTTATCTGCCTCCAGCCTCCCACCATGCTTCAGAGTCCATTCAAATTACTTCAAATACACTATTATTTGTCTTTGCTATATACTATGCAATAACTCCTATATTTCATAGCATGGTTTGTTTGTTTTTTTTTTTTTCAGATCTTTTCCCATAATGGAGCTGGATTTTAGGTCTGTATCTATAGCAGGATGAAAGGAAATTATTTAAAAATTAATTTTCTCGCAATAAAAAAGCTGGCATTGACAAGTTATTTTAAATCAGAGAAATTAAAAATGCAAGACTTCAGAAGATGTCAAGAGACCACATAGTCCATCCTGTTTTCTTGGAAGCATAAGAAACAAAGCACAAGAGATGAAAATGACTGAAAAACCTTGCTGATCATCCCAAAATCTTTCTCATAGCAGAAGTCAACTTTGTGGTCATGTTGCTCCTACTAATTTCTTAGCATCAGGAGCTGAGTTGGCCATCTGTCCCTTTCTCTGGGGTCACTGCCATCCTTGGCAAGATTTCAAAACTCTTGCCAAGGTTTTTCCTATTTCTTCCCTCATTGCTTCCTCTTCAGACTCAAGGATGTAATTTGTGTAGGCCTGTCAGAGCTCTATCCATTTAAAACAGCTATAATTGCCTTCCAGAATTTTGCTGCCTCTGCCCTCAGAAATTTCCTGAGGTGCTCTCTGAGCACACCCTGCCTTGCAGCAAGTCTCCCTGCTGACCATGGTTCTCATTTCCTACCTCACCTCTGATCCTTCTCTCACACACTCTTTCTGAGCAGGCTCTCAGCAGAACTCTCCCTAGCCTTCCTCTCTACTTGTCTCCCTCTTTCATCTGTCTTTGTCATCCATGAAAAGTGTTTGAGGTGTTTAGTGGAATTTTTCTCTTGGCTGACAGGTTTTTTTGTCTCTTTTCACTGTGTCATGAAAATGTGATGCCACAGGCAGATGGATGGTGGCAATAGAATTGTTCAGCTTGCTAATCATTGCTTTCATTATGTTATTAGCACTCTTATCTACATTAGTTCTTTAATGAGAAAGAAAACAGAAAAGCAAACATTTTCAGAATATTAATATGTACTTGTATACCTAAATCCCACTGTCTATCATATGTTTACCCCAATATCTGTAGTTTCTTCTTTTAACTTTTGATTGGGCTAGACAGAACTGATTTAAATAATCTTAATTTTTTACACAAAAGGCAATTTTAGTCATTATTTTAAAAATTAAAGCAAGAAAATATGTCTCAACCAGGCTATTTTATATGAAATTAATACTCTACATCAGGAGAAATCTTAAATACCATTGACACTAGATCCTCAAGCTTATAATATTACTTCCATTTCTCAGTCGCATCTGCAGTGTAGAAATGCCTGGTGAGTTAGTGCAAAAAGCCAGCATGATCTACCTTTTGCTGTCTGTTTTTTCTTCAAGCATTCCTCACATACAAGAATCTTGACAAAATGCAGTCTGGAAACACAAAAAGGAGCAAGTCAACAAAAGCTCTGTTTCACCTGAAAATCCTGTTCAGCAGGGAGACATTTATCTGCCACTGGAGTACTGTCACCACCTGCAGTACACTGCACTGCTGCTACTCAAATTTACATATTATTATAGAGCAGAGCAGGAAAAAGAGCTTCCTGCACTTAAAGGGATGTTAAGATCTAAAACACATTTACCCCATTTAAACTTCACAAGTTTATTCCAAATTAAATGCTTGGGGCTAATTAATGACAAGAGCTCAGAGTTTTCACTTTGTTGGTTGCACCAACAGCTGCCAATTAGCCTTATACTCATTATTTTTTGCTCAGTAAATTCCATTATTCTTACTTTGAGTGAAAATGCAAAGAATGTATCCAATCTTGATGCTCTCTGCATACCTGTACAATCCTAGACACCTTCATGTTCAAATGCTTCATAAGATATATAACTGTCCCTCTTAAATGAGAGAAGACATTCCCAGAGATGATAAAGCTGCACAGAACATCAGTCAAAACCTAAAGCTCAACTTAAGTTTCTGACCTTTTGCACAGTCTGGGTAAAACCTCTGAGTGAAACATCTTTTCTGATATCCTACATAATCCTCCCCTGACGCAGCTGGAGTCATGCATGGACAGAGAAGCACACTCTTGCTGGAGTAAGGGAGGTTTGTAACTGTACTGCTGTCACAGAATGCACACACACAAATTGTTCAACACCTCTAAAAGTTTTATTCCAAGTGTTTTACATTGTTAGAGTAGTTGCATATCACAGACTCCTTTTTTCCTTTATTCTTTTCAACTTCTGTTCTGAATTACTTCACATATTGGGGCCTTCAAAGTTTTGTAGTCTACAGAAACATTTAAGAGTTGTTTAGATATATCTGATATATTTTCATTCTCCATATCACTACCAGTTGAAACTCCTGTACTTAAAATCAGTAGAGTCTTGGCAGATCCCTTGGCACTCCCTGGAGCTCTGCTCCTTGGAACTGATTCAATACTTGGGGTTACTTGGGGCACTTCTTTCCTTGATTTCAGGCTTCCTGACAGAGCACACAACACTGACATTCTGCTACAGAAACGAGGACAAGTCACTTTGGAGGGGAAGGAGCAGTGCCAGGCCAGAAAGCTGCAAAGATCCCAAGCAATTTAAGCTTCCTTCTCCCACTGGCTCTTTCTTGTTGCTGCACAAGCATTATCCCCTGCTCAGCAGAGCAGAGAAAGAGCAGAAGGCTGTTCAGGTGGGAGGCAGAGGCTGCTACTCAAGCCCTGCCTGTCCTCATCTGCCATCTCAGGCAGTCTGTCACTGTAGGCTTCTGTTTACCTTGCCTATGATTAAATAAGCCCTGCTGGCTGGGCTTAAACTACTGCTCTTTCCCACTGGAAAGGCTTTGTGAGAAATGCCACCTTTCTCACTGCAGGTTCCAATGCTCAGTGTTTCCTATAGGTACTTCTAAATCACTCATAAGCATTTTAAAGACCTGTGACATCGAGGACTGCTGATTCTAAAACAGGATGAGCTTTTTAATTCAAATAATGGTAAAGTCTTACAAAATGCTTATGCAACCTGACTTTATTTGACTTCTATTGTCTTTTCTACACAGATACCCCAGTCTGGGTGGTTAGTTACCATTATAGTTCAGGAAAAGTGTCACTTCAGGATAAAAAAATGTATTTGCAGCTCTCTTTTCTGAACACAGAGATGTTCCACAGCATCCTAATACATGTACAAGAATTACACTGATGCTATAAGCCCTGTTGCCAGGATACTTTTGCAAGACATTTTTCTTTGCTTGTCAGTTGAAAATGGTGTGAAATAGCTGTTATTTAAAGTATTTCAAACTACTGTTCACCCATAATGCTTTAAGTAGCACAATAGCTAGAAAGTGTGAAGTGGAACATCAAAATCTATATGAACAATGCTTTCTATTAATATTATACCTACAGGATGATTTCAAACCCCTCAGCGAGCTGAGAGAGAGGTGTGACCCCCTGAAGTACAATGTCTTTCAAAATTCCTATGCACTAATTCTGTCTCCCACCATCTGCTTTATGGTGCTTTATGCACTTTCATATAAAAATGGGGTTCAGACTTGTAGTTTACAAAGAAGAAAGAGGATTCAGATACAAGAGCCATTATATACCCCCTATGTAAGTCAGGAGTAGATGCTGCAAACCAGTGTCCCACAAAAATATGTTTTTGAACAGAATTTCAAAATTTCTGAAGCATTCTTTATGCTGAGCTCACTGAAGAGCTGCCTGGAGTCACAGTGTTCAACACCTTGAAAGTGTTTTATCTTCATGAGTCTCAAAAGCTCTGCTGCTGTCTGATATTACAAACTGAAGTATTAAGACAGAAGTTATACCTGTATCCCACAGGGCACAAAGTGCTCTGTGCAAGGGACATCTATAAGGGGAAGACAGGTATGTGCCCAAGACTGAGCATCACTTTCCAGTGAATTGCAAAGTGATAATTCAAGAGAATTTGGCTGACAACAAAGTCTGACAATTGGACAACAACAAAACCCAAAAGGGTGTAATTTCTCTGCCTAATTTACCTTCAGCACATAGGAGAGTAATCCCTGCTGCATTGATCTCTCCTCAGTTTTTTACTCTGTTACTGCAAGATCCTGAAGACATTGGATTATGATGGGACAAACTGTGGGTTCAGGGGGATATTTGGCATTGTGTAACAGCTCAAGCTGCTTTACAAAGCTTTAAAGCACAGATACAAATATTCTGTGTGAGCTATTACTGTCATTACCTGAAAACTCACATTTGAGCATACTGATTAACTGAAAAGATAGGTCTTTTTCTTCCTCCTTGGTTGCCTCAAAAATAAAGAAAATCACTGCACCTTTACCTTTTGTCTGATGATTAAACTCCCATTGTGCTGGCATGAGCCAAGTGATCACAACTCTGCTAACATGTAGCAAAAATGATTTGGAAAAATCTCTGTAAATAAGTTATCCTGTGTATACTAGAAAATCTGGGGAGCTTGTGCACACAACTGTGTGAGAGCTAATCCACAGAACAGTGACAAAAGGAAAGAACTAAAGCAAAAATTAAACACAGGATTGAATGGAATTCTTTTCATATTAAAACAGGATACAGGGTGAGGAGATGAACTATTGAAGTGATCCTGACATCACAGACACCGCAGTGATAGTTTTTAATGAATACTCATCCCAAGAGTTTTAAATACTGGTGGATTTTTGGGGGCTCTCAGTAGTTTCTCCTTACTATAAAACACACTATGAGAGACAGGTCCTGCCTGCCTTTGTGCTCTGTTCTGGTTTGGAGCCCCCATTTCCTTCTGATTCCTGGTAACTTTCTGTCAGCAGAGAATGATCCTTATTTGTGACAAAACATAAAGAATGTCAACTGGAGGAGGCAAAATCCATGAGATCATGCACAGTATATATGCAGGGCTGGGAAGATAACCCTGTCCCTAATTCTGATCAGGGGTGGCACTTGAGAGTGCAAGCAATTAGCAAAATTACTAAGGACACTGAGTAAAAATCCATTTAATGAGCCCTTTTTTAAACAGCTTTTCCTCCACTTCTGCCAGAATTCTTTATAATGTAATATAAAGAGAGGAGTGAAAATTGGCTTTCTAGGACGCCAGACATGCACTGCTACACTGATTTTCCTGTATTTCCTTTCTGCCCAACTTTCCTGGAGATGTAACCACAATGAAATTGTGAGACCAAGGCACTTCTTGGTGAGAGGGGTGTGTGTGTTTACACTTCATTTAGCAAGGACAGAATTCTGTCTGTACAACAGTGAGAGTGAATAATTCACTGCAGGAAGCAAACAGTTGCCATTTTTGTCTAAGGCAAGATCATAATATTTAATCCTAGGTTATAAATAGATCTTATAGATCTTTCCTTGAATATAACAGGAGCAATTAGCATTGTACCATTTGCATGTTCAAAACCCACACTTGCTTTCTTGACAGTCATGCTTCCTCTACCTTTTTTTTTGCCAAGGAGGAAAAAAAAAATATCTTCCTTGGTTTCCTTGTAGTCCAGGTGTGCTGCTCTTTTCTCCTGCCTCCTATGGCTCTGGTCACATCCTCCTGTCACAGGCAGCCATGCACAATTCCACCAGTGCATGCCCAGGAGAGATCAAGGATCTCTGTCCTCTCTTGGCTTTTTCCCTATCACAACTTCCCTTACAGTTCAATGCATATTTAATTTTGCTATGATTTATTACTACTTAGTGTGGTAAGCACACCCATTAACTCCAAATATTTCTGTGATTGCCTATAGATCATGAACACACTTTAGGGATGCTGTCAAAATATTTCAGCATCAGACTGTCATTGCAGATAGGAATGTGGCATATTTATCTCATCTTTCTCCCTTTTTTGTCTGTGCCCCTTGTACAAGGATTCTTTCCTTCAAATTTGCTTTTTACAGAGCAGGTTTCCAACAGTGTTTAAGGTTGTGATCTGTGGTGCAATGTTGAGCTGGGGGCCAGTCATCAGGGGAAAATACTGGGGTCAATATGGTTTAATATCCTCATTAATGATCTGGAGGGTGGGGCAGAGCTGGGATAAATGCCTGATACACCCTGTGTATCTCTGCAGGCTGGAGAGATGGGCACACAGGAATGTGATGGACATGACCCAGCAATGTGCCCTTGCTCTAGAACATCCTGGGCTGCATGAAGTGCTGCCAGCAGGTAGAGGGAGGTGATCCTTCCCTCTGCCCCACACTGATGGGCACATCTGGAGAGCTCTGCCCAGTTCTGAGCTCCCCAGAACAGGAGAACCATGAACATGGGGGAGACAGTCAGTGAAAGGCCACTGAGATGCTGAAGGAGCTATAATCTCTCCTTTGAGTGAAGTCTGGGAGACCTGGGACTGTCCAGCCTGGAGGGCAGAGGCTCTGGGAAATCCCACTGGAAGCATGAACCCCTGATGAGGGGATTAAGAACAGGGAGACTCTTCTCAGTGGTGCCCAGTAGAAGGACAAGCAGCAGCAGACATGCATTGTTTATATCTAAACATCAGTGAAAACCATTTTTATGGTGAGGGTGGTCAGCACTGGAACAGATTGCCAAGAGAGGTGATGAAATCTTGGTCCTTGGAGGTTTGCAGAAGCCAGCAGGACATGGCCCTCAGCAAACTGCTCCAGCTGACCCTGATCTGAGCAGAGAGCTTGAACTCTCTGTGGCACAGCCCTGCTCAGCACTGCAGGCACAGAGATCCATCACATGGCAGCAGCACATCAGACACCAAGAGCTCAAAGTGGTGTCATCTTTCAATGTCTCTTTTTATAGGATGATGGAGGAAGGAGTTTATAAGGAAGAAATTTACATATAGAGGGTGTAGTTTTCGTAAAACAACCTACTAGTTTTGGAAGCTGATGTCCTGAAAAATCGTTAATATCTAAGTTACTTTTTCCCGTTTTTTCCAGCCTGACAGTCCTTACAAAAGGACAGTGTCGTCTAAAAAAACACCAAAAACAACCCTTCAAAATACTCAAAAAAACCCAAAAAATCCCTAAAACCAAAATAAAAAGAAACAAACAAACAAAAAACGTGGCTGATTATTATTCACCAGCCTCCAGAGTTTCCATTCTTTTAGCAAATACATGCTTTCCAAGCACATTATTTCCTAAATTGTAGTTCTTCACTGAAACAACTTCAGCAAGTTCAGAACAACACAGCTTTAGGATCCTAATAAGGAACTGAGAGATGTATAAAACTGTGGAGTTGGAGACACTTCCACAATCCCCAGCAGTAAGGAGGATCTAGATTTAGTTAAATCCATAAATTTACTTTCCTGGCTGGCTGAAGGATAAGATCTATGTAAGCTATTAGATAGTAACTAAGTGCTATTTTTTTTCCTCACAGAAATGGTAATTGGCTGACCACTGAATAGGATTCTCCTCCTGCAGATCCAGGCACTTATCCCTATGTGTCCACAGCTCAAATAAACTTGGTTGCACTTCATTGGAGGTTTATGTTCCCTTAGGTGGAGAAAAAGAACAGCAGATGTTTATGATTTTTTTCCTTGAAAAGCAAGTTGAGCCTTGCAAAGCAAGATCAACGACTTTATTTTTAACTGAAGTCCAAAAATATCACAGGATTCTGGGAAATCCCAGAATTTCTCAACCAGTAAGAAAATATCTTTATTTTAAGTATATTATAGATTGAGTGACATGGAGCTCTGTCTCAAAAAATAACATGATTAATGGAAATGTCTGATCCTTTCTCCTTGAAGTTATTAACAAAGCAAATCAAGTTTGACTAATCTCTAATACATGCCAGTGTTTGAAGAGTTAATTAACCAACATGGTGCAAGGAAGAATGGTATAGGGATGTAATACCACTCAGGGGCACTGACAGAGAAAATAAAACAATTCTGCCTGTGTGAGGAGACTGTATGGAACACAGGCACAGCTCATATGGATTCTTACCCAATCTCCCATCAAAAATCACATTCCATAGACACACAGGTAATTTTTCAGGAAATTACAGTGCTGTGCTTATATATTTATGTATTTTTGTCTTGTAAGTGTTTCTATTTTATTTCATCACAACTCTTTTCTGTAATTATCCAAACTGTCCAGATGTTTATAATAACTATAAGAAGTTCGATGGAGTGTGAGGACAAATTGATCAGGTAAACTTCATTTTGCACTTTTTAAGTCCTGCCCTGTCTCAGTCTCAATCTTAAAAGTTTTTACTTTATCCCTCCAGCTCTCTCTTCAATGAATTTGTGCTTCTCTTCTGCCTCTACCATCATCTTAACTTCCACCTCACGACTACTGTGATTATCCACTGGGCAGAGAACACCCACTTGAAGTCTAAACACATGCAAAGCAAGGCTTTTTGGGGTTTTAAAGCTGATAGTTCTTTTTCCCTTTCAAAATATGAACTAAACAAGACTATTTTTGAAAAATTACTGTTTCTAAAAATGTGTGTATTTTTTGTATTTTTTAAATTTTTGAAATTAAGCAAAACATCTGACTGGAGAATAAAACCAGAACCATAGGATTATAATTAAAAAGACATACCTTAAATTATTTTGAAAATATTTCATAAGGGCCTTTAAAACTTGATAGATTGATGTTCAAATTAAAAAAAAAAGCACTCAAATATATAAGTAAAAAATCTTAATACATCTCAACCAATTATAGCCAGTCCTCCATATGGTCAAATGACCAAAATTCCTCATAAGTACGAGCAATATGTTAAAGAAAAAAATGAAATTACATTAGGAAAATTAATTTCGCTCTGTTAGAAGACTGTTCTAGAAAACTATTCTAGAAAGGGACACAGACCACTGAATTAACAAAGGGCAAGACAGACACAGTGAGTGGTTAATATGCAGTAGCAAAAGGTGGAGGGAATAGATACAAATGCCCTTCTGTAATCTTTTAGTTTTCACTTACTTTGTCTCAAATATGTCATTGCAATCATGCCACCTGGTAAATTGTGTAATTGAGCACCATTTTTTCTCCTGGCATGGCAGAAGATGGCATGTGGAAAATATTTTCCTTCCTGACTTTGAAGAGGATGGAATGGAAAGAAGCCTCATTTTAAATCACCTTTACTTTTGAAAAATTTAATCCAGTCTTTACTTAAATTCATACTCACTTTTAGTTATTCTATCAGTCACATTGTCCTGGTAAATTGAAAATTCATGGGCTACTTCTAGAGAATAATGGATTCACAGTTTGGGTTGTTTTTGGTCAGAATGCAAATTAAAGATCATCTAATTCTACTCCTTCTGCTCTGGGCAGGGACACCTTCCACTTGACCAAGTTGCTTAAAGCCCCCTCTGGCCTGGGCTTGATCCTGTTAAATGTTCATGTTTGCATATAGCTAAACTTATTTTTGTGCCTTGTCCATTCATTTCCCCATGCTCCCCCATCTATTTCACCGTTGAATAAACTCTTTGTGAATGACCTCCCATGTCTGGCTTCAAGAATATCTGCCACTCTTCCTCTTCACAAAATTCTCAAATTATGAAAATGTAAAACATTTAGATAAAAGCTCTTATGATTTGAGTAGGCAGTCTAGGAAATAACAGGCAAACAAGTCAATTAACTCTATTAAGCTCAAGAAAATTAGCATTTCTATAAATAATCTTCATGGAAAGTTTAAGCTTCATTTTCAATATCATAGTCATTTCATTCAAGGAAAGAATAATGTTACTTCAGAATATTACCTGTGTTATAAACATTATCATATAAATTAAATAGGTGTTTCTATGGACAGCACACTTGACCATAACTAGAATTTAAACAGATTCCAGTACTACTGCTACCAAAATAATTCACTCCAGCAATGGGAGGAAATGAGTCACAATCAAAGAGGCAACTGCAAGTAAAAATTCTTCAGATCCTGTTAGTGGTGCTGATATTCTGTGTCATCTTCTGGAAATTCACTGAACTGGTCTTATTAATGATAAAGCAGAGATTATGACACTTTCTTCACAGGGGAGTTGTGAGGATGCTTATGAAGTGCACTGTATCTCCAGGAAGAAAGTCACTGCCCAAGTACAAAGTATCAACAATTTCTTATCATTTCTACTATAAACAACTGATCTACTTGCTTATTTCTATAGGGCAGATGATTACTCATTCCTCCTTTGCAGGATATAAAGTAGCTGCTCCGTTAAACAACAGCAAAATTTAAATGTTAGACACATTTTGAGCAGTATCAATATGGGAAAGGGGGGCAGGAGGGGACTGCCCCTGCCATCAAAGGATATCCTTTGCACATTCCTGGCACTACATCAAGGTCAAGTTAAAAGCAGCACTTGAAGGCAGTTGCATGTGGTAGATTGTACAGCAAGGCTCATTAGCCAATGGTGAGTCTTATGGCAAGGTCTTTAATGTGGTGCAATGGCATTTTTCAGCCTCTTTTAAAAGGGAAAAAGTTAATAATGTGAAAGTTTTATTACTTTTATTCTTTTAAAGAAGTGCCTTTTTGTAGGGAAACGTTGTGGCTAGTTAGAGCAAAAGCTCAGGGAATTTCCTTCTCTCTGGGAAGGGCTGCAATTATACAAGGGGAAGGGACCACAGCAGTAAACTGGCAGCATACCAAGGTCTTAACCCCTGAGACAGGAGGTGGAGGAATAGGTGTTAGCAGTCTTACACAAGTCCTTAAAGCATAAACATATGGTAAATCCATTACCTAAACTACAAAGAATGGAACCTTGCTAATAAACCTATTTACTAGGTTAAATAAATACAGAAAGTGTTTTAAAAAGGCGAGCTGTGTGACATTTTAAAATCAAACATTTTTCACTTGTCAGAACTTGTAGTTGGGAATCTGTGAAACACGATGGCCCTCCCAACCCCATGGACACACACAGTGATGTTCT
Organism: Oenanthe melanoleuca; assembly: GCF_029582105.1. NCBI lineage: Eukaryota > Metazoa > Chordata > Aves > Passeriformes > Muscicapidae > Oenanthe > Oenanthe melanoleuca. The sequence continues at coordinate 11,572,952 of NC_079336.1, forward strand.
GCCCACTCAGCCCCAGCTCAGCACTCACTGCCACCCCATGGAACCAGAGCATTGACTGTGCCAATGCCTGGAACTGAGCAAACACTTCATCACCCAACTGGCTGCTGGCACTCATGATGAGAAATAAAATGGAGGTAGGATTCAAGTGTATTTATCACCCTGTGCTCCATGGCATGTTTGATTTTATCCAGTAAAATCACCAATCTAATTCCAGAAGCAATAATATTGAGCACGAATAAAAATACAAATCCAGTGTCTTTAGAAGTGGCATGAAGCCAGCAGCTTTAGCATCAGCTCCACAGATATTTTTGCATCACCCTTAGTACAAATATGTTCTTAGATAGGTCATAAAGGGTACTAAAGCTAAGGAGAACTGAGTTTTACAGTTACTTTACCAAATTGCCCTTCCTTGAGATATGGGATTGGGATATCCAGGATCAGATTTTAAAGCTTCTCATAGTGGTTTCCAGGGTTTGTAGCAAAGAGGTGGCATTAATCCAAAGCCAGCTGAAGTCAGGGGGCTGATTCCCTGCCCAGTCCTCTCCCTCTGAAAGGCTGTGGTGTGGACAGCTGAGGTGGCACTGTGGTTTTACAGTGTGGCTTTACAATCAGGTGTCTCTGAGATGGACTGGCTGCTCAGGGACACTTTTGTCCTGCAGAATTCATGCAAATTTGCAGTCTCATTTACCAGCCTGTGAAAGGTACTCCTTTTCTGTGCTGGTAAGTGACATGCTTGTGATGAAATTTGCGTTGCATCAGGTCCAAACAAAGTTTTATTCAGAAAAAAAAAAAAAAAAGGAGGAAAATAGGTTTTAAAATTTCATGTGCCTGTGGAAATTCAGTGATATTTGGTCATTAACTTGACTGAAATCCATCTAAGTGTCTAGTCAAACACAAGCCACTTGTTCTCAAGCAGTGTTTATGGATAAGGAAGCAAGGTGGGAGATCTATTACTTCTGCCCATACCCCCCATCAAATCTCCCTCTGTAAATACACAGTCAAACATAAATGATGGCCCTCATCTGCTTCAGGTTCATTAATGGAGATTCCTGTGCCTGCATGGAATGCCACTGACATCTAGCATGGAGCTGTAGTGCTAGCAGAGTGGAGAGTATCAGATTTAAAAGGACTGGATTATTATAATTTAAAAACATTTTATTACAGAAGATAGGTAACAAGCTGCAATTTAAATAAAGTGTTTCAAATTGTGTGGTTGTATTTCTGGTTTGATTTGAGAAAAAAGGTCAATGTAAAGTTGCAGTTGTAAGCATTAGTTATGTGATTTTAAAGAGTGACAATACAAAAATAGTTTCCCTGTGGTAATTTCATGTTAGGAGTATTGTATTGTTTAACAAATGATGAGGGAAAATTATTTGGTTTTTCAATAAATATATATCAAAGAAGAAAACAATCTGTGTAGATTGTAAGGGTCATTCTTTAACAGTGCTTTTATTTGTGATGAACCCTCATGCAGCTGCTGATGTGCCAGTCTGTATTAACTGACAGCATCAATATTGCACTGCACTCAAAAAACCCCAGGCAAATAGAGAAATCAAGTGTTTTAACTAATGCCATTCCAGAACCATCTAAATATTTCACACATATGAGTACACCAGGAGCACTACATACACCAGTTAGTATTGGATAAGACATTCCTCTGCATTTTAAAGTTATTTCAATACTGCAAAACAGAGTAACATATTTAGATAAAACTTTGGAGCCATTTGGTACCTCAGAAAGTTTTTATTTGATTTTCTCTCCAATTTTCTCCTTTTTTTTTGGCAAAATTTGCCATATTTTTAGCCATCACAGATTTTTGATGAAAAAAAAAATCACAAAAGCAACTCTGAAACTGGATTCAGAATAAGGCAGATCTGTGAAGGGTGATCAGTGAACATCAGGAGTTCTAAATATGCAGATGGCACAAAAGCTCCTAAAATAAAAAAGAATTATGCTTGGTTTGCATATGACAATAGCAGCTAACACAAGATACCAGCAAGATGTGGATCTTGCTGATATCTGTCTGGGATGGCAGCTTTGCCTTTACTGTTTTCAGATGTTCCTGAGCATACTTGTAGGAACTTAGAATGTTGATGGAGAGGAAAGGGTGCACAGCCTCTTCTTTTTATCACCTCTCCCTGCAAATGTGCATGGGGTGATAGGGGCCATTTGCTCGCTCAAAGCTGTCACTTTGTTAGGCACAAAAGGATGGGACCCCTCTGGCCAAACACAGACATTTGCACCTGAGTGACTCAGGTAATAAAACAGGGTGTGAATGCCCCAAAGGTTAGGAAGGGAGGAATTGCCTGCTGGAAATGCTCGTCTCTGTGGGTTGTAAAAACAGCCAGAGGTACCCACCTATATCATGGACTTTTAAAGGTGTTATGAATCTCTCTTGGTGCACAGAAGAACAGATTGAGTTTTCCTGAAGTCTTATGGAAGCCTGAGTGTTATGAGAAATGAATCTCCTCTCTCTCAAGAGCTTATCTGTCCACAGCAAATGGTTGCAGCAGAATCCCCTGCTCATGTCCAAGCACTCAAGCAAGCAGCAGAAGTCACACAGGGCTGGTGCTCACAGCCCAGGACATCCCTGCTGGGACAAACAGCCAAGCAGAAAACAGACCCACTTGTGCATTTACTTTTGAGATTGATTGTTGGTTGTTACAACCACGCCCAAAATCAGTGGTAATACCTCTATGAGCTAAACATCCCATACAGAAGTGCTGTGGAGATTTTATTGGTCTTATGCACAGTAAGTTGGAGCCAGATGCACACTACAAGGTCTCTTCCAGGCTCAGGCTGTGAAACCTGAAAACAGTTTAGGTGAGTGATAAGCAAAATCCCCACATAACCATCTGATCACACAGGAACTTGCAGTGTACATCAGGCATTTAAATATTACACAATAAGCAATTACTGAATAAAACCAGAAATACTGAGGGAATGTCTGCAACCCCAGAACTTTCTCCCCTCAGCAAAGTAACCTTATCCTTTGCTTGCAGAGCTAGCCCACTTCTGTCTTCCTCTCCTTACACACATGAGATGTAAAAGCCAGTCATCTCAGAGCCTCAGCAAGTTCTGCTGCCACTAAGCTCATGTGAAAGGCATGCAGCTCTGTTTCCTCTGGCTGTGCTTAAAATACCCATGAAAGAGCTGCCTGCACTCTAAGAGACATCTTGTAAGACTTAGTTTGGTTTTTTTGAATTTAGCCTTCAGAGACATCCAAGTCAGAGCTGCAGGTAGGCATCTAGGCTCAAGATGAAATAGCAGACTTCACAGGCTTCCCTCTTTCTTACAATTCTTGGATGCCTTGTGAGTAATTCCACAGCCAGCAGAACTGCTGTTTCACAGGACACTGTCCAGTTGAATATGCAGGGTGTTCCAACCTATCTGTCTCCTCCTGTTCAATGCACTTTGAGCTGTGGTGTCTGAGTCTGGGTGGTCAGTTTTACTCCTGGAGCCAGACCCAGACCCAGGACTGACAGCAATAGGCAATGGCATGCCTGGAGGGATATTCTTAGGCTGATCACTCACTTCCTCTTTCCTTCTCAAAGGCAAAATTTTTATCACAGGACCCCTGTGAGGCAAACTGGGCAGCAGCAATAAGCCTGAAGCCCACACAGACAGAACTTTGAGGGGCATCAGTGGGTTGAGCAAATTCCTCCTCTGCATCCACCTGGCTGCAGTGTGACCCAAGCCACCACTCATCCCTAGCAGGATGGGGGCTCCCAGCAGCACAGGGGGCTGCAGGAAAACCTCTTTCTTGTTAGGATTTTATCCACAGCACTCTGAGCTGCTCAGGTGTCCAAATGCAGACATGAACCTGTCTATTCCTGGTGTCTCAACACAAGAGTGGGTGAAGGCAAAAATCACAAGCATTCAAATATGTTTGGGGTTAACCTTAAACTGTGCTCTGCAGAAGGTGTTTGTTTATTTTTTCTCAGACTGTTTTCATAAGCACTTTCTAGTTGACTACCAGAGTCTCTTTTTTTTTCCAGTTTCTAAGGAAAAACTCAAAGCTCTCATCTCTTTGAATGCAAATCACTGGAACCATCAGCCCTTGCTGCACGTAATTTCCTGGGAAAGAAAATTGAGTTTTCTAGAATAAACACTTTCAAAAGGATTATTTGTTTAAACAGTTCACATTTTTCAGAAGGAATTATGATATACATAAATTCAAATGCAGTTGTTTATAAGTTCTGAACAGTATATTCTCATTTTCTAAAGACACCTGGGCTGCTATACATATTCATTTACAGTGGTATACAGCAGGTGCTAATGAAGCAGAAATGTTAATTTATTGTGAATTTAAGCAAAATAGCACAAGCAGAAGATCAATTAGATTGTTTGACATTTCTGGTAGATTTTAGGGGTTTAGGATTGCATTTGTTTTCTGCAGTTACATCAGTCTAATGTCTGATTACAAAGAAAATCTATACTCAGTTTTCCTCCTTGTTTAGCTCTGCTAGGGACAGTGAAACTAATGTACAGGATGTAATTACCTGTTCCTTTTTACTTTTTATTTCCCAGGAAATAGAATATATGTAAATCATAAAGACAGCTGATGGCAAAGCTGACTGATTAGATATAAAAAAAAAAAAGGTAAAGCAACAACTGCAAACCTTAGTTCCTGCATTTCTTGCAAATAGAAACTTGCTGTTTTCACTGGGCATTTCAGATGTGTGAGAAATGTATTATGGAATCCTTAAAACAAGGAAGTCTGCAGTCGTAAGCTCTTGGAGGCACAGCCAGTCTAAGGACACACAGGTTTTCCAGTGGAGGCATTGGTTTCTAATGGGCAGAATTTACTGCTCAATTACATTGTTATGCAAGAGTGGCAAAACAGATCTAGCTGTTACTTCTTCAAAACAAATATAGCTCTACATTTTACACCTTAGTCTGTTCCTGTGCTTGATTAAACATTTATAAATAGGTCCCCCCACCCATCCTACAAATGCTTGGGGTTCAGAGACAGTATCTGGTTCACAGCACAGGAATGGAACAGAGACACAAAATTCAAGCAGATTCTGTAACATGGAAAGTGCAGAGAAACTGAGGTCAGGAGTTTGACTTCTAGGTTCAATGTTTCATTTTGTTACTCAAACCACACTGCTTTGTAATTCAGGCAGAAGAGACTTGAGATCGATTTGGATTTCATCACCTTTCTGAAAATTTGCTGAAAGCCAAATCCTGCTCCTAGGAGAGCTAAATAGGTGATATAGCAGGAGCAAGTCTTAAGCTTCTAACTGAGAAGAGAAAGTAATAACATGTACTACTCATAGTTTTCTAACAAGAAGAATTAAAGCCATTGCATCTTCATTACCCTTTTATAAATGACCATCAATCAAAATAGCAATGATCAGGCTTCCAGAGAAACTGCTGACTCAAAAAGAGAAGTTTGCGTTGCAATTTTACCTGTTTCAGCTATTTATTGATGGTCATATCCACACAGAACAAATTATTTCCAAAGGCCTAGACTGCCAGATTTGGCAATCAATTTTTTGGTGCTTCCTTACTAGAAATTTGGAAGAATCCATTCTTAGGGGAGCTGAAAAGCTGCTGTCCTTGCTGATATTAATTTATTCAATAAAGTATTTTTTTATTAAATTGAAGATGAGGTTTTTGTTCCCTTTCCTCAGGTGCAGCTCAGGAGAGTGACCACTTTCTAACTTGGACATAAGTGAATTATCCCTGCCTCACAGCTATCATTCTCCTTGAATTTTAGCATGAATCTTTCTTTCGCTGTTTCAGTCTGCTAAAACTGAGTCCAATAACTGAATGTAATAAGATGAAGACCATATAATAAATAATATACCAGAGTTTTATTACACAAAACAGAATTACAAATATAATTTACTCCAAGACATGGAATTTGATATTGCAAAGAAATGTAGAGTAAGTTCTTGGTGCATGTTGGGACCTATGTGTATTCCTTATAAAATGCCAGCAATTAAAATGAAAAGACAACATGTATTGCAGCTTGATGGTATTTTTTCTTAGTAAGCTGAATTAAAAGAAGTAGAAAAGTATTTGGCAAAGAAAAGCTAACCAGCTTTAGGAGACTCTGTAATCCAATTGCAAATAGATGCTTTGCAATTGTTTTCCTGGCATTCCAGAAAATACATAAACAGCTTCCTGTGTAGACTGAGAGTGAAAAGGGAAATAAATTTATATTACAGCAATACGTGGAAACTATGAATTATTTTACAAAGGGGAAAACCTTCGAACTACTCTGTTATTACTGAGGCTAAATTTCCATCCACTCCAGAATGAAGCTTTGACTCAGTAAGGATCACAGGAGATGACTTCAGAAAGATCTAATATAATTAGGATTTGCTATTGCACTGCTGTTAATTAAATGGAAGGATTTTTCCATCAGAAAGATGTTGTGCTGTAAAATTCACATTTCCAAGTCCTTTCCTTATAAATGCTCCATGGAAATTTTTCTTCCTCTGTAACAAGCAGTGATAAACTCACAAGTAAGAAAAACCTACCACCTACTGTTACAAAAGGAAAGTGGGACAGAGAGAATCTGGGGAGATTGATGAAAAGAAGATGGGTGGACACAGCTGATGTTCAGTGTCCTATTCCCACTGCCAGAAGCAGAGCATGAGGTTGTGTTGGTCTGAACAGCATGAGATTTCTTACACTCCTATGGAATATTTCAGATGAGATTGGTAGACAGCAAGAAGGTTTAACATAGTTAGGGACCATGTCAAGGATGAATGTGCAAAGTTTGATAAGCCATTTGTGGTACTATGATTGTTTGTTGTTTCAGGTTTTGTATGGAGCAATATGTGTAGAAGCTTGTATGAGATATGGAAAATTACACTTCTGGATCACCAACAATTTAAAACAGAGATTAATTTTCAGTGTTTCAGTCACCTGAAGGGATTATTTTATCACTCTTCTACCAGCAGTTCATGATATTAGAAAATCTGAAGAATCTGGGAAAGAGCAAAGGCCAGAGCTCCTTTAGACCTACATGGAACAATTGCAAGGGAAACCTTTCTCAGCACCTTCCTCACCAGTCCTAGTTCTGTACCTAGACCCTGAAACTCTGTTAACAAGCTCATAATTGACTCATAATCTCATTGTGATAGATCAGATTTAAGTGACAGTTTCTGGAAAGAGCTGGCTGTTGGAAAAACTTTCTGCCATGGAGTAATTCAGAGCTGCTAGAAGATTTCAGTGGTTCCCTCAGAGAGCTTGAACCCACAGTCTGAACAGAAGTCATGAAGTCTTGAAACACTGAAACACTGTTGAAACATAGGAAGACACCTACATTTGGCAGCCAATAAACACCAGCAGGTCCATTCCTGTTTCCACTTTCCCTGGTTTTTGGCATGTTCAGCATTCCAGTGCCATCCCTAACAAACAACCTTCTGCTGCTCAGGTCCCAATAAGCAATGAGGACCTTTGCTACAAGCCCAGTACTACATTTCAACATCTTCATGCACTTTGCTCAGAGGGCAGTGGAGGAACAGATGACATCCCACTGCACATGTTCAATGTAATCCTTGGAAATCATGGGGACACAGAGTCCTGGGACAGAGGTTATTATTGTTCACTGACAGTGCCTGAGAGAATACAAAGTGCTGGGACAGGACACCCCATACCTACGCACAATACTGACTTCTTTTTGTTGAAAGCCTGCCTTAATCTTCTCATTGATGATATTCCAAAACCTAAAATAAATTAATTTATATCAGCAACTTATATTTTCTTTTTTCTTAATCTTTGTTTGACCCTTTCTTTGTTTCTGGGCTTGGGGAAAATACTAGGCAAAAGGAGGGTATTTTAGAAGCAGCATTATGTGCATAGGGTGAGCTATTTTATATTTTATAGGTGATATGCATTCCTGCTATTAGATTTATACTGGGGGATGAGAGAATATAAATGTATTTAATTAATATAAAATTGTATAGAAGCCATCTTCTTACAGCCATAGCCATACTTAGAAGTAAAGTACATTTCCTAATTGTACATTTGTTCTTTCCTTATCTATGAATTGCAAGAAATATATAGGCATTATATATTTAATATATGTACAATAATAATAATGCATAGTCTACACTTCAAAAACCTTTTCTGCTGAAGTTAGCATGCTACTTCTCTGCAGAGGAATAGAAGAGTGGAACATTTCTAAATAAGTATAAAAATTAGTCAGTGAAAGAGGTTAATATCATTTACACTCAGATAAGCTAACATAATGAAATATTCCTATGCTGGTATCTAGACCAACCATGATTAATAGTCTTTAACCAGTCCTTACCAATTTTATCTAGTGATTAAAATTTTAGCTTGTCTTCCATAATAAGTATCAAATATTTTTTCTGTGATTCCCCAGTTGCAGTTATTAATTGTTTATATAATTGCAATTGTAAATGGAATGCTTCAGTGATTCAGTAATTAGGGAGTCTGAATTTGAAATAATTTATTAGGTCTTAATTTATGTGCTGTGAAATCTGTTAGATCATTTGCTAGTCAGTATGTTGTCTAGAATAAAGGCATTTCTACAAAGGGATTTTAGGGTGAGGGTCACCAGTATAATCAGAAACATACTCAGTCTGGCCTCCAGCTAAAGATTATATGCTTTTAAGTGTATTTCTGTTTTGCAAAATGGCCTTTTGAAGACTTAGCCATTTCAACAAAATTCCTTTTCTCTATATAAAAAGAGAAAAAGCAATTATTTTTGCACTGTTGTTTCACTTCCCACTACCACCACCCTGTCCCCTGGATATAGATGACCCAGCTGATCAAGTGTGAGAAGTACACAGTTCTTTGCACTGACCTGTCTGAACCTCTGGAATGAAATCTTCAAAGTTAGAAGCAAAAGTTGGCATGAAGACTAAGCAGGGATTTGATTAAAGATTTGGAGTTACCCACACAATAAATTGAATCAAATTAATTTTTGCCATGTACAAAGGCATACTTATGTTTTCCACACTGTATGGAAGGAAGTGACATCAGCTGGCTTTCAGTGCTAATTTATTGTATTCATCCATACTCTTATTATAATAGAGGATTTGTCAGTATGTTCACTATAAAAAAAAACAGCCAGGACTGGGGCTTTTTTGTTGTCAAGCTCAGCTGTTACAAATGATATTTGACTGAAGCCTCAAAGCTTGTCTGCTTGTACATGATGCTCCAAAATTGAAACCTTACACTTTGAATGTTGTTAGAAATGTACACATAGAGTGGTTTAAGGAAAAACATGGGGCTACTGAATATATTGCTTTGGGCAGGATTTATCTGACAAAATATATGTGTTTATACATCAATATAGACATATGCAGCTGTCTATATCGTAGACTTATGCAGATGTCCATAAGTAGATGTCAGTATTTCAATTAATTACAGACTCTACATAACCAAAGAAGAGAAGTGTGATTCATTTTAATCCAAAGACATCAACTATAAAGTCAGATGTCATAGGCACACCCAAGAGTACCTGTAAGAAGGGAATTAAAGGTGACCAAGTTGCAGTAATATTGAGTGAAGTTAAATGAATTTCACAGGAATGTAGCTTAATGCTTTGAAGGGGCTTCTTTTATCCAAGAGATAAAATATTAGATTTTTAGATTTTTTTCTCCATTGTTAATGACTTTTCATAGTCAAGGAATATATATTCGAGTAATCTTACATATAAATATTTTGTCTCTGGATCTACGACCATGGTCAAGAAACGTGAATATTCAACTTCATTATCTTCAGCGAAAATAAATTTCAAATACAAAACAGGCAAAAGTCTGAGCCTTACACTCCTCTCATATTTTTCTTTCCAAACCTAACTCTTCACATAGTTACAGTCATGACCTATCCAACCTTCCTTTACTCTATTGTGTGTATTCAGCAGAAACTCCTAATGAATAACAACTCTCCATGAATATCAATGGTTCAATAAACTGAAGTGATAAGCAAATTTTTTTTTTTAGAAGTTTTTTTTTCTGGAGCCTGGAGAAAGCTAAAAATAAGTGGAGTGGGTTATTAGGAAGAAAATGCACATTGGAAATAGAGCAGGGTAAATCACAGAGGGAGAAACACAAGTAGTAAACATATGAAGAATAATATTAAATGGGAAACATAAAGAATATGGGAACACATTTAACTGAATTTTATTTGTGCAATTATTTAAAATTTCCCTCAGATGCAATTCAGTTCTTGGATATATTAATAGGATCTGCTGAAACCAGTGGGATAATAATGAAGGGCAGATTTTCTCAAACTAAATGAGATGGTTATAGTGTCAGCACAATCTGCAACCAGTGAACTTTTCTTGTCTAGGAGCTCTAAGATTAGTTCCTAAAAAGATCTCTGAGAAGGCAGGCACAGGAAATACATTAATAAGTACAAAGACAACTGTTCTTCATTTAATCAAAAATTTGCTTTATTAGAATAACTAAAGCAAACCAGAAAAAAAATGTTATTGGGAAGCAGTTGTCAGAAATGTCCTTTAGGAGCTTGTGATTTACAGCTGAATTTTATTCCATGGTTTTACAAATAATTCCTTAAAGATTCATCACTTCTTCATCTGCCAATACATCTCATTTAATGTTACCTTCTCTAAAAATATCTGAGCAAAGTTACCTGCACAATATCAAAAGTCAAAATAACAGTATGGAGTTCCTCAGGACCAACAAAATGCTTATCAGGAGACAAAAATCATGATTATTTCTCTCACATGCTGGCTTTTATTCCCTCCTTGGCTTGCTGCTTCCTGCACTGCTGCTACATTACCTGGATTCCCAGGGGTTTTCTATCTCCCAGCCAATAATCCTCACCAAGGAGGAGGAGGAGGAGGAGGAGGGAGTGTTGCATTTCTGTGAGACTCCTTGCAGTTTGTTGCCACTGAGTGAATTGGAACAATTTGGCTTTGAGGAAGTGATTTATACACACACATCCATCACATATAACCTGCTCTGCTCTGTTAACTCTCTGTTTGATCTCTGGAGGGTTCAGCAGATTAGGGAGGGTCTTCACACAGAGGTTTCTTTAACAACCAATTGCTTAACCTGGCATGACTCCTGTTTGTGCATTTGGATGCCTTAAAGGGGGAAGAATAGGAGGAAAAAATTGTTAACAGGGATCATTATTTACCAGCCCAGGAAACACCAACCATGCTGTTAGAGAGAATAGGCTTCCCATTTCCTTGATTTTATGTTTTAGACAGTGCAGAAAACAGAATTGAGGTTTGCAGTTTGAGCCATTCAAAAATGGTGATCACAATATGTGAATTCTGGCAGCACAAAGTACCACACTAACCAAAGGGCATGAATTTAATTAAATTCATTATTTTATTACATATCCAGCCATAAGCTAGAAACTTGAAAATTACAATCAAGTTTAATGAGATAGTAAATGCAGGCCAAGCAGCCACACTTTTAAAATATTCCAGATTAATGGGTCTCTGTTTACTGTCACCTGTTTGTCTGTTCAGAGTGGGAGAAGGAATTTGATCAAACCAAAGAGTTGATACTATTATGAAACAAAGTTAAAGAACAAAGTCAGAATCATAGAACAATAGGACTATTCTTGTTATTGGTGGGGACTTTTGAGATATTAGCAGCACACAGTTTTGGAAAACATAATCCAGAGTTGCAGCAGGGAGTTTCCATGCAAGCACACTGCACTGTCTCTCTGCACTCTCTTACAGAAAAGGGATATTTGTTACTGAATGATTAAGTTTAGCACTTATTGATATCCTTCAAAACCAAATGACTGGTTTTAAACCAGCAGTGCTCACCATACTTTTACAGTTAACAAACTAGTGAAGGCAGATGAAAATTGCTAATTTCTTGTTGAACTCAAGAACATGGAAGAAAATAGGTAAACATTAGTAATTTTTGGAAATATGTGGAGAAAGTTGGCAGAGCAACTGTCAGGGTTTATTAGTGGCAGCTATGGCAGCAAGAAAAAAATTTGGCAATGATTATTAATATTTATTTCAATAACAAATATAAAGGACAGTGTCCTTTACATTACTTACATTCTGTCATAATATTTGAATGCTTAAATATTATCTATTATTAATGAATAGCAGTGGTCCAATATATCATAAAATCTGCCTACCCCATCCTCTCTAATCCCTCCCCAGAAAGATACCCAGAAAAACAGATGTGCTCTGTAACATGCCCTGATATTTAAATGATAACAGACTATTGAGTGTAAAGCCTTGGAAACTTACCCTCTTTCATATTAATGTTATAATTCAATACTCAGTGGCATTTGCAAATGTGGTGATAACACATGAGAGAGACTGGAGGGAAAGACTAGATTTAGTACTTCGTCGATAAAAAGCAGAAACCTTAAATGTATAAAGGATTTTACTGGCATTCTGATGCTTTTCCTGTAGAATAGTTTCCCATATTTATTTTACCTTTCCTTCTAAGCCTTCTCAAGAAACAATCCCATGGTCAGCTTCCCAAAATGAGCAGTTTCTTTCCCATGATGGTAAGGGTATGAGCACAGCTATGGTCTTATATGATCAAACTAAAGATTCTCCTAATCCAAAAGAAAACAGAAAATTTGTATCCATCAAAATGTTTTTGTTAGCATTAACAACCAGATCCTTGGATATATTTATTATCTATATACAGATATCCATACCCAGATATAATGCTTATCCTTATATCCTTATATTCTTTATATAATTTTGAATTTTCTTCTGTTTTCTATAGTGATGAATTCCAGAATGCTAGCAGCAACATTCAGAACTCCCCTTTACCTTTAGCATCACAACATTCCACCACTGTTCCTCTGATTTTAATCTGTCTCACATGCTATCTGTTGTTCTGTATTATAATTAAAGCAAAGCTCATCTGCCAGGGCTGAGTCTATCTGCACACTACCTGAGACAAGAACTTTATCTGGTAGTACAACACAGAATGAAAAGCTGCAAGTTCATGTAATTTTTTGTGAAAGTAACTTTATTCCTGTGTCAGAAGACATGGAAAGAAAAAGGTTGTGATCTATGATTTCTGTACTTAGTTTATATGTCTTTTACATATTTGTGGGAGATGGAATAACATGTAAGCAGTGGGAGATCAGAATCTTTAAAAGTGGTTTTAACAGTTTTGTAAAAGGAATGTATATTCCCACAAAGGGTTTTTCCCTGGTAGTCTTTGAGCTCATGAAAATCACTGAACACAGTATTTGTTTGTCTATTTGTTTGTTTGCTGCACTGAAATCAAGTTTTCCATGATGATTAACATGAACAGAAGCCTTTGGAGATTTTATTACCAGAATAAGGAATGTCTTCTCTGATCTCCCCTGGAACAGATTTTAGATGTAGCCCCTCAGGAATCAGAGAGTACATAGTAATAAAATAAAGGAGATTATTTTCATTATGAAGTTACCAAAGCCAGATATTGATTTCTGCATTTTCTGGTCATGCATTTCTGGCAAAACATGAACCTTTTATTACCTGTTTTAACCTGACATTCCATAGCAGTTTATAGAAGGATTACCATCAGATGTTGAGCATTAGGATGCATTGACTTCTTAGGTTTAACTGAATGTGCCTCCAGTCTCACCAAAAAGGGACTGGGGTGAAACACTGAAAAGAAGCTGTTAATCCAGCTGGGCAGAAGTACCCAACAGAGAGAGAAATGTACTGCCACAAAGAGATAAAGGATGCTCATAATCTTCTGTCTGCAGCTAGGTACACTCACCATGGACTTGTGCTTTAGAAATTTAGATACAGACAGCATTTATTTTCTATAAAAGATGATATAAGATTTTCCTCTTGTTGTTTGCCAAATGGACACCCACCTTCACCCACAGCCAGCTCACACTGTGTTGAACAGGGGATTGATGCAGAGATGGAAACAATCAAGGGGAGCTGCAAACACAGCAGCCCATTTCAAAAGCATTCCTTTTCCAGGCCATCAGCTGCAGCAGCAGCACAGGAAACCTTCCCTGATTTAACCACTACTGAGCAGCAGTTTGATGGTGTTTATGCATGGCAGGACCCCACCAGAGAGGAGACCTGCAGCTCTGGAGCACCAGAAGTGACATTCAGAGAAAGGGAACAATGGACAATGGAGCTGTTCATGGCACCAGGGCTGTGAGCCCATCAAGCATCCCCTCTATCATGTTTATTGCTCTTTATTCAGCTTTAAAGAGGCTTTTTTACCCTGCACAATTTAACTGATATATATGCTTTGCTGCTATTTTTCTTGTCCAGCAAATGAACATCAGGTTTGACAGACATCAGTGGGTCTAAGGGTTCATGGGTTACATTTATCTTAAAAAAATGCTACAAGGCTTATCCAATGCTTCAGCACAGGCTGTCAAACATGTTTGTCCTCCCCATTACACTAACTACAGCTGTTGTGCCACTGGGCTCTTCGTGTCCCCTTTTCAGCTCTGCTAAGGGTCCCTTATTTTATACTTTCACTGATGCTGGAACCATACAGAGAGAGAAGTCTTATGTGTGGCCTCCAGGTGAGCCTGAAACACCATAAATATGGTGTTTACCTCAAATCTCACCCCCTTTCACTTGTGTCCTCTGACAATGCAGCTCTGGCCCTGGATTTTACAGGGATTGCCATGGCAAATAGACATCAAACACAGGAATAGGGTTTTGCTAGATCCTGTAAGAAAGCAAGGTGGGGAATCTGAAAACCATTATTAGAAGATTAAGATCTGCAAACAAAAAAATCTTAATAGCAGTAGTGAAAATAAAGAAGAATTTCCCAAGGGCTTCCAAAATGCATTAATGAATAGTTTCCCCTGCATGTTCGATTGATGATGATGTCAAAATATTTTCCATTTTAACAGTAACTTAGGTGCTAAAAAGTAGCTCCTAAATGCAGAGTTTGGAGTGTCCAAATGACTTTCTTTAAAGGTTTCAGAGTCAGCTTGTGAAGGAACCTTTAGACCATTAATGCTTATTTTCAATACATCACGAAAATAGAGAAACTGAGGATATTTTAAAAGACAACCTGGATAATTATAGGCTTGTCACACTGACATTGATCCTAAGCAAAAGAGCTGGTGCAGGACTTGATTAGTAAATTAAAGGAGTAAAATGTAATTAATGCCAATCAACATGGGTTTACATCAAGCTAAACTGGCAGGTTTTATGAAGAAATTACAAATCTGGTTAAAAATAGAATCACGGAGAAATTGTATATTTAGATCTCTTTACAGTATTGATTTGGCACTACCTTATTTATCTGTTAATTTATTAAATGAGAAACTATGGTGACAAAAATGTAGCATAGCTCATATAAGTAAAATTATAATGTGACTGACAGGCCTCCAAACACACTGCAAATGGACATACATCACTGAGAATGTAGGGGGTTTTTGGATCCCCACAAGTTATTTATGTCAAAAAAACAGAAAAAAAAACCCAGAGTGGTACAAGCCACCCTGGAGGCTTAGAGTTGAGCAGAAGTCACAGGAATGATGTTAGGATTAGAAAACTTACTTCTTTGTGAAGTACTTGAGCACTCAGTAAAATAACTTTTGACAAAGAAATCAAAGGCATGACTGCAGGTACTTATATCTTAGGTATTTATTTAAGGACAAAATTTCATCATAGACAGCTTTTCAGTCCAGGTGAAGATGAAGTTTCCATTTCTATGATCTTAGGCTAGAAAGGTTAGACCAGCAATTTGATAAAACTCAAAAAATAACTTAGAATAACTTACTGTTTATTGATTTTTTCCTTTGCTCTCTGGCCTCTGCCTTAACCAATGAACCTTTAACTCTACTCTGCACAGTTGTGCTGGGAGGTGAACATGTTCTCTCCCAAAACTAGTTTAGAGCTGATTAATGTGGTGTAATCTCTTGTGACATGGCAGAAAAGGATTTTAAAGCTCATAGGCAGAAGACAGGATGTGCTTTTCATTCTTCTGTACCTCGGGTAATGCTCTAAGCACCCATCTACAGGGCAAAAGCTGTCACTGGTGATGATGCCACTTTTTTGATGAGAAAGGAAAGAATGTCACTACATTTGATGTGGAACACAGTTATCTGAGAATACCCCCATCAGCCATGTTCTAAAAGTATTTGCAGGCAATTTAAACAGAGAAAACAGGATTATTTTAGCTTGTGGTCCTTGAATATGCACTGAACAGACCCCAGCTTCTCCCCTGTCCTATTGATCCACTTTTGGTTACTTCCTGAAGGAAAACTTCAGGCTCCTGAAATCTGTGCAGTTCAGTAAGGAAATTATTGCAGAACTGAGACAGCTTTGGACTTAGCATCTGAAAAAATGGACATCAGGAATTCAACTTCAAATCAAGATGCACTTCCCTGCTGTTTGAGGTCTTGTTCAGAATCCTTCATGTGCCATCATGGGTGCAATTTTTACCTTGTAATCAATTAATAAATATTCTTGGAAGAAAATAAATTATTAAAATAAACACATATGTCTTTTCATACAGATTTGAACATTGTCCTCTCTGATTACCATGATTTTCAAAAAAAGGAGCATATAATAAAAATAAATATGCATTAATACAATGATCTACAATTTTGCATCACTACATAAATATACTCATATCCAGTAGGTAACTTTCCATAAATCTGAAAATGAAAATTTTAAATCTATATTTTCAGTTTTCTCTTAAAAAAAAAGTTAAACTTCTCAATCAGAACTTAAATATAGTTCTTCCTACATCAGTGCAAATTTAGACAGAGCAGAAAATCCAGTAGAAAACTCAGCAGGGGTCTTGAAAATCTTGAAGAATATCATATAGAACAGAATTTCCTACCTGAGCTTCACAAATTTTTGCTTTTGTATTTTACTTAGACCCTTGGCTTTATTTAAATGGGTTTTTTTGATTGCATTTATGAAATATTGAAGTTTAATATATACAGTATCATTATCCTACATTGTGAAAAACATAAAAGTATATGACAGTAATAGGTTCCTTGACACACAAGAGGATTAATGCATATGAATTGAATTTTTCTGTGGTCTATGAACTCACATTTCATGGAGACACCAAATTTATAGATGGAGAAAATCCCTCATTCAGTTTGAACTTCATAGAAGTTTAACATAGAAACATGAGGGATGTGTGCTCCAAGAATCACCTTTGCAAATTAAATTTCAAGACAGAGATCATTAGAGAGTATACTTGCACGAGTGATTATTTTTTAAATAATGGTACAATTTTATTTAGCACATAAGAGTTTGGTATTTTCTCTCTTGCTTCAGAAAGCTAAGTTGCAGTGTATGTTACAGAAAAAAAGCTTTTTTAAAAAATGTTTAACATAGAAAGCAATGTAAGCTAAAGGATGACCATTTTTGTCAATAGAAAATCAGTATCTTCTAGGCTTGTATGACTCAAAACTTCAACTAAAAATGTGCTGCTAAAGACAAAAGCATTTAAAATCTATTATCAGAAGCATTTTTCAGTAAATTCCCTGTATTTGTATAAAAAACCCCAGTACATAGCACCATTATCACACAGCTTTTTTGGGGTACCTCCATGACCCCAATGCCACCCATCTATAAGGCAGAGTGGCACACAAAGACTTCTTAAAATATGACCATCCAGACTGCTGCTCTCTTTTTGAAGTAAATTTTTGAATAGTTATTTCTGAATTTTTCTCCAGTACTTATGTAGAAAGTCAGCTGGATTCCAGTAGTCATGTTGTTCCACTGCTGTCTTTCAGTATGTCAAAGAGTAGGGTTTTATTTGTCTACAAATCCTCAGCTGAGTATTCCTTAGTTGATTTTGATCAAATAATATGACAGCAAAGGAATGTTGAGGCAAACTAAACTATCCAAAGGCAATTTAAAAAAATTTCCATTTTGAAACATTTGCAAACGTGTATGGGTATAATTAAAAATCACACCCAGAACAGCAGAAAACAAGAGCAGAAAATGGTGCCTGAAGAAGAGCAGGGGCTATAACTCTCTGAGGGTCCCTCTCACAGACAGGCTGCCATGTCACCCCCAGGTGACACACAGGAGAGTCAAGCATGTGAACTACCTGGGAGTCTGCACTCTTCTCTAGGGGTGTTATCCATGCTCACTTTGTTAATACAAATCAGCATTCCCTCAAATTCAGCCCACCCATCCAGGAGACTGTTTGGCATAAGGCATGACTGGTGCTGGTCAGACCCATCCAGGCTGGTCTCTTGTTCCTGACCTGCCAGTCTGGACACACAATAAAACACCACTTGCTCTGCCCTCAACTGCTGCTTCTGAACCAAAGGAAAAGCTGGAAAGGGACTTTTTACAGGGATGTGTACTGATGGGACCAAGGAACATGGCATTGAACTGAAAGGGGGAAGGTTTAGATTACATATCAGGAAGAAATTATTTATGGCACAGGTTGCCCAGAGAAGTTGTGCATGCCCATCCCTGATGTCTTCAGGGCCAGGCTGGATGTAGCTCTGAGCAATCTGGTCTAGGGGAAGGCGTCCCTGCCCAAGGCAGGGCATTAGAACTAGATGATGTTTAAGGTTCTTTCCAACCCAAATCTTTCTATGAATCTGTGAAAGTATGCAAAACAGAAAATAAACAAATAAGTAAATCAAACTTGCAACCTTTTTCTAGACCTTTTCAAAGTACAAACTGTGCCAATCTGCTGTAAGAGAAAGTATAAACCAAAACACAGTCCCTAGCCTAGTCCTTGGCTGTGTGACAGAGCACTCCTTAGCACAAGAGGGAGTTTAAAACTGAGTCTTTCAAACAGCAAAACCACACACAGAGCCGGCCAACTAACCTGCAATTTTGGTATTCCCACAAGTTCTTGTCAGTGTGCACAAGTAGTGTTATCACCTATAATTGACTAGAGGACTTCAATTATGCTGGTAAATTTAGCAATAATTACACATCTTTGCCAGCATTCAGGAATTACCTCTCAGGGCACAGAATCTGTTTATGCTCACTTCCAACACATTCAGCCCTCACGTGTTTGCTCAGCTACATGGATTCAACCAACCATAACGATCTCATTCCTCACATAAAGGGCTGTGCTCCAGGAAACAGTACCTCAAACCACACCTTGATTTCTCAAGGAAACCAGTGTTTCCTAACTAAAGGACAATTTATCACAGAAAAAAAAAAAAAGCACCTTTCTCCTCCTGACACAGCAGAACTTAGGAAAAAAATTTTCACTGGCATAGGAAATGAATTTTGTGGTGGATAGAGGGGATGGTCAGAGAAATCCAGGATCATCTTAAACTTGTTCCTTTCTTCATAATGCTCATTATTTCTCAACCTCAACCTCAACCTTTCTGTTTGCTCCTTCAAAATAATGAAGCCAATGAGCCCAAGAGTTCATATAATTCCCTTCTGGGAGAGCAGTGAGGAAAATGAGCCATTCCTGACAGGTATCATCAGATGCCATCACTTTAGGAAAGCTCTCATCTACCACAGTGGCAAAACAAGAAAAATAAACCAGTCTGTGCCATGTGATTCACCATTTTTTCCCCAGCCAAATGTAGAATGATTAACAGCACCATAATTTTGCCCCTTCGTAGGTCTCATGCTAGCAAGAGTTCTGGGAGGAATGTTGTCCTGTTGTGCCCTCCCACCTTACCTGGCAGATATCTTTGGTCTTCCCCTTGTGCTCATCCCCTAAACCACAGGTAAGGGAAAGCAACAACACAGCACCTGGCACAGACAGGTGAACCAAGAATGTGATGCATCTTGCAAAGGGAAGGCTGAAATAGGGTCAGTTCATAAAAAAAGACAGTGCTTACTTGTGACACACAGATGGTGTAGGCAGAACTCCAGGTAAAAATTCTTCACATCACTGTAACAGACCAAGTCTCAGACAGGCTATCCTTGCCCACTGCTATCTTCCCCCTTCAGTTTTCTTCTTGTTAAAGGAACAGAATAAATTATTAAAACTAAGGCAAATTCCTGACATTGGTCCTATAAAATACTTATACATATATAATCCTTTTTAATATAAAAACTTTGCAGAATAAAACCTTTATAAAGTCTGTATGGCAAACAAAACAAAGTACTTGTGAGACACAAAAAAACCCAAACAAAACAAACATTTAACAATATAACTAAGATAAGCCAAGAACACATGTAATACTGGAAATTGTTTCTCACAGCAGCAGCACCTCTGGAAATTAACTCCTTTAAAACTTCCTTTCCTTACATCAAACACTTGTCAGGAGTGCTGTGGGTGCTCTCTTAAGAAACAACCACCTCTGCAAGACCTAATTTCTGTCTGAAGGTTAATTAGTTTAATGCAGGAAATAGTCTAGTGGAGTTGGGGATTTCTTCTTCAAATAAATGAGCTAGAGGCTTGAGTTTGGTAAGCATTATCTGAGAAATTGTGGCTGTTGGATGTGACGCCTTGAACAACAGAGCATCACTATACAAAAGGAGAGACAATAGCATTCCACAAGTTCTACCTGAGTTGGCAATTTGTTAAGTTTTTTATTAAACACTTAAAGACACTGGAATAGCCTCATTTGGGGGTGGAATTGCTTCCTGCTTGCTTTTGTTGTTCAGTACAAACCTAATGTGAACCAGAACATAGCTGGAGTTGGGATTTGTGAATTAGCTGCAGAGATTGACATCTTGTTGAAACACAGATGCTTCAGTGAGAGGATTTTTCATCATATCAAACCACATTATTTTAATTTGCCTTTGACAATAGTAGTATGCAAGAGAGTAAAGAGAATTTGTATTTGCTGCATATTGATTTGCATAGTCAAGATTATCGCATAGATATAAGATTGTAAGACCCTGATCTCTGAAGATCATAACCTTAAAACCATGGTGCACTTGGGCACCACAAACCTAATTACCCCAAGCCATGTCACTTATGGAAACACTTATATAGAAGATTATTTTCAAGCTGGCAATTTAGGTCTCAATCAGGAATTGATTTGCATTCCTTCTTTAATTTATGGAGTTTGCATTTCTTCCTTATATTACCTGATACATTTTCTCCCTAGCCCATGGTTGATTTCCAAGAGCTGTAAACCAAAAGCCACCATGGAAACAATCCTGTTGATATAGGGAATAAAAGTTAACTCACTTTTCATCAGTAGGGTAACAGGAGAGGCAATCCAGGAGACCCTGGATGCACACAGGGTCTAACAAGTAGAAAGGTCACTGTATTGGATGCCTTACAAAAACAGAGACAACTTTAAGGGGGTATTATATAGGCTTGATGAAAATATTTCATATACAAACCCGTATTTTCTGATTGTTTCAGTAGCCTGTGCAGTGTTTACTTGGACAGTTTCCCAGGGATTTCCTGCTTTTTTAAGGAGACCACATCCTGAAGCACAGCATTTACACGAGTTACCTACATGACAAATGAGATAAGTAAAACACATGGAGGAAGCCTCTGATACCACAGGCATCATTCAGGAGAAACCCCAGGTTTAATATGGAAAGATTAACAGCAAGATTTTTCCCCCTTTTGTTATAAAGACTATTTTTAACCCATCAGGAAAAGCTGTTTGAACATACATACCAGAAAAGCTAAATCTTACCAAGAAAATGCAGAAAAAATAGATATACTTACCATATACTAAGCACTACTTAGTTTACTTAGTTTTAGAGACTTGGAGTAAATGCATGTTTAAATGCATATTTACTTGGAGTAAATGTAGTTTAAAGCATCACCTGGCAACAATGGCTGTTGGCAAAAATCCTAACTAAAGTTTGGGCTGCTGACAGAAAACTACAGGTGACTTTAGACTATTTTACAATTTTTAAACTGAATTTAAATTCTGTTCTCACTGTTCTAGGCCACTAGAAATATCACAAAAGATCAGTGCTTAGGGGTGAATAGACTATCTTTTTTTAAAACTTACTTCATTTTAACCATTTCAGCCAAACACAGCTTAAATTCTTGTTATAAGGAAGAGCAATGCAAATTTGTGGGGTTTTTTCCTTTAAAAAAGCTTAAGACTCAATATAAACCCCTCAAACCTATTACTGCATTTGGTACAGGGCTGGTTAAAGCATAACTGCATATACTGTATACTAACAAATCTCTACTTCCTATTTTGGATCACTTCATTAAAAATACCATTATTTTTTAGTGGAACTGCAATAATCAAAGAACAAACACAAAAGTTTTTTTAGTATAACAGAACAGAACAGAACAGAATACATTGCTTAAAACCTAAATAACAGAGCAGGTACTTCTAATACTGATACATACCAAAGACTCAGAAATGACACCTAAAGCAATTTGGATGTAATTTCCATTATTATTTTGTTATCCTACATGATATTCTTCATTACTCATACAATAAGTTGAACTAATACTAACACAATTACAGCTCTGGTTAAAAGGATGCTGGTTCCCATCAAGGCATCTGTGGAAGGATTGGTTTTAATTGACACCATCCATATCCTCTATGAGTTTTGTGTATTGAAACAATCAACAAACTTTCTTCTAAGTTACCACTGGACAATTCCACAACATTTTAGTGCTCTCCAAAGACAGCAAACTGAAGAGGCAACACAGTTTAGAAAATGTAACTACTATGACGTTTCTGTATGTGTTAGAATTTTTTAATTCAACTCTATTTTACACAGAGGATGGTTTAACTTGTCTAAATACAAGCTCTTCATGCTCTTTAGACAGGGTACCTGAATTTTCTGTCCAGCACTGGCAGGTCCAACACAACACCTACAGAAAGGAGACCTGTAATTTCTGGAGTGGCAAGATTACCCTTTCACCCACAACAGAATTAGCTCAATGTGAGCTGAATCTGAATTCCGGCAATCTGTTCTCCATGTATTCCGTTAGCTGTTTGTATCTTTAATTTGTCTGCTAAGTATTAAATAAAGAAAATCCCTTCAGGACAAGAGAAATTTTCTGCCATCCATCCTAGGCACTCCAGCAAGCAGCAGTGCTCAGCAGTCATGGGACATGCTTCATGAATGTACTTTTATGTTCTCCCATAATAACAGCCATTATGAAAAAGACTAATTCATTCACATGCTAAGTATCTTGAAACAGCATTTATCATATTACTGCTGCAAAGATATTATGACAATTCTTGCCAGTCTTGGCTGACATTCAGCAGATTGCTATGTTTCTTTACCTCAGTTTTTCCATCTGTGATCTGGATACATTTGTGAGAAACCAAGAGATATAGACAAAAATCACTGCAAGAAGCACAGTGAGTTTTAGGCAAATTTTAGTAATAAGTGATAAAGACCCTGCTCATCATTCACTAAATGCATTATTTACTGCAACAAGTAGCACCTCTGAAAAGTAGCAACTTTTTGCTTTTAAGCAAGGTGTGAAAAAAGTATTATTGTAGAGAACAACTTACACAAGACAGGTTTTGATCTCCCTCACCCCTTGTATAACTTCATTTTGCCAACAGGCAAGAGGTGGTGTAATTGCAGTGATAAAGGTTTTATCAGAATGTCCCCACTGTTACACTTTTCCCTAGCTACAGAAGTGCAAGGCAGCGGGCTACACACTTCTAGGTAAAGTTCATCCTTTGAATCTTCCACCCATTTTTCCTCTTCCTTACATACACCTAATCTATTTGAGATGCAGCTATTTTGCTAACTGGCTTAAGCAGGAGCCCAGCTTACTGCATTATATGGATTCACATATGGCAGTGACCACAGGCCAATTACCTCTTCAAATAGACCAGGCACGTTTATTTGTATGTGTGATTCCATAAACATGAGAAGACTGAAGTACAAGTCTGTGTTGCCAGCAGCAATTTTGTCTGCTTTCACAGTAGCAAAACAGAACCATACTAAAAGCACAAGAGACCAGCAAACTCCTCCTGCCTTTGGAGCTTGCTAAAAGGGGGCCCCAGCTCAGTAGTTTGGACACTGAGTGGCAAACACCATCTGTATCCTTTTCCCTTCCATAAAAGGAACCTTTATAGGAGTGTAAAAGAAAACAAAGAAAGATTACTACCAGTATTATAAATGAATAGTTAATCATCCAATAAGAATGTGAGTTCTCTCAAAGACATTGTGTTAAAGCAAATTAGTCAAAAATACAAAGCTATTGAACCAGGGTGCTCCAATAAGCAAGTGATAAACTCAAAAAACCAAACAAAAATATCTTCTTAAGCCTAATTTTTAGCTGTTATTAAAATACAACTAGAAAAATAAGGTTAAAGCTAGAATTTATATTTTGTCCATTTTACTCAGGCTAATCTTCAATTTCCCATATTCCTTGCTTTTGGTCAGAAAAGCTGAAGCACAGCAAGAATGCCTACATGGGATTTGCTTACACAATTTTAAAGCCAGTAAATTGCAACAAATATTGCCAGAGGCACTTGTGACAGCCTATTTCTTGGTTCTGTTTTCAGTTTGTGAGCACTAGAAGTCAACACTGAGAAGAAAAATAAACCCAGTTTGGACATGTACAGTAGCAAGAATTAGCTTTGCACCCAGACAAGGAAGAAGCCCTTTAAAGCAGAAGTTAGTGGATTAACAATCCGAACAGCTCACACTGCATGTTTATTCAAGCAGCTACAAGAAGTCAGGCAGTGAAGCAAGGACCTTTCATTGTGAGTTTATGTTCCACACAAACAGCCCTAACAGCTTTAAGTTCTTTTTTTTGTTTAGGAGTTTGTTTGTTTCTAAAGAAAAAAAAATCGGGAGACTGTAATTGACCCAGTTGGAAGCAGCAGGCTGGTGAAGGAAGGGATTTACGTGAGACATGAGCACCACCACGAGGCGGGCACTGCTCAGCCAAGGAAGCACCTTTGGAAAAATCATCCTGGACACAGCACATGTGCCAACAACCTACAGGCACATCCACCTTTAGAGATTCAGACAAAAATTGGGTAACTTGATTTCTACCAGGGAGTATTTGTTTTTCCAATCACTTGGAGCATTCCCATGACATGTACAACACCACCTGATGCTGAAAAGTTTTTTCTTAAGTATCTCTTGACTTTTGACATCCAGTACAAAAACATCTTCATAGCTTGACTGGTGTGAAAGCAAGTCAGTGCTTGGTTTAAGAGAGGCAGTTAAATTTTTTAACTGGAATCATGCCAGTCTATCTAGATATGGCTTATCACATCCTGTAACTAGGTGTAAAGGCATGTTCATTCCCAAATAAAAATAACAAAAGGTAGGGAACAGCATATTGGGGAAAATTGTCTCAACCTTATTTGGTGTACTTCCATTCAACTTTTTATTTTATTTTGCTTTTTAATTTTTTAATTTGTTTTTTTGGTTTACATAGCCATACTTGCTTTCTGAAAAAACATCAGGTTTTCCAGTAAGTCGATCTTAGTGATTTAAGACAGCAGTAACTGGAAGTAATATAAAAACCCCAGACCAGATCCCTCAAAACAATTGCTAGTTTATATGCCATCTGATCTAAATACTTTTCCTAGAGATTCTGGTTACAGCAGTGGGGATTTCCTGCCACTTAGCACAAGGTACAGTTAAGTTCTGGACATCTCACACAACCTTTGAAGTCTCTCAACCAGAAACTGCCTCCTACCTTTCTGCTACTGCATTTGCATATAAGCAAAACACTTCTGAAAGCAAGGCCATTGTAGTAATTTCACCTCCAGTACCAAGAAAATACAAATTTCAGATAACAATTGGCATGCCTAGGTTATATGCCTAAAGTAATTTTCATTTTTAACATTTTTTTTCAGCCCAGATTAGTCATGACTTATAATTATTCACTGATGTTTGGATACCCAACAGCAAATCTTTAAAGATATCAGAACTTGGGGAACATGCAGCAAATTTATAATGTCACATTTCAACAAAAAGAACAACATTCCTAACATTTTGATTCTGTATATCCACCATTTCCCCGTGATTTAAAAATACTTCCCAAGGTGTATGTCTAAACTAGATGAAACTGATTTTAATCTCAGCTTCAATAGGCAAACATGAATAATATTATTCCTTCTGGATCTAAATTATTTTAAGCATTGCAATAAATTAATTTTGATTGACTTAGGGTTGATAGGTTTCATTACTTTTTTCTGACAAGACTAATACAACCCATGATAGAACTTCTCTTCCCAAGTTCTAATAAGCATCCCATGTAACCTCCCCTTTCCCTGGGATCAAGTAGTATCACAAATTGCTGTAAATGCAATACTTTTATTTAAATGAATGAGAAATCCATGGTTTTTATTACAATTCCTGGGTCTCTCAGTTTGCCCTCTCCAGGTAACACTACAAAAAATTATTTGCTTAACCTGAGTTTAAATTGATTGTCACTGGTTTTTTCAAGGGGATGGAACGCTCGCTCTGTGAAAAGAAGACTTCATAAAGATGGTAAAAGTTTACTTGGGTTTGTGGTTGTCTGGCATTCCCAATGACCTGAGATATTTGGATGACAATTTGCAGGGAGAGTTGCTGAAATTTCTAATTAGAAGAGTCACTAGAGAAAAAAAAGCTAAAAATAAATTCTAAACCAGACAGCAGTAGCTTCCTCTGAACAAATTCAACCTATCTGAAAGCTGTACAAGAGGCATTAAATGCTTCAACCCACACTGCTGCATGAAAAAGCTTTTCCTGCAGTTTTATGAAATGCTTTGATACTCACATGGTACTCCCCTATGAATTCAAGAGTACTGTAGAAATCTCTGTAATGGTATTGCTACAATACTTTACAATCCATTCCAGAATTTTAAGAACCCTTAACCTTAAGAAGTCTAGAATTACAGAACCAAAATGCAGTTATCAGCCTACATGTAGGGGTTTAGGATAACAAAGAGCTTCAAATACATACTTGAGATCTAGGCTTTTTTCTTATTTAGTATCTTCAATGTGAGCAGCTGTCTGAATGAATACGAATCTATCTTTAGTCAGCCCAGCATTAAAAATTTACAGTACACAAATAATGATATGATTTTAAATATAAATAAATAGAAATATAAAACTTTCCTCCCGTATTTGCCTAATTACTCTTGTTCTTTCAAAAAATTAACAAACCATGCAAAGAATGATTCTGCAAATTAATCTTTAAGGCAAAAAAACCAAACAAAACCATTTCATCTTTGACTAGTTTTATTTTATTAGGAGAACAGCTAACTCAAAGTTAACAGTGCTGAACACTCTCTTCCTCATGCAAGAAGTGTATTTAGTTTTAATTGCATTCTAACTACCTCTACTCTGAAACAGTGTGGGATTTTTGTATTTGCAGGGCAGAGCATTTATTAACTCAAGCCTTCTCTCCATTGTGGCACAATCAGAATGTTCTGAACAGCTGGTTAGGAAGATAGCCAAGATGCAAGAAAGATGTCTGAGCCTCCTTTTCAAGGGCAGCCAACTCTTGTACTGTGGGTGCCAGAATATCCACATGGCCCTTATACAGTCCACCTGCCAAGAGAGACACAATATAAATTATGTTTTCAAAGCCATTTTTCAGCAGAATGAACAATGCCCAGCCACAGTCATTCAGAAAGTTGATTACTTTGTTTTTAAAAATGCACAAACAAACCAAAACAGGTATGCACATACTCTTGTCACTTGCAACCCACAGGCTGCATATAACAAATGCAGAAGATAGCACAGGACTAGCAGCTTTTTATAATTTTTTTATAATCTATTATTTGTTTACTTATAATCTATTATCTGTAGTTACACAGGGGACAACCAGGTAAGTGAGCACTGCATAGCAAGGGAACGTGAGAGTAGTTCATTCTTACCGCCCAGAGCTCTTTTCTGCCCATAGGTAACTTTCCCATCAAAATCATCCACTGGTACTTTTATGTCTGGTTCAACTTGGGTAATAGTGCAGTTTAAGTGTTCTTCAATCTCCCCCAGCAACTAACAGAAAAAAACACAAGAAGTTTTTAAGTACTCTTATGGTCCAAGACTAGTCAAACTAGTGCTCTGAACAGTCACATTTGAGCAGTTTGAACAGGATGGTACAGAAAACAATTTGGTCACAGATACAGAAGACTAACACATTTTTATTAGCTCAGATTATACAAGTTCCTTTCCAATTTCAGTATGGCTTTACCCTACCTAGAAATCTTTATTTCATACACTACCCTACTGTATGATTTGAGGCTACTTTGTAATAAAGAGCTCATAGTCCAAGCTTGTTTTACCACAGATGAGGTGTATTTCCCCTTCTTTTTCAGAGTAAGAGGGGAAGTATTGCTTTTTAACATGCATTCATAGCTGGTATACAAATCCCAATGAAAACCTACTTAAGTAGGTTCCCAGGTTAGAGAAACAGCAGTTTTAAGTGACAGTTTTGCAACAAAGAATCTAAACAGAAGTGTATAACTAACACCCTCTAAATCTTAACAGAATTTGATTAGGAAGACTATCAGGAAGCTGAAAGTATGACTCCAACAAAATTGGCTGGGAATATTATAATAAGCTTTTATAATTACAGAACTTGCAGAACATATAACTTGAAAAGTTTTCTAATTTCTTCTTTAAATGGTATCAAAGGTTATAAACACCTTAACATTAGCTTTGTACTTCAACTGCACAGGTGAAACAAGAACTTCATTCCTGAGTCTTTTAGAGGAATTAGGGAACATTTAAGCAAAATGCTTACCTGCATCTCATTGTACCATATGGTACAACCTCCTTCTTCCTTCAGTCTAGTGTTGTAACATCCTTTTCCACGACTACTGCATACATGATACCAAACCTACAAATAATGCAAAACAACTTCTAAACTTTGGGAAATAGAGTTTAGTACATTTATTTTGACTAATTTTAGAATGAAAAAGAATTCAGAATCTGTTTAAGTTCTCCTTCAGTTAAGCATGGACAAACAAGCAGTTTTTCAGTGCAGGATAAGAAGGGCAGATAGCAGGTGTGGACAGAACTTCAGTAAATAATGTCTGTTCATCTTTGTATTGAAGTATAATTACCTTTTCTTTCTCTTTTGCCACAAGGGAGATTGCCAAACCCATCCTGAAATATTAGAGAACAGAGGGAAAAATGTATTTCAGTAACTATTGCCAACTAGTGAAACAACAACAAAAAAAAAGAAAAAAAAATCAAGAAAACCTGGTGACTGCTCTGGACACACACATACCTCTCAGCTCTGCCGACTCTCCCGATTCGATGAACATAGTTCTGTTTTTCATCAGGGAGTGTCACATTGATAACTGTGTAAGACAGACACAGTCCACAGAGAACACCAGAATTTTTTTTAAAATATATGAGCTAAGGTCAGAGATCAGATACAAAATATAATTTTGATTGCTGGAATTCCTCTCCTTACCCTATGTACATATTTTATAGTCTATTACAACAGTTACAGGTGTAACCTGCAATACCTGCAATAAAGGCTCCTACTCTCCAACTGCTTTCTCCCTGATTACGTTTTGGCGAGAATGGAAAACCAAATTTCCAAAAATGCAGAAAATCATCAGGCATTTGAGAACTTATGGCGAATAATGAAATTAAATATTGCCTAGTTTAAGCTCTTAAAAATTTAAGTTTAATCTCTTAAAAATATATGACCTAGAGCATAATTATTTTGACTAGTGGACAGGATTGCAAATATATTGAAGCTCCAATGCAATTCAATAGCTTAAGTTTAAAGAACTGTCTTACCATATGGAACACCGTGAATATCAATTCCTCTAGCAGCAACATCTGTGCAGATCAAGAAACGGACATCTCCTCTCTGCAAAAACAGAGCTGAAATGACCTCCTGTGCCAAATACAGCAAGCAAAATCCCAAGCAATGAAACCATAATCCTCTGCACCTATTTCACCTTGAAGTCTCTGTACATTTAGGAACACTTCAAATAAAGCATGAATAGCTTGGTGAATTTACATCCTTATTTCTTTCTCCAGCACCGTAAGGCAAGCAAAAATCAACAAACGGCTTAAACAAAACTAAACTGTAATATTTTAACATTTTTTAAAAAGTAATCAAGTATAATTGTTATAGAGTTTCAAAGTAAGCCACTATCTTCTGAATTCACACTCACAAAGGTCATACTGACTACCAGTAGAGACTTCCACCAACAGAAAATGTGCCTCACAATTTCAGGAAGTGGGACATAGAGCATCTGAGTGCAATTTAATTTAAATGGAGTAGTAGAAACACAAATTAACATATTGATTCAGGTATTGGGAGGTGAGGAAAAAGACTTCAAGAATCTGCTGCATCACCTTAAATCTTTCCAGGTTTTGCTTTCTTTCTTGAGGTTTTCTATCACCATGCAGACAGACACATGAGAATTGATGTCCTTTCCTATCAGGGCCTGAAAGAATTTATATGCATGAATAACATCACATGTAAGCTACAACACAGAATCATACAAAACTGGAAAAAAAAATCATGGGAAAAAAATTTCACAGGCATTGGGATAGAAAAAATACAAGACAAGTAGTTAAACACCCTTTCTCCCTCCTCCCCAGAACATGTCTGTGCAGGTATTTCTCCTTAATTCTTCCTGTTTTAATTCCTCATTTCTTCAAATGTCTGTCTTCACCTTTCTCCTCACACATCCCTTTCATTGCTCCCATGTTTTCTTTCACATTCCTCCTTCTATGTCCCATTATGTGTGAGTATTTCTTCCCATGTCTCTTGCGCTTACCAACTATCAATTTTACTAGTATGTTTCAGCAGAGTAACCATGTATCTTCTCATTGGTTCAAGTTTTGTGCATGATGGGTTTCCATCCATTTCAGAACTGTCTGGAACAGGTACAAGACAGTTCATTGACTTCTTTCACAAAGGGCACCCTAGCAGCTGCCTGCTACAAAACCCAGAATTTTATGCCCAGTCAGTACGTAAAAAAAATGAAGCACAGTTTTATTTGTGCTGCATCCCAGTACTGGTGACCTCTATCATACAAATTTGGTGTTGAAAAAACACAAAAGTGAGAAAAGTGAGCAGAGTAAGGCTGACATGAAAGCATTACCTCCACCCTGCTGGATAAAGTACTGCTCCATATTATCACAATCTATTTTAGTCCTGCAGAAAATAATGGCTTGATCCATCTTGTGCTCTTTGATTGCCCGAACAGTGTATTCTCCTTTTAGAATTTTAATAGCTTCAGACCACATTTCTAAATAAAAATAAAGAAGTTATTTCACTCAAATTTTTTAAAAAACATTAAGAACCTTTGATCTGCATATCTTTGAATTTCTCTAGCCTTCAAGCAGACAGCTAAACTTTTATCATTAGAACAAGTAAACTAAACCTTCAGTTTCTACCTCTCCCCTCCATGCTACAAGGTGATATAGCACAGAAAAGAACAAAAACACTCAGAAGTTTCATATACATAGCAACAAACACTTGTCTACAAATCTGCAAAATATTTATTCAAGTCTCTTTCCCACTCCCCAGTTACAGAAAGTCATTTCTCTTCAAGACTATGAGAATGTAGAAATAAAATTTCGGAGGAATGTGACTCAAGGCCAGTATCTACTACAATTTACCTTTCCTTCAAAACATTTACAAAAATTTAGCAAACAATTTGCTCATTACCTGGAGTGTTAGCACCAGGTCTTGTATTGTCTTTTGCATGTACTTCATCAGTCTAGGAAAAAAACAAACAAAAAAGCCCCCCAAGTCAGTAGTCCATTCTTCACAGCAAAATACTTAACTCCATTAACTTACAACTAGGAAGAAATGAAAACTGAAAAGTAGTCTTAGCATTCTGTTCTCCCACCAGTCATGTTTACCTACCATTAGCTAAAGGAAAGTCTTGTGTTTAAGCACACAAAACTTATTAATAAAAAAGGGCAATAAAAGTATTTATGTAGACACTGGATAGGAAACACCTTTGAACAAAGTAAAGAATTGAGAACACCCAAACAAACCTGAATAAAAATATATTGTAAAATATGGTTAAATCATATAAGCAGTAGTTCCTTGTCTCTTCCCCTATGCTAGGCTGAATCAGATATAAACTTAAAATCCTAAAGAACTAAACTCATACTAAAACTTAATGAAAAGGTATCAACATGTGACAAACAGAGGTTCCAAAGACAAAGAGGGATTAAGAAAACCTATAAACTTGTAACTGTGTCAGCATTGCCAAGAACAAAATATGGTTCCAGGTTATCCAGAATTTGAATACTAAATACTTGAACCTTCTCACATGAATAGGTGTCAGGTGAATGTAGAATCTGGAGTCTCAAATGAAGGTCTGATATGAAATCCATTCCTGCAAGAACTGCTCATCTCACATGGGTTGGAGACAGAATTACCTTACAGAATGATCCACCTTGGCAGGTTTATTTCCTCCTGCCAAGTCAGGAAAGAGGTACTAAGCACAGTGAGGCCATGGACCATTAGCTGTGAAATGACTGAAAAAGCACAGTACCATTGTTCTCTAGTGCAAATCAGACTGTTACTCTATCAAGCTCTTCTTCAGCTGTGTTTGTAACACTGAGCTGTTCAGAAACAGTGTTATGACATCACTGATAGGTGCTCATTTCAGATAAAGCTGTTTATAGTCAGCAAAGATCCTGCAACATTAGGCCCCTGTTCTGAAGGTAAAATAAGCAAAAAAATGGACAAATAACCTCTATTTTCACTTACTCTGATATGATTCTTGCCGAGCCGTTCCCAGAGTTTATCAGCTTTTGGATTCACAGGCACAACTACGTGGTGTACAGTTTCAGGGACAGAATCTTCTCCTTTCAAATCAACCCAGGTAGGAAAATGCATGATTTTCTCTGACAGTTTTTTTACATCAAAAGAATGCAGTGTTGCAGAGCACACAATCACCTGAGGAGAGTCATATGGATACTACTGAAGACAAGATCCTCTTAGTATAAAAAGGTGGGAGTAGAACTGGATGAATGTTATGTAGCTGAATAGCATAATGTAACACAACAGAGAGTTTGGACTTCCTCATCACAGGAATCACTCAGTTGGCAAGAGTCAGGACACAAAATAAGTTGCTTAACTATTCTCTTACAAAGGCCCAATAAATTAGTAGGAAGAATGCAAAACTATCAAAAGTGTATGAATCAGGATTATTAACGCGTTAGAAATCAAAGTATGTATCTAGTCATGTTTGTTATATTTATATATAAATAATTCAAATTAAACTGTAAACTGCTGAACATGAGGCCTTCAACATCTAGAATACTAAAAATATATTACAGGCAATTACTGAATTCACTGAACACATGCTAGTTTTGGACAAAAGCTTCAGCAAACTCCACTTCAAAGAAGCATGCTCCATGCCAAATAATAGTCAACAACTGAATGCAGAGCATACCATACATCACCCCAAAAATTCAAGCACACAAACCAACTAAAGAAAAAAAAAACATTCAACAACAACAACAAAAAAAAAAAAAAAAAAAAAAAAAAAAAAAAAACAAACAAAAACAAAACAAAACAAAAAAAACCCACCAAAAAAACCCCAAAAAAACCCCCAAACAAATCCCAAACATTTTATACCTGAAGTCTCTTTCCATCTGAGGTTATCTGAGGAATTTGACTGTGGATCCTGTTTATGAAATCTGAATAACCTTGAAGGAGAAGGCCATCCTGTGCAGGGATGAAATAAAAGAGATGAAGCTGCAAATCTTCTCTCACATTTCTGAGTCATTACACTTGAGTTAGATAAGCAATACACTCCTACTCTCAGAAGTCCTAGCTTTTAATTAGTTGGACAGGTCAATGCATGGCAGGGATATTATGACTAAGGAGAAAATGCCCAGTAAAAATGTGGAACATTTATCCTATAACTGCTGTGCTTCACAAGAAGCTCAGCAGTTACTCCTAGCTAACACCCCAAGGCGTTTGATTTTTGTGAATATTCAGCTGTACTACAACAGATCAGAGAGATGCCCGTATTTCATAGAATATTGAGTACAACATTCACTGGCTTCAAGAACTGCTGGGTTAACTAACACTCATATTTTGTCTTTGTCCTTGAAGTTCCCTGCAGTGACAGGGACAGACTTAAGTACCTTAAAGATGTAATTTAAAATATATTTTTCTATATAGAAAAATTATGAACAGATCTAACAGAGAGACCATCAGGGCAGGGGAAAAAAAAGTTGGGTTACTGTGGTTGCAAACAATGAGAGGATTAAGCTGGAACAGTCTATACTTATCTAACTAAATTATCAAATACTATAGAACAATCATGTTTTACTTTTTTTGCAAATATCATATTGCATTTAAGAACAGATTTTAAGTAGCACTTAGTTCTTTACATACAGCTTCATCCAGAACCAGGAATCTAACTTGAGATAAATTAATCTTCCCTGTTGCAATCAGGTCATCCAGCCTTCCAGGGGTTCCAACGACAATATCCACCTATGACGTACATAAAGAGTATGAGTTGGTCCTGTAACTAACTAGAGACATTAGAAGTTTTATCTAAGCTTAACATTAGGAGACAATTATCAGTATAATGCTTTCTCTTCTATTAGTTACAATTTCATAAAATCCTAGAGTAATTTGAGTTGGAGTAATCTCTTAAGATCATCTGGTGTCCACTCCCCCACCTTCACATGGAAATCAAGAACAACTTCCAAGTTACTTTAGGTAGCTGCCTAATACAATTTTCCCTTCTGGAAAGGGATCCTACAGCCTCATCTCTGAGCAACCTGCATTTTGTTCTACAGTCATTTCATTAGCAGAATCTACCTTAGGGAGGAAAAGCATTCCTTTATTTGGGAAGTGCTGTGCCCCATTTTTTCCTTCCCTGGACCCCAAGCTGTGTAATTTTGTTATCTAAAGCCAACAAACAGATTTGTTTTTAAATGAGGATAAATTTTTCTCATGGTGGAAGGATGCAAAGTCTCTCAACTAGAGAAATAACTGAAGATTTTCCCAGACAGAAGAGTTCACAATCAAGAATTTAGCATTCACATCGAAGTCAAATAATCTTTCAGTTCAAGTAGGCTTATTAGAAAATTTATATTTTGGCAGCTAGAATCACTAAAAAAATTTATCAATAGTGATGCATTTTCACTTCCAAAAGTGAGTCTTAAATAAAAGCCATGACCCTGTGACTCTGTTCTCCCTACAGTGTGAATGAATCAATTGTACATTCCGTGCTGCTGAAATCAAATCACTTCTTTCTATGTAGAAGCTTGTAGTGTAGGTTCGTCTTGATAACTGCAGACTGTTTTTATTCACAAGAAAATGGAAGAGAAGTTAATAGGAAAATTGTCTTACTGGTTAAGGACAAATGGCAAACAATTACACTTTTATTTTAAGATTTTCAGGAGTACTCGGGCTTCAACAGAATTTGACTAAGTACTATAAGTACTTGTATGTACTTATACAAGACATGGAAGTAAAGAACTGCCAGACTGGTGCAACATGAGCTTGCTGTACATTTGCTTTTAAATATGTTTATTATTCTTATTACATGAGTCACTACCATTAATATCCTCTAACAACATCATAAATTACTTGGAACCTAAACCAAGAAATCATATGAAAAAAATACAACTTACACCTTGTTCCAGTACTGAGAGTTGATCTCTTGCAGCAACTCCACCAATAATTAAGAGTTCCCTAAAATTACATCAATATTTTTGACATTTACCCATTTATTATATTCAGAAGGTAAACTAAACATCTGTCTGAAGACTAATTATTTTATTGACAGCTGACAACAGCTCCAAACAGTAATTTTAAGAACAAAACATTAAAAAAAATCTGTTTTGAAATTCATCTTTTCATATGTAGTGTATTGTATTTCAAGTGAAAGCTTTTGTATTTGAATGTGATTATTTATCACTGTTGTATTTAACAAATTAGCACTTTAGCTAATTTAGTCTTACAAAACATGTTTCTTAAAAATCTCAAAAATAATGTAACTTAGTTCAGTAAAGTTGCCTGTGCCCTTGAAAGTTAAAAATGCAAATAACAGCAAACTAAATTAATCTTTCATTGTAGCTTGCCCATTCCTACTGCTTAGTCCCAGCAATTCTAGTAAATGCACTCTTGCAAACAGATTGCAGTTTAGAATTGGGAAATGTTGAAGTTTTAGAAGCACAGTCCAAGCAGAGACAACTTAAAACCAAAGCAACTTATAGACAATTCGTTTTTCAGAATTGCATCTCCATGATAATTTGTGCCATAAGCACATTAACTAAAGAAAGCAGACTGTATATAACTATTTGATGGAGATGAATAACAAACAAAATGAAGGAGTAGAGGGAGATAGGGGCATAGGAAAATGTTTAGGAAAGAAGGGCAGTAAGCAGATAATGCTTTTAGTCAAGAAAAGCATGTGAAGTATCATACTAGTTATCACTGACAATTAGAAAAACTCCTACCCATCAAATTCCGTTATATGACGAGAAGGCAGCCCACAGATAAAACACACCAAAAATCCCCTAAGGTCTAACTTCACTGGGAGTTGCAAAGTCAGAAGTTTGGCTGGTAGCAGATTATTACTGATATTATTATCAACAGCACTGCAGATTATGGTTCACTCAGCTGCAAAGGGGAACCAGACCCCCATTTCCCCAAGAAGTCACATCCATAGAAAATACCATAAATGGAAATAAGAAATTCACTATTACCTTAATTTGGGATTATCAACATATTTTTTGAACTGCTTCACATTGTTCAAAGTTTGTTCTGCCAGCTCTCTTGACGGTTCTACAATCAATGCTTTTGGAGCATTTGGAAGGTTCTGAGCTTGAACTACTTGTGCACTTCCTAAGTGGAAAAAAAATGAACATTAAGACAAACTATTAAGACATTCCTATTCTGGATTTTTTTTACTGAAAACACATTTGGATTTTCTATTAGCAATTAAAACCTAATAATTGCTCCATTAAAAGGTGGTGACTGCTCTCTCAATTATGAATAACTTCAGAATAATGATCAGAATTTACAAGTGGGTGTACTGGTCATGCAGGATATAAAGACCTACATATTTTTAAGGTAACAACTGCTGAAAAACTTAGCTGGACTTCTTTCATGGGATGTACTTCTAAATTCAAAGTATTAAAGACTATTGGTGATTTAAGAGTAAGACAATTTGGTATACTTTCAAAAAAGCACCAATATTTCTTCATTACTGCTGCACTCAAGATCTTTCTGATCACAATTAAAGGGACCAAAAGATGCTTGGTAACACAACCTGAATACAGAAACAAGATAAGTTTGTAAAAATCTAACCTACCTGAGTGTTGTGATTTTACAACACTACCCTCAGGAGCCTTGCAAAGACCAACATATCCATCTTTTGGTGGAAACTTGAAATCTTCTTCACCAAAATTGAATTTCAATTCAGCATTCTAGGTTTCAACAAAGATGTGTCATATACATAGATTCAAGAGACAGATAAAATGAGAAACAACTCAGTAATAAAAAAACAGATAGACAAGGGCATAAGGAAGGACTTTTCATCTCCAACCTTATCCTCTTTCCCAAGTTGCTGGAACTTAAAAAAACCCCAACCAAACAAATAGAAAAAAGCCAACAAAAAAAACAAAGCAATTTCCTCTGAAGCTGTACATTTCTCTAACCATTGAAAGGTTTTGCTAAAATCTTTACTGCTTGAGAGATAGACACAAAAAGACTAACTCAGAAAGACATAGTATTACATTAAAGTAAGTTCAGAACAAATGAAAAAGGATATCTGACTTTCAAGCTATTTGCTTGTATCAGAATGGCAGCATACCAAAGTTTAACACAGACAACATAGCACTGTTATTAGGAATTAGTTATCCATGCTATTCTACCTATAAATTCAAGATTAAAATTCAAATTTAAACATTTAGCTTAAATGGTACTCAAAGCTAATGCACACATATTACTCCAGTAGTGAATACTGGTAAACCAAAGAAAACTGATTTTACATGCACAACTGTAGTAACTGTAAGTGGCTATGCAAATTTTATACTTAAGTAGATCATTAACAAACCTAGAAAAATTATAATCATCTTGGACATGTGTAATATTCCTGTTACCTTCAGTACACAAGCTGCAAAAAGTGCTTGGTTCCTTATATGGGGTGGGATTTCAAATGCAAGGCCAAGGTCCTTCCCTGAAAGTAGGGTTACTTCAGTCAGACTCTGCAAGTGTGTGTGTTCCTCTCCCTCCCTCCACTGAAAGCATCCAAATAAAATTCCAAAGAAAGAGAATAAAACTTACCATTTTTGGAAAATTTTATTTGTCCTTTTTCTGTGTCTAGATAACATCCAATTGTATCATGCATAGTGAACTCCTACAACAAAAAAAAAATAAAAGGTCTGTGAAGCTAAGAC
Organism: Oenanthe melanoleuca; assembly: GCF_029582105.1. NCBI lineage: Eukaryota > Metazoa > Chordata > Aves > Passeriformes > Muscicapidae > Oenanthe > Oenanthe melanoleuca. Next base: position 11,611,029 of record NC_079336.1, read on the forward strand.
ATTTTCAGTGCATTAAGAAGACATAGTGCTTATATTCTGTCAGCTTTTAGTGTTCCCACCTCTCCCTAACAACTGCTGATTCTTGAGAGAAGTCAAGTAAGTTCAATTTATTTCAGTAAGACCGTTGTAAGTAGGACACGTATTTTTATTTGATTACAAGTCTTCAGGAAAGTAAACTTCAATACCTAATTGATCTTAGGTATTTAAACATTTATTACTGCTTTAAATTTACTTCAGAAACCAAAGACAATGACAATGATACATTTAATTCATCTACCTGGAAGTATTCTGCATTATGGAAAAGCACATTAGTCAGCATTAGTCAATGTAAATCTAAGCTTAGAACACCAAACATGCCATCAGAAACCTGTATTTTGATTAGAATAAAAGACTAACTCTTGAAGATGATGCTATATGCATGTTATGTATAGTTAAGTGCTTTACTTATCCTGAGATCTGTTAAAGGTATTCAGTACCATTTATATATTATAAAGTGCTTCTCATCAACAGCTCAAGAGTCACTATTAAACAAGCTACAGTAGCCATAAAAATTGCAAGTTTTATGACATTGAGTTCATTATTACCTGACAAAAAGACTTGAGTTTCTGCTGTAAAACTTCTTCATATCAATTATGTTTAAACATCTCAGTTCCACTACAGCTATTCCCAGCAGACACTTCAGAAGTGTACATTAAGGTAATGGCAAACCCAACTCAACAGCTATCAGTAGTATACTCTAACTATGTCTTATTAGCAATTAATAATGCCCTTTGACAGATTACAAAGTTGTGCAATTATTTCTATTTTAATTTCTAGTAAACAGAATACAGTGCCCTCACTTGGATATTCACAGTGTATACAGACAGGTTGATTTATTCAAGCTAAAACTGAAATAAATTGAGACAAATCTCAAGAGGTCAGTTAACTTTTAACCTGTAATACACAGCAAAATTTTACTAAGTAAGAGTCAATATAATTGCATCCTAACCACTATCATGTCTCAAATCTATAACTGCTTTTGTTGAATATTTTAATAAGCTTTTATCCAAGAATGCTTCTATGTTCACTCTTCTCTTGCCCAGTGAGTCTCCCTCAGCAGTGAGTACTATTTCAAAAGACAGTTGATTTTAACAGCACAAAACTAACTTGCAAAACTTTTAATAATATTTCTGCCAAATGCAATTCAAGCTTACCTCACCATAGCTGTCAAATTGCTTGTTGTGAGATTTCTTACCAGTGCCACCAAAGCCAAAGCCAAATTTATCAGTTCCTGAAGACAAGAAAATAGGCTTTTATCTTTTGGTTGACAGGCTATGCTTTTTTCTCTTGGTATTAGCAACTGAAATCTCCAACATTACCATACAAACATATAATACACAGTGCTAACTACAGATATCTGACCTGGATGTACATCAAACTAGTACTTTTGCAACAGTACATATATTGATTTTACCAGCCTCCAATCATCTTCATTAAAAAAAAAAAAAAAAAAAAAAAGGACATAAAAAGGCAGAAAATCACAGAAGACAAGAAAATGCCGCCATTACCGAAGATTTCCCCTTACAGGAAGAAAAACACTTACACAAACATTTTCAACTCTCTGATATTGGGATCCTTCCCAAGGAGTCCATTTTCTCCAACACTGAAACAGGACTCCACCCATCCTATGTCAATATAAAAACTACCTATAGATTCTTCAGAAGGAAACTCACCCAGATCTAGTGAAGCCTGCATAGTTGACCAACCAACTCTGCACAAGCCTTGGTCATGACAGGAAACTTCATAGTAGTATTTCCCTTTAAAAGAAAAATAAAGGATGTAATACAATACCCAAATTCATTATGGTGGTTTCAGTCTTGCCACTTCCAACCCCATAAAAACCTAACATTCCCCAGTCCTGCTAGAAATGTCATAAGATGCCCTACTGTGTTTGTGCGAAAAGGCTGTGTGCGTACCCATGCATGGAATAAAGAGCAGGCAAAAGAGACAAAGTACACACTGAGAGGTAGTGTGTGAAAGGCTCCAAAGAAATGACAAGCAGGAGAGAAAACTGGTCCTACTGATTGCAAGGGAACTGATAAACTGAGGACACAAGTTTCTGCAGAATCAATACCAGACCAACAGCATGCCCCAGCATCAACAACTGCTTGTGCCACTTGAAGCACATTCAGCTGGCTGTTATGGACACACAAACTACAGAATTATCTGCACACCCCATGAAAGAGACTGTTTAGGGTCTTTATGAACACACACCCTGAACCACTGGAGTATCAGGATGACTTTGCTTCTGAGTCAAGTGTTGGGGTTGGCCTCTCAACTATTGCTACAATCACAGAATCATGAAGCTTTTGCATGCACACATCTGTGTGAAGTCTGTGAGGACTCAACTCAAAGTACTGTGTGCACAGCCATTTCCTAAAAAATGCATTCTTATGAATATTAGTTATGATTCTGCCTCCTTCAACTCAGTCTCCTATTGATGCCTGAAGATTTTTAACTTTCTTTGTATACTTTATGCATTTGTAGCTTAGTTAGACTGTTAAATACCAAAGTATAACTTCTAGAACTTTTCCAGCTTTCTTTCCCACAGTGAGCAAACTCTTTGATGCATTCTTAAAATTTTCTTTGGTTTTGCCTGTTAAGTTTACCAAGGATATTTTATTCTGTACCATGTATTGTAGACATAATAAAGGTAGAGTCAGAGGACCAGGGTGGAGGACTTCAATGGGGCAGAACCCAAGGGGAATTACCTAACCAACTGCTCCTCTTACTGGACAATATTGGCTGGATATTCTAACTGCTTGATTTTATAAAATTGTATTAATCTAATCTGGGGCATGGTTTTCATCATATTGTGTACTTGAAGGCTTTCAAGTAAACGTTTGCTTTTCTATTATCATTTAAACGTCCTTTGGGAAGGTTTTGTTCTATTTCCAGGCATCACTATGAGGGAAATGGTAATTTACAACACAAGGAGAACAAAACAGAGGTATTTGTCATTTCAAAGTCTTAAGTTACTAAATTTGCTCAGATGGATAGAAAGTTTTAATGCAACCATTGACACTAATGGGCAATAAGCAGGGATTTCAGCTCAAACTTTTCTAGAAAAGTATTTAAAACACATCACTTTGTATCTACCTTTAGTCACGCCTCTAGTTGCTCTGCATCCATGCCATTCCTTTATCTCTCTGCTTTGACAACACAAACCATCTGATCCAATTGCTGAAAATAACAAGACAGTTTTAGTAAAAGAAACTACCTAACTGCTTTTAAAAGAAAATTTCATGCATGCTTTCCTCTAGTTTTATTCTTTTTTATCAAGCAAATGCTCTTAAGTGAACAGCAGAACAACTCACCAAAAGCTGATCCTCTGTCATAGGGGTTCATTTGCCATTTATTGAGCACTAAGTTTGAAAGACAGTAACAGAAAAAGCTTTAAATCAACAAAGCAAGCCAAAAAAACTCAAATTAGAAGTCCAAATTGTTTCTACAGTGTTTGGCTTAATTTTCTGGGGGAATAGCTTTGTTCCAATTAAATTCACATGAGCTCAATATGACGGCCTGAAGGAGAGGCACAAATGTTTAATGAAAAGGTAGTCTATGGAAGTCTAGATTATTCCATTAAGAAGAGCACAGCTTAAGTTACTTAAAAATGCAACTAAAAACAGTGAAGACTTTTATAAAATAAGGCAGTTTCACATAATGACAATCAAATTCAGACAGAAAATATTAGAAACTACATTAAGAACAAATTTGAAATACATTATCTGCCATTTCTGTTCCAATCTTACATGAAGTTATTCTTCAGGCTGTAAGTTAAATTGCCATTACTAAGGAGCTAAGATACACGCACATAGAATTTCTGCATTCATTTTTCATATGCCCAACAACATGCTGTAATATAATCTATGCATGATTAAAAAAATCCCCAGATGTCTTTTCAATTAGGTTTACTGAGTGTAGCCATATTACATTCTCTCAAGGAGGATTTTATTTTAACTTTTTTTTAAGCTGACTTTGCTGTCACAAATGTAACAGTAGTTATAATGACAACTTCTATAACAGCTTCAGAGTGTTATTTGTGCAAATACTGTTCACTTACATAAAACCCAATCTTATCAATACCATAGACGGGACACAGTTATTGGCTTTACAGTTCCAAGCTTAATTAAATGAATGTATAATAGATTCCTAAATACTGTGAGGATGTTATCAAGGTTGCAATTCATTCTATATAGCTGAGTTCTGGCCCTGCACATTTCCTGCTAAATTCAATGTTTACTAGAACAAACTGTAGCAACTCAAGATGTTGTTATTCAATTCCACACCTAGGCAGGTGCCAAAAGGAACACAACAGCTCTACTCAGCGCAGAATTGAAAGATCCTATACTGTTACCCCAGACACACAAAAGTATGTTTGAGCCTAGAAAAGCTTTCTGTTCAAGCTCACTTAAGAGGCCTCAACCCCATGGTGCAAGAGAATGATGTTTTTTAACTCCTTTTAAGGCAGACACTACCAACACTTCACATCTTGCAAGGCATTAACCTAGTATGGCTTTCAGAAGAACACTGGAAAGCAATGTGCAGATGAGACAGCTTCAAGCTGAAAACAACAGAATTACTAAGAGTCTGCAGTGCAATGCACACCAGTTCTTCCCATGATTCCACCAGTAAATTTATATTCAGTGTTTAATAAAACACTGAATGATGGTATTCTACATACATTATTCCAAATTACTAAAGAGAAACAAAAAACTTATCTAATTGCAGGTTAACTTTACTTTTTAAAGCAACTAAATCAACACCAGTTTGCAGAGCTTTCAATTTAAGGAGTTTGACAACTAAAAACTTACCTGCCCCTCCAGTTTTAATAGTGGCTTTTCCTTTCTTGCCTTCCATTTGGTCTTTCAGTGTTTCATAAACAATCTGGATAACTGGAATGCTGAAAGCCTAGAGTGAAAAGTTATTTTCATTCTACAAGTTATACACTTATTTCCAGCCTTCTTTTTGAGTGCAATGCCCACAGCCAGAAACACTGAAATACATTTCTACATATATGTTGGTAAAGACAATTACCAATAATGCTTAAACACGCACACACACACACACATTCTCTCTGCATATATGCACACATGCCACCTCTCACCACTTAAAAGACTTTTACTTTCTATTAATTTAAACTTGATTACTTACACCAGTTTTCCCACTCCCGGTTTCAGCAGCCTATAGGAAGAAAAATACAAGAGTTTAACCAGGACTGTAAGGATTGTTCTAGAATTCTGTTTTGATAAACTGAGTTTATTTTTTACAAAGTACTATTTTGGTTTATGGAATGGTCAACACAGAGATCTATAAAAGATATGATGGACAAGGCATATGATGAACACAATGATACTTTCAAGGTTATTGATACTGCAGCATTGGCTTAGGCAGTATGAGCCATGTTCCATACAGAGCTGTGTCAGGTATTTACAGCTAAAAGGAGAATAGATGAGATCAGACAGCCCTGATTCATGTGGCAGTGCCTGTCAAGATGTCAAAAAATAAAGCCTAATTCTTGCAGAATTTCATCTGCAAGAACAGCTGGAAACACACCAGGAACTCAGAGGTTTTACCTGAAGAATATACTCTCTGTTGAAGTAGGACAGAAGAGCTAGTCTAACTATGGACCCATCAGAAAGAACAAAATTGACCAAACAACCAAGAACTAAAAGATTCCTATTATTTCTATGAATAGGGCTATCCTGCATACATACCATCAGTACATCACCACCTCCCAAGATCAATGGGATGGATTCTGCTTGGATATCTGTAGGGAGACTACAGGAAAGAACACATTAGCACAAGGTAATGTTCTACATCAGCAGAAAAATAAATTTTTACTTATACAGAAATTCACAGAAACTGCAGTCATCTGCAAGATAAAGCAGGTAACTGCTATTCCTCCTGGCTTGCAGTGGATTCAGCTGAACCCTACTAAGAGGGCTACATCAGACATCATTCTGCTAAACTAAAAAACTCTTATTAACTATATATTCCTTGTCTTCTTCTCTTCAAAGGAGTTTTTCTTTAGAACCACTTATCTCATTTACATGTTCAAAACTGGAAAGCCAAGCGTTTTCAGTCAGTCACAGCTAATTAATATTCATGTGACAAAAACTATATACATTAAGTTTGTCCATACTGACAACTTTCTGAATGATAATTCAAAACAAACTCTGAAGTAAAAACATTTTGACTAAACAAGTAACCAAACACAAGAATAACAACTTTTTTAGAAGACTGACACACAAGCATTAAGTTTGAAAAAAACAATCATAGACTACAGTCTGGAAACATATACTAAACTAGCATCAATTACATGACAACATTTCATCCAATAACCCCATGACACATAATAAATAAACCAGAACCATGGAGCCTTTTGTGAAACAAAAAAAATGAAGCATAAGAAGTCATGCTCTGCTAATCCAAGTTTGAATGTTACTGCTGCAGTCACAGTTTGTATTCCTCAGGCTTTCACAAAACAAGAGATGTGCATGAGATACAATGACAGGTAAAGGAAAACACACATCCACTTTGCTTTAATATGACAGCAGAGGTGCTTTAAGAAGCATGTCATACATTGCTGAAAGGCAAATTAGAGTTTGACACACTCCTACTTACAGCCAGTCCATCTCCTCTACTGCTTGAGCTATCTCAGGCATAACACCCATTTCTGTAAGACAAGCAAAAAAAGGATCAAGAAGTATTATTAACCTCACATTGACTAAAAGATTGCCAAGCACCAACACTTCCAGCTACAGACAGAACCATGGAAAACCACTCTTTTTGGCATATGCATGTGCAGCCTTCACTCCAGCACCCAGAGCTAGAAACGTTCTCCCTTCCTCACAGGCAGCTTTAAGAGCTGTCCCCATTTAGAGCAGAGTAAGTCAAGCACACACAGGGCACAAGGGCAGGTGCAGACATGGCAGCAAGCAAACACACTGGGAACACTGGCACCATTTCAAGGGCAAGGTGCCTCTCTTGGCACCTTTAAGGAAACTGTCCATGTAGACAACAGGGAAGACTTTGTTAATCACAAATACCCAACTTTCTCTACAACTGAGGTGCAAACAGTAGAAAAAGTCTGTATCCTACAAGGATGCTAGCTCACTAAAACTTGCCTAACTCACTTACAGCACATATAATAAAAAGACAATGCTTTGATTTTGATAAAATTAATTACATCCACCTTTGAAAGGTTTCTTCCTTGGATACCCCTTCAAACTCATATCAAGACCTGATGGTTGTACCTCAGGCACAAGTTAAATAGGGAGCAAAATGCTTGTATATTGAAAAACAACTCCTCTGTATTTAAAAAGGAAAATGAAGGAAACCTGTAGCTATTCAATATGGGCAAGAGGAAAGCAGATCCTAAGCAACCCAAATGAAGGTAGCATGCCATCAAAATAACAATTTATCTGTTGGTCATCTCTTTGGGTCCATAAGATTACTCTAAATCAATTCCTTCAACTATAAATATGCACCTTTCCAGGCAGAGGTTTTACACAGTGGCCTCTGCACTGACACAGCATGCACATGCACACACACTGAACTGGGCAGGTGCAGATGGATGGCACAGCCAAAAATTATTCTTCTATTTGCTATAATACAAATGCTATAAGAAATGAGTTTTATTTGTAATGTGATTTCAGAAAGCTGTAATATTTTCAAGTGTTGGCCTGTATTCCTACAAAAGTAGGCAATTACACAACCAACAAAGTCAATAGCAATCAAAATAAATTCTTACTGATTGGAAATTAGAAGCAAATACATAGATATTTTTTCTCATATACTTCCAACTCACACAGTTTAATTCAATATAAAGTACAAGAATTTAACCAAACAATGACATCATGACATCTTCCTCAACTACCTCCTAATTAACTCTGCAGCATTAGTATCTAAAATGACCTCTAGATCTTGGAAAGAAGCTCCATCATTTTCCCCTCATGATAAGATGCAAAAAGCTCAGTTAAAAGGAGCAAATTTAAAACCCTATATATACTAAAATTTTACAGAACTCTGGTCTTGGGTGGTTGCCTTTTTGTACTAATATCTGCATGAGGAAGGGGTCACACAAAGCGATGCTTCCTCCTTTAAGAGCAAGCTTTGGATTACACTCTACTACTGTATACACACACGTAGCCTATATAATATATATTCTCCTAAATCGTATCACCACGCAGAGCTCTCTTGTAAAAAGTCGGTAATTATCCACTGCTATACAGGGAACAGTTATGATAAACCTCCTGTTCTTGAAACCAGTCAGCATGAGGAACGAGCCTAAATTTTAAGTAGTCCATTTGCTAGATACATATATGATATAAAACCTGCAAAACCATTCCGATAACCACTTCTCACAGCCTAGAGAAGCCCGAGGACACAGGGAGAAGCATCTACATCCCCCGTAGGCCTCGCAACCTCCGGCCTGACACATGACCAGCCACACACTGCCGCGGGCCAGGCTGGGAGGGCCCGAGGAGCTTTCCCCGGCGCCGCAGGGACCCGGGAGCCGGCGGGCAGAGGCGAGCGGCTCCCTTAGGCTCTCTTAGGCTCCCCTGGGGCCGGGACGCCGCGGCCCCGCGCCACGTACCCGAGAAGGCGGCCATCTTCCCCCGGCGCACGGCCAGCAGCGCAGCGCAGCGCGCAGGCGCGCGGCCCGAGCGCCGCTTTCTGGGGCCGGGCGGGCGCAGGAGCCGCCGCGCCGCGCGTTCCGCCCGGCCCGCGTGCCCCCAAGCGCCGCAGAGCTGTGTGATAGGCGTGCGCTAAGCGAACGCATTCTTCTCCAGTTTTTACAGAAGTTACCCCAAATTCTGCACCAGGTTGTTCTAGGGTAACTTCTACTGACATTAAACGGGAGGATCCTGGGGGTTTTGTAAAGAACAAAATGAGATTGCAAGTGCGGGAATGCAGCTGCTTCAGTTACTTGACGAGCCAGTGGTGCATTCGCCTGCTAAGTGGAAGGCACAGAATGAACTATTGCCTACTGCTTTCACAGCTTCAATCTTTCCAAAGGCAGCATGAGATGGAGCCACATCTGGTTCAAAGGCCAAAAACCCCCCAAACAAGCATCTCTGACTGTAGTCTCTTGATTACTGTGTTGCAATTTGAATAGTGGTTTTGTCCCGGTGGTTCGTTTCAAGATCTTTTTTAAAACTTGCTAAGCCCTACTGGCTGTTAACTTATGGTGTAGAAACTGGTGTCATGCAGAGAAAAATACAGCAGGGAATTATATACCCTTCATACCAGGCTGTTTACATTGCAATGGTTTCTCATGTATTAATAATTCCTTTGGGAGTATCTTCCTTTGATGTGCCTCTTTTCTTTCACTATTATTCTCCACATCTGTCAATCATTAGTTTGCTTGCTTTCAGATAAATGACAAAACAAATTATTTTTTAAAAGGCACAGATATGAATAATGTACAGATTCAACCACGACTCTAAGAAAATCTGTTTGTAGACCTTGATATCAATATATACTCCTGCTTGTTGGTGTGGAGCGTGGAGTGTAATTTACTATAAATCTCCCACAATTCTTTGAAACTTACAAACACGATGTTATACTATTTACTACTGCTTTATAAGCTACATTGTCAAATATAGTTAAAAATATAGAAACAGTAAAAACTCGTTTTTTCATATTGCCCTGAATCCCTAGTTTCAGAATTTGAATTTTTGTTTAACCTAATTCTAGGCTACAGTTGCCTACAAGAGCTTACTAAACACAGTGAAAATCAGACTGCAGGAGCTGAAGTGTCAGAATGTGAAGTAATTTTATTTCTATTTTACAAATGCTTTATGAAGTAGCAAGAAAGAGGCTGAAAGATCAGTTCTTTTATAGTTATTTCACAGAAGCAATTCGGTTGGGAAAGACCTGTGGGATCATGGAGTCCAACCTGTGACAGAACACCACCTCATCTACCAGACCATGGCCGTGCCAGTGTTCCTCAAACTGCTCCATGGATGGCGCCTTCACCAACTCTCTGGGCTGCCCATTTCAGTGTTTAACAACTCTTTTCGTGAAGAAGTCCTTCCTAGTGTCCAACCTGAATCAGCTTAAGGCTATTCTTTCATCTTATTGTTTCTTGCCTGGGAGAAGAGACCAAACCCCGCCTGGCTACAGCCTCCTTTCAGCTGGCTCTAGAGTTAAGGTCATTCCTCAGCCTCCTTTTCTCCAGGCCAAGCACCCCCAGCTCCCTCAGCTGCTCATCAGAGTTGTGCCCCAGACCTTCCCCAGCTCCATTGCCTTCTCTGGACACACTCCAGCGCCTCTGAGGGGCCCAGAACTTGCAAACAATCTCATCTGCTTGAGAGAGCTGAACGCGAGGAACTCCAACTTGTAGCAGTGAAATATTTAGAAGTCCTACGTAGCACCATTAAAGCTGGAAGAACAACTTGCTGGAAATCCACCTTCTGCTTTTTTTCCCATTTATTGCCGCTATTCCGTAAGGGCTCAATGCACAGCCCGAGGTCTGCGGCGCCGCGCGAGTTAAACGCGGCGCGGTTTGGCCCCCGCCGGGCGCCGTCGCCGCGGCGGCGCGGGGAGGGCGGGACGGGCCGGCATGGCCGCCGCCGGCGGGGACAGCGGCGGGGCTGCCCGGGAGCGCGGCACGGCCGGCACCGGCGAGCAGGCGGAGGACGGGGAGGAGAACATCCTCTACGACCTGCTGGTCAACACCGAGTGGCCTCCGGAGACGGAGGTGCAGGTGCGTGTGGCGCGGCGGCGGGCGGGGGTGGGGACCGGCCACGTTGGCGCGGGCGGGGACGCGGCGGCGCCCCGGGGGTGCTGGAGGCTGCTGGTGCCTCCAGGGAGGCTCAACGCGATGCCCGCCGTGTTCCTGTCGGGGACACGGGGTGTCTGTGCGGCCATTGTCCCCTTGTGCCTTCGTGTCACTTAATTCCCACCCTGGCATGTGCCACCTGGGATGCCCTGAAGTGTTTCTGCTTATTGAACAGCGTATATCAGGAGTGACTGCAGAGCTGACACAAGCGAAGCTGTGATGAATGAAGTCCAAGTCTCATCCCTAGAAACTGCTGTACAGAGAGCTGTGCAATCTGTCCTGGTGAAAACAGGACTTAGATCCTCTCTCTGGACTCCTGAAGCGATATGGTTCTGTCTGTATTTGCAGGAGTGGGGTAACAGGGACAATACTTTAAAAATATATTTCACTTTATGTCCACAATGCGTGCAAATGGATGCCAGTGCCTGAGAAATCAGAAAACACTCTTCTTGTACTGCAGGTTTTTAGTTGTTTCTATCTGTTGTTCTTCTCGGGTCACCACAAAAGCTGGGAAGCTCTTTCATCTTTCCTTTTTCATGTTTTCCTCTGCAATGTGCTGAGCTTCCTGCCTCTGTGTGTACTCTTGTCTGAATTGAATAGAGGATGCAAGCAATGTGGTTTTTTTTCTTTCTTGTAGTGGCTTTTAAGTCCACTAAAGTTTTTAATGCATTTCCCATTGAAAGTTTTTAATAGGAGCATTATAACAAAGTTTTATGCTTAATGAGAACGACTGAACAGAAGAGATGTAAAAACATCACAAGTGGAGGAATGTACCTGTTAAAAATTACTAGAGCTATGCTGAAAAGAAATAGGTTTCCATTTATCAGAATGTTTTGTTTTGTTTTGTTGGTGGTGCTCTTGATCTGTAAATCCTCAGTTGCAGCAACAGGTATGGGTTATATATATATATATATATATATACACACACATATATATACATATATATACACATATATATGTATGTATATATACACATATGTATATATATATACATAAATATATATATATATTTACATGTGTATATATACCAATTACTCACTGAATAGGTTATTTGTATAGATGAACTGATAGTTGCACCTGTTTTAATTTGTGTTTTGAGAAATGGTAAGTAGTCTTTGATTTTAATAACATATGGAAACAATTTTCCTGTTGCAAACCTTGAGGAGTACTCAGGTATGATGACATGAGACTGGTTCTTCTACAGCCGTGTTAAGGGGACACATTTCTGACAAGTTTCCGCTTCCATTAATGTTTTTAAGTTGTATGGTAAGTTGATTAAAGCTTGATTACTCTGAGAAACAATCGTGTTGTTTCATCTCCTTTTGTTAAGTGGTCCCTCTGGTGCCCCTGTAGGTACCAAGGGACTGTGAGTAGTGTGTCAGTGAGGTGACACCTCCCTTTAGTGGCAGTATGTGGGGATGCCAATTTAAAGTGACTGTGTAACCACACTCTGAGAGTCCTCATCTGCTTTGGTAGTAAGAATTTCTGAATATCTGACTTGTACTCACTTGCCAGCTCAAGCAGATGGTGCTGGTTAATTTAAACTTGGTATTCCTTGCTATTTATTTTTAAGATAATACCTTTTTTCAGTAGCAAAAGTTGGAAGGTTTGAAAATATTATGCTGTCTAGTTTGATTGGATTTACATGGTTCTTGGGAACTGTCAGTACTCAAGTGCTCTTCTGATTTTCTTTTTACCATTTTAGTGGGAAATTGATTTTCCACTGACAATCATAGGCAAACATTATTTTGTCAGTATGAGTCAGTTTTTGCCTTAAGATGCCTTAATAGTGATATTACTTAGATGACTGACTTTTCCTTTGGAACATCTGTCTCTTTCAATCCTGTTTTTTTCCCACTTTTCAGAAAAAAATCACACCCTACTTTTTTGTAGAACTGAATCTTTTGGAATAAGTGAATGGTAAGGAATGGTAGAAAGGGAAAGGAAGTTGAATGCTGCACTGGGAAATGAAATTCAGTGTCTTCCTATGCAGTAATCTGGGCTACAGAGCTCGACCTTAAACTTTCACAGGTCTTTGTTGACTTTATTTTTCTGTTATTTCATTTGTGATGATTAATTTTTAATTGCATAGTACTAGAACTTGCAGCTCTAATTATTGGAAGATGAGTCTTGTGATGAAGGTTTAAAATCATGTTAAATTCAAGATGTTGGTAAAACTGGCATGGATCTCTTAGGTTGAGTGCCCAAATTTGCTTTAATTTTAGTTCTTGTCAGTATTGTCATTCACCTGTACTGAGCTTTCCAGTAAGATTTTTTTTGGGGGGAAGAAGAGGAGGGGCAGGGGGGTTGTGAAGGAAACACATAAGAAATTGACTATACCAGAGAAGAAAGTGACATAGAAATCAAGCAGTCTGTATTCAGGATAGTGATGCCCTTACATATCATGCACTGTTTGAGAATGCTGAAATATGTAATGAGAATAAAAGGAATTCCTGGTTGTAGATCCGTGAAAATAGTGAATGAAGCAGTGGCTGTGGACAAGGTTGCAAGAGAGGACTTGTGATTTATGGAAATATAGGCAGACTGAACTCTGTTCTTCTATTTATTTTGCAAGATGTATTACCTGGTCATGTGGGATTTTTTTTTTTTTTTGTTACACTCTAATGTTTTGAGATTTCCGCAACACCCACCACCTCTTGTCCTTTCAGTAAGCTTGCAGGGTGTGCAAAAAAATCCAAAACTAAGTGGGTTTCTTGTCAGCAAGAAAGTTCTTTAGATTTTATTCCTGGAATGCTATAGGGAAGGAGAAGTTGAAGTTGTTTTCTTAAGAAGGAATGAATTAAAAAAAGGAATACAGCATATCTGGTAACCATTGCTATTTCTGAAATGATAAGAATATATTACAAAAAAGTAAAATTCAGGTCTTCAGGATAAAATAGTAAATCAGTTTTGTGAAGAGTTTAAGATGTGTGGAATAGCAGCTTGTAGTTTAGGCTTAGGAGCAGACACTTAAAATATTAAAAAAAATCTAAAAAGATGTAAGCAATTTTAGGAAATGTTTTTTGCTGGGAACTTCCTCAAAATCCAACAACTTTCAACAGGCTCTGCTTTTAAGGTCCATAAGGAATTGCAGTTCTCCCTGAGGTACTAGAGTAGGTGTAAGAAATAATTTATGCTTTCACTTATTTTACTGTAATGCCTTCTTATTTCCTGGCTGATCAGCCTGAATGTGGAATATTATCTATTGGTACAGCTGTGTTTGCTTCTTACATGCTGTGAGATGACAGCCTGGTTATTTGAAAGACTGTTTATGGTTTGCAAACTATGCCTAGAAAACTAATCTTTACTTCAATAATTTAAATTTTGGAGCCTAAATAATAAATATTATTTTTTAAGCATAGACATGTTCTAAAATGTTGATAAATTTATCTGTCTTCCAGAGTTTTCTGCTTTGTAAGTCGGTGAGGTCTGAATGTTTCAGTTAATGAGAAATTCGTTTTATGTATTGTATATTGAATGGCAGAGAAAATTCAGTCATTGCCTATTCTTATGCTCAGTTTGGGATGCTCTAATGTTTTCATTAGAAAGCATGATTGCTTATTTTGAAGATTTGTTTGTGGATCCTTCCTTATTGGTTATCCTTGTTCTTGTCTCAGTTTTGTATCTTTTTTCTGCTTCTTACTAACAAATAATTTTACCTCCTGTTATAGATAAGAATATACATCCTCTGTTGTCTTGGATTCCTTTTTTCTGTGTTTGGAGAGTGCTTTCATTTGTATAATGACTGTAGTTGTTCCCTCTGCCTTAAGTAGAGCAGGGCAGGTGGAAAGGCTATGTGAGATGGTATGGAGTAGAGGTGGTTATCTGAGTGGCCATGTTACATAGTACAAATTGATGTAAAAAGAGGGTTTTTTTTCAGAAATATTTTGTTTATCTTGATGTTCCTGAAACTTCCATGAGCAATCTTTAGGTAGCTTAGCACTTAGATATTAGCATAATAGGGTGCACACGAAGTACTTTGACTGCTAGGCATTACAGATCACTGTGGCATTTATTTGGCATAAGAAGAATGATTTATAATAGCTTACATGAGAACATAATAAGAAGTCAATGTCTTTTGTTACCACCCGAAGACTGAGGCAAAGCTGAATCAATAGACAATCTGTAGCACATTTTGTTTATTGCATCTTGGCATTTAAATTATTTGGTGTTATATGTTTTAGCTTATGCAATTTAAGTAGACATTTGATGAAGTAGTGAGTAATAGAAAATACATGAAGAACTTGTAGGCTAGGAGCCAACTTAATCAGTGAATGTATGTATGAATATTGTATTTAAGTTCAAAATGTGGGACATGCTGTCTGATGATGATTATTGTAATTGCAGCCAAGAGGCAACAGAAAACATGGTGCATCATTTATCATCACTAGAGCAATTGCAGGTAAGTATGTCTTGTTCTTACATTCATGACTTCTAAGACTGTGTGGGTTACTTGTAAATCTTGCAATTTCTGCCCTTTAGAGTGCCTAATATAATGGAAATAGAGTGTAGGATGTATTTTCAGGAAGATGTTTTTTGATTGTGACCATGGCTGTGTTATTTTTATGCCAATTTTGCAAGTGTTCTTGTCTCCATACATTTGTTGGATCAAATTAATAAATCATACATCTAAGAAGTTAACAAGCTCTGTGTTTTGCAAAGTGTACTTGAGCCTTTTTTTCCCCTCTCTTAACATCTCCTGCACTGGGCTGTTTGCTAGTAAGTTCTGTGAGCAACTTTTACATTCTCATGATATTACAATGGATAAACCAAGTGTTGAATGGCAGCAACTAAAGTGAATTTTCATCCAGTAGGAATGTCTCCTAGAATTTCAAAAAGTGTGCAGTGATTTTTTTTTTGTTTGGTTGGTTTTCTTTGTTTTTGATTTGCTGTTTGCATTTATTCTGACATAAGAATTCCTTCACCTAGTATAGAGGATTTTTTCCCCTCAATACGTTTTTCTTTAGTGAGAATTTGAGATTCCCTGTGCAGTAAGCTGGAGGGTGTTTTAAGACTTCAAGGGTGTTTTAAGACTAACAGAATTTTTACCTCTTTCTATTGCAGGTCCTGCATTGCTTTTGCTTCGGTACCTCTGGTACAGGTAGGTTTTACAAGAATACTGCTTAATTGTCCTATTTGGTAATATTTTTATAGCTTTTCACTTTGATGGAAAGTAATTCTTAATGGGAGTAAAATTGAACACTTGTTTAGAATACTGTCCAATAAATGCTTAGAATAGCCTCTTTTCATAAACTGAGTTGTAGCTGCTTGAGTTGCGTCTGAAACCTAAAGAGAAGAAGGCTGGTATGTACTAGTTTGACTTTGTGCATTTATCAGAAGCTGAAGTAACCTTGCAGTTGGAACAGGTTTCTCCAGACACATTTGTTCTCTCTACTCCCAGCTAAGGTATTGCAAGGGAAACTGTTGCAGGATTTTTTCTTAAGTGTAAGTGACAGATATGATGGCACAACAGGGTTTGCGTCCTTTGGAGGAATAATTTTGAATTTTTTTTTTCTTTGACAATTGAGACTTATATGAAAAGTTTGGTAACTTCTTGAGCAGCACTCATGCCATTTATAAATTTAACATTTGATTCAAAAAGTCATTAAATGGTCCCAGAAATATATTGGGGTAAGTACAATGTTTCTGGAAAGCTCTGTGGTTATACTACTTAGCAGGTTTGAAGATATCAGTGCCTCCTTTTAAAGGATAATATGTTGGTTTTGAATTACATGGAAAGAGACATCAATGTGATTTCCTGTGAGACAGTACTGCACTTGAATTTGGCAGGGAATGCTGTTTTCCCTGTTGCTGGTGTTCTACTGTATTTTTGTGCACCTACTCCCCACCACCTTTTCTTACGAGGAGGTGATGTTTATGGGCACCATACTGTCATGTAAGTCTAGTTGTAAAGTTTCAGTGGTAGATAGAATTCACTTACTTTTCTTCCCTCCTTCCAGTAGTCATATTTAAAAGCTAATTTCAAGCTTTTATAATTTATTTTAGTTGCTGTTTTCATGTATTTGATAAATTAGTTTCAGAGGGAGCTTGGGAGGCCTCAAGTTTAAAATCCCACTAAAAGCAGAACACTGAATTCCGACTGGTTTCTTGGAGCTCTGTCCAGCAAAGTCTTAGGAAATGTTAAAGGATGGAGAAACCAGACTCTCTGTTCAGCCTGTCCTGGCTTCTCTCTGTTCAGCTGTCTGCTTGACTGTCTTCATGGTGAAAAAATCTCCTTGGTTTTGGAATTACAGAGATACTTAGATTCGAAAGGATCTTTATAGTCATTGAGTCCAACTGTTACTTCAGCACTTCCAAGTCTTCCAAAGGGTTAATCATGATTTCTTGTGTTCCTGCCATGCACCTCTGTTGCTCTCATCTTCCTGGTAATCTAGGTATCAATCAGAATGCTGCTGTCCTGTCATCCTGAAGCCTTCCCTTCTTCAGGCTAAACAGGTACAATTCCCACAGCATCTGATTTATTGTAGGGCAAGTACTCCAGTGTCCTGACATCTTGGTGCTCCTTCTGTTTACTGGTGGTTTTTTATAATGGATGTACCAAAACTGTCTGGTGGGCAGAGTGTAAAGAGCGATAAATAAATGATCAGTTCCCTTAATGTGCAGTTTTGTTCTGTTAGTAAAAACAAGGCTGTTGTTAGCCCTAGTCGTTGGCAGGGTGCAGTGTTGATTCATGTTCACTTGCAAACCCTCTCAGGTAATTGATGGCTGCCTTGAAGCCGAGTTGTCTGGTGTGTGTATCTCAGGTAGTGCATTTGTTCACTGTGTGTTCTGATTTAGCCTAATGGTTTTGGTATTTCAGCCCTGCAAAGTTTTCTCTGCCCACTGGATTGGTTCGTCTGGTTAGTAAGCAGATCAACTGGCACCTCGTACTTGCAAGGTAACCAGCTCCCACACTTTGCCATTTCTGGCAGGAGTGAATGTATTGATGCTTCCTCTGCTCCCCCCACCGTCCCCACTGATAGCTGTGCTGAGCTAATATTATGCTAGAGATGTGTTGTTGTTTCTGATCAAGAGAGATACTGGAAGCTCTTGCAGGTGGCCTCAGTGTCCTACCCAGGGGCTTCTGCTTCCCTTCAGTGACTGCACCTCTCACTCAGGACTCAATGTCTGTCTAACTTCTGAGGCAAAGTGGCTTGCAGTGCAGTCATTTTCAAATTCAAGTCCTGAATTTGATTGATTAAAAACTTATAACTTGGCAGGATATATAATTTTAAAGTATGCAATTTATATTTTTGGAAAGTGAATGCATATTCTCAAGACTTGTCTGCTATTGCATGCACTGAAGAGTAAGAGTTCCTGCAGCTCTTCTGCAGGAATTTTAGCAACATCAGTGAGATCACTGGCTTTTAAAAGTAGGCACAAATATGCACAGAAAAATGGTTCAGTGGGGAAGGTTTTAGTTTGTTGTATACAAAGACACATAACTTACTGACTTATGATAGTTGTTTATACCAGATAAAGCAATACATAGCAATACATAGTTTTGTATGTTGCTGTTGTAAAATTATCTGTAAGCAACATCTTGATTCTGATCTCCCATGCAGTGGGATTTTAGACATTTTTCTTAGTGCTGCTGGAAAAGAGTGGCAGATAGATTTCTGTGAAATGAAAGGAATATCATAGCATGCATATTTTATATTTAATAAAAATTGCTATTTCCCATTTAATTTTTTAAAAATTTATGAATGAGGTAATTTATATCTAACCATGGAGAAAAGCACCTAGGACTCTGATGCACATTCTCTAAGGAGTGGACTTGAACTGAACTTTGATATATGTTTTTTCTTTCAGCAATGGTAAATTGTTGGCAGTTGTTCAAGACCAATGTGTAGAAATCAGGTAACTTAGCATTATCTGTTACTTCAGATGTGGAGTTCTGAGAAAGTGTTTCTGGTCATTTGCTAGCAATACTTTTAAAGGACTTTTTTTTGGTTTGTTTTGCAGTGTTATATATTGTGAGATTTTCCATGGAATGATCATAAAAGCAGAGACCTGTTTCTTTTTAGTTGTCAGCCATCCCCCATTTAAAAAAAAAAAACCAAACCAAACATAAACTGTCCTTGACCCCCCCCCCCCCAATTATAATAGATGTGTTTGTATCTCTCTCACTCTGTTTTCAAGACGTGAAAGAAAAACAGTCAAGATCCTCCAAAATAGTCTGCACAAATCATGGACTTTCTAAGATTTGCCTTTCTGCCCTCTAGAAATTCTCCCCTAAAAAATGGGACAAGGAGCTGGTATCCAGTGTTCTTCTTTGTGGAGTACCTGGCATGTATAATACTTCACCTTATTTTACAAGTGGTGTGGATTGCTGTAAAGACTGATGTTTTCCCTTTTCTTGTGCACTCTTAACAATAGGCTCTCCTTTGCCAGTTCAAGAGCACATTTAGCTGTAGAACAGATCTTGATTGAGTGTGTTTACTTGCTTCACAAAAATCCATTTGCTAGAAGGTCAGACCTTCCATTTATATGTAAAAGAAGCAAGTGTATGAAAATTGTTCAATCAAAAGTGGTGTGAGCACCATAAACGTCAGCTTAAAGACTATAAAATAAATCTTGTGTTTCAACTGTATTAATGTAACTATATTCTTGCATTGTTTCTAAAATTGTAACCTAGAGAATACTGACTAGGCTTTTTTTTTTTCCCTAAAGTTACATGAAGCACTGAAATGATGCTGTCCTATTTTTTACAGGATTACAAATAAATGAGAGGTGTTGGTATTTATGCAGTTGGAGGAGTGTCTCTAAAATACTATTATTAGTTACTGTAGCTGCCTAATGGTGAAAATTACTATCTGCTTTTTTGAACAAGTAGTTAGGGGCATGCAGGCCTTTGAATTGTTTACTTGGAATACTTTTCTAGTGGTCTGTTACAGAAAATTGAATCGTGGGTTTTTCATCTCTGAATTCATATGAGTCTTCTTTTTGCAGGTCTGCAAAAGATGACTTTGTATCCATAGTTGGAAAATGTCAAGGTATGGCAACTTCTTCATCATTACTGAGTGTCATCATTGTTTATTATTCATATATTGCTAAATGGTGTTGGTTACTTTAATGATAGTGATACAACTTCTTAAAATTGTTGGAAAGAATCTCTTAATAGTTTTGCTCTGTGACTAGCTCTATTACCCTCCCTCTGCCACTTATTTCTGTGATGATTAATATATGAAACCTGAATCTGAAATAAAATGGTAGTTAGAATTAATGGCTCTGGGAGACATGAATGATATTTCATTTTTTTACTCTACTTTGAGATCAGCTTGTAATGCTGGCCCCCTGCATTTTTTTGATGCAATTGACTTTTTGTTCTGTTTAAGGGATTATATTTACTTTTTGCTTTTATTTGTTTTTCATAGTGCCAAAGGATCCTAGTCCTCAGTGGAGGAGAGTGGCATGGAGTCATGATTGTACATTACTTGCTTATGCTGAAAGCAGTGGAACAGTCAGAGTGTTTGACCTGATGGGTAGTGAGCTTTTGGTTATTTCACCGGTATGTGCTCTCTTGGGTTGAATACAAATATAGCAGAACTTCTTTTAAGGAGCATGGATAATTTCCACTTTTTGACCTTTTTCAAATGATGACTTAGTTTGCTAGAAAGGCTTACACTATGAATACCATGCAGAAATGGACCATAAAAAGTTTCTTCCATCATCAACAAAAGTCATGTGTAGCCCCTACAATAGCACAAAGGATATGTTTTACATCTGTCTTGGAATTGTGGTGGATCTGTAGGTGCATCAAACAGTGAAAGTATGGAATCACCACAATTTGTAGTAGTATATTATAAAGCTGCACTTTGTATGCAGAGTCAAATTGTAAATCAAGAAATACTGCTGCAGGGTACTTTGCTTTGTACAATATTAGATAATTGCTGTTGACAGGCCCCACACAATATATTTTCTATTTTGTTTGTTCAAAGGGTGTATTGAACTCATTTGTGAAGGTGGCTCAAGTGTTCTTCCTTAGTATATTATCTTTACAAACTTTATAGTAATAAGATATCTTAAAAATCAAGATAAAAGAAAATGTATTTAGTTTGTAAATACAAACGATGAAACTTTATTTTTTAAAGTACTGTATAGTTAATTTAACTTTCTAGTTTTTTCAGTAACAAAGACACATTTTAAAATCTCCTTTCTCTCCCAACATCTGCCTTCATTTTTGGGTAAAGACAGCAAGTATTCCAGGCGACCTGAGTTACGCTATTGCTGGATTGATCTTTCTGGAATACAAAGCAAGTGCCCAGTGGTCAGCTGAACTCCTTGTTGTTAATTATCGTGGAGAACTGAGAAGTTACCTTGTAAGGTAAGCATGAATTTTGACTTGCTTTGAGAAGGTGCAGTGAGCTTTAAAGGAATTCTTTCTACTCTTTAAAGAAAATAAATCTGAACTAATGCATGTATTTCTTTTTCCTGGCATACTTAGCGTTGGAACAAATCAAAGCTTTCAAGAAAGTCATAGTTTCAGCTTTAGCAGCCACTACCCTCATGGGATAACCACAGTCATTTATCATCCTGGTCACAGGTAAGTGTTCTGTTTGCTACCTGACAAAAAGTAGCAAAATTAGCGTTGAAGTGTGTTGGATAGGGAAAAAAGTCTATTCTAAAATTGCTGTTTAGGGCATCAGTAATAAAAAGTCATGTGTCTTTTTGCTATTAAAGAGGAACCTTAGTTCATCCCACTTGACTTTCATTACTCCATTAGTAAAGTCATTAGTTATTTTATAAAGTTACAGAAGGTCCTTTTCTGTTTGAGTACCTTGTGTAAGCAGCATGCACTTTTAGCATGTCAGGAATAGCTTCGAAAGAGATTTCTGAATATGATAAAAGATTGGTAAAGGTGAAGTGTACGTTTAGTTGTTGATTGGTTTTTGTTTGTTTTAGTTTTTGTTTGTTTTTTTTGTGTGGTTCTTTGTTTTGTTTTTCTATCTGGAATTGATTGCCGACTTGTTGGCCAGCCCATTTTCCCTGGTGTTCTGAGTGGAACTGCCAGGCTTTGGCGTTTGGGGTTGTCTTGTGATGTGTTTTCTCTGTTAGTAACTTGCTGGGTACAGAAGCTGGACTTGCAGTGTGGACTGACTGCCTGTGTGCTCTTGAACCCAATGTAATTGGAATAGGTCCTGGTTAGCCTATTACTTAAGCTAAAAATGTGTCTACTTTTTTAATATTGATTTGTTATGTAGCAAGATAAACTCAGCAACTCTATTTCTATTTCTCTTCAGTTATAGGAACTAAACCTCGTTCTAGATATTTTTCTTGTATTTGATCAGCTAGGATTAAATATTTCAATGCAGTGTTACATCACTATATTATTTTAAATGAAAATTAGGCTTGGCTAAAGAAACTCACTATTGAAAAAACTTGTTCTCATTCTTCAGTATTAAGTGAGCTGTCGTATCTATCTTAGGAAAACAAATTATTATTAATGAGATGTAATGTTCTTCTAGCTTATTATTTTGAGAGATTAATTTTGTATATGGCTTCTTCTTTCCACCTAATTAATATTTAGTGATTTCACATAATTAATACTCAGTGTACTAAATTTACAGTTTTGAGATAGTAGTTATGGACTGTGGAGCTTTGGTAGCACTACATGATCAGACAGCAGAACCAATCCATTGTTTCCTTTGATGAGACCAGGGTTAATGGTTGTAGTATTTCCTGCTGTGTGCAGCCTATTGAGTGCCTCAGTAAAGTTGAAAAATTGACACTTGAATGAAATTGATGGAAAACAAAAGAACCAGTGTTTTGCCCCCGATGAAGGCAAGTCTTTTCTATTTTGAATTTAGTCTGTGGTAGAAGGCTTGTAAATTTGACATTGGAGAAACCTAAATTTGTGAGTAGAGTCTCTTCCTGAAGTTTTCTTGTTATCCCAAGAAACTCTGGCAGGGCTTGAACACAACTTCTACAAAGTTGTGCATGAAAGAAAATTGTTGATACACCTTGAACTTTTAATTTTCAATAATGTGAACTTTCATCACTTAACACAAGTTCAACTTTGTCATTTTGTGCTTTCTTGCATTTAATCTCAGATGATGAAATTATACTGATCTCTCTTCACTGCTTGAAAGGCTTGACATACACAGTAATACAGTAATGCAGTATTTGCTTATGACCCATTATAATGCAATAATATAGCAGTTAAAAACTTAATTTACTTAATTTTTTCAACTAGATGTATGATAATTGCATAGAGAATATGTCAATAGGGACTGTTTCTGAATCTGTAGGAAAACCTGAAGCAATAGCTTTGGGAAAAAAACCAATAATGACTTTTACTTTTTGAAAAGTACTATAATCCTTAATTTAGATAGCTAATGTTGGTGCTCTCACGTGATCTCATTTCCATCTAGGACGGAATTTATGGTGCATTTTAGTTGAAAAAACTTAAAGTCTGCTTCAGTGTGAGCTCTTTGTAAACTCAAATCCACAGTTCAACAGCTGTTTTTGTTTTGGTATCTTAATCTAGAGCTGAATGCCTTATTTCTGGGTTATCTGCAATTGCTGCAGAAAATGTTTGGTATTAAAAACTAAAGTTTACAATGAAATTGTAATGAAGGAGTTGAAGGTTTTCAGATTTATTTAAAAATTTTTGTACCAAAATTGCTAAGTAAAGAAGGGCATATCAAGTTTTTCTTGGATGCTTCTACTGAGCTTGTTCTTGAGACTGGTGTTACACTGTTTATCTTCAACTCAACTTTGTACAAACTGTGGAGTACAGTTGAGGTACTGCAAGAGCAGCCAGTTTTTGAGACTGGAGGAACCCTTGGAGATCATCCAATGTGTTCTCCTTCACCTCAGGGTCTAGAGCAGGTTGCTTGGGGCCATGTCATTGCACTCCAAGGCCTGCACATCTCCTTTAGGAGCACGGTCTGAGGCATTGGGGAGCTGCTCCAGAGGGTGCTGGAGACTGAGCCTGCAGCACATGGCTGTGATTGTTTACAGCATACACAGAGACAGGTTCTGGCCATCATCTTCTGCACAATGCTGCACTCTGGGCATGGCATTTACATAGATCTTTTTCTAGGACTTGTTCCAAGGGTTCCTGGCCCCTGTTAATCAGGTGTCTATCTGGAACAAAAGCTCAAAGCACCCTTTGATTAGAAACAGCTGGCAGACTAAAAGCTTCTAAAGCATGCTTTTCCTGACAATGACAGGCATTGTGAAGTTTCTCAGAGGCTTCCCAGGAGTCCTCTGGTCATCTCAGGAGTCCTCAGATGGTACCTGAAGTATGTAGATTTTTAAGGATCTATAAATGAAACCTGGAAACAGCTGTGCAAACCGCTGCATGCTGGCTGTGCTTTATGTAGAACACTTCTGCAAGAAAAAAAATTAGGTTTTATCATGTTCCTGTCTGGTATTCATGTCTCCTGTTGCAGTTTTTGGTGAAAGTGACTTCTGTTTTACTGCTTCAGGTCATTTATTACACCACAAAACTCTTAAGACTATAAGCATCACTCTCAAGAGATCTTACCTCTTTCTGCAACTAAGTGAAAGGGGTTTGTAGCCAGGTGGGGGTCAACATCCTCTCCCAAGGAGCTGGGAAGACATGGAAGATGAGGCTTAAGCTGTGCCAGGGGAGTTTTAGGTTTGCCATCAGGAGGAATTTTTTCACATTAAGGGTGATTAGGCATTGGAATGGACAGCCTGTGGAAGTGGTGGAGTCACCATCCCTTAAGCTGGTCTAGTTGACATGGTAGTGTTTGGCTATAGGTTAGACTTGATGATCTCAGAGGTTCTTTTCTAGCCTAACTCATGATGTAATTCTGTCATTCAGCCATGGTACAAAATCATCTTGCTGTACATTTGTAAGTAGTAGGACACCTGGGAATACTAAATAAGCTTTACTGATGTCTTAAAAAGGATTGAATGTGGAAGGATTTTTTTTTCCCCTTTATTCTTACATTTGACTTTTGCAGATGTAGTTTTGGCATCCCTGGTGGCCAGAGCTGCGCTGTGAGAGTGGCAGCCACTACTGGAAGGGGAGAGCACTTTGGGAATGGTGCAGCCTTGGGAATGGGATAATGGAGCATTCCCAGGGTGGAGCTTCAGGCTCCTACAATTGTGCCTTTTTTTGTAGGTACTTGACCTTTTGATGGGTGATTCATTACAGTGATGCTTCCAAACAAACTTTGATACTTATTCTCAAAGTTTTCATCAAAGTAGTCATCAGTTAAATATAAAAGTGCTTGTTAATAAGGTAAAGGGGCTTTAAGGGCAAATACTTTGGTACAGTTTAGTGGTGTTCAGCAATAATTACAAGGTTTACATCAAAGTTTTTAAAATGCTACCTGTGGTGTGTAATGAAATTATTGCATGCACATATATAATTGGTACAGTGGCTTTAGAAAACAGAATTGACAAACATTAATGTGTTCAGCTCTTTAGTGAAAGAGAAGTAGCTTTTGTACCACATCTGAATAAATGGAAATCTGATGCTTAAACAGAATAATCAGAACTTGTCACATGCTTAAGCAGTAATTTTTTATCATTTTTTGAGGGTAAGGAGGAAACTCAAACTTGTGGCCAGACTTATTTTATTTTGGCAATTGTGACTTTCCTGGAAAGCTAGAGATGAGAATGAATAGGTATACATGATATAAAAAATGTTATTTGAATAATATTGAAGTATTTTTAGATTTCAGGGTATTTAGTCACAGACAAAGTTTATTGTGGCTGTTAAGTGTCTTGGTATATTTAGCCTTTGGTTACTCTAAGCAAACTGCTATAGACTTAAAATTAAAAAAAAAAAAAGTGTCAGTATATGAAATCACAATACATCTTTATATATTTTACAGACTTCTCCTTGTAGGAGGCTGTGAAACAGATGAAGATGGAGTATCTAAAGCAGCTGGTTGTGGGATATCTGCTTGGAGAATTCTGTCAGGCTCTCCCCATTACAAACAGGTCACTAGTTACGAAGATGATGTTAGAACAGTAAGTATGTGTCCTCATTTTACTGGATGAATATTCTCACTGGAAGCTCAATAAGTATCTCCTTATGAAAGATTAATTTAATGTGATGTTTTGCTATTTTCTAAGCTATGTATGTCTGTGTATGTCTAAACAGTTATGTCTTTCCCCACAGCATCTGTCTGTTTTTGCTTTTTCTGTAGTATGACTTGAACTTTAAGTTCTTAATTATCACTTGTGGTTTTAAAACCAAAAAGAAAAGAAAGGAGTCTGTAAATTTCCAAGCTGTGATATTTTTTGCTCTTAGTTGTACATTGGGATATGTTACCTGTCTGAGTTGAAAACAATTACAATTTGTTCTTCTGTTACTTCATAACAAAAGGCAGCACACCTGAAATAAATGTTTCAGTTTAATTCTGGCACTTGATTTCTTTTTCTTCTAGTAGAAGTAAATGTTTGATTTGGTAACAACTTGGTTATACTGAAATCAATTTACAATATACCAGGATAAATTTCAGTGTTTACTCTTACATAAGTATTGGTTAGTATTACAAACGAGTTGTTAATTTAATTGCAAATGAGTAGTGCTTTGCTGTGCTGTGTTATATATCTACTGAAGTGGACAGAATAATACAAACTGTTCTGCTTGCATTATTTTAAAGTAGGCAGTCTTATGGAAGTTTAAAAATAGTAACATCATAGAATATGCTGAGTTGGAAGAGACCCACAAAGATCATTGAATCCAGCTCCTGGCTCTGCACAGGACACCCAGTGTTACACCACATGCCTGAGAGTATTTTCCAAACACTTCTTGAGCTCTGTCAGGATGGGTTCTGTGACCACTTCCCTGGGAGCCTGTTCCAGTGCCCAAACACTCTTTAGGTGAAGAACCTTTTCTTGATACCCAGCCTAAACCTCCCCTGACACAGCTTCAGGCCATTTCCTCAGTCCTGTCCCTGTCCCCCAGAGCAGAGATCAGTGCCTGCCCCTCCTCTTCCCCTCCCAATGGAGCTGTAGCTGCAGTGAGGTCTCCCCTCAGTCTCCTCCAGGCTGAACAGACCAAGTGACCTCAGCCACTCCTCACATGGTTTCCCTCAAGGCCCTTCACCATCCTCCTGGCCTTCTTTGGATACTCCAGTGATTTCATCTCTTTCATATATTGTAGCAGTGCTGACTCATTCAACTCACTGTTGTCCCTTTCTGCAGCACTGCTCTCCAGCTTCTCATTCCCCAGTCTGCACACAGCCAGGGTTGCCTCAGATACAGTCTGGCACTTGGTCTTGTTAAGCTTCATCTGGTTGGTGATTGCCCATCTCTCTGATTTGTCAAGGTCTTTCTGCAGAGCCTCTAGGGAATCTTGCAGAGTTGTTTTAGTGTTTTAAATATGACTTAATTTTCAGTGCATAAAACAGCATATGAGATTGTTTTTCATTGTATGATTTGTTTCTGTTCCTACAGGCACAGAGAAGAGGATTATTAAGGATTATGAATTTAAGATTTTACAGCAGGCGAGGAACAGAACAGGTATTAAGATCTAGGTCTACCTCAGAAATGTATTTTATTAACATAATTGTTCATTCATGACTACCTGAGAGACTGACTGAAAGTAGGTTTTAATTTATGCAATTTAGGAATTTAACATTCTATTAAATTAATCAAAAAGCTTTAGCATTAAATTGAGTAGCTTGCCACTTACTTGGCTTTCTTAAAAATCCAGTTAATTCATTTACTGAAGCTTGAGTCACTGGATTTCAGGAACAGGTCTAGAGATGTAGAGTTCAGTATTAAATGTAAACCCTTATTCAAAAAGGAAGGTATAAGAAGCCATCTAATTATTTTTTAATGAATGTGATAATTGGACCATGTTAGATGTGTTATATATTCTTTAAGAAGAAAGTAGATTGTGATGATGTTTCTCAAATATATGCCCCAGAGACAAAGAACAAAACCTAGCATTCTGCACTACACCTATCCTACTAGAAAACAATAAGAAATTCTCAGCCCACAATCTTCACACCCTGTGGGGAAGAAAAAATGGGTGGATTCAAACTAATTCTTCGTGGCTTAAATAGGGCAGGCACAAAGACTTTATTTTTACAGTCTGAGATACTATGGAAACATTTTCCTAAGTAGCTTCTAAAGTTTATTACAGATCAGACTTCTACTCCCAGGATGCATGTGAAACTAATGAAACTCAGTATAAACTTATTCTTAAAAAACTCTGCCTATGAGCCTTGTGTTCTTTCTTCTCTGCCCTGAGTGAGTGCTAAATCTTGAATGTCATGCTGAGGTGTAGGTGTGTGCTTTCTGTATTTCCAAGGTGTTGTACACAGTGCTCATGGCTTTCTTCTACATGCCTTGGGAACTTCCCATGCCCTTCTTATAAGAAAAATTGTTTTCCAGTCTTTTGTTTACAAGGAAAGAACTGTCTACTACCTTCACTCTGTGTTCTCTTGAGAGAAAGAATGGCTGATCTGAGTTGGAAATGACCTTAGTCGATTTAATAGACCTTAATAGATTTTTTGGGATGCTTTAGAGGATTGGTTAAAAGAAGTTGCCTGCTTGATTGGAAAGGGAAAACAAATCTTTCTGAATCTTTCTCAAGGGTGGAATGGGGAGAGATTTTATTTCCTTCACTGAAAATGTTAAAGATAAAGCTGACTTAAGCTTTTTTTGCTTAAAAGCTTGTGCAGCATGTAGCTGTACTAAATTTCAACTTCATTGCACTTGCCAGTGCTAAATTAATGAAGAAAGGTGGAAATTTATTAATCCATGAATGTTTTGATCCAATTTCAGAGATTATGGCTTAAATGTGTATTCCTAGTGTGAAATTAACACTAGGGTTAAAATGACAGATATAGCAGCTAGAGGACTTGTATATTAGAACTGACTACACTGGGATTTGATTCTTAGTGTTGTTAAATGACACTTAAAAATGTGAAGTGCCAGCCTGCTGAGTTTCTCAACATCTTGTTTTGCTGTTCCCTGAAGCTGATGAGCTGTTTACAGAGGCAGCATTGCCTGCTTTGGCAAAGGACTGATTAATTTTTATAGATAACAGGGCTTGGGTGATAAATTTGAGTGTGTTAATGGCCACCCAATATCTAAATCTCACAGCCAGAGAATTATTACTGACTGGTTATGTTTACCTCCTTTCAGGATCTGTGATGTATACCACTGATCAGTTATCTGAATAGGTTATATATTTTAGCTCTATGTTTCTAGGTCCTTTAACAATCTTTTGTTCTTTGTACTTTGTGCATGCAGATTGACTTGTAAAGAGAGAATTGCCATTTGAAGGCATGTACAATTCCTGGGCAAACTACAGATGAAAGTGCAGTACTCCAGCTGCCTAAGAATATAGTCATAGAATATGAATTTTTTCTTATAATTCTTAAAGGGTTTAAAAAACCCTTAATGCTCTCCTTTCAATTGAAAACACAGTTTAGGCAAGAATTTCAGGAGTGCTCTCAACAGCTGCAAACCACTGTACAACAGTAAAAAGATTTCTTGATTGTGTTTGCTTGTATGGTGTACCTAGAACTTTAAAAAGCCTAAGAAATTAAATAAAAATAATAATAAAAAAAACCCTGAGTCCAAACAAACAGCCTGACCTGAGAAGAATATTTCTACCTTCAGATAATACCTATCAGTAGCATTCTGTAGAAGTGCCATTAAAATTTCTTAATTGATGGATGTCAAATAACTGTGCTTCATTTATGTTGGGGTAATTTCTCAGAGAGGAGGTGCTGGCCTGAAAATTGATAGCTGCAAACTTGGAGAATTTTAACTCTGAATCCTTATAAACTTTTTTTTAAAGTAAACTGACAAAATGAAACTTTATGAACAATGTAATTTTGGGAGTCTGCATCCTGCTGTCAGGGAAGATGAGACACTGTAAGAACTGAATGGTCTCTCTGAAAATGTAAAATTGTTTTGGGAGAGGGGTGAATAAATGTAAAATATATTTTCAGAAATTGTCAGTCCTTGCCAGTGGTGCTAAATTTGACTCTAAAATTTAAGTTTGTATTTAGAGTGTCTTGTGGAAATAGTGTACAGATCCAGTAGTAAATGTGCAGGATTTTGTGAACCCTTAAGAAGGTATTTTGTTAGAAGTATGTTTTGCCTCTTAAGGTGTCCAGAGCTGAAGGAAAACTTAATCCAGGAGAATTTTTGTAGCCTTGATGAAATTAACTTACGAATGTTGAATTATTTTATCTGTATGAACATAATCTAATATTCACTATTTTACTATTTGGTCTGTTGTCACTTGAGAGATTCTTGGTATTCCTTGGTGTATATTTTTATTATGTTTGTTTATTTGCTTGGATATTATGTTTGGCAGGATGGAGTTTTCAAGATGAACCTTTCTCCTGATGGAGCTCTTTTGGCAGCTATTCATTTCTCAGGAAAACTGACGATCTGGTCTATTCCATCTCTCAGACAACAAGGAGAATGGGACCAAACTGCTCAGGTAAAAACAAGTATATATTTAGAATTATATATCTTACTCCTCTGGAATTGTGCTTTTGTAGGAGATGAGAGGAGTTTGGGTCATGGTGCTTCAGCCACATACTGCATACATACTGCATACATCACTTTGCTATTAAGTCCAATGCTTTCTGCAGGAATTGTTTGCAAAACTAAGTGGGGGAGATTACATTAGGCATTGCTCAGAAACTGGCAAACTTTTATGTGATTTGTATGAATTTAAACACTGAGAATTTAAAACTTAATTAGTTTTCAAAGAAAAAAATAAAAAAACTGTATTTTAATGAGGAAATGCATTCTGAAAAGTGAAAAATCTGAAATTATGCACACTAGTATGTGAAGTATTCTGATTTTCCTCCCATTAATTTCTTGACTAATAGATAAAGAAAGGCTTTTCACTTGAAGTACTGTGTGTTATGTTCTAAATCTATGAGACATAAACCAATATCAGTTCTAAACAGGGTAAACAAATGGGATCGAAATGTAATTTCAAGCTTATTTAGAAAAGCGTTTTTTAAATAGCAACCAAAACAAACAAAAACAAAACCTCAAAGAAGTTCTTATCTAGTGTTGGGATAAGAGGTGTGTGTCTGTATATGCATATCTATTTATCTCTATTTTTAATACACACTTCAGACAAATTTTGCTCAAGGATCCTTACAGTGAGTTGTATTTTTTCTTTCTTTTTAGCAATAATGAATATGTATTCTGAAGGAGCATTCAGGATTTTATAAGTCAGTGAGGGTGATATAAAGGAATATTATGTGCTTGACTGTTCTCAAAATCTTTTTATAGGTGAAACTGGTGTCCAAGTATAACGTGTATTTTTCATAATATGTGTGAAATTAAGTTGGAGTGGCCTCATGTTTACTTTTAATTAGTAGACTTTCCTGTTTCTGCTGAAAAATCAAGTCTGAAAAACACCTTCTGCTTGATCCAAATGTGCTTTAGTTATTTCAGCTTCATGTACTTCCACTGCTTTGCACTTGGGGGCAGGATTTCTGTAACTGCTAAATCACAGTTAAAATAACAGTACTGCAGCATAATTCTAAACCTTGCAGTGCATCAATTAATAATACTGCTTCTTTTCTTGCACCAATCTTGAAAGGGGCTTTATAATTCTGAAAATAGCTGGGGAAAATACTTACAGAACTGTACTAGACTGTCACAAAGGACCACTACACAGACTTTTGGAGATTGTTTTATGTGTCTGGATCTGCAGTCCTGTGTATAGACATGAAAAGCAAATACTTGGCTTTTGGTTGCTGGAGAACTTTTATTTCAGAAATCTTTAGGGTATGATTACTGTTTAAAGTTGGTCAGGCCATGACTTGTGGTTTTGTTTTGTTTTTATTTTTAATTGTTTGTAGAAAAGTACAGTGTTTCTGCAGCAGTTGTATGTTTATGCTTGAGAAATTTTGAATTTATAGGGAGCATTTTAATTGAAGAATGAGTGAGTCAGCAACAGAGTACATAAACGGATTCTGGGTTACAAAGATTTACTTGATTATAATTTTTTTTTTTCAGCCAGGCTATGATGAGCTTAACCCAGACTGGAAACTCTCTAGTGAAAAAAGAAAGAAAATAAAAGGTATGCAGTACAGTTAGATTATTATTTTATATCACTGTGTAGTTAAAAATAGTAATGCATATATATGAAGACTGAAATGGCTTAAGTAAATCTGTCAGGTTGCCAAAATTGCATTATTTGAATTTGTAGTGTGGCAGAACTAAATGGGTGTCACAATAGTGTTTTTTCAGATTCTCTTTTAGGAATGCTTTTGTAGCCACAAAGAAGTTGGTATTTCAGTTAGCACAGGATTTCATTTTTTCTTCCTGTGAATGTCTAATAAATCTCGAAAGCTACTGTTACTTAAAGATGTTGGCTTAAAATGCTAAAAACAGTTCTAAAACAATTTCCTCTGACTGGATTTACCTCATCACTCTCTATTGTTTTCTGAAAGTTCAGGCCAATCTGTGCAGTCATTTAGCACCTGGTTATTGCATGGCTGCTCCAAGAGTGCAGAGATCAATAACTATTCCGTTAACCATTTGCTGCGGCTTGTACACATCTATATTATTAAAAGATTCCTTTTTCTTTATAGTATTTTATTTGGGGATTTATTCACTCTCTGATGAATATTTTATCCCAAAACAATCTGTGACTGGAAATGCCACAGCTTCCATCTTCAGTCCTAGAGACTGTTTTGTTTATTTGATTGTTTAGTTTAAATATTCCTAACAACCTCCTTTTGAGATATGTTGATATGTTTACTTGTCCTCAAAAGCAGTGTAGCCTTTTCTAATTTTCATTAGTATTAGGTAGGTTTGTGATCATGTCAAGGATGGCCTGATAGGTAATGAAATCTTTATCAAAGATCAAAATCTGCCACTTTTCATGCAAGTAAATCAGTTTACTGTAAATTTTTTTAAAAATAATTTATCTATATTATATTTATAATTAAGTGACTTTTTTGTTCTCAACAGCTTTATTTAATACAAAAATGGTTTATAAAAGATAATTGATATGAAATACAAACTTAGTGAAGCAAGGTTGCAAATAAAACAATAAATATCTGTTAGATTAGACCATATTTCTTCATAATGGCAGTCTCTTTTGTTCTTACCTGTGGTTTAACATTATCTTTCTTTATATGGTGCATTCTCATTTTAGATAAAGAATCCTATTACCCATTGATAGATGTAAATTGGTGGGCAGATAATTCTGTCATCCTTGCTCGCTGCTCTGGTGCTTTGACAGTGTCATCAGTCAAGACATTAAGAAACCTGCTGGGAAAGGCCTGTGAATGGTTTGAGAGTTCTCCTCAGGTCACTTTGGCTCACGATGGAGGATTTCTGAGCCTGGAGGTGAGGAATGTCACAAGCAGGTATTCTTTTGGAATAGAGTATGTCAGTCTGGTTTTTTGTATGTGATCCTAAAGTAGGGAGGTTAAAATAGATGTGACTACTAATACAAGAAGTGATTCTGCTTCCTTATCTGTAGATAGCATTGCAGGGAGATTCTGAATTAACTGTTAGCAGAAAAACTTGATAAAACAATAAATAACTTGTGGAGAGGAGAGGCAGCCTTCTGGAAGGTTGAATTTCAATGAGAGGAAACTTGCAACAGAAAGGAATTTGTGTTGACAGTAACCTTGCCTTGTATGTTAGTTCACCTGAAGAGCACTGCAACCATCCCTCTTCCTCTTTGAAATACATGGCTCATGAAGAAAGAGTGAATACATTTCAGTTAGACATGAGGAGCACAATGAAGGCAGAGCTGTGTAAGAGATACTTTTTTCTTTTTGTATATTTTTAGTAGGATTCCAGAAGGGAATAGAATATAATAAAGTTAATCAGTAATTTTCTTTAAAACAGAGAAAATTGCTCTTTTCTAAAGCTTATATTGAAATAGATCTTAAACATTTTATTAAAAAGTTTAATATTAGAATCAGAAAATTTCAGTGCACACCAAAGCTTGTGTGTATGTTTTTGGAAAGTTGTATTATTCTGAAAATAATATATACAACCAGTGACTGGCATAGTACAGCCTAAGGATGAGATTGTGTTGAACAAAAATGTTTCTTCGAATAGCTGAGAGTTCAAAACACTCCTGTATGCTGCATTAAGCTATAGGAAAGCACGGGAGGATGTCTCCAGTGTTGTGCCCTATCTTGGCTGGTGCAGGAGGTGCAGTGTAAAAGCAGGTTACTAAGAATCCTTCACCTTGGTAGGTGAGGGATAAAGCCTCAGATCCAGGAGACAGATGCAGTCAGGGTTTGTGGAGCAGGTTAAGCAAACAAAGGGTTTAAAGGAGAGAGGGAGGAAGATGTTGATTCTGAAATTTGAAGTCCTGAAAGTAGAGATGGACTCAGTTCTTACTATACTAGTTTAGATATGCTCAGTTGATGCTTCTTGTTCACGTTTTCTGTACAGTGTGAGGTGAAGCTTGTTCCAAAAAAGACTGCGCTTGGAGAGCAGGCCTGGTGATGAAGATGAGGGAGAAGATGACTCTGACTCAGATGATGAAACTTCTGCCAAGGACAGATACTTCAGCTACCTGAAGCAAGGCCTGTACTTTGTGACAGAAATGGAACGGTTTGCTCCTCCACGGAAACGACCACGTACTATTACAAAGAATTTCCGCCTTGTCAGCTTGAGATCCACGACTCCAGAGGAACTGTACCAGAGAAAAGTAAGTCTAGAAGGAAAAGTCACATCTCTCTTAATCAGCTTTATTTAGAAAGAGCTTCTTATTTTTCTTTTAATTACTGCTGCATTGACAAAAGAATTTAGGCATATATTTCTTACGGTCTCTTAACTGACAGTGTTCTGTGTCACCTGATCAAAGGGATCCTTTTTTAAAACTAGCATTATAATAACTGAAATGAGGTGATGTTTCCACTGGGAGACACTGTGCATCATTGGCTTGGCTAGACTTGGACATGCACTCATGTGTTTGCATGTAGTGAAAGACTTGGAAGATATATTGAATTAAATCAGTTTAACTTGTTGTTGGCTCAGGAGTGGGTTAATTTACAGTCTTCTGTGAATGTTTTGCGTGATTTTTCAGCTAAACATACAGATTAGGCCTCTGACTCATTCTTACCAAACAGATACTGCTTTTTTTTTAGGGCTGGTGGACAGACTACTTTGTCTAGGCCATTCCAGTTGTTCTGATGGTAAACCAGCCCACTCTGTTACTGCTACTGGGGAATGCTGATGTCAGACTAAATACGAGATATGTAACTAATATGATGTTACCTAAATAACATCTTCCTTTTATTTGAGAGGAAAATCTCTGATTTTCCAGAGGTGTCCATCGGATCTGATTCTTACTTATCTGTATCTTGAACCAGTCTCTTTCCTAGCTGCTTATGCATACCCACAGTAATTATCCCTCTAGCTCTGTCAACACACAGAATTAACAATTCATTGTTCAATATGGAAATCAGGTGAGTTTCATTTTCCTGTGTTTGCTTTATAGATTGATAATGAAGAATATGGGGAAGCTTTGTCTTTAGCTCAAACCTACGGCCTTGATTCTGATCTCGTGTACCAAAGACAGTGGAGGAAGTCGGCTGTTAATGTCGCTTCAATTCAAGACTACTTGGTGGGTTTGTTTTGTGATTTTTTTTTTTTTTTTTGCTTTCTTATCAGACTGACTGTATTATCTTTACAGAAATGGAATTCTCAATTGTATTCTAATTTATGCAACATAAATTGGAGGCAGTTTGAAGAATTGTCTGCAAATTCCATTTCATGTCATGTGTAAAAGAGCAATTGAACTGGAGGCCTGATCTAGAAACCTTGACAGTTAATGAAATATTCTTTTGGAATATCTTCTGACTTCTGTCAACAGCAACACACTTTCTGTGTGTAATCTCTCCCCCCACATGCTGCAGTAGATTATTGCCTGGCAAATGAAGAATAGTAATTGAAAATATCAACTGTTTAAACTTCCACTTATTGTAGAAAATAAATCGATAAGATGAAGTTGTTATCAGTAGTTATATCGCAAAGTTTGAACAACAAAATTTGCAGTGAATTCTGTGAACTGTATCTGAGCTTTTCAGTAGAATTCAACATAGGGGTTTTTTGGCTTGGAAGAAAGACTTCTAGCTCAGCAGAAAAATGGTGTTGAAGTTGTACAATCTCATGGTTGTGGTAAAGTATTAGTGATAGAAATATATTATTAGTACAGAATAGTAATATATAGCTTATTATTAGTACAGTAGATACAGTATTAGTAATATAGGTATATTAGTGTATATATAGTAGTATAGATAGGTATGCTAGTCTAAGCTAAAGCATTACAAAAGATCAAGAGAAATGTAATTTTTTTTTTCAAGTCAGATATTGACTGAATGTCAAAATTCAGCCATTCTGTGTGTGATCTGTAATGTCAACCAAAGATCAGCAGATAAGGCAGATGTATTTTGTAATTCTGGTGCCTTTTGTGTCTCAAAATCTTCCTGGCATGTGAAGAGGATGGTAATGAAAATGGCTGTAGTGCTATTGTGGAATATATACACTTGGTTTATGAAACATGTATTTTAACCCCAAACCATAACATTTCATTTAGTGTAAAAAGGAGTGGCATTAATTAGAAAGTACAAATAGTAACTTCTGTTCCAGTTGTTGTGGAAGTTCTGCTAAATCATTTGGTATTTCTGTGCTCTTTTTTTCTGCCACGTATACTGTGAAGCAGTTATGTTTATTGTATTCTCATCTCTTTTTTTGGTTTGCATTGTCAGTCACCAGAGAAGCTTGAGATTTTCTTAGGTGAAGAAATACATGAGGCAACTTTAACCTAATTTCTGGTTCCATTGCTTTGGATTGGAGCATGTAGCATTGTGTCTGTGCTCTTGTTCTTGGACAGAGCAAAATCAAGAAGCGTGCATGGGTTCTTCATGAGTGCTTGGAAAGAGTTCCAGAAAATGCAGATGCTGCCAAGAAGCTGCTTCAGTATGGCTTGAAAGGCACAGACTTGGAAGCTCTTGTGGCTATAGGAAAAGGAGAAGATGGTGGCAGGTCTGGGAAGAGTATTTTTTTTGTTTTCTTTTCCAAGAATGGTCTATAAAGTATTTTATAGTAATTTGGTAAAATCTTTTTCTTATCAACCACTAGTGAAAATATTGAGAAGCTTTTGCAGGACATAAAGAAAGAGCATGCTTTGACTCAGACTATTCTATAGATGTCCACAAAGTACCTATACATTTTTCCCCTATATGTATATAAAATACAGTGTTCATTGTAAATATATGCCCTGTAATTTCTTCATCAGAGGCAATTTAGTGTGTCAGTATTTTACTATGAGAATTTGTTTCTCTTGCTGTTTTGGAAAGCTGCAACTAACCCTAAAAATGTGTGTTGTTATATGTCTTAATTGTATTGATCAAGCTGAAGCAAGACACAGTGGAGATAATTCTCCTCAGTGTTCAGTTTCTGGTGGTAGAAATAGAAAGAGGCTATTCTTTCTTTGTGCAGTCTTCTATTACCATTGTGTGCTATAGAGCTGCTGCCAACCCCACTGCTGGCTATGGAATTCAGAAACTTTTATCAAGTTTGGTTTTGGTCTGTTTTAGGGAGGGAGTGGAAAGGAGTTGATGTCTCTTGTTGGCTTAGAACGAATCTCTGCTTGTTGACAACACAAAAATTCAGTATTATTTTATAAATGTGCAGATTTTTAGTCAAAGCAGACAAAAAACTGTTTTATTATATCTCTTCAAAGATTAGTTCCCCCTTCATTGCTTAGATTGTTGATTTTGTCTTCCAGATTTATCTTACCAGGGGAAGTGGACATTGAAATTCCCTATGAAGACCTTTTGTCACCAGATGAAGAAATGGATACTAGAAAGGAAAAAGAGGCCAAGAAGCGTAAAGAACTGCTATTATCAGTAAACTTCTCAAAGTAAATGAAATGTTAGGCCATGTTTTATTCAGAATTACAGGCTTATAATAACTACACAGTTGCAAGAACATAATTATTCTTATATATATTATTCCTACCAGAAAAGCGGTTTAAATTTTAGTTGGCATTATATTGTGTCGAAGTTCTTGGTTTACTTAATTTCTTGATATATCCCAGTGCACAGTCATTAAAATATGTAACCTTTGTTTTCATATGCACATGACATAAAACATTAATGGCAAACATGGAAATTCCTGTTCTGAACACAGGCTGACCCTGGAACAGAAGGAGCTCTGCCGTAGCAGGCTGAAGCTGTTAACTTACCTTGATCGCCTTGAGACCTATGAGGTGAGTTCTGAGTTCTCACACCATAGGTGTTCCTGCAACTTCTGCATCACATCATCTTACCTTTTTTTGTTATTTATTGTGGTATTAATGTTTTCAGCCTTGTTGAAAGGGTACAGTCTGTCAGTGGAGAAAAGTAAGATGTTTTCTCTTCAAGTGACTGTGTTTCTCCTGCTTCACTGTTTCAGAAGGATGGCCTCTAGTCTTGGGAGGTGCAGTTGGGCAAAAGCCTTCTTTGAACATCCTGTGTCTGTAGGGAATTGAATTATGGGATGTGGAGCTCAGGCAGGGTGACTGTGATTTCTCTGTCAGTCAAATTGGCAAGTTCTGTGCAGGTTCTCTAACTTATGAATGGGAAATTTTTTGGAATGTCAGACTGTATTTTACTAAATTTTTAAATTTTAAATTTGCAGTTGGCAATGCACATGCTTCTGTTATGGCTTTTACCACTTCTCTGTAACTAATGATGTCTAAACCTTAATTAAAATAAGGCAGAAAATTGTCTTAGCTTATCAGCCAAAAATGCATCTGTTTTTTTTTTTTAATACTGAAACAAAAAACCCTGAATAGTTCTCAGAATTATATCTCATACCTGCTCGTCTTAGGATAAAAAGATGTGTAGAGTTTTTTGATGCTTTTGTAAATGTTGTATAAAAAGCAGTCTCTTTTTTTTTTTTAAAGGAAATCCTTGGAGGGCCTCATGCAGCTGAGCAGCATTATGATGGAGAATTTTTTAAGAAGTTCAGAAATCAGAATATTGTACTTTCAGCAAGAACTTATGCTCGGGTATTAATATTTATGTTGCTAGAATCCAATGTTGTTTTGATATTGCTCTTTGCACTAAAGTACTTTTTCCTTCTCCCTTTGAACTTGGTTGAATCTCAGTGGAAATTTTAGAGATGGTATCTTTGTTTGATTTTAAATAAATAAGTGCTGTGACCCTGACCTTGTGTCTTTTTGTTGCTAAAGAAAAAAAAGAATAAACTGTTTGTTGTATGATTTAAGCTTTCTTGCTAATTTTCAATATAAATTAGTCTTAAGCTCTGCAACTTACTGTTGTATCCTTCAGGAAAGCAATGTCAGAGCCCTGGAAATTTTGTTCACTTTCCATGGATCAGCTTTACTTCCACACAGACAGGCGATTCTCTCCAATTTTCCAGAGACTACTTCTCCACACGAGTACGCTGTGCTGTTACCTGAAGCTCGGTAAGGCTGCATCCATACATACTGACTCAGATGATTTTTAGATTAATGGATAAATTAGTTTCCATATATGACAGTCTACTATTGGTTATTAGCTGGAGTCAAGAGAGCAGCTTTGTCTGTATGAGTCTTGCCTTGACCAGTCATCATTTTCTGCTTTACGTTGTGCCATTTGTGGGATCTTCTTGTCATTTACAGGAAAGTAGGGATTTTAGAAGTTCTTTTCTCTTCTAAGAGGGTACATGGACTTCTCTGACCTGAATCTGCCCAGATTTTCATGTGTAGTACAGGTCTTTAATTAGTTTGTGGTAACAGCTAGTGTTAGGAAGTGAATAATAGAAGTGTTTAGGTCCCTGGAAGCAAATACATTTTTCTGTATTTATTTTGTGAAGTAATTGAACACTTAAGCAGTCAGTAACTTCAGAACCATTAATCTTCTTGATCTGATTCTTGCTCAACTTGGTAAGGTAGAATTATGAAAAGCTTTAAATACAGGCTTTCCTAGTGTTTCATTTCAGCATAAAAGGTTATTTTACTGTGAATTTCTTCAAATCTTTTAAAAAGAGTCTTCCTTGAACATCATAATTATGTTCTGTATCTTACTTAATTAGAAGAATTTTTTGCTTTTAGAGTGTTTCTTTTAGACACTCAATTATGAAACTCATTTTGAAGCATACTGTTAAGTGCTCATAAAGAGATGGACAGATTTCATTATTTGGTATTTTACAATAGGACTTTGAAGCATTACTTCAGAGGGAAAGTTTTTGCAGGAGCTAATAGAACTTTTTTTTGTAGTCTTCCATTATTATAGTTAAGCTTTTCAATTTTCAAGGTTTTGCCAGTCCCATTTGGACTTAGGGTTTTTCAGTTAATCAAGTTATTCACCTGAAACTTTTCTAACTTAAAATACTTGCCAGTTTTGTTGTCCCTGAAGAGAAAGAACAGTCTTTATTTCATGATAACTAATGCTTCCCTTTTTATTTGTTGATAGTATTAGGAACATATTTAGTGATTTAGTTAACGTGTGAAAACACTTGTTTTATCCTTTTCTTTAAGGTAAAGGT
Organism: Oenanthe melanoleuca; assembly: GCF_029582105.1. NCBI lineage: Eukaryota > Metazoa > Chordata > Aves > Passeriformes > Muscicapidae > Oenanthe > Oenanthe melanoleuca. The sequence goes on from NC_079336.1 coordinate 11,651,311, forward strand.
TAGGACCATGAAGAGAAATTATTGCAGTGTTTATAAAATTGGTAAAATGATCTTTCCAGTCTTTCTCTTTTTTAAGATTTAGAATGTGAGACGTAGGGAAGAATGGTCATCTTAAATGTGGTTATGATCTATTGTTGGTCATAAATTGGGTTCTCATGTTTCTGAAGGGTTATTTGTTCTTGGTTTTGATTTTTTTAAAAAATTTATTTTGTTGTTTGGTTTGTTTACAAAACTGACTTATATGCCAAGAGGCAAGATGACAGCTAAAATAAAACATTTCACTAGTGATCTAATAGTAAAGATGTGAAGTTATGAGGAAAGAATCTAGTTTTGTCTGGTAATGAAAAATGAAAATATATATGTTGAATTTTTATTTTCATAGCAGACAGAACTTTCTAGTGCTAGCATCAGGTATGTGCACGCTTGTTATCCCCCAGATTGCAGAATAGACAGTGCTGTGTGTCTTTTGAAGTTTTTCTCTTTGGACAACTACAAATGAGGATGAGAAGCAAATCCCTATATACACAAATCCTGTATTTTTATAAAACCAGAAATATACTGTGTATTTGATTTAACCTTTTTCTAAAATAGTTTCTCTGTTACAAAACTGATTGTTCATGTAATATTGTTAAATATACTCCCTAAACCAATATTTTATTAATGTAATTAAATTAAATATGTACTGATGACAATATCTATTAATGAGAACAATATACTAATGAAATAGATTTAAGTTGTATAAAGTAAAATTTTCTTGCTATTTTAAGAAGGCTTCTGGCAATTCTATGTTCCATTTGAATCAAAGAGAATTGAATTTCTTAGTCATTTTTTGTGAGGTTATTGTTCTGTTAACTGGCATTTGTTTTTTAAGGAGTTTATTAGTATGGTAAAATTACTGATGTTCTGTAGACATGTACATTGTTAAGAAAAGTCATTTAAATAAGTGTGCTATCTAGTTTTCTTTGTATTAGGACACAATATGTAGACATAATTTTCTGTAAATTAACAGAGCAGGATGATGATACAATTTATCCATTCCCACAGAACATTAAAAAATTGTAAGTAGCGGCTGTAATTAATGTTCTGAAACAAAACAAAAAATAAGTTACAAAAATATAAACCCAATGTTTTAATTGGTAGAAAAAATGTTGCAGCATTATTACCACACAAATCTCTTTAGCTTATGTAGCTTGTAATTTCAGGGGTCTCAGGACAGGCATTATATTCAGTCTGGTGGATGATAAACATGAGGTTGTATAGCAGGTGCTGTCCTGTTTGTGCATGGAACAGATGAGGTGGGTAAACAGGCACCTCCATCTACAGCCAGGGTAGGAGCACTGAAACAGTTGCTTGCTGTACACCCCCACCAACATGAATGCATGTACAAGTGCTGGATATCTCCTAACCTGTAAGAAATGTTTTTGTGAATGTTGGGTTATAACTGTTTATCTGCATCCTGCAGTTCCGCTGCCGGTGGTAATTCTAAGTATCTACTGAAAGAAAGGCTCCCTTGGTTAGTGTATTCTGTAGGTATAAAGCAAGTGCTTTTCTTGTACTTGGACATGTCATTTACATTAGGATGGCATTTAAAGAGTAGTGTCACAAAAATTTGGAGTCTTGTCAGTCAAGGAAGAACTGGCATAATAAATGGAGAAAAAAATTAGATTTTTTTCCTCCCTTTTGTGACAGGTTATTAGGAAATACATGTATCTTTTTCGTGGATCTGCTTGTAAAAACTCTCAAATGATAGATATCCTTTTGTTGCTCATATTTGGCATATATTTATAGCTTAGCATCTATTTGGTTTACTCAGACCAGTTCAGGAGTTCTCTGTCTAAACAGAGAGTTTATGTATTCATGAGACTCTTGCAGAAGTCTGTGATTTAGGTAAGCTCAACAGCTCACTTGTTGAGAAGGAATCTGAAATACTAAGACACATTGGTGCCTGTAAATGATATTGGCTTCAAATTGGTATTGTGATAGATGGGCATTACTAAGTAATATGTTTTTGCAGAATTGGGATTGTAATGTTTTCTGCTTCTTTTCATATTATTTCTCAGCATATTTTATAATGACGGCTCCTGTGTCTCTGCTGTCTCTTGTTGGGATTCATGCTCCTTCTCAAAGATCCATCAGATGCACAGACTATGTCTGTTAGAACAACTAGAATGAAGGTGGTAAAAGTTTAGGTATTCAAAGGGGATGATAGCTCTTTTTAATCTCTGTTTTAATAGCTATAGCTAGTGTTCTTAATCTATAGTTAAGACTGTTGCCCTGAGGTTTTTAAATGTGATCTAGGAAAATCGTGTTTTACCACCATTATAAATACATAACCAGAGTATTTTTCTGGCTTTTAAATTTTCTTATCCTTTGTTCTGGGCTTAACTGCTGTATTGTAACATTACTGCTCACATTTTCAAGTCACAGAAGCCTGGAACTTCAAATGTATGGTTCCCTCAGCAGCCATAAGTCTGCTATATTGCACATTATGCTATAGTAAAAATCTTCCCCCTAAGATAGCAACTTTTTATATGTTGCTGTGTTTTTGCTTCTTAACTTTCTCAAATACTGGTGTTCAATTGTGACATAAAGTGAATTTTTACTGGAGAGTTGTGGATGAACTCCATTTGCTTGATGAACTGAGATGGGAATGTGGAAGTATCTCCTAAAAACTTAGTGAAGATTTTAAAACCTGAAAATTTCCATGTGGTTGGCTTTCATCTATGAATGAGTAAGCACTACTAAGAGTTCATAAGCAGTTAACTTTGCCTTTCTATAATGATACCATGTCCTGAACTAGGTTTTTAGTCATTGCCTGTGGCACTGCAGTTTCAATAAAGCTCTTAGAGCTTCATCTTTTCTCTTCCTTATATGTGCATCTAAATAGGTTTGATAGCAGAATGTCTGCAGAACTGTCTAATATATAGTCCCCTCTTTTTCATATTATTTTTTTTTCTTGTGAAGCTGAGCTGCCTTTGTTTTTAGTGTAATTCAAAGGCGTTCACGTTAGAAGAATTAATCACATGGTCAGTTCTTTCTTTGAATTTGGTTTGAATTCATTTGTATAGTGCTACAGTGGAAATAATAAGGGCCTGTGTTTTATATGCACGTCTTTTTTCTTTGCACTAACAGGAAGAAAAAAACAGTTCAGGGGGAGAAATGTAGTTAATATTATTTAAGGATGTATTTGGTAGGAAAAAAATAGCAGATCTTACCTTCTACTATGAAGTAGAAAAAAATAATTTTTGAGAGAAAGATTACTTTGTCATGATGACACTCAGGTTCTTGTCTGGATTGACTTCTGATAGAAGTAGGGAAGGCTTTTGTCCATGAGAAAATTAAGCAGTGGTTTGGAGGAAGAGAAACTCCTATGCAAACTGCTTGTGTGCAAATTCATGATAACAACAGGAATAGCTCATTACAGCCAGGAGGCTGCTGCAGTCAGCTGGCAAAAGTACCATAGAAGTTGGTTGTGAGGAGTTTTTGAAGAAGAGAATGAGAACTTGAGGGAGCTGTGGAGAACACAAACTGCCAAGGAGGGAGGAGAGAAGTTTCACAGAACCTGCTGTGCTGGAGCTGAGCTGTCATTCAGCTGAGAGCTGAGTGTTCAGTGTGGGGAAGGTTTCAGACAGGCCATAGCAGCCTTCACATAACTTCCTGCAGCATGTGAGTTGAACTGTGGTTGTGCTGTTTATCCACAGAACATGGACAGGGATTTGCTTTGTATTTCTGGCTACTTAATGCTGGACTTTTCCTGACTTCATCTACTATGTGTGGCTTTAGCCTGCATAGTCCTGAACTGGAGTTTGGCTTGCCTTGTCCAATCATCTAATGAAGTGTACTACTGCCATTGACTCTGTTTGTTGTTCTTTTACAGGGTTTAGAATAAAATTTCTCCCAGGAGCATTCATTATGCTTTATCAATGTACACTTCTGAAGTAGTGTTTCCACAATTTGGTGGCAGATGGCTTTGATCTTACTTGGAGTTCAGCTTTGTCTTTAAAATAGCTTTCACAAAATCAAAATGGGCTATTACCTCACAATTTTAATTGTATACACGAAGAAAAAACCCACAGTGAGCTTCTGAACTGTGCTTGTGTAGTGTTAGCTGACTTTTCTGATGTTTAGATTATTCATTCTAGGTTGTTGAGGAGGGAAGAAAGTTTCCCTCTCTCCAAATTTTATTAGAGGTTAACCACATCATTAAAACATAGCTTGATTTGTTTGTATGAAATCAGTTATAACTTTCTCATCTGGTGGCAGAGCTGCTTCAAAGGACTTGTCACTGCAGTGTGCACAGCAGGGATGCTGAAGGTTAGTTAACTGTGGTGGCCAAAAGCAGTGGGATACCTTTTCCACCAGTTTATGCAGATCAGTTTTCCCAAAATGCATGATATTTAGGCAGCTGTGCTTCAGTCTTGATAAATTTGTCACGTCGTGTGGATATTTCTGGGAAATGAAGCACTTCTCTCTGCCCACCACTCCTGCATAGTATATTGAACAGTTGGAAACCTAGAAATACATGTAATCAGTTCTGTAGTTGCATTCACTGATTCACTGTTCAGATACTATAGTGAAAGAAAAGAACGTTTTCATGCAGTATAAACAATGCAATACATATCACAGCTGTTTGAGACTATATCTGGGGTGCATTTCTTATATTTCATCCTCAGCTATGGAATATTTGTGACATAACAAAACTCTTCCGGAGGCAGAAGAATTGCAGAGCCACAGAAAGTGGCATTGATTTACTCGTTGCTATCTGAGAAGATACAGACTTTGGACAAAAGTATTTCTAAATTAAATGAAAAGAGAATATTTTAGTTATTTTATGTATGTTATACACAAGCTTCCAAATTAGGAATTAATGAGTGTTTCTAACAATACTTTTCAGACAGGGAGACATGATTAAAAAAGACAAAGCAAAGATTAATGTACTTTTAAGATGTCCCAGATCTACTTCATCAATGTCTTTCACAAAATAATACTGTTTCATAAATGTGTTTGGGCAAATTGCACTTTGCATTCAGTGTGGATGCAAAGTTTACAGGGGAAAAGATTTAAAGAAAAATACGCATTTTCAACTTGAAGGGTCCTGGAGACAGGCCTGTTGTATGAAATGCTTAAAAGGGGAAAAAAGCAAACCCACACAGTTGGTATTGGTAATGGAGAGAATTGGAATCTGACCTTAAAACTGAGTTAGACCTTCCTCTTTTCAAAGGCTGTCTTTGGAGAGAAAAATAATCTACAGGTTTCAATAAATGCAGTTGGTGGGATACAGAAACTACAATAGCATGAACTTCTTTTGTCAAAGAAAAGAATGTGAAGAATTGCCAAGCCAATGTAAACAATAGAGTGAAAAGAGCAATACAGGAAAAGTCAGCTCTTTTTGAAGAAATAGGGTTGAATGCCTCCATAGTCAGTCAATTCTCTGGATTCCAATCATATTTATTCTACTGTTGAAAAGAGAGAAGTGTAAAGGGTAGTGGAGAAACAGTGGCTCAGGAAAAAATAAAAAAATACCTCAAAGCCATGCTAATATTTGTACAGTTACAGTTTCTTTAGCTGGGAGAGAAAGCCACCTGCCTTAGTGACTACATGATCTGTCACCGTGTCTGGAATTCCAAGTGCATTGGAATGCAGACTTAACCTGCACGTGTCTCTGATCTCTGTGGGATTTCAGTTACAGAAACAAACCTGCAGAGTTGTGTAGCACAAGGAGACTGAACTCTGGATTCTGTAGCACAGTGTACACTGCATATACAGCAGGCTGCCTGTGCATGCTGAATTCACCACTTCTGCCCTGCTAGCTCTCTGGTGTGCAGGGCATGTGTGGAGGTTCTGATGTGCCCCCATTCAGCTGGATTTGCTGTACAGGTGTTGTAAACAAAAGCATTGTAGAAAAATGGGCGTTCTGCCTCTTTTCAGATGTATCTGTATTTCTTTGTCTTATATGTATTTTTGCAGACTGCAATGGTATTTTGACACCTGAAGTCTTTCTGAACTGACTTGCTTTAGTTTTAACAACTACTTTTCCAGAGTTTTCTGCTCTGTGTTTCTGCATGAGTCACTGAAATTACTGACAATAGAAATCTAAGGGAAAAAAATAGTCTGTGCTAAAGCATGAGTATCAGTTAAGAACAAACCTCATGATAAATGTTGAAATAAATACAGCGTTCTAATCTTTGTCTTTATAAAGAGCTTAGATACAGGGATGTCACATCCTTTTCTTGTGTCAAGCATGGTTTATTCCAGTTCTTGTAATTTAATTTCAAATTCAAGAGTTTTTATTAACTCTTCAGAAGGAGGAGAGATAGTAAAGATAGTTGGATATAGTCATGTAGGGGGCAAGAGGGAGTTACATATTTTATTAGTGTTGTGGAGAAGGTGAATGGAGTTAGGAGTCAGTTCTAGTGCTGTGGGTTCTGCTAGGGTTTTTTTGTATTGTTCTGAGCTCACTAAGAAATCTACCTGTTAAGAATGACTTTACATAAATGCTGATGTCTACTAGGATGAACAATCTTGCAGCTATGTCTTTTTTGTGTTTTCTTTTCTAAGCATTTAGAGAAGATGGTTTCTGAATGCTGCTTGACTCTTGGTGAGAATTAAAAAATCTGAAATTCCTCTCTAAACTTACTCCAGTCATGAACCTGAATACTCCTAAAGAGGCAAATGGAGCCAGAGCAGAAAATACTTTAAAAAGTATTTTCCATGGCTTATCCATACACCTGACTTAAATAACTTTTTCTGCTGTGAGAAGGGAAAAAAGATAGAGGTATACATTTTGCAGTCAAGATTGCACTGCATGACCATTCTTTCCCATGAAATGAAAAATCTTTTCCTCTTTAGTGTTTCACAGTGAGGTCTGTTAATAAGCTTTTATGAAGGACTTCTGAAGTATGCTTTTAGCACTTCTGGAATTGAGGTGTCTGGACAACTGTAGGTTTCACTGCTGCAGAACCTTGAGCTGAAAAATGAGATTGATCTTAGATTTGGCCAGAAGGCAAATGGCCAACAGTAGTTTTCAGGAGAGAAAAATAGGTACAGGCAAGCACACTGCAACATTTACTTGAAGTTTCTCAAGGGAGAAATAACATATATTTCTAATATATGGCTCAAATATCCTCAACTGTGTATTTTCTAGATGTAGTAAGCTTTCATGAGACTTTATTCGAGGAATTAATTCTGTTTTTGAACCGAAATACATGGTAGTTTATCTTCTAAGCCATGGAGCAGGTGATTAACAGCCTGACTACCTATTGTGTAAAACAGCATCTGCTTTTCATCGAGGCCCAGTCTTACCAGTATTTACACTGTTGTAGGAAATAAGTACAGTGAAATACCATTTCTGATTTAAGTGAAATGAACAACATAGTACCAGTCTTGGAATATTGTTTCTTTCTTCTATTCTTTCTATTCTTTCTTCAATTTGCCTTGGCATTTAGAAAAGGGACATCATACACTTATTGCCTCTAGTCATTCATATTGCTTGTCCCTGTACTTTTCATCTTTATTTTTATTGTACCCTTTTGAGAAAACAGGCAGAGAGAGGCAGAGTTGCACATTGCTTCATCTCTTGATGGATTTTGGAGTTGCAGGGAAAGGGGGAAGGAAAGCAACTTTCACAGAGGGGAAAGTGATTGCATGTCTGTAAAAAGAAGCACTTGCTAGTAACTGTTGACTTTAGGCCAGGGTAAGTAATACTTGCTTGCACAAAAATCAAAGTTTTTAGTGTCTAATAATTGTTTATCAGAGTCAGCAAAGTAACTCAACTGTGTTAAGAATAATTGGAGGTTAGAAACATGTAATTTGTATTGATACGTAAATCAGTTAAAAATATGTAAGTTTTGCCAACTTTAATTGTAAACCTTTTGTGCTATTGAATCTGTAAAGAAATGGATTCTTAATTGGGACTATATGTCCTGCATGTTCACCACATCTATGGCAACTATGCTGGATGTGACAGCAGAATTTTGAAGAATGTGATTTACCAGTACAGGCTTGGGTCAGTAGATTTCTCTTTCCTTTTTTTTTTTTTTTTTTTTTTTTTGGTTTTTTTGGGAGGTTTTTTTTTTTTTTTTCTTTTCTTTTTCCCTTCCAATCTCATATGGAAGGATTGTAGCATTAGGATTGTGTGTGTGTTTTGAGATGTCTTGGTTCCTTGTCGTACAGATCACATTCATGCAGGGGTGGTTTCAAATTTGCATTCTAAACATCTGTATTTGTTTATTTGTAGTAATTTTTTCTTTTAATAATTTTTTAGTCTAAAGAGGAAAATGTTGAAATTTAAGTATCTTAAATGTGTGCATCTCTTTTCTTACTATTTTGCATGACTTCTTTCTCTCAATAACAATTAAAGCAACCACTGAAGCAGCAGCCAAACCAAAGAAAATTTCCCTAAAGTTTCTTTTGGGCTTCTGAGATTAGATAGGAAGATTTATTAAGATGGGAAGCTCTTACTTAAAAGAAGTGCAAATGACTGCTGCTTTCAGAGTAAAAACATGTGCTGCAATTTTCTGAATGGGTCTTGCTGTAATTCTCTGCTGTGTGTCTCCTCTGTTGTTCCACAGTCAGGTAAATGCATCAGAGACTCTTGCAAGAGCCAGATTTTGAAAGAGAGGGATAGGGACACAGTTTGTGTTGTCTTTAGTAGAATAATGGAATAGTTTATGTTGGAAAAGACCCTTAAGATCAAGTCCAGCTTCAAACCTAACACTGTCAGGTTCACCTCTGAACTATGTCCTTAAGTGACACATCTCCATATGTTTTAAATACCTTCTAGGGATGGAGACTCAGCCAAGAGGTGAATGAGAGGAACTGACAGAGGGTCAGACCTTGGTTTACAGGTTCCTTGGTACTCTTTGGGCTGTTCTTAGTGGAGCTGTATGAAGAATGAGACTGAGGGGAGGGCAGGATCTAGTGGAAATTCTTTGCTCTGTGATTTTCAACCTCTGAAACTGCTCAGGCCCTCAGGTTGTGTTTAGAGCTTCTCTTGGCAGCTGGTCCTTGCCAACAACTGAATATCTTCCTGCCCCTGTAGTTTATCAAAAAGCAATTTTTATTTTATTGTTTTACTAATAAAGAAATAATCTCAAATGGACCTGTAGGACTTGACTACATGAAATAATTTTAACAAAGTGCATTACAAATTTTGGAAACAGAATAATAGTTAAGGCATTAGTATGTGAGCTAATGTTGGAGGAAAAAGCTGTTTGTAATGTGAAATTGGAGTTGTTACCTGAAAATCTTCTCTTAGTTTTATTCTGTCTTAGTAGTTCTGCTGCAGTTTTGCAGACATTTGAAAACCACTTCTGAAATGAAACCCTTTTCTGTCCTTTGCTGTATAAAAGCTCCTCTTTTTTCCCATTAAGAAGGTGTGTTAATATTGAAAAAAAACCTACCTAATTCCTTTCAGAGGATCAACATAAACAAAAAAACCCCAAACCAAACCAACCAACTGAAAAACCAAACAAACCCCTGTCACATGAAAAGAAGTCTCCTCAACCTTTTATGTTTGGTTAGTCTGAGACCCTTGTGCCAGACCAGTGTGGCAGTGTCCCATTGTGGGGACTCTTCATGGAGTGGTGCTAGGTCAGAGGGCACTTCTGTGCCAGACAGAGACCCCTCCTGGGTCTCCACACCTTTGTTGAAGTGTGCTCCCCACTGCCAGTGGCTGCCAGCCCCCTTGAAGGACTCAGGCTTACAGTTCATGGGATAACACTCTTTTGTTAATAAAACTGTGACAGGTTAAGGTTCAAGGGTTGCTGGTGATAGTATCTGACTGCAAAAACATACTCAAAACAATATGTATTACATAGTATAGCAAGCTCTACTCCCTAAGAGAAGTTAGCCCTAGATACTCATTGTGTGCATGGAGCATGGACGTGTGCATGGAACAGTGTCCATGCAATGGGCATCCCTGTGGGGGGGAGACAGGTTCAGCCCATCAGCTCATCCTGGAAGTTACAATGGAGTCTTTCCTGACTTCTACCCATTCTTAAATTTCTTTATATTTAAGTGAAGAAATTAAAAAGAATATACTTTTATACCTATCCAGTGAGGGTTGGAGATACCAATGTTCCCTGCCTTCAAGGTATAGTATGTAATACAACGTTGGGATGGGAATATGCACCAGTCCAAGGGGAGTGTTTTTGCCACGGTTGATGATTCAACAGCAAGACATCTTGCTTTATCTCCTCTGGGTTTTAGCTGCTCTGTGATTTGCCAGCTAAAAAGTACTGCTGAATTCCCTCCTCTGCAAGGATTTCAGTGGAGCCTGGCCATGGTGTCTCCACTCTGCTCCTCCCTTCATTTAGGCCCCGTTTGCACGTGTTGTGTGAGGAAAATCAGGAGGAGCAACTGCATTTCCTCTGTAATTTCCATCCTGTTACAGCTGTGTCTATAACTTTCCACTTTTCTTTAATTTTACCCCCAGTCTTTTCTCCATCTTCACAACCCTCTGCTTCCCCAAACAAAATAACCAAGCAACCAAGCCTACTGGGAAATGAATGGGAAGAATTTGCTAAGAGATGAAATTATCTCAGACAAATTTTGTTCTGCTTTCTTTTCTGTTAAATAGAACACAGAAAAGGAGAGCATTATCAATTGAATTATCAAGTCCTGCTTGTACTGTCTTGATTTTATACTTTGGAAGACAGTATTAATTACCATTTGGCTTTTCTGGTATTTGCCATTTCAGCTGATAAAGATAATTTTTTCACTACAAACTGGGCCTTCCATAATAACATTCTCATATAGGACATTTAAAATATGACTGTATTAATTTAGTTCATTATGTAGTTTTTAAACAAATTATTGGTAAATGATATTATTTAAGATTTAAACAACTATAGCACCCCTTATCCCCAAAATGTACGGGCTGATGATGAATCTTTCAAAAATAAGAAACTGGCCTTATTCCTGTTTGTCCCACAAATGTTAGTTTGGAGTTTTCTTTATCAATTATTTTTAATGACATTGCTACATGGTGCATTATTACAAAGGCAGCCATAGACTATCTTGTTCAGGTGAACTAGAATTGAAGGCAAATATTGCTATAGCTCTGACACAGGAATTAGCAGTTTTCCGTTCTTACCCCTTCATTTGTTTGACTTCTATAATCTGCAAACCTGTCTCTGCCATTTTACTGTTGGATTACTTCAGCATGTGTAGTTTGGAGGGTCAGAATGACTATGTTAAAACATAAGATATTGTTTGCTAATGCACAGGGGAGGGAAAGAAAAGAGTGACCAGTCTTCTGGGTGAGATATGTGTGTGTGTGTGGCAGGACAGGTTATGAGCATGCCTTGCTGTGTTCAGTGAGTTTAATGGCTGTTGCTAAATGAGATGGAGCTACTGATTTTTAGCTTATTGTTTCAATTCTTACTATATTGTGAAATTGATTTGTTGGTTGGAGTTGTGTTTATTTTTAAGCTACTGAGTTACTGTGCTGCCCTTCAAAGGAAGAGAAGATTGTGTCAGTTGTTAGTTTATAAATAGGGATTGTCTGTGTAGTAGTGCTGTTGCTGTTTATTTTCAGGGTCAGGAGAAAATTAATTAAAAGAGCTTATTGTTCTGGTATGCTGCAACTGTAATGTCTCGACTTGGTACATAGTTTGTTTCTTATTTCTATAAGTGGCAGAACCTATAAAGTTCTTCTCTTCCTCACTGGTTTATGTTCTGCATAGCTTGACATGGTTTTCTAGTGTTTTATGCTGCATAAACAGCTAGCCTTCTACACCAAGCCATAACTACTCATTCTAGTAATAATCCATGATGTTCTTAACTTGCATCTTAAACAGTTTTTTTTTTTTTCTTCAACATCAATATTTAGAGGATTTTTCACTGTAGAAGTTTGTGGTCAGAAACTCACATTAAACTTGAGAAGATCAGCAGAGCAGGGTATATGTAGTTTCAGTATGGGAATTTGTGCTAATTTGAACAGTTGTATTTTTTTTTTCAAGTTGTGAATATCATAGGTTTTTACTTCTTTCAGTCTTTTGTGACAGCATATGAAGTCAGAATACTTAGTGTGAAATAGTAAAAACTCTGAAAGAATATAATGAATTTTTTCCTTTATTTAAAAGATGGTCAGTAAAAAAATTTTTTAATCTTTTTTATTTGCTCTTTAATGGTATAGGTAGAATATGGGTTTGTATGGATAACATACAGGCAAAGCCACACGTGTAAAGCTTTTACATTACTAAGAAGTAATGAATCTTAAATAATTGATTCTGTAATTAACTAACAAGCTTATTATGAATTAGCTGAAATATTTTTGTGCATTTTGTATTCTATAAATTGAGTGCCATAACAAATTAAAAAGACATAAAATTATGTAAAGCTTCTCTTTTTTTGTCATACCAGCTTCAGGAAGGGGACATTGAAAATTCTTCCTTGGAATGAGCAGAAACATCGTGAAGAAGACTGGTGTGAAAAACCAGAATGCAGGTAAGTATATATAAAAGTAAAAATATAAAGAATTTATTTACTAATTATTAAAATGAGGGAATTGGCCCAGTAAAACTAATTTATTATTTTGTACACACTAACTTGTGTTTTCAGCTTTCTTGGGACTGACTGAGGAAATAGAAAGCAGAGGTTGTGCAAACCCAGATCTTCAGTAGAGAGTGTTCTTTCTTTCATGATCTGTCACGTTTGAAATCTCTTACTAGTTCAGTAGAGGGGATTCTTCCTTTCATGCTCTGTCTGCTGTTCAAAATCTCTTAGTAGTTCCTTTGCTGACAAAAACTAACATTCACTCTTTTAGGTTGATCATATCATTTTCTTTCAGAAGTTTTAGGAAAAAGACCAATGTTAAGAAAACACAGGTAAACAAATATATACTTAAACATATACTTATTTTTTTAAAGGACGGTTATTGAACCAACTTTGCAAGATGAAGGCCAGTTTCTGTATGAGATACAACCTGAGTTACTGAAGTACAGGACTACTGACCTTTCTGTAGATCTCGTCACTGATTGGTATCTGAGCAGAGCACAGGAAATTGAAGAATATGCAATGCAGGTGAGAATAGCAGCGAGGAACTGGGCAGCCTTCTTCAACAGAATCCTCAACAGTCGAAATGCATATTAATAGGACACATTTCCCTCAGTAATGTACACTCTGTCTCAGCTTCATTATGGCTTTTGAAGTACTTGCCTTTTCTTTTGCAGTGTACTTAGGCTTGCTCTAAAGTTTACTCAGCCAAATAATGAATCCATAGAAATGAATAAGGAAGCCAGTAGATTCTGTTTCATTTTGTTTACCATGGCAGACAGTAGCTCTTTTGTAATCTATGAAAAGTGTTTACCATTTTATGTTTGTAAGTAAGGGAGGGAAAGTTGTGCACAGCATGTTGGGAAATGTGTTTTATTTCCTATCACATGCTACTGTGTTATGTATATTGGAATGTGCCAGTCATATGTGTCACTGTTATGTCCATAAACAGTACTGTCATGATTTTGTCATGAAATTCCTAGCACTTTTATTGTGTGTCTGTGGGACTACCACTCAGCTTATTTCTGCTTGATTTTCTTCATATGTTAAAAGTGTGTGAAGCTCTATGAGATAAAGATAAGCATTGCACATAAGAGCAGAGCTCATCACTCCTGTGCTCTGCTATTTTATTACTTCTCAAGCCAATTTAGCTGCATGAAAAGGAGGGTGACTGGAAGTGTCACTGTAGGTTAGTTCTCATGAGTGAGTTTTTCTATTCTACAAGCTTGCACTCCTCCAGGGCTCTTTTTAATGATACTTGCCTGTAATCTTAACAACAATCAGTAAGTATGGAAATAAAAGCAACTTCCAAGGATCAGTTAAATTATATAACATGTAAATTGAGTTACATTCTGCTCTTCAAGACTTACATCTGCCTTGCGGAATACTTACAGCCAGTGTTGTGTTCTTGGAAATCAGAACAGAACCTTCCATACACAGGTAGTTTGTCACTAGGGAAAAAGTCTGTCATTGGTTTTTGTGACATAAAATGCAACAATTAAAATTATTAAATTGTGGTCAGCTAGAAAAGTCATGTTGCATGTCAGTTACCTGGTTGTTTTAGTTTAAAGCATTTCTTCATATTCCATGTATTGAGATGAGCTGTATGTGATTTCCAGAAGGACTAATATTTTAATTTACATGCATCAATATGATGCAACTTGTTTAAAAGCATATAGTGAGATCATCCCCTAAGATGAAGCATTTTATGTGGTCTCCATAAATCTGAGAAGGGCAATCATTTAAGCATATGCAGTCCACAAAATATCCACAAAAAACTTCTAGGAACTTCAGACTGCCTATTAAGCAACAGGGGAATAAAACAAATGCACAGACAAGACTCAGATTGAAGTTGATGTTTGGCAAATCGTTGTACAGCACAGTTTTTTAAAATTATTTTTCAGGTTGACTGTGCTCTGTCCCTTGTTCGTCTTGGCATGGAGAGGAACATTCCTGGTCTGCAGGTGCTTTGTGACAATCTGATCACTCTTGAGACAGTGGTTTATGAGACTGATGGTGATCGAACTTTGACTTTGAAGGAACTTTTAGAGATGAAAGACATTGAGAAGCTGAGACTGTTGATGAAGAATGTAAGTATTTTGAATAAATCAATAAGTATACCTCGAAATCCAGTAACTTGGGGTACCCTGGATCGTATGTATATAAAGACACTCATTTCTCTGTTGAACCTCCATCTTTAATTCTATAAAAATTCTATATTTTCACTGTTCCTTTTTTTTTGTTGTTGTTGTGGTAAGGTTTCTTTCTTTCTTTCTTTCTTTCTTTCTTTCTTTCTTTCTTTCTTTCTTAGAATAGCTAAATTTGCTCAGTTTTCTCAAAGACCCACTTTATCCCTGGCTGAGGGCTCAATGTCGATAAATCTTATTTTGAAAGCTGTGAATTGCCTTTTCATTGGCCTTTTTTAAAGGATCTTCAGTGTAGCTCTTGATGATGCTGCAGATACAACAGTATTAAATGTGTTCCTTGGATGTTTTTTGGTGTCTTCAAATACTGTCAAGCAATTTTAATATCTGCTTCTGCACCAAAAACACTAATGAGTGTTTTTATCTCTGTATTGAGCTTGAGCATGGCACTTCAGAATAGGAAAAGACTTCTTGGAAGAGTTGAAAAATAGCTAGAGACGGAACAGGGATCTTAAATTCAGTTGAAGAGCACGTAAGCACCAAAGGAAAATAGAATACTCATACATTAAATTTAATTGTTTGTTTTTTTGTTTTGTTTGGTTGGTTTTGGTTTTGGATTTATGTAGCCACTCATCATTTGTTTTTCTTTCTTGCATTCCTGCTGAATTACTAAAAGTAATGCTACTCTGACATGCTTGCATGGCCTCTAACTCATTCTGAAACTGCAGGAGAAAGCCAGGCTTTCCTCTCGTAATGGGCTTTACTTCTGTTCTGCTCACTGTCACCTGGAAGTAGCAGAAAGATTGTGTCAGTGCTTCATGATGTAGTGATCTGTTTGTGATAGGTGAAGACAACTGTTTCAGTTATATTGATCAAAAAAGGTTTTATTTGATTTTTTCTTTTCCTGCTTGTTTAGGACAATGAAGCTGAACCTGTTCTGGTATTTCCTCTCTGTAACTCTTTGCTCTTTCCAGTCCTCAGATGAAAAATACGTGAAGAATGTTTATCAGTGGATGATCCCTTTTCTCCACCGCTGTGAAAACCAGTCCCCTGGTCTTGCAAATGCCCTCTTTAAAGAATATTTAGTAACATTGGCAAAGGAAGACTTGACTCTACCTCTGAAGATATTTCACAATTCAAAACCTGCTGTAAGTAAAGAGCTCTGTTGATTCTACTGGTTTCTTTGGAAATTCTTGTCCTGAAGAGATTAATTCAGGAATAGAGTTAGTTCATCTAAGTCATATCATCCTTCTGATCTTTCCCATTTCCTTGGTCCCACGATTTGTTATGCTTTAGAAAACATTAATTAAAAAGTTTTTTACCATAGATTATAATGCAGCTAAACTGTGCTTGATGAGACTGTCAAACTAATGTAATAATGATTCTGGCCTAGTAGTATAAAATTATTGAATGGATTCTTCTTCAAAGTAATTTCCTGGTGACCTGTTTAAAGTAAATTTCTGGCATAATTCCTGTATAAAAAGTGGATATGAAAGAATTTAATGATCTCACTGTTTTTCTCTTGAGGAATTTTACTAGGAGTAGATTTCAAGTTTCTTCCCCCTCTCCTGCCTTTCACAGCAAATGTAAAGAGTAAAGTGGGGGCCAGTAGGATTGAGGTGAGGGTTCAATGAGAAGGGATTGAAGTTGCCTGCTGTGTGTTTCATGCTGCTTCTGTGGCTTAAATAATTATTCCAAATCACACAGGCACATACTTGCATGCTACTGAATGTTCTGAGTGTATGGATAGAAATCAACCAGTGAAGCACAAAAGCACAGCTCTTTTATGTATGTTGGTACTGTTGTACATATTAAATAAGTCTGACAAATACTTGCAGCAGTTGCCTTCCTCTGTCCTGCACCCTCCACACTTCTCAAATTCAGAAAGGCATACCCCAGCTCTTTTAAGTGTCTTTACTGCAGAAAACTGGCCAAGATAAATTTAGGCTTGTGACTTTACCAGATTGTTAACAAGAGACATTCTAATTGCACCCAAAGACAATTAATTTATTTGGAGTAGACATCCTTTTGTATTCAAAAGAAATCAGCTGTTGAACTAGAAGCAAGAAATAAAAACTAGTGTACTTTCTTTCCTTGTTAGTGTCAGCAAAAAATTATTCCTGATCAGGACCAGCTCATGGTTACGGCGTTGGAGTGTATTTACAGCTGTGAGCGAGATGACCAGCTCTCTCTCTGTTACGATATTTTGGAATGCCTTCCACAAAGAGGATATGGGTAAACATTTTCAGCTGGTTATTTGGAAATATTTTAGAAATATTAAATATGATTGTGAATTAATGCTTTAAAAAGGATTGATAAGGTACTAAAGGGCAGAAGGGTTACTGGAATATTGTTTTCACCTCTGAGCTTCCATGACTGTAATGTGTGTATCTATATATTGCTGCTGTGTACATACTCTACCAGTTAATGCAGCAGAACAAGAGTTAAAGTAGCAGCTAGACTTGGCTTCTGTATTGTTTCTTAGACTTTTATAGTCTGATGAATTGAGACCAAGTGTTAGTGCTGTCTTATTGGTTTTGTTACAATAGTGGCATCTTGCACTTAACTTAAAAGCAGCAATATGTCCCTGTGAAAGAGGGAAGATAGAAAACCTGTTGAGGGAAAAGTAATGCTCAAGAAAGTAAAAGCCTGAAGAGGAGATATTCTGTGATCTGTGAGGTGCAAACAATTCTTCCAGTATCTTTTACATGAAGGAAGGAGAGAGCCTGAGAAAAGTCTTAAGGAAGAAGGAAAACCTCTGCTGTTGGGAAACTGAGGGACCCTCTAAATTTTTACTGTCTTTACAGCAAGAAGCCCAACAGTTTAAATATTTCCATCCAAGTAAACATATATTTGATTTTAATCAAGGAGTGTGTCAGACTGCTTATTTTATCTGTGTAATACAGATTACAAGAGGAAATTATAAGGAGCATGTATGTATATATTTAATTGTGTGATATCATTGCAGGCCTGAAACTGATAAAACTAACGCTCTTCATGATGAAGTAGATGAACTGGAACAAATTCTTAGGTATTTAATTTTGCTAAAATAAATATTGAATTATTGCAGAGATCACTAGGCATAGCCAAGAACTTTTTATGATAAGAAATGAGGAAAAATATTTCTCTTTTTTTTAATGCTGTCAACAAGATTATCTGTATGCTTTTTATATTCAGAACATGGTAATTTTGAATGGTTTTATCTATTTGAATATTCTAAATCTTTGGAGATATATTTCTTGGAATAAAAGTTTGGGGGTTTCTGTTTTGTTTTTTTCTGGGTGGTTTTCTTTTGTTTTTATGTGTGGGGTTTGTTGGGGATTTTTTTTTTACTTATTTGGTTGGGGATTTTTTGTTTTGTTTGCTGTATTTTTGGTGGGGTTTTTTTCGGGAGGGGGGAGAGGATTAACCAGAGGAATTTGTTTTGATCTTGATACTCTATAATGCTTTGAGTGACCAATGACTAAAACTGTGAAGATATTTCATCAGGTATTGGTGGTAATGGTTCACCTTACAGTATTATTAATATATGAATATTTTAAAAAATGTAGATAATGTTACTCTGGCTAATCTGTACTGTAAGAGATTTTATGAGCCTGTTTGCAATTGCATGCATATTTTCAGTGAGCTTTAGGAGTGCTGCTGTGCAGCAGTGGCTGTGCAGCTGTGCAGGCTCTGAGAGCTGGCTGTGTTTGCAGTGTGTCGGAGCTGCTGGAGAAGCACGGGCTGCAGAAGCCGGTCTCCTTTGTGAAGGACACCAGGGACAGTGCAGAGGAGGCTCGGAAGCTGATGGTCAGGCTGACAAGGCACACAGCTCGCAAGTTAGTATGCCAGGGGGAGGGGGGTAACACAGCCTGCCTGCTTGGTGCCAGCAGGGAGCTGTGCTGCTCACCCTGAACACGGTGTGCATAAACACTTCTGTTGAACTGATGGTTAACATGTTTCGGCTGCGTTCTCCACAGTCAAAAATCTCTGCCTGCCTTCAAACCTGCTTCAGTATGTTCGTGTTCAAGTAAAGAAGCTTAAAATGCATACTGGCTGCAGAATACTTCAGGATGATGAACTGTAAAGTTGACATTGTAAAAGGGATCCCTTAAGACCTATTTAATTTTATTGAGAGTGTAGGATTTGTACAATAATTCCTTGGTTTTTTTGACGTGTTTTCTTGGAATCCTTGTAATTGGGTAATTTATTGATTTTAGATATTGATTCTAGCACTTATATTCCCAGTATAATTTTTCAATTTTTCTAGTTTAACTCCTCTTTCATTTAAATCATCTTTCAACTATATATGCATTATTAAACGGCTCTTGGTATAAGCAGATAAAAGTTTTGAATCCTTGGGAAAACCAGCCATAGCTGTGGGTGATTTTTCTTTCTTATTTAAAGCAAATACACACAACAGTTTATCTGTGATGGTAGAGTGGTACTTCTATTTTTAGTAGTCTGAAAGCTTTTCAAGACTTTTAGAAACCTCTCTTTTCAAAGATCAAGACAATGTCTCTGTAGGAAAAATGTTGATTTTTCCACTTGTGCTGGAGACCCTTTGTTTTGCCAAAGTAAAAGCTAATGCCACATGAGAAAAATCACTATTAGCTGGAACTAGCTCATGTAATTTACAAAGGTCTCTTTTTAATCTGAAAGGCTCAAGATAATATAAAAAAAATCATAGTTTTTTTGCTAATAAAAGTTTGGTAGAGCACAAGGAATCTTTGTGGATAAACAGAGATCCATAGATCCAGAGGGTCAAGAATCTGAATACCACTCAATTTTAAGAAACAAAATAAAGTTGTAACTTTATTCTCCTGCGGTTGCATGCCATTGATTAGTCCTTTGAGATTGTCTACAATGAGCAGCATTTTAATGATCCTCAGTTGCTCTTACAGACATGGTTTTGTCCTGCAGTTCCCAGATCAGCAGAAAGATAGTGCTTCCAACTTCTTCATGTATTATGGGGATTTATCAAAACTTGAAGGATCTTGAGAAAGATTGCTTAAATCCCTGTCTTATCCCACAGAAAACAGAAAAAACACTTTGGGTACTGTGTTGTTGTCAAACCATTTTATCCCACAGATACTGTTTTAATGTTAATTAATATTAAAAGCCTTCTGTCTTTAAATCACTTCTGGTTAAAAGTGTAACTCATTATTGAAATAGCATTTGAGAAAACTCACATTTTTGGTGATGGATATCTACTGCTTTTCTTTAAATTTGTTGGAGAAGAGAATATTTAATTAAAAAAATGTTTGTAGGCAACCACCTGTTGGTGAGACACAGTGGAAGGAATTGCTCCAGGATATGTTGGACATGCAGCAGAAAGTGTATAAGTGCTTACATTCAGATACTTGCTATGAGGTGAGTTTTATGTCTTCTTACTTATGTCCCAAGTAAGCTACACATTCTTATTTCATATTGCTCCTCACAGGTGTAAATACATTTTTCTGTGCTGTTACTTGATTGTCTGCTGCCCTTTTTTTTTACAGTATTTTATTTAAGTAAAAAAGTCTGGTGTTTATTAATTTTATCTAAAGCTTCTCTAATAAATACCCCGTATATCTTTTATTAAAATTCAATGTTTTAGAAATTGAGTCAACTTTTTGAGATTTTCTTACATAGCCTGTAATTCTGTGTACAAATGTTTTCAGCAATAAACACTCCAGACTAATGAAAATAAAATGTTATCTTCACTCAAGCATTTCTTAAATATGGAGTTCTGGTTTGATAATATTATCCAAGATCATTATAGGATTATGGACTTTCTAATGCTTTTGCAATTGAAGTGAAATTGTGTGAGATAAGAAATCTAATTTCATTGAAGGTGAAAACCTTGCACGTGCATAAGGTCCAAACCCATGTCATTAGTATTTGCAAAAGGCAGCTGCTAGGAGGACATAGAATTTACTGTGACGTATGTTGTTTATTTATATTTTTACTTCAGTGTACTGCAATTTATTACAGATGCATTACTATGTCCCCTATAATTAATGTTTATATCTATATAGAAGCAGGTTGTATTGCAGTTTGCAGAATTAATTGTTTATGGCTACCCCTCAGATTACTACTTGGGAGAAGTTTTAAAAGCAAATTTTAAAAAAAAAGGAAAAAGACAATGCTATTCAACTTATATATGAGAAAAATCACTCTTTGTAGCTGTTTTGTGGTGGGCTACAACTTAGGGTACTTGAAATTTTTTCTAAGTGCATGTTAAGAAATTGTAATGCTAGAGCATTCTGCAAATAAGGAATTGGCTTTACTCAGATCTTAATGTAAGTTTTCTATTAACATTAAATTATTGTTTTAACTCTGAATCATATGATTTAAAAAGAAACACAGCAATGGGTTTTGGAAAAAAAAATTATGTAGGAGTGTTGAAAATACTTTGAAATGTAGTGCTGTCATATGCAGTTATACTTTGATAACTGCAAAATTGATAAATTGATGAGGCAGTAAGGATTTTCAGTCCCATGTGAGGTTTAGTGTGATGCTTGCTCTCTTATTCTTTCATGTGCACTGAATTCTGTCCTCTTGACTTCATAAATTTTGAGAGAGGTAAATGTTCTGTGTGTGAACTTTGAGGAGAAAGGACCACCTGTGCTATTTTGCATCTCTTGCTGTTCCTTTAGGGTTAATATGTTGTGAAATGGAAGATGATCTAATTGTGTCATGTTCTTTAAGAAGCACTGAACTGTTCTTTCCAGAGCATGAGATGGTTTGGAGAGGTTCTTCCTAGAAAAGAAATATCTTGAAATAAAGTATGATTGGATAGAGTGCTAAATAATGTCATTTATGCCCCCTTTCCCCAGGAAGGTTGGACCCAATGATCTTCTGAGATCCCTTCCAACCTTGGCTCTTCTGTGATTCATTGATCCTCTGGAATTCGTTATCAATTGTTAAACCTTTGATAATGGCCATATTGTTGAGGCTGTGATATTTCTGAAATGATTAAATTTTTATGTTCCTTTTCATTAGGGCAATAATGACTGTTCTTAAAAAAAGGGCAAATTATTTTTGCAGGGAATTGAGATTATTTTGAATGTCTTAAATCGGGCAAAACTTTTGCCTTGAAATAAATTAGGTGTTTTGTGGCAGATGCAGCATTATATGAGTTTGCATTCTTTGAAGATAGTATTGATTTAAATTTAAAGAACATCTTAATATTCAGTTCTAAAACTTTTTATTTACTTTAGAAATACAAAATTTCTTCTCTTACATTGTTGGTTTTAAGGTTTTAATACTGAACTGCCCTTTCAGATTCTTACATTGTATTAACACCTCAGAATGTAGGTGTATTTAGATGTATTAAGTCATACTGCAAAAAGACAGTTAACATGCTTTTTTTTAAACTTCCAGAAAATAGAAACTAGCTACTGGTTAATTTTAACTATACTTAAGTGCATTATAGAAATACTTCCCTTGGTAGATTTTCTGCTTGGACTGAATATATTCTTTTGATTTTAAACATCCTTATATTCAAAGGGGTTAATGGCATACAATGCAGATACAGTCATTTGAAGCTGCTGCTCCTGCAGGTTATTAAATTACTGTTCTTTCTTTTAGATATTCACGGAAAGTCTTTTATGCTCAAGCAGTATAGACAATATCCACCTGGCTGGGCAAATGATGCATTGCAGTGTTTGGTCAGTGGATCTGCCAAGTTCATCAAAAGGGAAGCCACAGTACCGAGTCAGCTATGCGAGGAGTATTGAACTGGTTTTGGCTGCTGGTAGAGAATATTTCAATTCTTCAGCAAGTTTGTCTGATAGCTGTATGGAATTGGCCAGGTACATTTACAACTATCATATACATAAATGGAACTGATTTAATGTTGTCATAGCATTTAGGGTTTATTTGCTTGTATTTCTCCCCCTCCTTCAGTCTTCTATTGAGAAACTTTTTCATAATCAGGCTCTGGAAATAGATAGTAGCATTGCTTTTAGTGCAAGGAGTTTAAAGACCTTTTTAATGCATGAGAGTTCTGTGACCGATTTTTCTCTTGAGGTATTATGGTGATATTTCAAAATACTTGGTTTATAGTTCAAATACTTGCTATGAATGTGTGACCATGTGTTTATTCTGTTTAGTAACATGTTTTGGTCCTCTTCTGATTTACCTTCAATCAGTTGTTTCATGGTAACTTGAGTTTCTGTGAGTGATTATCATGTGTAGGTCTCCTAGTAGCCTTTGTGTATGTATTTACAGAATCTCTAGGTTGAAAGAGATCTTCAAGATCATCCAGTCCAACCCATGCACTAACACCTTAACTAAACCATGGCACAGATGCCACATCCAGGCTGTTTATAGACACATCCAGTGATGATGACTCCACCTCGCTGGGCAGACAATTCCAGCTTTTCTTTAGCTCCTTTGCTGCACTCCTATTTTAATCTTCACCCTGAAATATTTGTCAGTGTGCCTGAAAAATCTGATGGGTTCAGATGGGACATTCAGCTAACATACAGTTTTGTTTTTGATTTAAAATGTGTGTTCTTAATTAACGTGTGGAGAAAAAATACAGTAGACTGGACAAATCAAATACTTTCCTGATTTAATGTGTGTGGTGAATTAGGCCATTTAAAATCATTGAGAGGAGCTGCCATCTGGACCAGCTCAAGATGTGAAGCTTGTAAGGATCATGAAGTGCAACAAGACCAAGTGCTGGTGCTGCACCTGGATCTGGGCACCCTCCTCAGTCACTCCAGGCTGGGGGATGAACAGATCCAGAGCAGATCCAGGCCCAGAAGGACCTGGGGGTGCTGTGGGTGAGAGCTGGACATTACCCAGCCATGTGCCCTCCCAGCCCAGAAAGCCAAAAGTGCCCTGGGCTGCATCCAAAGCAGCGTGGGCAGCAGGGCAGGGAGGGGATTCTGCCCCTCTGCTCTGCCCTGCCCTGCTGAGACCCCACCTGCAGAGCTGCACCAGCTCTGGGTCCCAGCACAGGAGGGACATGGAGCTGTTGAGTGAGTCCAGAGGGATGGAGCACCTCTCCTGTGAGTAAAGTCTGAGGGATTTGGGATTGTTCAGCCTGGAAAAGAGAAGGTTCTGGGATGACCTAAATGTGTCTTTCCAGTACCTGAAGGAAGCCTGCAAGAAGACAGAGAAGGACATTTTTACAAGGGCATATAGTAGGTCAAAGGGTAATGGTTTCAGGCCAGAGGGGAGTAGGTTTAGATTAGATGTTTAAAAAAAAATCTTTACTGTGACAGTGATGAGACACTGGAAAGGTTGTCCACAGAAGTTGTGGTTGCTCCATCCCTGGAAGTGTTCAAGGCCAGGCTGGATGGAGCTCTTGAGCAACCTCGTCTAGCAGGAGCTGTCCCTGCCCAAGTCAGGGGATTTGGAACTAGATGATGTTTAACATTCCTTCCAACCTATGGCCATTCTATGATTCTGTGATTTTGCATGTTTATTTTCTTTGTTCAACATTTATTAATAAAACTACATATGAATACACTGTACCAGAATGCAGCTTGTATTTAAAAAAAAAATCTAAAAGCTTATTATAATAATATACCATTCATGTTAAAAATGTTTTTAGAATAATGTGCTCTTAATAATTGCACACATTAATTCATCTTCAGAGGAATTCAATGCTTTTTTGTTTTTTTTAATAAGCTTCATTTAATTTACTATACCAAGCTGAGGAAGCTGGATTTGTGACAAAGACTCTTATTGTTTCACTTCCAGTCAACTTTTTACAGTGTTTTGCTTTCATCTTCTACTATATAGCAATACCAAAACACAATAGTAGTAGGAGAAATATTTCCCAAAGTAATTCTGTTTTTAAGTACATATACCTTCAATGTCATCTGTTAAATTCATTGCAGATGTAAATTTAAGAAGGTTTAGGTGTTATGCTTATAACAACCAGTTGAAGGCAATGCAAAACCAGAAATTTGTTAATATATTTAGCCAGCTATGAGAGACTGCTCCAAACACCTCCCATGTGCATTACAAAAATAGTGAGTACTCTGACATTTCATATGCACAGTAAATTACTGCTGGTGGTTGTTTTATTTTATTTTACTCAACAGTGGACTTTTCCCACAAGTTTGATTTTGAACGTTTTCATCAGACTTCAGAAAAAATGTGTTCTGTTTTTATTTAGATGCTGCCTACAACTTATTGAAGACAGTCCAAGTTCTGTTCAAGAGGAGTTGGACCTCATTCGTGCTCTGGGTTACCTGGAAGAGTTTGGTGTGAAAATATTACCACTGCAAGGTACTGCATAATTTTATTCTTTATATGATTATTTGAATCACTGGCATAAATATGCATGAGAAATAGTTACTGTTACATAAGTGTGATATGATTAAACTAAAGACTCCATATTCTGCCTCCAAGCAGTTTACAGGCACATAGAAAAAGTAATTTTTTTTAACAGACTTTTTTAGCTTGTGAGGTAAGAATGGTATTTGCATATGGTGTCTTTGTTTTTTGACTTTTAGCAGGACTTTAATATACAGTATCAAGTATTTGAAACTCCTGGTGACCTGAATAGAAATTGTGCTCATCTTTTATTTGCCAAATAATCTGCAATTGCCTGTGTGCTTAAACTAATAGGTAGGAGAGAGTTACTTCATTCAGAGGCAGTTTTCATGTCTGCACTGGGCTGTTTCATTGTGAAGTATATAAAACCCAATGACAGTGGAAGTGAACTTTTACAAGGTGTTTCTTCTTTAAGCACGACGTGCTTAAAACTAAATCTTCTGGAGCTCCAACTCCACTGGAACAGAGTTGTTGGACAAAAGTTGGAAAAAAGTTATGATTATGTATAATGAAATTGCATGAACACTACTCATGGAGCTGGCTGAGATGAGCACTGAGCCATGAGATGTTCTGATGATAATGTTTTACTTCTGGCATTGGGCACAGAAATACAGGGATTTATGGAAAGCACTTCTGCTGCTTTCCACTTCATGGAATATGAATTAGATGTTCTCAGCGACTGTTGTTACTTTACTTTGCTGTTCTCTTTTTTTTTCTCTTTTTTCCCCCAAGTATATATTCAAGTGAATTGATGCTCCAGGTCTTATATTCAGAAATTCTAAAATTTCTGGACTGAGTGTGTCTGATTTTTAGATCTTGCAGTACTGGTCTCTTGATTTCTAGAGTAAAATTATTTTTCAGTCTGTTTGTTCAGCCTGTAAAAAAGTGCATGTATTTTCTTCAGCTTTTTTTGATGTGGACATGGAGGTATCATTTTAAAAAAGTAGTGACATAATATTGCATGAACAGTATGTGTAGTACAACTGGTCTAGATTAATTAGAATATGTGAAATCATGCATGTAATTTCATTAATGATCTTGACTTCTTGCTTCAGTATCTTTCATGTAAATCAGATTAATCTAATAATGTCTAAAATGATGTTTTCAAGTTTTAATCAAAGCCTTTAAATAATTTTTACTTTGATAGAATGTCATGAAAGTAGCACTAAGGATGAGCTGTTCCCACAGCAGTAGTCTTTTAGCTATAGACTTTTATTTGCAGTCTGTTTTAGTTTCTTTTGAATTTTCCTCCGCTTCTATTTTTAGCAAAATTAACAGTTTAAGTTTATAAACTACCATTATGCTATATTGTAATCAAATCTGGTTTGAAGACTCCTTTTTAAAATAAAGTGTGCAGACAAGTCCATCTTTAAGTGTTTGACCCATGGTATTATATCATATTACTGTTAGTTGTAATATGTATTTAAAAATCCTGCTTAAATAATCAGTGACTGAAAACATTTTATTGTTGTATGCTAATATATGCCTGTGATAGAATATTAAAAATGAAACTAAAAATATGACCTTTTCCTGCTTTTCCATTCTTACTCATTTTAGCCTAATTTCCAGAATTAATAGTTTTCATTATATTAATATGTCTTTGCTCTTATTGAGAGGCCTGACATCCTGTTTTAATATGCTAATGTAGAGTTTATCCCCATGCAGCCATTCACTCTTACTGAGTGTTAAGTGGAATATCTGCATGTTTTTCTTCTTGTTCTGAGAAGTTGCATAATATGAAAGCATTGCCTTTTAAAGCAGCATAAAATTGTCTGAAGTTAGTCACCCACTAACTAGCTAAATAGAGCACTAAAATCAGTTCATGATATTAAATTATGCAATTAAAATAATTGTTTAATTCTTAGTAAAATCTTTTTTGAAACACAGTACTAATTATAAGCTGCTCAGGATATGGTTGACAGAACCTGGTGATTTGCAGTCTATCCTTCCACTTCCTCAGGAAATTTTTAAGTAAATTAAAATGAGCTGAAGTGTTAGCTAGTGATAGTTCTTTCAGTCTATGTGATGAATCTTGTCCATGATAAATAAATGAGATCTTAGGTACAACATTCTAAGCAAAAGTTAATGCCTGTATTAGTAGTCTTACGGGATGTTGCAAAAATTATAATTTAAAAATTTGTATAAATGTATATCTGTTAATTGTTCCCATTTAAAAAGAGTGAATCTGAAAAGATGAAACAAAAAAGGATTTTCACTCAGGTCAGTTTTTCTCCTTTTGATTCCTTCACAGCCTCACTTGCTAATGATTGGAGCTGGATATCCTGTGGTGTTATTTTAACTTTCTGTTTATAGGTATAACTGAGGATCTGCATGCAAGCAGCTTTGAGCTGGTTTTCAGATTGTGTTTGCATTCTTATATTCCCCAGCACTCCCCCTGTCCTGTGTTGTTTGAGCAGGAGCTCAGCAGTCGAGTTCATTTGTGCAGTCTCTAAACCAGTTCTGCTTTCAACAGTGCGTCTGTGTTCCGATCGACTCAGCCTCATCAAGGACTGTCTGGCTCAGATGTCAACAAACTACAAACAGGCTGCTAAGCTCCTGGGACTGGCAAACCTGCTGAGGGTAGCAGGTAAGCTGTGTTAATAAGACACTGAACTGCAGTGCAGTGAGCATTTATGTTATGCTTTAGGACATTTGAGTTGATTGTTAGAATATGCATTCAAAGATATCACTAAAGTCATTGGGGAGGAGTGAAGCATTTCACATGATTGGAATATTTCATCTGTAAAACAGCTGAAGTGGTCAGCTGCTACATTCCACTAATATCTGAAATTAAAAAAGCCTTGTCTAGAGTTGGAGTAAAGGCTCATTTCAGATTGGAGGAATTGTGGGGGAGAATATCTTGTTTAATTGGTAGTACTGAAATTACTGAATGTTATTACCTCTGTTAAATAAGGTAGCCTGATTTAATAATAGTTGCATTTAAGATGCAGGGGAAAAAAATCTGTAAGGCATGCATTTCAGCTGTTCAAGTTCAGTCTATGCTGCATGTATCTCTTTTGGGCACTGAAAATAAAACATTAAGTTGAGTATTCATTTGAGGAGAGCTGAACATCTTCAAAGATTGAATCCTGAGGATATTAGGGGTTTTTTTATAGCCTACCTAAACTGTCTGCATTTTGATTTTTTTATTTTTGAAAAATACTTACTCAATGCAGTTGTAAACACAATACTGCTGTATTTTTATGATGTAGAAATAGAATGTAAAATATTTATATTTTATGCAGCATGGCATATAAAATCAATGCATTCCAGTTTTGTCATTATACATGCCTGGCTAGTTCTTTTTCTCCTTCTCTGTTTGTTAAATCCTCTAAGATTTTTTTTTCTTACATTTTCAGGAGGCTTAGTACTGGCAATTTTTTGCATAGTATTATAAATAGGGAGGGAGATACTCAAGACAGTTATGTGAGGCTGAGAACAGAGTATGGAAATTAGGCTGTTGTCCTCCCAAGATACTTTGGTCCTAAGGAAAGGAGTCACAGGAAACATCTTTGGTCAGCACAGCATTGCTGTGTGAAAGGTGGAAGAGGGGATGGGATGGTACCATGTTGGGTAGCTGGATCCAGTCTACATGTTTAATGTGTAATCCATTGAAATATTTGAATGACAGTTTTAACTTCTTTTTCTTTGCTTGTAAAGTTTTTGGGGTTAAAAAATGTCTCCCATATTGGTTCATAAGACAAGATTACTGTACAGCTCTTTCCTTCTCTCTGCTTTGTCCCCCTCACATGAAGTTAAAATCTGTGAATTTTTCTTAATAGTCTTTAGACTAATTTTCTTTGGACTAATGCTGCTGATTTTTTTTTTTTTTTTAATCTAAGTGATTCTCTTTGTGTGAAAGAAGGAAAACCAAGATGCAGAGAGATTCTATAAAGCCAGTTATCCAGTAGTGCTATCCTAGTGCCTTTGCTGTAGGATTTACAGTGCCCTGGTATGTACCTTTGAAAAGGTATCAAACTCATGGCTCCTATCTCCAGAGACTGAAAGATGGCAGACCCTGCATAGTATGTAGAGAACTTCAGGGAATTTGTATTGAGTTCATTGATAACAGTAATGTCTGTGTACTAGTGTTATAATCATAGTGACACTTACTGAGTCACCACTGAAAAGAGAGATTTAAGAGATATTTAAAGCCAGATTGAAATGGACCCCAATTCTTCTCTTCCATGCACTTACCACGCTAGAGAAAACCAGAAGATGAATGTGTGAGGTGGTTAATTTTTAAACAGGTGAATGATATAAAAACTGCTACCTACTCTCCTGGTGACATATTTGTCTTGTGAATGTTGGGCTCTCTGACTTAGTGGTTAACCTTGGGAGTAATGCTGATGGTTGGTTCTATGGTAAGTAGAGAATTTTAGTAGTAAAATTATATTTCAAGAGTGAGTCTTGGTAAGGAATACTCTACTTAGACTCCTTATGCTAAACATGCAAGTAACTGGGGCACTTTCAAAGTAATCTTTTGGTTATAGAGTAACATTTATTTATCTGAAGGGAAAATACAGCAAGACAACATTTTCAGTAGTGACTTTCTGTGGTGGAGAATGTGATTGGCTGTTTTTTAATTCTTGTTTTACATAAGTAGTTTTAAACTTTTGTGATTAAAAACTGTTTCACTTCCGCTGAAGGATGACTAGTTGTATTCCTTATATTG
Organism: Oenanthe melanoleuca; assembly: GCF_029582105.1. NCBI lineage: Eukaryota > Metazoa > Chordata > Aves > Passeriformes > Muscicapidae > Oenanthe > Oenanthe melanoleuca. The sequence continues at coordinate 11,680,894 of NC_079336.1, forward strand.
GAAAGCTATTCTCTGTAGAGAACATTCATTTATGAGTAAGATATGGATTTGGTATGAGAATGCCATAGTTGTGAATTTTATCTAAACTTAATTGTTGTAGGAGATGGTCTCTTGAAAACAGATTCATTTAATTATAAGAAACTAAGTATTTTTAAAATGTTCTTGTTTGCATGTTTTTCTGGATTTGGAAGCTGTAAACAGCATACCACTGTTACTGCAGATTTTTTCTGCCTGACCATTAACAAGTATCCTGAAGATTACCCAGCAGCATACAAAGGAAACATGATTGTCATAGTTTCAAATCATGGATGTAAATACAATATATTTCCAAATTATTAAAGAAAGGCTGTAGAGCGTTACTCTTTGTTCCTCTGTGTACCTCTGATGAGTAACAGAATAGCTAACCTTACACTGAATTTAAATAGTCTTAGAATTTGAATAGCTAGGTTATTAATACCTTGGAAAGACTGTAAGTGTAATGCTGGTATAGCCTTCATCTGTAATGAGGAGCACTGTATAATTTGATGATAGAGATTAAAAGCATGAATTGAAACAAGACATGTAGAAATGGTATTTATGTACCTGTCAACTTGTAATTTAAATTACCGAGTTACAATTAATTATTAATATTAATTAATACTATTAATACTATTTTTAATATGATGAAGAGTTATATTAGAACTTGTAAATGTGCAAACAAACAGTGGTATTATTCCATGAATTAGTTTATAGACAGAAAGGCAGATCATGCATACAGATTCTAAGGTTTTTGAATTTATGTATTTTATTTTAAACATACCTTAGAAAAAGAAAACCTTCCCTGCAGTTTTAGTACAGATAGTCTTTGTTTTCAGGTGTAAAAGTACTGGGAAAGTGTGGACGCCATTGAAGCCTCAGGCTGCAAATTGCGAGGGCTTGGAACTTTTCTCATGCAGGGGAAGCTTTCCCAGGCTGAGACAGTTTCTCTCTCATGCAGGGGAAGCTTTCCCAGGCTGAGACAGTTTCTCAGTTCCAGCCTGAGCCTTTCCCAGGATGATAACACTGGGGAAAAATAAAAAGGAATTAATAACAAGATTAACACCTGGGCTTCACTGATAAACAGTTCTCACGGTTTGTGAGAAAGTTGTGTTTTCTTCAGTTATCCAATAGACTGCTGTTCTGTTTGTAGTTTGTGGAACACACTATAAGAATGTCCGTGTCGTTCAATAAATCGCTTCTTTAGCCACCTAGCTAGAGGAGTCCGTGTCGTTATTCTGCGCGGTTCATCGCGAGTAGCGACAGGAAAGGATATTGTGATTTCTAACAGCTTACAATGAAAGCTAATTGTTTTATTGAGATATTTTGGGATGGGTCTGTATATTGATAAAGGGGATTGAACTTTATGGACTTAATGAAGAATTAGGTAAAAGGCTGCCAGGAGAAGGATTTGATTTTTGTCCTTAATTGGTTTTCACTGCTTACACAATTACCTTGATCTATGAGCCACCTTTGCTGTGTAAAAAAGTTCTGACTTTGTGCTGTGGAACATACTAACTGGTATTAGCTGTGCATGTTTGAAGTTGTGATCCCTTCTGTTCCAAATCCACTTTGTAGGTGTTGTGTTTTGCTTTAGTTTTTGCTTCAGTATTTTCCCCTCTTTGCTTCCCCTGCCACGCCACCCTCTGTAATTTCTGATTGGGAAAGACCTGCTTGCTACATCTGACCATGTCTATGTAAATTTATAGACAGCATAAAGTATATGCTTTGTTTTACTGTATCTTATAGATAGCTTATAAAATCCTTAGAACATAAACATTTTAATTTAAATTTTGAAATAATGCATTTATTGTGGATGCAAGGGTAGATTGCACAGAGCTCATTATTAAGGAGCTCTTAAGGAGAACTATGTACTCTGAACACAGTTTGCTTAGAGAGCAGCACTGAAAGTGAGTAATAGAATTTATATTTGTACTTATCAAAATTAAAATCTTGCTTAGGTAATGATATATCAGCTAGCTTCTTAATTGCTTTAAAGTATCTGATTAATTACAGTGAACTCTTCTTAAGCCTCATGTCACTACCTCTGTAAAGTAAGCCCACAACTGTTATCTTAATTTCACAGATGGGTAAAGTGAGTGAGGAAGAATGTGCTCAGCATGACAGCCAGAAAATCTGCACATGCTCAGGGAGCTGGAGCTGCTCTGTGTCTTGCAGTCCTCACTTTATTCGTGCTCTTTGTTAAGAACAGGTGTAAAGAATTCACTTAATGCCATTACTTGAGTAGATGTGTGCAAAAAAACCCTTCTGTATCAGAAATCAGGAGCATCTTCTTTACTCTGTATCAAAAAGATCTGCTGAGTGTTGGTCATAATTTCTTTTGTCAGGCTCTCTAGAAATGTTGCCATTATTGTCTTTTCTCACAACTCTCTATGGTAATTCATTTAATTTTGATATCCATAAGTGAATCTAGTGGCTTTAAACATTGCTCAGATTCCTTAGTTTAAGCTTATTTTTGAAATCCATCTTTCTTAACACTGACTTTCTTGCATTTGGAGTTAACAATGTAGATGGCTTCTCATCTAGATCTCCTAAATCTAGGCAATCTGGAATTTCTGAAGTGTATGTACAATGTTGATATCATTTAACTTCTGTGTTTTAATGGCATGGTTTCATTCAGGTTAATGTTAGTTTATCCACTCAGGAATAGCATGTATCTTACCCAAGCTATTTCAATAAGCTTTTTTCCTTATATAATCCAGATTGGATCCAAGTTTATAAAAATTATTTGAATGTTCCTTATTTCTCAAGAAAAACATTCTAATATTTCTGAGCTTTCATGTTTTTTCTCTTGTTATTTTTATTAGAACCTCAGAATCATTTAGGTTATCCTCTTCCATTTTCCAGTTTCTGAATTTGAGTCTGTATGTCAGGTGATACCATTAAGGCTTGAAGCAGAATTACTATGTAATATAATCAAAATTATTTACCTTTTGAACAATTTTATCATTCCTGTCTTGGTTTTAAGTCATGGATGGCTGTCAAAATAGCAAGGGAGACAATTTAGAATTCAAAACTTTTCCTTTTATAAGACTTCATTATTCAAATACCATGAAATGATATGCTGCAGAGCTGAAGCAGTGAGTTTTTCTATGTCTGAAGACGACTAAACTGCAGCAGTGAGCATTATCAGTCATTTCATGGTTAATGAAAGGGTTGTGAAAAAGGCTTCCCTCAGGAATTCACTGAGTAACACTGAAGCCAGTGGTTGTTCTGTGCCATACCTGAGTGCCAAGGCAATGGAAGTGTCAATGAGGGGAGATATGATGAGCTAGAATAGCCATGGACTGGAAAGAAGGTTATCCTTATATTTTATACTTGTGCTTTTGTAAAACATGCAGAGACATATCCTGCTGCACTAAAAGTCCTTGGCTGAAACATTGGGGATATGAGACTTGATACCTTACAGCTATTTAAGCACAATTAAAGAAACCATTCCTTGGTCCAAACGTTCTTCCTTCCTTTCTGTCAATCTCGCTGATTTTTAAGTGGGCATAAATAGCAGTAATTATTTTGTCTGGAATCTGAAGGTAAAAGTTTGATTGTTTCTCTTGACTTTTCTTTGTGTCTGCTACTTAGTCAGATGTCTCTGTAAGAAGTCAAGCTGTCAGGGTGAAGTGGGCATCAGGAGGTGAGTGGCAAGTACGTGTCCCTCGCTTAGAGAAGTGACAGTTCACATTTAGCTTCTGAGGATAGAAGCACCTCTTTGTCATCTGTAATTGCTTTTGCCTGAATGAGAGGTTCCCAGGTTCCAGAGGGCAAAATTTTGCAGCAGGAGAGCTTGAATGTGATTAATTTGCAACATTGAGTGCTGGCAGTGTATTGAGCAGGAGGCCAGAAGATAAAATGATGGGAAGCTAACCTGTTCTCCCAGATGAGTTAGTGGTGATGTGCAGGGATTAGGAGAGGCTTGATTGAGTTCAGTAATTAGGGTAACTTCACTTGCCTGGATGTCATTGTAGTGCAACTGCTACAGCTTTCCTTTTGAGAAAGCTTTAAAAAGAAATTTGCTTTGTCTGTGGTGATGGATCTGCGAAGTGGAGCTAAAAATAACAGCTATGCAATTTAAAAACATGTACTCTTTAAATGGTTTTTGAAGCTGGATCTGTTTAACCTTCTGAAATATTTGCATTTCACAAGTTGTAGTAATACAGTTTCATAAACCAGTGCCCTTTTCAAATGACTGTAACAACACTGACTGCATAAAATTGCTTTTAATAATAGAAGAGAAGCATGGGCAAGAAGCTTGCATTTTAAAAATCCACTTATTTTTATTCTAAAAATTCTTTCCTAAATTAATAGATTATTTTTCCTGTGTATGTTTTGTCACCTTCTCATACAGTGCGTGGACATACACGGTATTTTAAGCAGAAGACTGGACAAACTAGTGCCAGCAAATTGTTCACTCTAAATTGAAAAAAGCTTTAAAAAAATAGAGATGACTAGTAAAGGGTGACAGGTATAAATGTTATTTGTTTTGACTATAACTAGCTTTGAAAAGAAGATGAGCTGTCTCATTAGATTTTCATCTGTGAATGCTGATGTTTTAAAATTGAGGTCAGGACGTTTTTCTACAAAGATTCTTGGTGAAACTTTAGTCAGAAGGCTTCAATAGTACCTGAAGTGTAACTTCTGTTTCATAGTGAAAGAGACATTGTCCAGAAGGTCTGGTGACTGAGAGGGATGTAGGGTGTTAAAAAATGAGTTTTAGTTCTACTCACTCAATTTATGAGGTTAGGGATTTTTAAATGCTTACATTTTCAGCATCTCATGCATTATTTGGAGCCATGTAGTGGCAGTGGTCTTAGTAGATTATAAGAAAAAAAAAAATCAATTTTTTCTTCTACTACAATACATAGAATTTATTCTTTTTCAGTGTCAGAATTTTGATTTATATATCACTTAGCTTAAATATCAGTTTTTGTCTGTGCTTTAGCCATTGCATAAGTACAATTTTGAAAACCTTTATTTTTTTACTCTTGACATAACATGCTGATTGGTTTAGGGTTTTTTGCATGCTATGTTGCCAATGGTTTTTTAAAATACTAAATCCTTTTATTGTTCCCTTTAGTCAAAAGCAGATAATTTTATTTATATTTCAGTTTCAAGAGGGGCTTTTCATGTTGTGGTATATAGTTAATTCTTAAGAAATAAAGTAGCAAGTTTAAGTTGATCATTAATTCCAATTAACTAATAAAACGTTTGATGTTTTATCTTACAGGAGATGATCAGATGGAGAGAAAAGGTCAAGTTTTAATCCTTTTAGTGGAACAGGCTCTCAGTTTCCAGGACTACAAAGCAGCTAGTATGCATTGCCAGGAGCTCATGGCCACAGGTGAAGTGAATAAATAGGGGATGCATGAGGTGATTGTGGTGGAAATATGAGTTCTGACTTTTGTCTTGCTGTGAAGTGTGGTACTTCAGATTGTTCAGTTTCATTAAAATAGCAGTTAGATCTTTTTAGTGGAAGTGCACTGATACTGAATAGAGACACATACAGCAAATTCTGCATGGAATAAGTGTGTACTGAACTATTGGATATGCAGCCTCAGGGAGCTTTTCTGTATGCCTCTGGATCACAATTTCTACTTCTTTCTACACTGTAGCCCTCTCAGAGAGGTAAAATGACGTGACTGCAGCTAGCAGGAAAGTGCAGGTCCTTATTAACTTTCTGTCAAAACTCTTAAGGTATTTATGTACTTGTTCTATTTATATAATTTGTATATGTGACAGTATGAGTGGAGGTAAATGAAATATATGTATCAAGATACTAAGGAAGATGAGATTTGTTTCTTTGGGTCTTTTCCTGCTTTGAGAATGAGGGGGGAAAATTCAAGATGTATTGTGATTTTTATTTTTAATGTATCAAGTGATATATTTTATACTTTGTTTTTTACAGCCACTCCAGAAAGGTATTCAGTATCATGCTCTGAAATAAGTGATGATTTTCTGATTGTAATATGTAAAAATGCAGGGTGTAAGCTTTACAGATGGCTATTTTTTTGTTATCTGTCATATGATAAAAGTCTTATGTGTTTGGTGAGTCTGAAGTTGAGCTACATCTCTGTTTTATGGAGTCTTTGTAGATCCTTTTTTCAGGGATGTTAAGCCTTCAGTGGAATCCCACATGCCCTCCTTTGTCTCATCCCGTAAGAACTGGGCAGCATCCTTTCCCTTGTGACAGGAAGTGTGTTTGTGCTCCCTTGCAGGTTACTCTAAAAGCTGGGCAGTGTGCAGCCAGCTTGGGCAGTCAGAAGGCTACCAGGACCTGGGGATGCGCCAGGAGCTCCTGGCCTTTGCTCTGACGCACTGTCCCCCCGGCGCCATCGAGGCGCTGCTGGCAGTCAGCAGCTCCTTGCAAACACAGGTACCTGCTCCTGCACCTTCTTTCATGGAAGTTCAGTGCCTACCAAAATAAAGGGGACTTGGCCTCCTTTGCAAGTTTGTTCCCTTAAGTTCTACCCTCCAGTGTATTTATATTTATATTTATATTTATATTTATATTTATATTTATATTTATATTTATATTTATATTTATATTTATATTTATATTTATATTTATATTTATATTTATATTTATATTTATATTTATTCTGTTCTACTCTTCTACTTTCATTGCTATATTTCAGCAAATGAGGTCTCTTTCTAAGCAGTTTTGTGTGATGAGTTTGTTTCTCAAGTAGAAGTGCAGTTGTGTGTCTCTACCTTTAGTACTTTTACTTTCTTCATTGATTGCCTGATTTAAACATTTTATTTGCAAATGCAGTTGATGAAATTTTAAAATATTTTTCACGTATTTATAGTTTGTAATGCAACTTCATTAAATGCCCACATAAATGTCTATTAAGGGTTTATTCTGTGATTTCTGTGATCTTTACCCAATATGCAATGAAATTATTTTCTCACAGATTTCAATGTTGTAATAGTTTTAACACCTACAGGAGACTTTGTGTCTGAGCAGTGTTTATTAACTCTGCAATGACTGACTTGATAGAATCACATCCTAAGTGTTGAGCTGATCACAGTATATATATGACAACACATAATTCTGGCATTTAAATACAACTTATGTCAAGGTGACATAGCAAAAGTTTTATTTGAAACTGAAGGGCAGTAATTTAGGTTGTCAAAATGTTAAATTTCTGTTCACTGTAATTGTGGCTTGGCCTACATACTGTGACTAATTTGAGTTCATAATTGTCTTAGTTGTCTAAGAGTTGACAATTTTCTTAGATTGATAATTGCGTAATAGAAACATCCTAGAGGTCTTTGGACAAGAATGTGAGGATGGGGGAGAAGGGAGTCATAACTGCAGCACATGTGCAGCCTGATGAAGGCAGCTGCAAGTGTGCAGCCTTCTCCTTAAAAGAATCCCTTGAACAGCAGTGTCTGAGAATACAGGCAACATGTCAAGGTGGAAGTTCTGTGCAGAACTTCTGCTCACGAAGCTGCTGCCCTGTGGAATGCTTGTCTTTGTAGAGTTGCCCAGTGCCTCAGAGTGTCAGTTCAGATAATGGATGTTTTCATGGCATTTCTTTGCCCTAAATTGTACGGCATGGTACATAAAATTTAAAAAAATTCATGGAGAAGGAAAGGTCATTTTGTCTAGTGAGAGGATGTCAGAGGTGCTGTGTTTTCTTCTTTGCATCTTCTCTTGCACCCTTTTCTATCATGGAAGCATTTATGTCACCGTTTCTTGGATTCCCTGTGAAATCACTCATAATTCTTTCATTGGCTTATTTGGCTGGCAAAATATAATATTTATTTCCTGTTTATTAGATTCTTTATCAGACTGTGAATTACCAGCTTCTTCCTTCTGAAGGAGGTGAGAATTCAAATATCTCTGGGCCTTCTTTGTCGATCAGTAAGGATACAGAGGTAAGTTTGAATTTTAAAAGTTATAATGGCATTACTCTGAAGAACAAAATTTGAGTTTTCAGCAACATCTGTCTGCTTAGTAGATAAAACAAGCAACATTAGACATACAGGATTTTCTAAGTTCAAGGTTTTGCTTATTTAGTTGTACTTTTTTTCTAATTTTTAGTTGCTTCTTCCTACACAGTCTTAGCACCATTGTAAAAAAATATAAACCCAGAGGCAGGAAAAGTGAAAAAAAAAAACAACTTACATTAAAACAGACATTTATTTTGATTTGGTGGTTTTGTTTTTTTTTAAATCTGTCCCAGTTGCAAAACAAAATATTTTAAACCTGAAATACCTACTTAACCAAAAATGTTTTGAATTAAACATATTTTTCCCTTAGTTCTGTGCATCTTGAAGTTTATGACTTGTTATTTTATAAGGTTCATATATTGTATGTGAAATTATTTTTATGTGTAAGATCAGAAGGAACATTGAGTGTTCCACAGGCAGGACAATAGGAAACAAGTCTTCTATTATTCTTTTTGCTTTTCTGTCTGTTATTTTATATCTTTATACAAATGCAAGTACTTTTCTCTGTTTGAAGAAGAGGTAATTGCCTATTTATGAAAACAAGAATGTTTTTCACATTCTTTGAAGTGGAAAATTCTATATTTAATTTGTTCTTTTCTCTTTTTTTTTGTTTAATTAAATAGGTGAGTGATAAATAATTCTAGGGTTGAGGACTGGGGGCCCAAACCTTAAAGAAATACAGGAAAGAAGAGCTGAAAAGGGGGTGGTGAAAGAGGGAAGGAAAGAAAGAGAAAGTTCATGTTGCTTAGGGTGGCTTTTTGAGAAATGTTGTGAGTTCCATCCTCCTTGAAGAATATGTCCATATTTTGTGTATGGTTTTAATGTATGTGCATGTGTATAAATATACATGTGCATGTATGTGTATGTAGGCATACACATTCATGTAGGTACTTGCATATATATAAAATAAATGGCAGGAAGGTAAAATAGCACTCTAAACAGTATTCAGAGGAAGAGGGCCAAACATTTTGTATCTGCCAGAATCATCAATACGAACAAGTCTGTTTCACTGGCACAAAAGCTTTTTATTTTCTGAAAATCCTTAGATGCAACTGTGAGTGGGAGGTTATTAAGTTGATGTTAATAAAATTGATATGGGTGTGGATGCATATGTTTACAATATTTTAATGTCTATAAAAATTTGTCATGCACCACTTTTCATGTGCTGTAGTACTATATTGTGGCAGAACAATTAGACATGCATCTAAATGATTCAGAAATTTATTCAAAGGTTTATCAGAGTTGAGTAAACTCACTAATTAACTTCACCATCATTTCAGTTTGCATATTGGAAGCAATTTTCATTATGCTGGAGAATTGGCATTCAAAAATTTCTCCAAAATCACTTTCATTTTCCTCCCTTCTTCCCCTTAGAAATGGTTGATTGTCTCTTCAGAATTGGCAGTAGGTAGACAATTGACCTGGCAAGTTTGTGTGCTGCTGCACTGAGGTGTATTTTCTTTTTGTTTAATATGGCTCCTTGGCATGTTGTGTTTCAGACTGTTACACTAGGAAATGAAGTTCTGTATATTTGCTAATTCTTTCCTTTTGTTCTCTCCCAGTTGACTTAATGGGGATTTATAGCTTTTTTCATTACTTGGAATGACACAGGAGGAAACATGGCCAAAAATTTACTCACTGTATAACTTTTCATTTGTTACAGACATCTGCAGTGTTAGAAAAGCAATATATTCAATAACTCAGTTTCTGTGACTTCACTGAATCTCATAACTGCAATCCCTCTAGTTACACTTCATGTAATTCCTTGTGTTTCACCTTCATTGTCTTGCACAGAATTTTAGTTTCTTTAAAGAAAAAAAATGAAACTGGAAGATTTAACTCCCTTTTCTTGTACTTCATTTTCACTTACATCCTGATTAACTTACAGAATCCTTGTTTCAGGGAATTGACAGATGTTCTTTCTCACTTACTGATACTTTTCAAATTGGTGCTCTAAGTGTAAGTTTTCTTGACTTGATTAAGGTCTGGCATACATATGTTTGGGCATCCCTTTTACTATGCATTCAAAATACCTCTCTGTAAGTATATCAGTTTTACTTTTTAAACCTTTAGTGACCTTTTTCTATCCCTCTTACTTTTGTCTAGCATTGAATTATTAATCTCCACTACCATTTTTTCCTTTATGTTATCACCAGCTGGTCATATTTTCTCATCAGCTTTCTCTTGGTGAATTCTCCTCTAGAAATTTCTGATATAATTTCATTTTTATTCAATTTTTCCTCCAATTTTTTCCCCTAAAACTTGAAGAAATCTTGATGGGAGCTAGCTATATATACATAGACTGCTTAGAAATGGTACATTTAATGTTGCTGTCATGTTGCATAACTTTTCTGAGTTTTTAGTGGTCCTACCCTAAAAGAAATTAATGAATGCTGTAATAAAGATGCATGTCATTATTCTATAGGAGCTAATGCATTTCCACAAGCTTTGTGTCAGCTTGTCACTGTTGTTTAAACTCATGGAATCCATTTGAGGATTTATCCTTTGGAAGCTATCTTGATTCTAATGTACCAGATTGTTTTTAAGCAAGATTTTAAGTTTCACCAATCCTCATCCTTTTTACTTCTTCATCCTTTTTATTTGTGTGTTGCAAATTCCTAATTTGTAATGTGTAATTCCACAACTAATCTTGTGCTTCTCAACCCAAAATATCTTGGTGAGAAGATTAAGCTCTTGATTAATGAAAGCCTTTCAGAATATTAATGGTAAAATTTTTCAAATAAAATGCTTGGTCATGAGATGCTCTGTTGTGTATAAGCACAAAACAATATTAATCAGTTGCCTTGTAAATTAGCCCTGATTTTGTGAAATCTGCATAATACTTAAAGTATGTTTACATCTGTTATCGTTATTTTTACATATCTGAATATGAAAGCATAATTACTGTCAAGTGGCACATCAACCCAAGAGAAATTAAGCTTAAAGTTTTTTTGAAAATGAACTCTTGATAGAAAAGCAGATATATTTTCTAGAGGAGAATATGTTCAAATTGTAAGAATGATTTTCTTAAAGGCTTCTTAAAGAAGAGAAAATTTCTGATTAGCAGACCATTAGTGTCTTTGCTTTTCCAGTTTTCCCAAGCACTATATTTGGGAAAAGACAGGATCTCTTAGAACATTTGTTTACATGAATATAGTAGGTACTCACTGTTACCACAGCTAGCTAGAAAATATTAGGGAGTCATGATCAGTTATTCTCTTGTCCTTTAGCTGCTGCCCCATTTCTAGTCCTCTGTCAGATCTGCAGGTGTGAAGCAGCTGTCTTATTTACTGCTGAGTGTCTCAGGCAGTCATCAAAGCTGTATCAGCAGCTGAATCAAATGCATTGTGTCTGCCTAAGGCTGGTTTATTTTGTTTCCAGTGATGTTATGGCCCTAATAAGAGCCTGGACATTCAGTGACTCCTAAATTTTAGTGTTATCATCTTGAGCTGAATCTTTTCCTTAGTCTCTCATTTAGACTCTGGTTTATTGTTGCAGGACTGCAGTTTTCACTTGGACTGGTCCATAGCTGTAATACTGATTGAAAAAAAAAAATTAAAAATCCCCAGTATAAAACCCTCCAAGGCACAAAAAATACATGTAGATTCTACATGAATGCTTATGTAAAAGAGACTGTTTTAAATTCCTGTTTGGCAATGGAAGTACCAGAAAGGGAAGAGGAAGACCTAGTGTGTGATGCTCTGTTTTGAATGGACTCTGCTCTACCTCATTTCATTTCATTCATAATCTTGACATATAATGATTCTTCACATATAAAGTGTATGCAGTGTATGGTTTTTGGATGTTTTAATCCTTGCACCTCAAGTAATTGTCATTAAAGACCAAAACCAATCCTAAAATCCATGCAGCTTTGTTCTTATTTGTTACTGTCTCTTATGTGGCTTGTCTCAAAAACAGTTGGCTTTGTTATTTGTCCTCCTATTAGACTGTTTGGAATTATATAAGTGTATGTAGGAGCAAAGATATATGTATATAAGCATATGCTAGATATATATATATATCTTAGCTGTTATTTTAGAGTAACTTGATAATTCAGAATTTGTTATTTGTCTTTTTTTAATACCATTTAGATTCAAGCAGATTTTCCATCTGCTAATTTGGCTGCTATTTAATAAGTTGTTGCTATTATTATTTTGATTTCAATCAGAAGTGCTTACTTCATAAAGGATGTCAAGAAGAATTAATGGAAGAAAATAATTTCTCCCAAACACATCTCAGAACCCCGAAAATATAACTTCTCCCTGAAAATACAATTAAGTGATATGATTAAAGTTGTTTTCTTGAGATGAAATCTCCAACATTATTTAAGAAATAACTTCTTTCGTGAGAGATTGATTTGGGATAGCAAAAACTTGTAACCTAGAAATGTTGCTGCTCCAGCTACAGAGTAAAATGGCTTCTCAGAAAACGAAATTTCTATTTGTGCTGAAAAAACTAATTATTGTAAGGGTTGGAATTATTTTTAAACAAAAGTCAGTAAAATTTATCTGATAGCACTAGTGCCTAAGCATTCACACCTGCATACAATTTAGCTCATTTGTTTTCACACTGCTAAAAGAGATTGATTTAAGAAAAGTGTTTTGCTAAAATGCAGTTGACAACTTGGGTGGGATTTTTTTTTTCTCATTCTATTTTGGTTAACTTTAGTTTGGGTTTATTTTTCCTTTGTGAAAAATCAGCTAGAGAGTCTGGCAGCATCTACTTGAAAATGGTGGCAGAGAGGAATTAGTATTCTGTAAGTAGCATTTGAAATAAATTACAAAAAGTTGCCTTACTAAGTACTTAAAGTGGTTTATTTAAAAAACACATGAACCAGAAATTCTCCCCCCAAGCCACCAGACCTAAGATTTTCAGTTGGTTTAATTTTTTGGAGCAGCAAAAATTCTGACAGGTTGTACTTGGCATGCACTTTCTTGATTTGGTGAAGCAAGAGCCGAAATTCAAAGTTCAGCCAGTTGGTTCATTAGTGGTGCATCTGTGAAATGCACAATATGGTTTCAGAAAAGATTAAAACAAATGCTCGAGGACTTAGGATGAACTGGCTACCTCAGTGGTCAGACTAAGGCAGTAATTTACTGTACATTATAGTAAAAGGTATTAAAAAGAGGGTTTTCTGCATGAAATTCTACCTTATTGAAGCCGAAGGTTTTCTTCTGAGTTTACATGGGATGTATTTCTCTTCAACATAACTTGGCATCCTTTGGCTCTCATGTCTGAAATTTTGTCATGAGTTAGTAAGTTGTAAACTACTACAGGTAGAATTTTTCTATTTCAGTATACTTCACTGTATGGGAAAATCAACAGTAGAGTCATTAGGGATAAACATATGGCTGGCTGTTAAAATTTTCTTTGTTAAAGTTTTTGCTTTTTTTTTTTTGTTATGAGAACAGTGTGTTTACCTCAGTACACAAATTATATGTTTATGACTAATGTGCATGCATTGTAAAGCAAGCAATTAACAAAAACCTTTGAGAACTGAAATAGCACAGATCAGACAGCATGTATATTCTGGGTATTATTTCAGTGCTTTACATGAGGAATAGCTGGTATAGAGGGCCCCATTTGTACAACTTGTCTCTGCTTTTAAGAATGGAGTTATGTGTGAGTTCATTCTAAGTGAAGATATGTACGTGTATTGCAGAAAGTTTTTGATTGAGAAAAGGTTGGGTTCTTGTAGTCTTTTAAGTTAGCTGTTTTCCTTATTTTGTGTGCCAGCTGCAGAATTTCAAAGCTTGATGGTACTTTATCACTTGGTCTAGAGATGTATATTTACATCTGTACTGTTTCCCCTATTGGGAATTCAACTTAATGCTGCCTCAGTAAAATACAAGATTGTCTCCAGTATCAGCTTTCTTGAATTATCAAAGATTAACTTTAGTATACTCAATCCTCACATTTGTAGAGAGGTGATTATTTTAGTGGAAAGATTCATTACGAACTTTGGTGTCATTATAAACTTTGGAATTGAAACCAGTGCTGTCTGAGGAAGCAAGGGGTAACTACTGAGTAAGGAGCCAAATGTTGTGCTGATCACACTGCTTACTTCACATGAAACTCCTAAATCACTTTCAGTTTGTCTTTTGTTTATCTTTTACAGCTGCTGCCTGAATTAATGACCATTCAGATGTGTTACTAATGTGCTGTACTTGAACTCTAATGCATTTGCTTGGCTTTAGACCTTAACCTAATTACAGCAGGAGTCTAACCCTTGCTTGTGTGTTGGATATGTCACAGGATGAAACCAGTGTCACCTCTGGCCAGTCTGCTGATTTGTTGCACTGGACGACATCCAAAACCATGAAGGTGTTGTCCAGCACAACTGTGACTACCAAAGCCATGCTGCACGCTGTCAGTGATGGGCAGTGGTGGAAGAGATCATTAACTTACCTGCGACCATTGCATGTAAGGGATTGCTGCTGTGCCTCCAGATGTTTACACATTTGTGATACATTAGTATAAAAACTGTGCTCCTTTGTAGGACCTGAGAACTGAAGGCCTCAAATCAATTAATGAACTACAGACATCACGGGACTGTTAGCAAGGAAATCTCAATGAAGGAAGGGGTCTAAAACTGTTTCCTAGTCTGTTTTCTTCTGTTTCCTGAGCACAGTGTAAGAACATCTAATTGAAATTTGGCAGAACTTAAAAACTTTGAGGAACAAAGCACAAAAAGCCCACTCTAAAAACTGTCATCTTGTATTCAAAGCTGTTCCTTTTGTCTTTTTTTACTTTCTCTATTTCAGTGAATTTTCTATGTTTGTGATACTATTTTTTCTGATACTACTTTGGAACATGATTCTCTTTCCTTTTTTAAGAATACTGGACTTCATTCAGAACTGGTTTATGTGAGATGATTCTTTTCTTGCTCCCCACTGAATTCAATGACCTTTTCATTTACAGTTGTTTCCTTTCTGCACAGTGTTTACAGAAGTTTTATGAGCTTTTTTACAACTAGACTCAACTATACTTATTTTTCCCAGGGCCAAGAATTTGGAGATGTATTAAAAAGTGGGCCTGGAGAAAATGCTACTGTGGAAAAACAAGGCTGTCATCCATTCTATGAGTCTCTAATTGATGATCCGTATGTTGCAGAAGTAAGTTACAGCTACAGAACTCTGCAGTTTCTTTTTGAGATCTTATAATCAAGTGAAAATACAGGGTTTTTGATTATATTTCTGAGTTGAAATTCTGTGATGTAGTAGAAGAAATCCAGAATTAAATAAAGGAAAGCAAATAGAGGAACTGAGGTAAGCAGCTGCATGTGATGCAAGTGATCCAAATAAGAATGCAGGTGTAGAGTGCATATGTCAGTTGTCTTTTTACTTCCAGTCTGAAGTCAGCTATGGAACATACCAGAACAATTCTTTGGAAAGCTTTGCTGAAGTGCTGCTGAGAACAGGGAAACTCACAGAAACAAAGAGCGAGGGACGAGACCTACTTCCAACTACAGAAGGTATGGACATGCTGTATAGATTCACTCCATATATAGTAAATACAGAAGTATCTGTGGGTGGGTTTAAGTGTGGAGAATTACACAAAGTATTGTCTGGGTGTTTTGCATGAATTGTGATCTGGTTCAACAGCTCTTGTTGGTAAGAAGTTTTGTTAGAAGTAGCTGCAGAGTGCTCAAAGGAATTGGTGATTAAGAGGAGTTTCTCAGTAAAGACTTGAAAAATGAAAATTGTCTTTAAATAAGCAGAAAATGTTATATGGGGGTTGGCAATGATAGGAGGAATTTTTGAAGGTGTCCTGAATATTACCATGTACAGGTAATGGGAATTTGCAAACCAGTGAGAGTTATTTCTCTGTATGCCTGCATATTCAATTAGCTGAATTCTGTGACACTGTGTATCCAGGTTTCAGTATTGCAGGTTTATTGTAGTATTTTATTTACCAATTAATGCTTAACTACAGCTTCTAGAATCTTCAGAACTTTTTGTCTTCTTCAGAAATGTTTACAAGTTATAGATTATATTTAATAATTTCTTAACTGAAACAATTTCACTTTTAAAAAATAGACAAATGACAAAAAACCACCTGTGGTTGTTTATCTTTCCTTTTGGAGATCTCCTGCTGGTTTAAAAAATTAGCTGTTTAAATATTTACATGCTGTTATTGTCTTTTGAAGGAAGATACATGTATTATACTTGGCTTGTGGTAAATTCTGTAATGAAAAATGAGTATTTTAAATCACTTGCTATATGAGAAATTTCAAGACAGGCTTTCTTTATAAGCCATACATTTACTCAAACTGTTTCATGAAAACTAGCATATTTGTCTTACAAGTATATGATTCACTAGTTTGAGATATGTGCTATTTGTACAGATAACTGTGTAGTTCTAATATAATAACACCATGAATCAGAAAAGGTTAGCAGGAGCTGGTATAAATTGGGTGTGTGCATGTTTTGTTCTTTACATACTCTCTTAATGCAAAAAAAAAAAAAAAAAAATCCTTTAGAATCACTACTTTAAATCTCATTTGTTACATGCTGAATGCCCATAGGCCTTTAGCTTTAATTCCTGTCCTAAGGGGAGGGGGGGAGGGAAGGACTAAAAAGTATTTATTGCCTTCTTAGAAAAAATTATTTAATTGGCAAATCTGTGGTAATAGTTCCTGGTCAAAATTGAGTAATTTGAACTGTTTGTTTACAATTCAGTGGCTGCTTCTGATGTGGAAATTTCAGTGTTGGGGACTTTTGCTTGAAGAAGAAAAGAAATTTTAGATTCTAGATTTAGTTCTTGAGCATCTGTCTCCTTCCTCTTTAAGCGTGCAGTGTAATACTTTTGCCATTTAATACTTTCACTTTTATTCTATAGTCAGAGTTTCACTTAAGAGTCCTTCCAGTTGTGCTCTGAAACAGAGTTCTGTGTTTTCCTCTGGAAGAATGGGTTTTGTTTATTCTGGACTCATCAGTCCTGCTGTGTATTACACCTTTTGGTAGTCAGTAAGCTGTTTTAAAATATAAGTGTAACATAGCTTTCTGTAAATTACTTGCCTGATAATTTGCTATTTGTGGTGTGTTTAGCCCTGGATTAATGGTAATCCCATCTCTTCCCCCTTCTTAAAGCTTTGCTTTGACAATTCTCATGAAAGTCCTTATGATGAGTTAACACATTCAGGATTGTGCAGCTTGAAAATGTACATATTGATAGCACACTGCTAAAGTTTAAGATATCACACAGATATGAATCCCACTTACTATTCTGCAGTTTTATCATTTTCAGGATTCCTGTATGTTTTTGGGAGGATTTTGCCATACAAAACTTGAATGCTAATTTGAGGTGTCAGCTACTCCGCTGGTCTAGTAACTGCAAGTGCAGCAGATTTCAGTTGATTCTGCTGACAAGTTTGAATCCCAGCTGTTTGCTTCTGGCTGGCTTCTAGGACAGCTACAGCAGCAGGTCTCAACTACATCAAAAGAACTGAAGAACCTGGAGGGAGATGCAGTTTAGCAAAGAATTCTTCATTATACTTGGCACTTTGTTTTAGGAGAAGTTGGAGTAGGCACCAAACTGTGTTTACTCTAACAGTGCCATGTGCAGTGTGAGAGACTAGCTAAACACTTTCCCCACAGACAGTGTGCATCACTGACGAATTATAGAATGATTTGGGTTGGAACAAACCTTAAAAATCATCTTGTTTCAACCCCTTGCCATGGGCAGGGATGCCTTTCACGAGACCAGAGCCCCATCCAGTCTGGCCATGAAAACCTGTGTGATAAAACTCAAGATACTTTACTGCTTTTGTGGGTTTAGTAGTGTTAAAAGCCTTGGACCTTGACTTTTCTTGTCCTTGCTATTTGGATGTAGGTGGTAAACTGAGAATTTTCCAGTGAAATGGTAACACTCACCTCCCTGGGTCCTGTAAAGCACTCCTTCCTCAGCTGTGGGTTGATACTTGGTGTGGCTGAGGTCGTGTTGTGCATCTCTGTTTAATTGAGGTTTTCTTTCTCCATAGGCCTTAGGGATTGATCAGGAGGTTGAAGATGAGATTTGAAATGATGGCTATATATGCTTGTAACCAGATTAGGCACTAAACTCAGAGGAAGCTCAAGACATTCAGCCATGTCTATTAATCCTCAGGATTTTTAGGGCAAATAATACCTCAGTGTTCTCCATGATTTTGTAGTTGCTTGTAGATACTTCTGTTTAACTGCAGCATATGCTTATAAGTTTATTGAGATTTTATCATGGGCTAAATGAACAATTGAAGACAGCAAAGTGAAGAGACGAAGTTTTTAAGACAAAGCAGTTTTTGCATTTTTTTTTTTTTTTTTTTTTTCAGAGGAAAATCCATGGAAAGTGAGTTGAAACTTTCTAGGTATTGGGAAATTCCAATTTTCATAAATAAACCATTTTTTTTCTACTTAGCCTCTTAAACCAGCTTGTGGCGTAAAGACCTGCACAGGAAATGGAAATATTTGTAAAATCAGAATATTTCTGTGTTTTCCTGAGAAAATTGTGCCTGTGGGACAGCAGGGGGTAACAGCAGCATTGGCATTTTGCTTGTCACTGCCTGCCCACTCTGGTTTGTCAACCCTGTAATATCTAATCCCTTTGGAAAATTCCAGATTTGGCAGTGGTCTGAAATGACATTTAAGTCCCTATAAGCTTTATGAAGATGCATGGTAGAACAGAATGGCATCCTGCTAATATCTGAAACCTGTGATTTGAACTCAGCCCTGTTAGACTGTAGAGGATTCCTGTAGGGCTTCACTGGCAGACAGAAAACTGTACAAAATTATTTGTGTCTACACATGTTCATGTGTATGTAAAGTGGACATTTAAGGATGGATACATGAAAAGCTATAATGAACACACTAGCATGCAGGAAATTTATTGAATCAAAACAGAGGAACTTTCTTTTTTCTCAGAAGGTATAACAATATAGGCAGTTCTTTCTTCTTATATACATTCTGGCAGTTGGGATGCCGTTGTGTTAAGCTTTATGCAAAAGTGACAGAATAATATTGTTTTCCAGCCTTGTATTGGTACTGTGTTCTTTGTAATTACTGCTATCCTGATAGTGAAGATCAATTTTTGCAAGTGTGGCAAAAGTCACACTGGGGATGTTAAGCTGGAAGAGAACCTGTAATTTATTGTGTGTTCAAGAGGTTTTGCTGACATTAATTTTCCAAAGAAAGCAAAGAGAGCAGAGCTGAAACTCTTCCTTCCCTTCTCCCATTTTTTTTTTCTGTTTAACCTAGAGATGGTTGTAAGAATACATTAAAAACTACTTGTGGTCAGAGGAGGAACCAGCAGTTTTCATCAAGATTTTAATATTAGATATTTCTAGAGTTCTTATTATCTTTGTTTGGGCAGCATACAGGTTATTTAGAGTGTAGCAGAAACAATGTCAGTAGTATGAAGCTGTCTGAAGCACAATAAAAGCCATTTGAATCATAAGGGGTAGGTGCTGTTGGACAGGCTTATGTGGCAGCCTCTGTGATGACTTGTCACTTAGAAATTTAGTGTTTGTATCTGGCTGAGGGCCAGCACATAAATCCACTTCAGGCTGATGTCAAATTAATGATAATCTGGAAATTGTAATTCGTCAGTCAATCCTTTTATAAATCATTCTTTGGAACAAAGAATTCACCGAGGTGCTGTGCATAAAGTGATCGGGTTTTTACCAGCATGTCCTGTTGTGTTCAGTGAATTCTAGCTCTTCCTGCTGTCTTTGAGCCATTGCAATGTTACATTACTTCCTTGATTTTACAAGGAAAATACCTACTTCATGTAATCAGTACAGGTGGCTTTGTTTAGTATCTGTTGCTGCATAGTCTCCTTCTTTGGTAAATGCATCTATCACTTTGCCTGGAAGTTAAGGTAAAGCTGTGCTGCAGTTTAATTACATATTGTTTCTTTCTGGATAGTGCTGATAAGTGTTCAGTTAAGTATATCCGGACTGCTTCAAGCTAGTGTCTAATAAAACATAGTTGTCCTGAAAACATTTCTTGTGCTAGCTCTCGAGGCCAAATGGGTCAGTAATCCAAACTTTGTGTCTGCTCCCTCTGTGAGAAACAGAGAATTAAGAAGTAAAGAATAATTCATTAAAAACTAAGACAGTGAAAAATACTTGACATTTACTATTCTTGCATAAATTAAGAAGAAAGGCAGACTAGTTTGTGACAGACGGAGCCAGAACTTGCAAATAGGGTGAGGGGTGCAAGGCTGCCATTAATAAGTGAAAAATCCAAAACCCTAAACCAGCAAAAACTAATCTCAAAGCCTGGAATGTGCCCAAAGGGCTAAGACACGTGCTCCAGAGACAAAATTGAAAAGTTCAAATATGATAAAAAGTTTGAATGCCTTCTTCAAGGATCCCCAACGAGCCCTGAACTGAAGAAGCACAAGCACAAAAGGACTTTTAGCTCATTTCAATACAAAGCAAGGGTAGGCAGGGCTAGGACATGAATATATATTATATTAGGCAGTGTGTTATCCTAGGCTTTTAAGAAATAAATGGTATAGTAATTTGAAGTTTCAGTGTGCATGCTTTGGGAAGAATTGTCCCCATGCACCTCAGTGCTAAATAAACACATACCTACTTTATAACTCTCATTTTTCACAAATTATAAAGTCTTTTCTGCATATCACTGTGTTGCAGTTCTGCTACAGCTGGCGAGTGATGCTTTACCAAAGGATGCAGCCTTGTCTCTTGCCTATCTGCTTGCACTGCCACAGGTACGTTGATAGGGACTTTTGTTTTTTATGTTTTTGCTAGGAAGGACTATTCTTAGTATTTCAGAATTCCATTAGAAAATTTCATTTCCTTAAGATTTTAAAATCTTAAGTATTTGAATTTATTTTAATGCACATTTTTATTGATTGGTTGGTGCATATAAAGGAAACAAATGCCATTGGACAGTCCATTGAGCATGGCACTGGTGAAAAGACACATTTTCTTACTTAAAATAGAAGTTGTGCCACCAGACTGACAATTCTAATGCAACTCAGAAATGTGGATAATAACCTTGTGGTATAGAAGCAGCAATAGTGTAGCTGGAAAAACATTTTGGTT
Source organism: Oenanthe melanoleuca (assembly GCF_029582105.1). Lineage (NCBI taxonomy): Eukaryota > Metazoa > Chordata > Aves > Passeriformes > Muscicapidae > Oenanthe > Oenanthe melanoleuca. The sequence goes on from NC_079336.1 coordinate 11,701,931, forward strand.
AGGTGTTTGTGGCAAGGGGGGAAAAAACAACCATGATGTAGAATTATCTTCATGTGTAGGGGTTACTGATTTACTTCTGTGGCAGAAAAACATAGTCAGAACTATTTCTAAATGACAGCAAGTAGCTTTTTAGAAAGTTTGTACGCTTAATGTTGTATGCTTGCTAATTCTTTCATGTAAATTAAGGCTCTCTTTCTTCTAGGTGGTAGATGCCAACAAGTGCTTTGAAAAGCAATTACATTCTGCGTTATCTCTCCAGCTGGCAAGTTATTACTATAGCCTGCAGATCTATGCTCGTTTGGCACCATGTTTCAAGGACAAATGCCACCCTCTCTACAGGGTTAGTACTCTTTTCTTTTTAAAGCCACATTCATTAATGTTCAGCATAAAAGCTATTCTAAAAAGCCAGTACATGAGTTAAGCCTGCTAAGGAGCTGATCTGACTTACACTGTGAGCAGCCTGTTGGGTTATGCATAATTATTCTTCTACAGTGCTCTAAACAAACAAGTACTTCACAATTTGTGGAAGAGTTTTTGAAGCACAATATCAAGTGTCATTTTTAGGTGACAGCACTATCAGTCTTCAAAGTAGCTTACAAGCAGTGAGCAGTAATGAGTATAGCCTATGCTGTTACCTTGCAGTACTGTGTACAAGGCAATATATAGGACTTTCCAGTAAAAGTGAAGAGTCTATTTCAACAAGAACAGTGCTTTTCAGAAAGCTTCCACAGCCTCCCCTAGGGTGTGTTGGATTGTATTTCAGTTTACTTATGGTGTTTTGAAAATTCATCCTCTTTCATTGAGGAATTTTTTTTATTTCCTTTGACAAGTTTCTGTTTTTAGAATAGCACTACTTTTCTCATTCTCCATTGCCAGTGGTTCAAGCAGCTTCATGGTGAAGTCCATGCTACAGGGAAGAGGTAACATACAAAAGTTTAATAAGGCACCAACTGCCTTTCTTACTGAGGTACCTGTGTAAAAAAACTCTGGTTTACTCCAAGAAAGCCTTTCTGAATTTACACCAGTTCTTTCCTTCTGTGAAGAAGCTCTCTGGACTATTTGGTTTCTGCCTGTCTTTCAACAAACAAAACAAAAAGAACACTTCTGGTCACAAGTTTTCTGAAAAAGGAGTAATCACTACTGTGGCATGAGAGAATTGGGTTTTTCCATGCTAAGAATGACTCCTGATTTATAGCAGAAAGCCTGTTTTGATATTCACCCTATTCTGCAATTAGGAAGCCTTTCATGTTCATGCTGAGATATTCATTTTACTGTCTTCTGCTTGGATGCTAAATGCCCCCACACAACTGTGGGGCTTGCAAAATATGTTGGTTGCAAGGAATTAATTCATGTTTGTTTGAAAGCTTTGTTTGAGCCTGTAAGTCTTCTTGCTGTAAGATAACTTAGATGAAAAAAAGTTTTGTGTTCTTTTTTTTTTTTCTTATTTTAGCTTTTTTTAAGCAGTCCTATTTTACAGGAAGAGCTAATAAGCCTTTGGAAAGGCAGAAGTGTGAGGACACAGATGTTAGATTGAACTATTTGTACTCCCATTGCCATGTAATAAGCAAAGTCTAATCAATGGCACCATGCAGCTTATCTCTTAACTGTGATGTGCTCTTTGGCTAATCTTTCATTCCATCTTGGTAAAACAGTGTATGTGGCTGTGATAAATACTGGATTCTAAATTGTTTGCTAGAAAGAGTACTAGAAAGCTACTCTTAAACAATAGCTTTTAAAAACAGCTGTAGAAGAAGACTGAGTGAAGAGCACACCAAAAAGCAGGAAAAAGACCCACAAAAACTGGCCTGGATGCCAGTAAGAAAACAACATAGGCAAATATTAATTTATAATTCATTGTTACTAATTCCTAGAGTATTGAGTGAAGGAATGTCACTGAAGCAGGAAACAAGAGATAAAAACAGATACTTTTGACCAAAATAAACACACTTTTTTTTTCCCCCCCAAAACCCAAACCAAAAACCCTAAACACAAGACTTAAATGCTCAGTTTATACTGGAAAACAGGCATTTGTTTAAATTTACATCTTAGATGCTGGTAGTAAAGATTGGGTCCACCTGCAAGTTGGTTTCATCAACGTCATTCTAGTTTCTGCCTCAAAGCTGTGCATTATTCTTAGAAGGTGTCTGAGTGCACTTTTGTGGGTGAAGGTGTATAGCCAATCCTTATTTTCCCCTATTCTCACTCTTTACATGGTCAGTAATGATGTAAATCTGGCACTTTAGCTCCCTGCTCAGAAGATGAATCCTCAAGATCATAGAGCATTTATTTTTGTCTACTAGCTTCTGGGTCACAGTAGCTGTGATTTTTCTAGTCCAGTGAATCAAGTATATTGTTGGAAAACTATCTGAATTTAAATGAAACTCTATAGAAGCATGGAAAAGTCTACATTTCCTGTGTTTCTCATTTTAAAATGGCAGTATTTGAAAAGAGTTTGAGTACTTCTGGCAGAACAGGAGAAATGTTGGTAGAATGGAAATGACAGAACATAATGTTACAAGGATAATGGGGAATGGGAGAAGAGCTCCTCTTCCATTGGCTAGGACAGACTTTCAAGACTTGCTAGTTAGTCAAGAAATACATTTTGAAGGAATGATTTGGTCTGTTTCATGAAGGGTTGTTTCTTTTTTTGTTTGTGTTAATTGTGATGTGAAATACTGACAGCTAATATCTATGCATCAAACCAAAATCATAAGTTGTCAGAAATTCTCACTGTCATTTTTTGTCCATTTTGTTGATACTCAAAAGGAAATCATCTTGATAATTTCAGTTTCTGTTGAAGTTATTCCCTTGCTTTCAGGAGAAACAAAGGGATTTGGCTGCAAAGTATTGTTTTAATTTTGTGCCCAGGATAGTTTAAAATTTTAGTTGCTATTATAACATAAATATAACAGTCACAGTTTAGGGCATCTGAGCCATATTACTTTCTTGTCCTGAGTAATATGTTAAAGGAGCTCTCCAAGCTAAGAAAACTGCAGATAAAGGTCAGAAGAATAGAACAAAATTTCCAGAAATGGACTGTGTGTGGAATGTAATGGTATGAGAACACTACTTACCTTTTGAGGACCTATATTTATTTTTGGTTTAGGTCTGTAACACAATGGGATTGACTTTTTATTGCAGCCTGTGTGGTGCTGTGTGCTGTGCTTTTGCATTTGTGGCTAGAAGGGTTGGTAACATGCCTCTTTTGGCTGTTGCTGAACCTTGCTTGCACAGCATCAAGGCTGTTGTGCCCCTGCCACTCTGATTCACCTCTCACTAATTCCCAGTCTTGATGAACTAGAAGAGCTGTACAACTCACCAAGACACTTGCTGGGTAATTCTTGTTGTTAACAGCTTATCTCCTCATTTGTCCTGTGCTGGTGATCTGATAATTGACCAGAATAAATTGTTTACTCTAGAAGGGAGTGAAAATACTTAATTATCCTGAGGTTAATTAATATGTTACATTCCTGTCCTCATACTAATACTCTGTTGCTGAGGTTGTTTTGAAGAGGATTATTTTACTGACTCAGCTGAGGGGGCAAGCTTTTTCTTGGAGCATCAAACAACAGTACAAGAAATAGTGCTAAATTGCAGAGGGGGACAGGAATTTTTGCACTTAATAGCAGATGACAAAAGTTGCTGTCAGCAGGAAATTCTTAATTTTTTTTTATTTTCTTCCGTTATATATTACTTTTTTTTCAAGAAGGTGAGTATGATTACTGTCCTTTTGTGCCTTGCAGCTGACAATATGTTGAGCTGGTAAGCTCAGAGATTCTCCTTACTGATGCTTCTCTTGTTATGGCTGCAATTGGTGAAGAGGCTGGGAGTTCAGTCCCACAGAGTTCAATAGCCTGATATTTATACAGTGAACTTGTGCTCTGTGCACTTAAACTGCTTCCCTTTTCTGTTGCTTGCTGCTTTGGGAAGCCTCTATCAATATCTCTAAGAGGCAGAATTAGGTCAGAAGAGGAGTGCTTTGCACTTGGGATGGAATGTGTAGAAATTTCTGTTGGTCTGCCAGAATTTCATTCTGCCAGCTTGACCTGACTCCCAAGATGATTTTGTTGCCTGTTTGTATAATATGTATAATATGTTTGTATAAGGTTGGTATAAATTACAAATATGGTTATATTAATCCAGAGAAGTAAAACTCCCAGCCATGGTCCATATGCTACAGCTTTATGTAATGTTACAAATATAGGGTGTTGAAAATAAAGACTTCATTAGAAATGGAAATAGATATTATATAAGAAGGAAAAAGGGAGGGAGGCAATCTGATGCATCTGATAACAGATGTATTACCCATACTACATGATGTCTTAATGGCTTTAACCTGGCACTCTAGTGCAGCTAAAGGTTAAGTTTCTACATGAGGTAATCTCTAAATCTCTTATTGGAATGCTCATTAAATGGTTGCATATTGGTTTGCATATCCTGTCGCATTCCTAAATTATTACTTCAGCCTACTAAAGATAACATATACATTTTTAATCTCAACTTGGATTTATGTACATGATGTTTTACATCATGCACATAACTGACATGCAAAACTGACAGGCTGTGTCAGGCAATCTTGTTTCATTTTGCCTGGACATTCAGCTTTCCATTCATAAATGCAGTGGCTAGCACTAAGGCTGCTGTAGATGGTAAAATGTTAGTGCTCTTTATTTTTGGCCTATGATGGACTTAAAACTTGAGGTTTTTTTAAGTCCTGATTCAAGCCCTCATCTCTGGCTCCTCTTTCTGTTTTGTTTGTGATGCTGAAAACTAGCAAGTTTCATTTGGCAGTGTAATTTTTCCCTGTTGTTTCACTGTTGGGAATTTCTGTTGTATGTTTGCATCAAGTTCAAGTTTCTTTGCTGGTCTTTGGGTTGCTCCACTTCTCTTTCATGCTGCTGTTTATGCCTAATACTTTTTATTGTTTTATATCCTACACTCCTTGCTTATACATGTTCAGGTACTGATACTCATGAACACTTGGTGGGTGAATCTATTTAATTTGATGTATACTTCTGTTTCCAAGTCCAGTGGATACCTAATAGTTAGAAAATCAAAACTGGGAGAGATGAGTGTATAATTCCTAGAATTTATGTTGTGCTATTTTCCCTCCCACTGGTCTTCCTTCATGTGTGTAGAGGAGAACCATGTGATGGAGAGGAGAACCAGGGAGAAGGATGGCAGTGGCAGAAGGCATCATGAACGGGATTCCCAGGCAGACAAACAACTGATTCAGGGAGGCTTCCAAGACCTTAGTATCATCAGAATCCTTCTCTAGATCATCAGTAATGGATTCTGAATAAAAGTGGTCTCAAAACCTGCCTCTGCAGGACTTGCTGCTGACTCTTTCCTCTCTGAAAAGTGATCTCCAAGCTTCTACTTCTTGTTTCATCAGATTTCAGTTAGTGAAAGGACAATTCTTCCAGTCCATTCATAACTTAAGTTTTCTGTCTGGACTTTGGTGTGAAAACTTGTGAAAGTATTTTGCAAGATTTCTGTGTATTAAATTCCCTTTATCAATGTACTCTTTGGTACCCTCATAGCCCTCCAGACAGCAAACAGAGGCAAGGCTGAGCTTTTCCCACCAGTCTCTTAATGCTCAGTGGTCTTACTATTTGTTATATAGTCTGTCATCTCACTGGGAATGGACATTTGACTTGCTGGGCTACAATCCCCATAAAGATCTCTTTTACATCCTATTTTTTTCATATGGAACTTGCATTCTGGCACATTATTTTTGAAATTATTTGTTGATGCACCTTGGTCTTGGTATGATCCCTGAAAAACTAAACCAGCAATTAAGGACATTGCAGCCAGCATGTGACGAGTAGATTCTTCTGGTTGAGATGTGTTTGATACAGATAAGCCAATGTTTCATAGATCCTCTCAGTTCTTTTTTAAGAAGAGAACATGACACAGTATTGCCATTCTTAGTTGGGACCAAATAATATTTAGGTGACCCAGAAAAGACCTGTTGTTAAATAGTTGTTTAGTGCTGCTCCCATCCCTCTGTTTCATTTCTTCAAGATAAACTGTACTTATTAAATGAAGTGCTTACAGTCCTGCTTATTTCTGTTTCTCAAGGGTTATGAGCTATTCTGTCAAATCCTACTTCTGAAGGCAGAGCAAGTGTTGTTCTTTAGACAGCTGTTCAGAAATTTTCTTTTAGAAAAGATCTTCAAACTAGCCTTTCATTTCAGCAGAGGGTTGAGGTTTAGCTTGCCCATGTTTCTCTGGAGACATAGTTGTGGCTTTTCATGCAAGGGAAATAGCTAGGATAAGTGCTAATGCTTTTCCTTCTTGTGAAGGGTTTTGTTCCTCTCTGGGAAATAGTACAAAGGTGACCAACAGCTTTTTGAAGCAGTCTTCCCCTAGTCAAATGGCTTTATCTTCTCTTTTAACATTCCTTTTCCAAGCTTCTGTACTCTTTTCTCCAGTCATAGAGCATCATGGATTTTGCAGGCAGCCTGCTTGAAATTTGCTAATCATCTGATGAGAAAGAACATTTTAGCAAAATTTCATTCATCTGAGTTGGCAATATAGTTTACTTTTCAGCTGCTGAATTTCCATCGAGTGAGAGTAGGCTTCTCCATCCCTTTATTTTTTAGCTGTTTGATTCCTTGCTGATGGGGCTTGTTGGCTGGTTGAGTTAGGTGGGTTTTGTTGGTTTTGGTTGGTGTTCTTTTTTTTTACACCTTGAGAATTGAGGCTGAATGCTAGATTGGCCTCTGTATTTAGCTGAGGAAACTGCTCATGAAAATGTACATCCCAACAACGTAAGGTGGTCAGTGAGAAACCTGTACTTCTCAAAAGTGCTAGCAGTGCTCTTGGATTAAGATGAAAAATATCTGACTTCTGGCATTTTAATAGCTGTCAGAGAAGAGGAAGTTAAATGGTAGCTCATGGGATATCTAGTTTTTAACCTTTAAATTAGTAAGATATAGAAATATTTGCATGTATCCAGTCAAGTAACTGTACAAATTTAAAAGAAAAAAGTATTGTACTTAAACTGAAATTGTATAATACTTCAGTAAAGTCTTACAGTAAGAGTCTATGCTTGTCCCAAAGTCTGTATATGACCACATTTGCTACCATATAGGTCAAGATTAAAGACATACTCTGAAAGAATAGCCAATAACATCCTTTATTCAAAAAGAGGGCACAATGATTTTTTTAGACAAAAGGGAGATAGACAGAAGGTTAGGATAATTACCAAAAATATGGCACCTATTTACTGAGAGTAATGCTGACTGCAAATGGGAAATTAATTATATGCTATGAATTTAGTAGGCACTTCACTCAAAACCATGTAGTAATTTTCTATTTTCAGAAATGTTCCTTCAGTTGACACTTTAACCTTTTATATATCATGTCTTGTTTTCACTAAAAGAGCTGTCAGATGAAATGATGAGATTTTTCTACCTAAACCTGACTTATCAATCAGAAAATCTGTAAGGGAACACAAGGTAGGAAAAAACCTATGAAAATATTTACTCTTGGGACAAATTATTCCTCAGTCTTGCTGGAATCCGATAGAATCAAAGCAAAAAAGTGTTTATTTGAGGAGAAACTCAACATGAGCTGGTGATGTGCACTCCCAGCCAAGAAAGCCAACTGTGTCATGGGTTTCCTCAAAAAGCAGTGTGGGCAGCAGGGCAAGGAGGTGACTCTGCCCCTTCTCCTTGTGGGACCCTCCCTGCAGTGCTGCATCCAGCCCTGGGGCTCACAGCCTCAGAATGGACATGGATCTGTTGAAACACGTACAGAGGAGGCCACAGAGATGCTCAGGGGGCTGAAGAACCTTTCCTACAAGGAATGTCAGAGGATTGAGGTTGTTCAGCCTGGAGAAGGCTCTGGAGGGACCTCATAGCACCTTCCTGTACCTGAAGAGGCTACAAAAGATCTGGGGAGGGACTTTTTAAAAGGGCATGTAGTGACCAGACAAGGGAGAATGGCTTTAAAGTGAAAGAGGGCAGATTTAGATCAGGTTTAAGCTGAAAGAGGGTAGATTTACCTTAGGTATGAAGAGGAAATTCTCAATGTGAGGGTGGTGAGGCACTGGAACAGATTACCTAGAAAAGCTGTGGATGCCCCATCACTGGAAGTCTTCAAAGCCAGTTTGGGTGGGGCTCTGAGCAGCCTGGTGTAGTTTAAGTTGTCCCTGCCCATGGCAGGGGATTGGAACAAGGTGATCTCTAAGGTCTCTTTCAACCCAAACCATTCTGTCATTCTATGAAATCAGAGCACTAGAGCAGTTTGTTCAACTCTTCAAACATGAGTCACTTAAAATAATACGCAGAAACAACTACCTGGACAACATTTCCAATTACTTCTGTTTTACTACTGAACAGCAGCCACTTGTATTTTTTTTTTTTTTTTTTTAAATTCCTGCTGCAGTGCTGTGATCCAGGAGTGTTTTTTTGGGGTTTTTTTTGGTGTTTTGTTTTTGGTTCTGGTTTTTTTGGGGGGTTTTTCTTTGTTTGTTTTTTTTTTTTTTTTTTTAATATAGTCATGCATCTAGAATAAAACTTTAAATCATTCAGTTATTGGAAAAGACACATCTGCATGAAATCTGTGGTAAAGGTAGGAAGGGAGGCTAGGGAATTTAAGTCCACAGCTGTGTTCCTGGATCTACATGATCCAGACATAATTTTTTTAGTACAGTAGGAAATACCTTGTTTGCAGTACCATGTGCTGTACTGTGGTCAGAAGCATTTTTTAAGAGTATGGAACAGGTTTTAAAATCATTATACTGAAATATAGCTGAGACATTAGAGTATGTTACAAAAACTTCTGATAGATGATTTAGGATTTTAAATCTGAAAGAGAATATTGTTTTAATGTCTGAATGTGTAAGACTTACAGGTTTAATAATAGAGATGAGATGAGCAATAGATTCTCTACTTCATTTTTAGAAGAAGTTTGCACAACTTGATCCTAATGCATCGTGTAGCTTACAGAAAGTATTCTGGTAGTTATTCTTTTATATTGATCTGGTGTGGTTCCATTGGTGAGTGATGAGATCTGCTGCTTCCTGTACCCATTTAAACAATGGTTGTGAAAGCTTAGATCCTGAACAAAACTGTCGTCACACAATGCGTGTAGCTGCAGCAGTGGAAGGACAGTAATGTTGAGGTAGCATCGCAGTTGAGTGATGTGACAGTAAAGGTTTTATTTTATTATTATTTTATCTTTTGCTTTGGCTAGATCAGATGTAAGACAGCTGTGATATGGAAGGTTGGCCACCCCAAATTCATGTGGTGCTGTATCCAAGTTAAAGTACTCTTATTCACAGCATGACAAAAACCTAAGTTGAAGACAAGTGTCGTTTATTTAATTAATGAAGAGCTGTCCTGTGGAGAGGTGGAGTATATTTCTTGAGTGAACAGGCACATTCAGGATTTTACTTCTTGAGTGAACTATTTTGTTCCTGTAAATCTTTTCTCCTGCTTCAGTATGTCAGGAAAATTATTGTCGTATGTGCTTCATTTCGTTCTTTTTTGGTTGCCTCCCTCTCCATCAAATTTGTAGTACACTGAATCTCTTGCAGCAGGGACTGTGGCAGTTGCTACAAGGATTAAGGAAAGCTCTCCTTTCTGAAATATAAATGTGTGCTTAGGTGTGGTTTGCTTCCCAGCTGCACTGGTGATGGGCAGCAGAGGCAGGGCAGTGCGCAGAGTACAGCTGTGTCTGCAGCAGGAATGTTACACCCTGCTCCCTGGTCACCCTTGCTCTTGTGCTGTCATCTCTTTGTTTTGCTAACCATGATGATTTTGCTTGGTGTATGTGACTCCCTCTGGAGCATGATTTCTTTATTAGGATTGCTTAAAATGGTGTAAAACAGACCTGATGTTACACGGGTCTGGGCACAAGGGAATGTGTCCTCTGCCTTCCCCTTTGGATTTCTGTGTCTGACCACAGTGGCAGCTTTTGATCATTGCCAAAAGATTACAGTTCAAAAGATGATGGAAATGTTTTGGAACCTCAATCCAGAAAGGTCCACAGTGTCAGTTTTGTCTTTGAGGTGATTATGAGCAGATTGGCCTCTGCTGATCTGAGCAGTTTTTCTGATGGTTTCTGCAGTCTGTAGATTATGTACATTAAAAACAGAATCAAAAGAATATTATATTCTTTATGAATTGGATGGACTGTTGGTCTTAAAAGAAGTAAGCCAGCCAAATAGCCTTACAGTGATCTAATATTATATCAGTGATAAAGTGTTCACAGTTGAGCATTTTATTTTTTATTTTGTTTTTTTTTTATTATTTTTTATTAGTATTACCATAGTTGTAAAATTATTGCCACTTCCTGAACAGGAGAGGAACAGCATAATAGCTCATACATTTTTTTGTTTTGTTTATTTGTTTCTGATCTGTATGACTGAATTAAGCCTTAAATAGATTGGAAGAGGAAAGAAGGCATACCAACGTGCCAGGAAAAAAAAAAAAAAAAAGATTAATTCAGGCATAAGAATGAAGATATTCCAAGATCAAAATCTCCTGTTTCCTTTTAAAACCCATGTTGCTTTTATACATAGTTTTTTATCACATGTTGCCACACATATTGAGGGGCTTCACTGATGTAATTTCCAGAGGGTGGTCAAAAAAGAATAAGTGCTTTGAAACATTTACTCAGGTGGGCCCTGAATCCCTGCTGAGTTTATTGGTAATGACCAGTGGGGCAGTAGGGATAGATACCTGAGCTGTGCTGAGTAAATCACATCTTAGAGCATGAAATTAAATTAGCTTTATGCTAAAGTGATGTGTGCTTTTACTTTTCTCTCTATTTTGTTTTTTTTTCTTAATTCCTAAGTAATGCCTCTGTCAGCACAAATACAGTGTTAGCCCAAGAGATGAGTAGAATGCATTGACAGGAGGTTCCTGAGGGATTTCCCTTGGCAATGCTAGGGAGGCTTCTGAGTTAAGGGTGTAATGAATTTGGGTCAGCTCTTGTGTCTTCTCTGGAAACTTACCCTGTGTTTACAATTTATGCATGTAAAATGCCTTTCCTGCATGATCACAGAACAGAAAGCTTTTTTCAAACCTCCATCTGGAAGTACTGGAGGAGATTATCTGGCAGACTGGGGAGTTGGACACCTAAGTACAATTTCTAACTGGCCAAAGGACTCTGAAAAACCACCAGAGAGAATTGTGTAGTAGCTGTTTGGGGGTTGTTGGTGTGGTTTTTGACAGGTGATGTTAGAAAGGGAACAAGTTGAATATGGCATCTTATTGGTCTTACTTGTCAAAATTAATTTGTATTTACACAAATTGCTGTCTGTTACAATTTGAAGAAAATCCAAGAATTTATAAACTCTGTGAATGCTGCAGTAAGATTCAGACTTGACTGATTTTGCAGTTTTTCTTCATGGCCAGGTGCTGTTACTAGCTAGTTGTTATGATTTTTTCAATTAAAATTTGTTAAAACATTTTATGAAAACTGATGATACAGCTGTAGTGATTTTTCTCTCTTACTGTTCATTAGAACAAGCATCATGTCTAATTGAATTAGGTATCTAATGGATGTAGAAATAGTTTTGCTTTTCTTCTAAAAGATCTGTATTATTAAAAATGTGAAACTGTTAAAAAATGAATACTTAAAGTTATTAAATATAAGTGCTACGCATCTTGATACCAAACAGAAGACTGTGGGATTTCTCTAATTTTGGATTCATATGCTGCCATAGTTTGGGCTGTAAGTTTTTTTAAGAGATGAGAGGGTAACACTTGATTGAAAGGTTTCTGATGGTGAAGAAAATAAGGCAATCTTTGGCAACTGCTGTTGTAACTAAACTGCTTGTTTACTTGCAGTAAAAAAACTTCAGTTGTGTATTCTTAATCTAAATGTATAATTTTTATCTTATAGATTGAAGAGTTTGCACTTTATTTTGCCATCTATATGTGTGGTTATATATGCATGGGTATTCATATAGCAAATGTTTATTTTATTCTATATTTGACATTAGTAAGACCAATAGACCCCAAGACATTATTTCCAGATAAAGTCCTTGGGACCATAAACAGGCAGCATGGAACATTACACACAGGTGCTTTTAGAGAAATATAAAAAATTGAGCCTTAATGGAGAGAGGGGAAGCCTAACAAAAGAGAGCAGATTTACTCCAATAGGTTTTCAGAGGGACCTGCCTTACTCAGTGGACTGGAGGGTTTAGGCACTTATGTTAAACATTTTTCCTTGTCTTTCTCTGACTTTCCCTGCCTCCATGCTCCATTTTCTAGTGTATCACATAGAATGAGAAACCAGGGTAAATAATAAGCAGTGGATGGGTTTCCAGCTGATATAATTGTGTTGTAGAGGCACTGCTCTGCTTGCCTGTCTCTTTTTGTGAGGTTTTATTATTCTAGTACCAATCTTCTAAGCTGCTTTGAAAGAAGTACTTTTGTTGTTTATAAAACCAATGAGTTTGTAATGTTTAGAGGGTTTTGGAAGTGTATAGTGGAGAGGAAAAAGGATGCCCTGTAGCATTTAATGTGACTTGGTGAGCAGCCTGTGAATTAAGACTTGAAAAAAATCAATTTAGAATGACCACCAAGTCATGGAAAAAATAAAGCATGCCTCAAGGTTTAAACTCTAGGTGCATGTTTTACCCAGCTGTGCTCTCTAGTCAACATTCACAAGTTTATCTTCTAATGTAGCAGAAAAATTCTGTAGTAAAAAAACAAAGTATATTTCTTTGGAATGCTCAACATTTTTGAGCTGACAGCAGTTACATCAGCTTTTTCTCTTAGGAAATATTTCAACTACACTGGCAATCCAAGGTGTTTTTTGGTGGCTCTTTTGGGGGTACTCCTCCCTCAGTGGATGCCACACAGAAGTCACAGTGCTTCTTTCTGACATTGAGCTGCTGATGCCCTCATTTTTCATGGAAGAGAGAAATCAAGGTATCCAGTAAGCCAAGTGTTTACATATTACACAGAACTCTTTTCAAGTGGAGGTGCCTGGACATAGCTACTGTCCAGATCTTGAGATAATTTGAAACTCCACAGTACATGCATTCATTTTTTATGCTTTGTATTGAAAATTGCTGCTTTTCTATGAGGGTTTTGGTTAAATCTTTGTAAGAGATGTACTTTGTGTGTAATTTCTAACACAGAAAAGTAAGATTATTTGTTATTAAAGAATTTTGAAAACTTGAAAGGTTGCTGTAGTCCATAGATGGTCAGTATTTAATTTTTTGAAGTTTCAGGGTGTAGGCAATGCCTTGTGTAATTTGTGGATCCTGCAGTACTTCTTTGAAAGTATTAATGCTCGATGCTTAAAATCTGTTCCTCCCTCCAATTCTGTATAATAGAAGTGTGTCAGAAATTCAGTAACTTACCTTTGACTTCAGTGTTTGACCAATTAGTTGCTTAGTTTAGTGTGAATAAAAATGAGGAATTTAAAACCAAACAAATTCAGTCAAAGTGAAACACTTGTTGCTGCTAATTTGGTGAGGTAAGTTTGTTTGGTTTTCTTAATGGTTGTATCATATGGAGTACTCTAAAACATTCCAAAAGGGTAAATCATAATATCAGAGCAAATAGGCCTTACAGAAAATTTAAAATTCTGTTTGCTCAAAATTTCTCAGAAATGAAAACAATTCTCCTCATTCTGAATGCAGGGATCAATTATATAGTGATATTTTTTGTTTCAGAATTTACAGGGATTTTTAAAAAGTTTTTTGTGAATTACTTTCACAGGCTGATCCAAAAGAGTTGATTCAGCTGGTCACCAAGCATGTTACTCAGTATGCCCATGCAGACTGGCCTGAAGAAATTGCCACTTTGGTAAATCAGCTGCATTATTACAATGAACGACTGCTGGACTTCACTCAGGCTCGGACTCTGCAAGGACTTGGCAAAGGAGTGGATGTGCAGAGATTTACAGCAGATGCACAGTACAAGAGAGAAACAATACTGGGACTGGCAGAGTAAGTAATTCTATTAGGTTTGTTTTCTCCATTTTAGAATGGAGCTTTAAATTAGGAGAATAAATTGAAACTACTGCTGACCTTTAGAGAGATAATTTACTTACTGTAATGCTGCTACAATTGGAGCTTTTTCTATGTAACTGCTCTACTTAAATGAAATGTTGCTCAAATAAATGGATCTATAATTGAATCTATAACTTCATTTACTAACTGCTAATATTGAATCTATAACTCTTCATTTACTAACTGCTAATATTAAAGTTAATCAGGGATTAATGAAAGCAGAGCATAGGTGAAGGTTTGGTCTCTTCCTTTCATCTCCTGCCCCAGCAATCTATTAAGAGTATGCATCAAAGTTTGGAATGAACTATAGCTAAAAAAAAAGAAAAAAGTTGGTAAATTGTATTTTATTCTTAACAATTTAGTTAGAACTGCTGTATATCACTATATTTTTTCCCTGTAGTCATTTGGAAGTACTTCACCACATATCTTATGATATTTAGCATGCTTTTATCTCAACTTTCAGAAATCCAGAATAGAGAAAATTAGAATGATAAAGGATAGTACTTTTCATTGAAAATATACCTTTAATTAATATCTGTATGCAGGTACTTTAAGCTGTGAACAAGCCATAAATATGTTTTAGGGACAGTCACAGCTGAATAGCTGATAGACTGTCAGAGGAAGAGTTCTCTGAATAAAAAGCTTTAAATATAATCTCAGATTTTCAGCTGATGTCTGCATGAAGCTTTTGAAGAAGATATGTAAATATTTTCAGTTTTCTGTGTGTGTAGCTACTCATAGCTACAATTCCAATGGAAATTTGCTACTAAACAGAATTGATATGCTGAATAAGAATAGTTTTATAAGGTCAGGTTGTGAGCATTAAACTAAGGCTTTACATCTCTGAAATCTGTACCTGTACAGATTTCTTCACTGCATCCATAAAAATAGCTTTCAATAATCTTTTAATGCTTCCATTAGATTTGCTTTGTATAGATTGTTATTAAGCACATATGTCTAGTGTGTCACTAGGTTACACCTTGATGACTACCTGCAGCAATTTCAATACAAGTAGTCTTCTGTTATTACAGATAATTACTCTGATTACAGCAGGGTTACTTGCATTGTCACCCAAGAGTTCATAGGTACTGTCTCTTGTAAAATAAAGTAAATACAAATAGAAAGTTTCTTACAGTTAGTAGAGGTAAAAGCACAATATGAAAGGGTTAGAAGAGGTAAGGCTTCTTAGTATGTGGATGAGAGTGGGACTTCCATATTGGGCATTTGCAAAGATACAGTTAATTACTTGTTCAGCTTGCAGCTTCCTTGCTTTAATCTTCTCAGTGGAGTCTTAATCTGCATTTTCTAATGAAAAAGATGCACAAATTCACTGTAGTTGTGTAGCATATTTGTTCTTATTTTTTAATTAAGTGCCTCATGTTTTTCAATCTTTTATGAAGTGCTGTTTAAAGGAGCAACACCTGGAAAAGATTGCATCTTATTTACAAAACAGCTGTGTACTACAAGGAGCAATTAGCTAAAACTACCTAAGCAGCAGTTGTCTGCTTTATCTTCTGTATTTGGTGTATATCTTTGGAGACTGTTGTTTATTGGGCTTGTACCAGTCTTGTTGAAACAACACCAAAATACATCCAGAGTGTGCCTGTGCTGGAGCCTTCAGTGAGGATTCCTTTGGCAGTCCTCAGGCTCACTGTGACAGGCAGTCGGGGCTGGGCATGAAAAGGGGTGTGTAAAAGACAGTTAAAAGATTATTTGCAAGGTAAAGGACCTTTTTTTTCAGCTTTTCATAGTGCAACAGCTGCTTGGTTTTGTCATTATCTTGACAATGCATACGTTTCTTGTACTGTTCTTCATTTATATGCTATAATTTCCTTAAACCACCATTGCCTTAGGCTGCTGCTGTGTGCCACTCTTAGGAAGGGAGGATTGTGGTATAGCTTATATAATTCCAGGATGAACGGATCCCACTAGTTCTTGGATCCACTCCTGGTTTGTATGGTTGACTGGATTATTTTACAGCTAAAGCATTCTTACCATCTTCCTCTTTCACTGATTCACAGAATGGCTGAGCTTGGAAGGAGTCTCTGGAGGTCATCCTGCCCAACCTCCCTGCTCAAGCAGAGCCACCTCAAGTATTCATTCACATTAAATACATTATAAAGAAGTTGTTCATGACAGGCCTATTAAGAAGTTATTACACACAGATTGGGTCTTTTCAGGACTTTTCCAAGAAAAACACTATCTGCTGAAACCCAACCAGACAGAAACCAAAAGGCAAAAATCCCAGCATTAGCCTTAATTCTATTCCAGCCTAGAAACAAGAACCACTCATCTCTATTTTAACCTTACTGTACTGGATTAGTAAAGATTAGTATGGAGTTAACTTTAGGCTTTCATATTTTACCATATTCTTCATCTGTTGTTTTGTCAAAGGGATTTTGCACTAAGAGAAAAGCAGTTTTTAGTATTTTGGGATGGAATGAGCCAGACATCTCCACACCTTTTAGTCTACAAAAACAAGGAGTGTTTCTGTCTGTGAACTACTCAGAAGAGCTCCGAGGATTTATATACCAGTTGTGCTTGAGCACCATAGGTGTTACAACTAAATCAAGTCAATGCTAACTGTGACTAGTTACATCCTTTATCACTTTGTAATTGAAATTAAATGAACTGAGATTTTTGCTTTAGCGCAGGGTTGAGTAGAAGTTGCCATTGAGAACCAATGTTTGTGGAGTAGATTCCTCTTTAAAATATCTATGTAGTTTGTTTTTTTTTCTTCTATTTTTTTCCCAAATGGAGCACCAAGTGCAAGTAAATGCAGGGAGACACACTTAATGTATTTTTATTTAAATTTTTTTCAATATTCTTGTTTTATGAAAAAAAAAATTAAAGAGAAATCACGAGTTTTCTAACGTAAGTATTTATTTTCATGCTATCTCCCATAGGGTTTAACATAACTTTTCCTTGTTTTCTGTCATATCTCTCCTCTACCAGGACACTTGAAGAAAATGTCTATAAAATTGCTATTTCTTTGGCTCAGCGATACAGTGTTCCACTTTGGGAAGTTTACATGACCCATCTGGAATTTTTATTCACTGACAGTGGGTGAGTTGTCTCCTCTGCAAAAGCACATACAGTTCTGTTACACAGAAATAAATGCTAATGCATGGCAGAATTTAATTATTTTGGGAATGGAGTTTGGACTGTGTGTTCATTTTTATTGTGTTGGGATATATGGGAATTTTTGTCTTTTCCACATAGTGCTTCTGCAATCATGTGTGAAAACTGGTGTTGAATGCAAGGCTAAAAGTTCATATGTGTCTTACTGTTCTTCAGAGTATTCCAGGACTTTTGCTTCAGTGTTCAAGTTTCCACAACTTTGAATGTTTAATTTTCTCTTCCAGTAGTAGCTTATCCTGCAGTTACTCTTTCAGTCCCTGTAATATATCCTGAAACCTGATAATTTCTCTATATTTTAGTGCTCTTTATTTACCTCTATTCTACATAGTTGAGGAAATAAATATATTGGAGCTCCCTATTCACATTGTGTATGTTCATCTCAGTTTCATTTTTTGATAGAAGCATGTTTTTTTTTAACAGTGTTTTACTGAAACTGTTCTAGCCTACAAGATTATGGCAGACCAAACCTGGCACTGGTGTGTGCTTATAGTCTCTACTCCAAAGTAGCTTCAGGACCTTTATTTTTTAATTAATTTATTTATTTTAACCTCTTAATCATGTCAGGCAGTTCTTGCCTACTGACTGAAAGAGGAATACACCCATTTATGGAGGGGCCAGGCTACTTGCCTGAAAAGCACATGCAGATGACAGTGATGTAGAACTCTCTGTGTAATGCAGCAGCTCGTACCTACTGTTCTGACAGACATGATCAAATTAATTTGGTTTGTTTCAGGTGTTAAATTCTTAAGGCACCTTTAGCTTGCAGCAGTGTTTGTACCTCTCTTAACATTAGCTATTAATTAAAAACCATTAAAACATTTTATAAAACATGAGGGATAAAAAACAAAGCTTGGTGAATTGTCTGGAGAAACAATTTCTGTTCCTCCAGAAAACAGAGAAGTCATACCCTCTAAATTTTGATGCTGCTGAATTATTTAGTGCTTTAAGGAAAACAGTCAGGATATAAACATGGCAACACTGGGGTGAAAGAGCCAGCTGCCTTCTCTGGGACTAGAATATTACCCAAGGTGTTTTGAAACAGTTTTCAATTGTTTTCTTTGTTCTTGTCCTCCTTGAGTTAGTATTCAGAGAATTCTGAAGTCAGAAGTACAGAGTAACCATATTTTCCCTGTGAAATTTAAAAAAGTCTTAAAAGTTGATGTATAATAGCATAATATGCTGCTGAGCATGTTTTTGTTCTATCATTATCTCATTTTAAAATTGATTGACAGCAAATGACCATTACAGTATATTTGAGTCTTGGGATTATGGCATTAATAATACATGTTTCATTATGCATTCATTCTGAACTGAAATGAAGTTTATTCTAAGACTTAATCTCTTTAACCAAATATGCAGTATTTCTATAAGCCACTTTACATAGGGAGAAGCTCAGAAGAGCTTCATAGTTTGTATTAACATAGCTTGTATTAACTATT
This sequence comes from Oenanthe melanoleuca, assembly GCF_029582105.1. Classification (NCBI taxonomy): domain Eukaryota; kingdom Metazoa; phylum Chordata; class Aves; order Passeriformes; family Muscicapidae; genus Oenanthe; species Oenanthe melanoleuca. The sequence goes on from NC_079336.1 coordinate 11,720,504, forward strand.
TCTTTGGTTACTTGTTGACAAAGAATTATGACTTTTTTGGGTAATAGGAGTCTGAAAATTATTCAGAATTATATTTTATAAAAATTAAGTGGAAATTCAGTTATTTTTTTGAGGAATCTGATCACATTCAATTATCAAAACTCTATAAATGCAATTTATAGTTTCAGCAACACAAAATTTTGTCTATCACAGAATCTCTTGTTCCAGAATCTTTCTGAGCAACATCATAAACTCATCCTACCCACAATCAGTCCTGCCCTAAAAACACCCTGCAAACCGTGTTCATATAATTTAATGCTCAGCTAGCTTTTAGTTTGAACTTTGGGTATGAACACAAAAAAATAGTCATATCACAGTCTTGATATGAAGTCTTGATACTTCAGGTCCAAGTGTCTGCTTTCCCTGCTATGAAGAGTGAATAGTACTTTATTTCTATTAATATTGTACTTGTTTTCATTATAATTGTAGAAAGATTAACAGATAAAAAGAACCTATAGAATTAAAAGAATGCTTGCAATGTTAATAATCTTGGAGTAGTTAGTAGATGTAAAAATAACTCAAAAATATCTTATTCTCCCTAAGAATTCAGTTAAATTTTAAACTGAGAAGGTTGTGTTTGTGGTATTTGCTCTAACAAAATCATCTTTAAGGATGAAATAGAGACATTTTACTTGGATATTAAAGAGAAACAGTAACTTACAGAATATATATATATTTGGGGAGAGAAATTATGAAATTCTAATTTAATCAGTTTTAAAGGTAGAGGAAAATCAAATGGTAATAGAAGACATCAGATTTCCAAATGAAATGTGCTATCTAATGTGCCATGTAATTGGACTCTGGGATGACTTGAGGTAGGAATCATCTGTAGGTTACTTCTTTCCTCAGATTTAGGTAAAGCTTTCAGCTGAGAAAGATACAAACTTAAGATGATATGCAAAAAGCTGAGGCAAAAAGGAGTGATCATCTTTTATGTAGTCAGCTGAAGGTCTGAATTCATGCTGTGAAAAGCTAATGTATTCTTTTCCAAAGATTCAGGAAGGAATTTCCTGAAGCACTGAGACTGACTGAGGTCAGCCCAAGGCTTACTGATATTTTCATGAGCTTCTGTGGATGACAGTTTGAGAAGCAACTTGATAAACTGTCAAAGTCTTGGTAAACTGTCCTGACATGAATAATAGTGCCAAATAGATTAATTGCTGGGCAAGAGCCAATTCTCAGTGATAAGGTGTGCACAGGTATCATCAACTACTGAAAACAGAATGTAATGCATTGGGAAAGCTTCTAACTGGGCAGTAGGATCTTCAGGCATCATTCAGCCACGAGTGGTTGCTTGGTTTTTTTAATAAAGTCTTCCTTTACACATATCCTGGTTGTATTTTTCCTTTTACTTATAGCTGTACTCACAGTTGTGAAATCCTGCTTTGAATTCCATTTCAGTATTCATACCCCTTAATCTGCATGTCCAAGCTAACAGGTAGCAGGGTCAGGAAATCCAGCAGTTGCTTAGCTTGTGTTTATAGTGTGTACAATTATCTAAATGTGAGTGAGAGCCTAAAAAGAGGATTGTCCTGTCCCCCAAGTGTACAGCTGTAAGAGTCTTTCATGGCGTGTCCAGGCCTTTAAGCAAAAGTTATTTCTAAACACAGGTTATCAACACTGGAAATAGAAGAAAGAGCACAAAGTCTTGGTCTGTTTGAGACACTGAAAACCAGTCCTGAAGCCTTCCATGAACACATGGCTAAATATGTGTATCCAAGTATTGAAGGCCAAGATCACCAGCGGCTGCTTTACTATTTTACACTCCTGGAGAGCTGTGGCTGCTCGGAGCTGGTGAGCCATAGCCTCAAACCTGAAACTCACATCCGACTCCTGAAAAAATTCAAAGCAGTTGCACCAGGTAGGAGAGTACCTGTTTGTTTTCTTCATCTCTGTATTTATTATTTTGTTGTGTAAGTATTGGCATGATCATGCTTACCTAGTTTATGTTTTCCAGGTAATTGGTTTTTTCTTTGAGCAAAGGAGATAAATAAAAATAATATAGCCATAAATTCCTTCTCTTTGTTTTACTGGAAATTTATTAGATCACAGCAAGAAAAAAATAGTTAAGAACACGTTTTGGTTAGTGATGTAAGTTGAAATTATTGGTGATATTTCATAGTGATATTTTAAATGAAACATACCAAGTTCCTAGAGTATAATTTAATAACATGAATATTCTCAAAGGACTTAAGAAAGTTTACTTTTCAAGAGTCTGAATTACAGAATATATTAGGGACTTCATGCATTTTGTGTTCATTTGTCTGAAAGAGGATGATTTTTTGTTTTGTTTTACCCTTGATGTTACCTTTTGCTTTCCCAGAATTACAGCATTGTTTGCAGCCCTGCATTTTCAGACAATTACTGTAAAATGCACTGCTGCAGTGGACTGAATTTTAGTTGTACAACTCCAAATCCAGTTTCAGAATGAAAAATACACACACTGTGTGGCATTACCTCCTGTGAGGATGAATTAATTGATCAATATTGGAACCTAATGTGTCTTGGACACTAACTGTGCTGCAGAGTTTGAAGAGGTAGTGCATATGAATTCATGCATTACAGGAAGAAAAAAGTTAATTTTTTTTTGGGAGAGGAGGGATAACCTTCAGTAATTTTTTTGGAGAGGAGGGATAACCTTCAGTTCTTATTGATATTATTCAACACTCAAGTTCTGATGCTTGTCAAAGAAAATTCTGCCAAGAAATTATAAAAAAAAAAAAAAAAGAAAAGAAAAAAAAACAAAACAACAGAAAACCCCCAAAACATTCTGGGACCTTATGTCAGACATAAATTAGTCAGTTTCTATGTTACAAAATTAAGTCTTTGTATTGTATCCCTAGTCAAAATTCTCAAGTGTTCAGCATAATTTAGAGATAGGAGTCAAGGAACAACAATTAAGTGTTTACAGAGTTTGCAGGCCCAAAGTATATGAATAACAACATGGCAATAGAAGTCAGTTATCTTAGAAATTATATGCAAAGAAAATAAAGTAGTTTCATTGCTAGAAATACTTCTGTTGTTGGTAAATTAATTTTCAAGGATGTTCTTCTTCTAGGAAGCAGAGTGATAACATGAGTCTTGATTATATAAATACTGATATAAACAGATCTACATGTCCTATCTCTAGCTGGCCTTATTTAGTTTACTTGTAGTTAATGCTTTGCAATTTTTGCTAAGTGGTACGTACCAGTTGTTACATGATCAGAATACATATTTAAAGTCAATGAAGACTTATTCCTTGACATGCATGAGGTTTTTTAGGGTTTGCATTTAAGTTCTAGATGATTCTGTATACTGTATAAATGTTATTGATTCTTTGGGAATCTGCTTTTTTCAGGTTGTGTCATAGAATCACAGAATGACTGGGCTGGGAGGGACCTTAGGGATCAACCAGCTCCAAATCCCCTGCCATGGGCAGGGACACCTTCCACTAGACCAGGTTGCTTAGAGCCATCTGGCCTTGAACAATTCTGGGGATGGGGCGTCCACATCTCCTCTGGGCAGCCTGTTCCAGTGACTCACCACCCTCACAGTGAAGAATTTCTTCCATAAATCTGATCTAACCCTACCTACCCTCTATCAGTTTGAACCGATTCCCCCTTGTTGGATCGATACATAATGCTAAAATATGTTCCATGGATTGAGAAATTTCCCATGCACCAGGACATCATAGAATCCAAGTCTTTCAGTATATATGTTTGTGAAAGGGGAGTGAGTAGAGTCTTCTTAGTTCTGCAGATGCTAGTGTATTCATTGTTTTACATGTAATTGTGGAGTGTGAGTAGATGTAATTATGAATAACTTCTACCTCTTTCTCCTTCTGTCACTAGGTCTTAATTACAAAAAACTAACAGATGAAAATGAAAACCCACTGGAAACACTGGAATCCGTCCTTACAAGTCAAAATATCTTATCTATTTCCAAACTGGCTCCCAGAATTCCTAAACAAGATGGCAGCATGCTGTCACCGAGTTCTGTTTATGCGGTGTGGTTACAGAAACTTTTTTGGAATGGAGATCATCATCTCATTAAAAAAATACCAGAAACCATGGAGGAGTGGCTCCATGCCTATGATATGTGCTCAAAATACTTTGATAGACTTGATCCAGATGATATTGTTACTTTCATTGATGAAATTACTTTTTCTTCCAAAGCTGTCACAAAGGTAAGCAGATATTTTCAAAGAATTTTAGTCCTCAGGTGAAGCATATAGGATATGAGTTCCATGTAGTATGAAGAAGAAAGTCTCAGCAAATGTTAAAGTTTTCATTTTGCAGTATTGTAAACCTACCTTGCTCTGCCTACTTTTTATGACTGCCTGTATGAAAAGGAGGGATTTTTAGTCAGTTAGGGGAGTTAGATCTGTGGATGTGAGAGTTTTGATGGAACCCCAGAGTGCCTGTGTGCTCTTTTAACAGAGAATAAGGTACTATGTATTTCACAGAGTCATGGAGTGGTTTGGATTGGAAGAGACCTTAAAGACTAACTAGTTACAACCTCTCTGCCATGGATGATTTCTGCATTTCTTCCATATATCTAATCTAATACAAACCTGCCCTCTTTCATTAAAGCCATCCCCCTTGTCCATCACTACACACCCTTTGGAAAGCTCTCATCCAGGCCTCCTCTAGGTGCCTGAGGGTTGCTCTAAGGTCTTCCCTTGCTGAACAGCCCATCTCTCTCAGCCTGCCTTCACAGGAGAGGTGTTCCATCCCTCTGAGCATCTTTGTGGCCTCCTCTAGGGCTCAGTCAGTCCCACTGTCCCTGTCTTTGACGTAGATGTTAAGCAGTGCCAGACCCAGTACTGACCCCTGAGGAGTGCCACTTGCCAGTGCTCTCCATCTGGACACTGATGATCCCTTCATGCAACTCCTTGGATGCAGCCAACCCAGCCAATTCTTTATCCACCAAGTGGTTCATCTGTCATCTCTCCAGTTTGCATATCATGTGGAACAGTGTCAAATGCTTTGCACCAGTCCAGGTAGATGATACCAGTTGCACTTCCTCTTTCTTCATCCACCAGTTCTGTAACCCTGTCAGAGAAGGCCACCAGATTTGTCAGGCACGATATGCCCTGAGTGAAGCTGTGTTGGCTGTCACCAGCCACCTCCTGATTTTCAGTGTCTTACCATAGTTTTCAGGAGGATCTGCACCATGATCTTGCCTGGCACCAAGGTGAAACTAACCTAGTTCCCTAGATAATACTTTTTTTTCCCTTTTTTAGAAATGATGGTTATGTTTCCCCTTCTCCAGTCAGTGGGAATTTCACCAAACTGCTGCAACTTCACAAATGGATGGACAGTGGCCTAGCAAATTCACCAGCTCCCTCAGAACCCACAGAAGCATCTCATAATGACCCAGGACTTGTGCACCTTCAGGTTCCTTAGGTTGTCTTGAGCATGATCCTTTTCTGCAGGGGGGTGTTCTTCTCTGCCAGTCATTGCATTTACCTTCTGCAACGTGGGTAGCATGGTTGGAGCACTTGCTGGTGAAGACTGATGCAAACCTGTTTTTGAGTGACTATTTTCCCCATATCTCAGGTGTACCATGTTTCTTATTTCCCTTCAGAGGAAGGGAAATCTTTTCCCTAGTTCTTCTATCTCCAGTATATCTCCAGAAGCTTTTCTAGGAGCCCTTGTTGTTCCTGGCAAGATCTAGTTCTAACAATGCTTTAGCTTTTCTAACCTGATCTCTAGCTGCTGGGACAATTCCTTTGTACATCTCACAGGGTACCTGTCCTTGCTTCCACCCTCTGTAGGCTTTTTTTTTTTTTTTTAAGTTTTTCCAAGAGCTGTTTGTGCATCCCTGCAGGCCTCCTAGTGTTTTTGCCTGAATACTTCTTCACTGTGAGACATTGCTCCTGCACTTGGAGGAAGCTATCCTTCAATATCAACCAGCCTTTTTTGGGTCCCTCTTTGCATTATCACATGGTACTCCACCAGGCAAATCTGTGAAGAGACCAAAATCTGCTCTCCTGAAGTCCAGAGTAGTGAACTTTTGTTCACCCTCCTCATTGCACCAAGGATCTCCGTGGCTACTTGCAGCCCAGGCTGCTCCTGAGCATCACATTCTTCCCCAGCCCTTCCTTGTTGGTCAAAACAAGTCCCAGCATAGCACCTCTCCTAGATGGAGAAGGATGTTGTCATCAATGCATTCCAGGAACCTCCTGATTTCCTGTGCCCTATTGTATTGTCAGTCCACCACATACTGGAGTGGTTGTATTTATTTACTTGTGCTTATCTTAAAATTCATTGTGCCACAGGCTTGTGCTTAGTACCAGGCTTTTGCATTCAGAATAAGATGTTCCACAGAGAAAGTATTCTGGCCCAATGCATGTGGTTTCTAAGCACTGTAATAATGTAAATTCTAAACTGTTTTAATCTCCATCTGATTGAAAGCCTGGTTTTGAAAGAATGCACTTTTATGTGTATAACATATATTAACAGATGTGGAGTTTCTTTTTGCTCAGTGAAACCTACTTGCAAGGATATTTCTAGCATATGACACACAGCATATTTCTTACATATGACACACAAAAGAGAAATGAGATTTCTTAGATTTTACCTTATTAAAAGATCTAGAGATGTCTTCACTAGCTTTATCTGAAATGAAAAGGTGATAAAGTATCCAGAGTTTTTTTTGTGTGTATCTATTTTGGTTGGTGACATTTTTTCTGAGCTATTTATACATCATGTTTAATGATGTGAATTAGAGTTTTTTCCCTCTTTGAATACTGTTTTAATGTTCCCACAATATTAGTATAGGTTTATTAGAGCCCATCTAACCTCTGTCTATATCAGAATTTTGTGAAAAAATGGCTAGCTTGAATAATAAGAAACTATGTCAGCACAGAACTTATGCTGTGATCTGTCTGTCATAGTAGACCTGCACGTTTTATAACTAGTTCCATCAGCTGTTTCTAAAGCCTTTTTAGCAGAACTATTGTCTTGGCTTAGGTGTTTTGATCCCTTTTATCTCATAAAGGTACTTTTTCATGCTTATGAGCAATGACTCAGACTCATCCTGAGATTTTAATTGCCAGACTTGACCCTGAACTGAGGTAGCAAGGGCATGGCTTGTCTAGTGAGGAAATACTGCCTGTACATATGGTCACTGCAACTGACTACTTGAAACTCTTGCTGTTAATGTTTCTTCAGCATTTCAAGGTTATTTCTCATTTATTTCAGATGAATGGCCGGGGAGAAGGTGGATGTCCTCCACTGTGTGTCTGTTTTAATATACACTGATTATTTTCATTTGTTTCTGTTCAGGATTCTAATACATTTTCTCTACATTCTTGAGAGCAGAGAGTAGGAATAGCATGAAAGAAACACTAAAGGCAAGATGATTGTTGTTTGTGGTCAGGCAGAATTTTGTAGAGACCCATTAGCTTTTTGGCCATGAAAAATGCCCAAGAAGTGCTTGAAACAGTTGATCAAATCATCTAATATGCCATGCACTAGGTTTTGGGATTGAAACAGCTGTTTAACCAGCTTGCAGCTAGTTTTGTCTCGGGACCCTGTTCAGTTCTCAAGTAGAATTGTACAATGAGGAATTCTCATTGTAGGCTCTGAATACTTCTCTCTGCGGTCTCTTTCCTCTGTCTTTTATCTGAAAAATGCTTCATACATAGAAATGGCCTTTTGGCTTGCATCTGTTAATTAAATTTTATGGTTTTGGGCTGCCCTGGTCATTTGCTCACTTTTTTAATCTCAATAACACTTTCTTCCTAGTCTAGTTCTGTGGCCAAGTACTTCACTATATCAGTTTCTCATTCCCACAACAGATGCACATTTAGGTATTTCATGGAAGTGCTGATACTTAGTCAAAATGCAAAAAACCATGGTCATTATCATGAAATAATCTGTACTGTTGCTGAGACAACTGAGCCTTCTCTCAGGGCTAGCACTACTGAATGAGCAGTGCTTGACTGGGCAAAGGGGTTGAGAGAATGTCTTAGTTGGAGAAATGGATGAGGAATTTGCATTTATGAAAAGGCAACTAACATTGTTATACTGGCTGTAGTTCAGGATGTGACATGACTTTAGGTACTTCTAGCTCTGAGAGGCCAGAGATTCTTTCAGAGATTGTTTCTTGCAATCAGTAGAACTGAGTTGCCACCTGGAAGATGAGGTTCAGTTCCCAGGCCTTAAGGGTTCATGAAGTGGTGACATTGAGTGGTAGAACTGTGTGTGCAGAGATGCATCATAGTGGGACTTCAGTAAACCTTGGACCTAAGGTAACATGGTTAATGTACTGAAGAAGTTAAAGATGGATGCAATATTTTTTTGTGTTTGTGGTAAATGAAACAGGCAAGGACCTTAACACTTTGTCAGTACCTTCCTCACACATTGAAGGACTGGAGAAGCATTGATCCCTTGACCACAGAAGCTCACTGCTGCAAGCAGTTGAGAAGGTTTGTGGCACTTCTACTCAGATATGCCTTTAACTCTGTATAACTGTTAAAGTCTTTCCAACTAAATCATAAATATTTTGGTCTCTGTAATGTTAAGAATAGGCTATTTGCATGTATGGAACAGATTTCTTCCTGAATAGGAGGTATTCCAAATATTCATTGGAATGACTGTTTAAATTTTCACATGCATATTGAATCTGTCATCTTTTTTCCAGCAGCTCTGCTTTTAAATAATACTGATGTCATAGTTTCTTAATTATAGCAATGATCATATCAAATTGTGATGATTTCCCATTTGTTCCTGTTTCTGTGATCTTTGTGAAGCATTTTAGATAGTTTGGAGATTTTTTTTTTCCTAATTCCTTCATTGCCAGCATTTTGTTCATGGTGCTAGAGAGTTGGTTATGTCTTTAAAGAACCATCTGCTTCACAGCTCATAGGTCATTGCCCTGATGGTTTTTTGATTAACAGTACTCTGGAAAAAAAGCCTAGCACAACAAAAACATAAGTGAAAACAATCTTTTTTTAATCACTGTGTTTTCATTATTGAGCACACACTGCAAATGAAGATGGGCATAATATGTTGAATAGGAAGAAAAAGCTACAACTTTAGATAGGAAAAATGGAATAAAAAGCAGTGGTATCACCAGTCAGGTCTTCTGTAGAGAAAGAGAAACTGAATTTTTTCTTATATGGGTACTCTCAGCCTTCCACAGATTCAGTCATGTTCTTTCAGACTACAGCTGATGATGTTTTTTGTTTAACATTCCATCTTTTATAACTTCTTTCCTAAATTCTGACTTAAAAGATTTAAAAGAACTTTTCTTGTAACTTAGTGATTTTAGTTGAAAGGTTGAATTACTTTCTCTGAGTCAGTAATACTCTTTTGACCATTTTCTTTCCTTTCTGCTTCCTCAAGCAGGAATACCATGTCCACATTTTGACCAAATAGGTATGGAATGGGAACCTGTTACAACTGGATATGAACCTGCATAATTTTCTTGACTTTAAAGATACTAAATGCTGTTTAAAATAACTGTTTTAAAAACCTTTAGTTAAAAAAAAAAAAAACAAAGCCCAGAATATTGTTCACTATCTTTTGTCTGGCTGATTGACTTAATGCTGTTTAAAACATAAGGAAAAAGACAGGGCATGACATTGCCTGAAGGTGTACAAGAAGTATTCTTACATAGTGTGACTGCATTCAGATGTTACTTTTTGAATTACTTGGCTTCATTTTATCACTTTTTATCACTGTGCTCAGTTCAGTCGCTTTGCCTTGCCTGACCTTGGTTTTTTCCTGGATATTGACAGTACTTCTTTTTCTAGTATCAGTGCAAGGTATTTTCTTGTGCCTTCATTTATATAGTTATTTTAATTAAATCTGCTTTGAGAGTGTGTAATAGGAAACTTCAATAGTAACTTTTCTTTAACTGGTTCCTTACATACATTCAAACTTTTTCCAGATGAATTTTACAGGATCTGGTAGGAATGAAGTTGACTTTCATCATAGCAGCCTCAATGGGGATGTGCTTTGGATTTGTGACTGAAACAGTGTTGATGCCACACTAGGATTTTGACTTGCTGAGCACTGCTTGTACGGTGTTTAATTTTTATCTCAACACCTCAGCCATGAGTAGGCTGCAGGTAGACAGAAATGGTTAAGGGACAAGGGCAGGACAGGTGACCTGGGCTGGCCAAAGGTGTGTTCTGTGCCATATAATGTCGTGCTCAGTGGTAGGAGACAAAGAGGTGGGTAAGATTAGAGGGATGGAGCCCCTCTCCTGTGAGAAAAGACTAAGAGAATTGGGATTGTTCAGCCTGGAAAAGAGAAGGCTTTGGGGTGACCTAATTGTGGCCTTCCAATACCTGAAGGGAGCCCAGAGGAAAGATGGAGACAGACAAGAGCATGTACAAAGAGGACGAGGGGGAATGGCTTCAAACTGGAGAGTAGGTTTAGATTAGACTTTAGGAAAAGTGATTGCCCAGAGCAGCTGTGGATGCCCCATCCCTGGAAGTGTTCAAGGCCAGGTTGGGTGGGGCTTGGAGCAATCTGGTCTAGTGGAAAGGGTCCCTGTCCAAAGTTGGAACTAGGTGATCTCTAAGGTCCCTTCCAATGCAGACCATTCTGTGTTTCTGTGATGTGGCAGCAGATACAGGAACTGGACCCAGCAGTTCCGTCTGAACATCAAAACCCATTTTTCATTGTGAGTGTGAATGCACACACACTGTTACAAGTTGCACATAGGGGTTGTTGAGTCCTCCCACATTGGAGATATTCAAGAGGCACCTCAGTGGTCCTTGGCCACTGGCTCTAGGTGGCTCTCTTTAAGCAGTGTGACCCCCACAAAGCAGATGCCTTTGGAGGCCCCTTCCAGCCATTCTGTGTTTCAGTGTTGCTGGGGTCCCAGGTTCCTGTGCCATTAAAAGGAGTGTAGCTGTTTCCATAATCTCACACTTGTGTGTTAATCACTGTCAATAAGAGTAGCAGGGTCAATGTCTTCACATCCAAGTAAATGTTACTTCTGTGCTTTATTAAGAAGTACTTATATACCCTGAGGAGAATAGGCTTATGAGATGAGTTTTTACCCTGAGGAGTGAAATCTGTTGAGGTGAAATAGTATGTGATGTTCTTTGGTTTGAAAAGAGATTTTTAGAATTTTTTATTACACATTATAGCCTATAGATTTAAAAATCTTCTTAAACTGTAAAAGCTTTTTAAACATAAAACTTCACTTCACATGCAAACAAAGCTCGAACTAGCCCTTAAGCTACATTTTTATCACTGGCTCTGATACCAAATCTCATTACTGAAGCTGACTAGAAGTGTGGAGGAGAGCTATTCATGGTTTGGGATAAAATAACTGGAGAAATGATGTGTTCATAGTGCTGCATTTTGGCACTATGCAAATGTGAATGCAAAATTAAAACAGGCTTGGGAAAAACCTTTCTTTGTTCTCTTTTTTAATCTGAATGCTTTATTCTGCATGTGCTTATGGCAACATGACTTCTAAACTGTCAGTATATTGACACTGTTCTCTAGGATATAAGTTTAATGGAATACTTAAATTGTTTGTCTTTTGCATCTCTCTTAATTGCATTTTGAACATTAGAATGTACACTAGAAGAGGGAAAAATGAAATATGTAGCTGTTTTCTTCTTTTATCATGTTTACAAAATGGATATATAAATCCAGCTGTGGTTGTTAATGTGATGGGGAGACTATGAATTTTTCCTTGTGTAGAGTAAAACCTGATATTGAGGTCTTGTTCCCAGTAACAAACTCAGTTACTTTGTGTGGAAATGGAACTCTGTTGTGTTTGAATCTGTATGGTAAAATTCCCTTTGTATTGTGTTAAAACTGGCCAAGCTCTATCAGTAATGTCCACTCATTTTGTTTTCATCCTTAAAGACATCCAGTAGACCATTAGTGTGGTTCACAGTAACAGCAGAAAAAGCCAGGAGCAAATTCTAAATCTTTCACTTGTGACTTTTTATGCAGGGGAAGGGGAGGAAGCATGTAAACTGTAAAGCTTTCCTCTAAATAATTCTTATCAAACTTTTTATGGCTTTGCAAGTAGCTAGCTGACTTCATGATGTAAACAATTTTTGAACTTTGTATGAATAATGCTGTAACAATTTATTTGCCCTCTTTTATGATAATTCATCTTATTTCCTATTCACTGTCATACAGATGCAAGCATTTTTTTCTGTTTCTTCTGCATTTCAGTTTGAAAGTTAAAATTCTTATGTCTTTGTTCAATATTCCAGTAACTAAAACACCTGATGGTAAAAGTACCTCATGCTGTGTGCTTAGAGTTCAGGCAGAGGACACTCCCACCCATTAGGAAGTATATTGCAAGCATTGTTAAAACTCTACTTGAAGTTACAAATTAAAAAAATCATACATTAATGTCTAAAGTCATACTTTAGATGTTGTTTTGGACTTTCAGCTGAAGCTGTGTATTTCCCAAAACAGGAAAGTCAGACTTTATTTCAGTTTAATGCCTAGATACAGCTGGCTGTATAGGTCTTTGAAAGTACTGTATAATTACTGTTTAATATAACTTGGGCTTTAAATAGATAGATTTAAAAATTCTTCTTCCTTCTGGGGTTTTTGCTTATGGTTATGGTCTTAGAGGGATATTTTAAACAGTGGTCTTAATCTGACAAAACTAACCTTAATTGAACTATCAGTCAGTCTTGTAAAGTGATTCTCAGACATCTCTCAATGAAGAATTAAAAATCTTATAATGTTATTATTAGGAGAAGAACTTCATATGGTTTAAAATGAACATAAGTCAGTAAAAAGAAGGACAGCAGAAGAAAGTAATGGAATACTTGTTATTTAATAAATTACAAGTTAGAAACAAAGTTGTTTTCCATTGAATGCTTTATTTAGTTCTGTGTTGTGTTATGGAGCCACCTGACCTCTTGGCACTGCTGTAATACAAATAGTAGTGTACAGGTAATGAATGAATAAATAATTGAGCAATCTTTTTCAGCTGCCAGTTGAAGCCAGGATAGAAGTGACTAAGAAAGCTATTAAGGCAGTCAAACATCTTTCTGAGAAGTCAAGAAAAAAAACTTCAGATAATGACATGAAAGATGCTGAAAACCCATCTGCTGCTTATGAAGAAACTCTGAATCATTTACAACAGTCTCTTGCTCATCTGGAAACACTCACTCACAGTTTTATCACTTATTTGAAAAGCAGTGAACAGGTAATGATTTCTGATCAAGTGCTTGTTTGAGTGTTACCATGACTAGCAGTGATAGACATCAATCTTCTGTCATCTTTTATTAATGTTTTCTACCTTTGCTTTTGTTGACCTGGGTTTTGAAAATTCAGTTCCATCAATCTTTCCTTTTTCTCATTATATGTTAATTCCTAACAGAAAGGAAGACTGATACAGCCCTGTAAATAAGGAGTACACTGATTAGTGTTCCAAAAACTATCTGTTCACAGGATACACTACAGAAGTATGGCTATTTATATGACCTGTCAAGGTCAGAGAAAGAAAAAATCCATGAGCAAGCAGTAGCCATGTGTATAGATGGTCAGCCCCTGGACATGGTGCAGCAGTTGTTACAAGTGGCTGTTGGAGATCTAGGCCTTTCTCCCCAGGATATTGTCCAATGTGCTATTAAAAAAATTGTAGGTATATTAAGGTAAGCACATTTCCTTAATGAAGCAGAAAATCTTTCTTTTGGAATTTTGGACGGGTTTTTTGGAGGGTTGAGTTGGTGTGTGTTGGTTTGCTGTGGTTTTTAGTTGGTTGGTTTGTTTTCTTTATTTGCAGTGAATATTTGTTTGCTTTTAATGTCTGGATTTTGAAGTAACAGGAGAGTTCTTTGATTGTGTTTCTGTTTACCTATAATTTCATATTTAGTTATATTTTTATGAGTTGGGGAAGCCAGAGCAATTTGAACAAAGTAAGATGGAGCTTATTGTGTTCACTGGTGCTTTTTAGTAAAAAGCATTGGCTTTACAGCATTGTTCCATTATCTGTATGTGCCCTTGTGAATTTTTGTAACATTTACAACAGCACATAATTCTTCCTTCTTCAACAGAGTTAAAAGACATGTTTATTGGAAATGGTAACTCATGCAGGCATTTGGGCAGCAGAGGCCTGGTAATAGCTTCTGCCACACCAATGTGTCCTCCCAGAAATTGTACAATTTCCATCTTTGGAAAAACTTGCTGAGCCATTTCTGGGAGCTGGGTTTTTTTTTTTGTCTGGTTGGTTTGGTTCATTAGAAATATTTTTTTCCCTCTCATTTTTTTAAGGGAGCACAAGGAAGCAGGGGAGGATAATTTTTTATCATCCACTACAAATTGAACAGATGCTTCTCATTTAACTATTCATACAGAATTCTCTTCTGAAATATTTCTGTTTCAAAGAGTTCCATGCAACAAGTATGAAAGAGTATTCTGCTGTTAGATGTCTGGTAAACACTGTTTAGGACTTCTAAGACCAGTTTAGGGAGACAAAACTTTGAGAATTTATCCTGTTGTTCTGCATGCAGAAAAAAATTATATGGGCAGGATGATCTGAATGCACACACTAGGAATTGGAAAGCAAGTCTAGCATGGAAAATTTTCAATGGCTCTACTTTTTCTTCAGCATGTATGTATATATTACACCAGATTGAAGTGCTACAGATGAAAAGAAGGCAGCCTGTCAAATTGTTTGCAGTCCTCTTTGGCAGAAAATTGATTTCTCCTGTCACTTAGTTTAAGAGTGTTCACAGCATCCTCAATGATTATAGAGCTTTTGCACAGCAACATAAGTAATAAAGCATTTTTTGTCTGGGTTTGAAGAAGAATAATTTAGCTTTTGATAATAACTGTCCTGCTGTTCCTGACTAGCAGTGTGATGTATCTGGATACAAAACCCACAAAGTCCAGTTATTTTGACGATAATGAGTCTCATTAACATGTAGAGTATGAGAAACCAATCAAAATTCTCCTTTCTACTCTGCTTCTTATCAACACTTTTCTGTGAACTGAATTACTTGTTCTATATATACATTAAGGCTGCAATGGCTGCAAGTTGATTTGAAGTTCTGGGACAGTTACCATCTCCAGTAACTCCTGTGCAGCTCTTCACTGGAAAGAGGGAAATGACTGTCTCCTAGAGAAAACTGTAATGGCAAAGATAGGCAAATGAGTTGGAAGTTTCAATTGAAATGGTTTGGTATGTGATGTGACCTAATGTGGTCAGTAGAAATTCTCCACTCCCACTCTGCTGCTTTTTTGGGAAGAGAAAGATAATTTCGCATAGTTCTGAACTATGAAAAATTCAGAATAATAATAAAAATAATAATAGTAATATCTAAATATAATATAATCTAAATATAAGGAGGAATTAAAAGGGAGGAATTAAAGATTGTTGCTTGGCATCTCTTAAGCCTTCTGGTATTCATGTTATTGGTGTGAATAAAATTGGATTCATCTCTATTCTGTGCTCAGATGTTCACTTTCAAGATACAGCACAAGTTACAACATTTTGTTCAGTACTTGCATTTCTGCAATTAAAGAAGTAGTGCTGGAAAAGCAGACTTCTACTCAATAAATGCAACATTGTAAGGGAAAACCTTTTTTTAGGTTTTTTTACTGGAGCTTCGATATGTTGCACATTGTGGTTATTTTATACAGTAGTTTTGAAAGAGATAGTGTTGGAAAATTCCTGCTTTGACAACTAACCTTCAGAGTAGCACTTGTAAGGCTGTAACACTGAATTGGACTTTCAGCAGCTATGGTGATAAGGAATGTAATTAAGGTATTGCAAACACAAGTGAAAGAGACCTGTATGGATGTGAAAAATTGTGTTAGTGATTTGTCTGAAAATTAAGCAACAGTCTACTACTTCTGTGACTGAAAATACACATCTTTTCTTTCACTTGTATTAACTACAACCACCCTTCAAACACAGTAAAATATCTTTTGTTATTAGCCTAAATAGTCATTCTTGCAGAAGAACCTTCTAGAAAGTAATGTCTTCATGAAAGCTTAAGTTACTTTTTGGGCTCATTTTACAGCAGCTGTATGATATGACCGGCTTAACTTTGATACCTTCTCAGAAACAGATTTTTTGTTAAATGTAGCATAGTTATTTTCCTAATTCAGGAATTTGTAGATTTGTAAATCACTGAATTGCAATTTTAATAGCAGTATTGTCCTCCAGTTATTTTAGCTACTTTTGTCTCCCTTAACTCTCTAGTTCTGGCCCACAAAATTCAAAATGGAATTGGTATGTGTAAAAGCTCTCTAGCAGACAATATTTTTGTACTTTACATGACATATATTGTGCACTTTGTTTGCCTGTAGAAACAGCTACTATAAATAAAAATAGTTTCCTCTTCAATAGAATCCATGAACTTGTGGAAAACCAAACAAAATATTTTAGCAACTATGGTTGTCTAATAAGTCTTACTTTAAACTCAGTTTAATTCCTGGCCTAAGATCACTCAGTGATGGGTAGGAAACGTTCTGCTACCCATGACTGCAGTCATGTCCATGGTTGGTCAGTCAGGAAAGACTGTTTGTTGAAGACTTCATGGTCTCCTTCACCTGCAGCTCCTGGAGTTCTTCCCTTAGATGTCCACAGGGATGGATACTGTGTTTGTGAAATTATGAAAGCATTCACCAGGCAGTGAGCAGGAGAGACTTGGTGAAATTTTGAGTTCCTTGTTTAATGCCCAGTGTTTTCTGAAGAAGGTAAATCCAGCTTTGTTAGAAAGAGTAGCTACATTAACAGGGGGGGAAAAAATCAGGTTTTTTTATTACCTCATCACATTGGAGCAGGGGTCATACAGAGTAATTTTGTAACTTGTATATAATGATTTTGTGGTATTTTAGATGGATGTGATGGTTTCCCATTAAGATTTTTTTTTCCCCAGCTTTGAAACATCACACCATCAGTATGTTATTTCCTTATTTTCCTCATATTTTAATATGACAAGGCACAATCAGAAAGAGGAAAATAAAGCTGGAGTATTTTCAATGAATACAGTAATTAGGTTAAAAAATTTAGATTAAGCTAATTTATTCTTCCAAGCATTCTTTGTACTTTATCCTGTTTGAGGAATGTGATTAAATATGCATCACTTTTTCTGACACTGAACTGAAATCAAAATAAGCCTTTATCAGTGTAATTACACCAAGCTTATACCTAGGAGTTTTGAGGTGAACACTGAACCATGTTCTGTTGTTTAAAACATGCATAAAATAGCATATAATCTGTGTGGAAGACTAATCCTTCATTAATTATATTTGTTTCTGTTAGTAGCTGCTTATTTTCAGTAATTAATTATTAAGAAAAGAACAAGGCAGCGATCTGTGGGAACTTGACAGGATTCTTTGTCTCATGAACTGTCATCTCTTTTTGGTTCCTCTAACCAGCCATTAGGCAGTAAAGGCAGTATTAAGCTTAAAAAATTGCTAACTTTCAGTTTTTCTAGATTTTTGAAGTATTTCCTTATTCTAGATGACTGTAGCATACTGCTGAGATTAACCTTTTTACTCCTTTCCTTGTGCTTAGTAAAAGACCTCTGTCTTTTTTTGACAAACTTGAAGCTGTACATCTGTTCTTGAAGATTGGCTTCACAGATGTATTGTCAGAAACAGTGAATTTTGTTTTCAGAAATGCCCTTTAGCTTTTGTAGATATGTTTCTTTTGACCCATTTTTGTTTGGGTTTGTTTGTTTGGGTCATTTTGTTTGTTTGGGTGCTTTAGTTTTGTTTTGTTTTGTTTTAGGGTTTTTTTGAGGAGCTCAGAACCTGCTTGTGACAGGAGCTAACAACTTCCATTTCTGCTTAGAGAGATGAAGGTTGTTTGGAGAGCAAGGGCTAGGACTGTCCAGTACTCTGAACTGAGAGTATCTAAAGAATAAGGTTTTCTGGTTGGTCTCCTTTCATATGGTAGTTGTTCATGTACTCTAAACATAAGTAGGTGCAAGTGGAGCAGTAAGAGCTCCCTTTCTCTACACTGTACAATCATAAAATAGTTTAGGTTGGGAGGAACCACTAAAGGTTGTCTTGTGCAACACCCCCTACAGTGAGCAGGGACATCTTCACCTACATCAGGTCACTCAGAGCCCATCCAGTCTGACCTTCAGTGTTTCCAGCAGAGGGACATCCACCACCTCTCTGGACAGCCTGTGCCAGTGTCTCACCAGCCTCACTGTAAAAAATTCCTTCCTTATATGCAGTCTGAATTGACTCTCTCCTGTCACCATTTTTCTTACAAGCCCCCTTTAAGTATTGGAGGGTTGCAAATGTCCTGTTTGCTTCTGTTTAAAAACTCATTCTCTTCTTCTGTGCAAGTTTTAAAAGTATTCCAGTTTCTTTTTGATATGCTATGTTAATGCCCTTTGTAGATGTGTTTTTATTACAAACTTAATTGAAAAAAGGGCACATGGTAAAAAAAAATGTAAAATTTAAATCTGGCCTGTAAACAAATCATGAATGAAGTGGCTTATAAAAAGAGCATTAATGAAGTGCCTTATATCTGTCTTCACTCTAAGGAATGTAATAAATTTGTTTAGTTTTTTTATGTTTTTTAAGGACATTGAAACCATCTCTTAATTCATGTAGCCAGTTGCATAAAATGATTATTTGAATATTGGTCTGCATTTTACCATTTCCACACTTCTGCCCTAAGGGTGTATTTTTTTAATTTTTTCCTAAACAGGGCATTCAATTCTGTCATGTCTCCTTTCTGTGAAAAAACAGTTTGTTTGGTTTGTTTGGGTTTTTTTTGCCTTCTGAGACTGATTTTTTTTTGGTGTTTTGGTAAAAATGGATTTTATCTTTTGGAGACATACATTTCTCTGAGAGTTAAAAACCCTGAATATTTCTATATATTCTGTACTATAAATTATAATTTCATTGTTTCCAAATATTCTGAAGATGTTTAGAAGAATATCTAGATTTAAGCTTCACTCTTAAAAAAGTTATTTAATATGGTAATTCTGGTACTAAGAACAGTATTTCTATTAGCCATATGTATAGTATCTTTTGAGAAGGAGATCAGTGCAACAGCCTTCTACTCCTATTTCAAACTTCAGGAGTGCAGTATAATAATTTGAAATGACTATGCTAAATTTTCATCATGCAACAAATCATCTTGCATCTGGGCTGAATAAATTCATATTGATTTTTAATTGAGTGTTGTTCACTGGAGGGCTAGCCACTTGCTAAAATAAAAATAGGAAAGATGAGAATTCTGAATGCAAGAAGACATTAAAGATTATAAAGATTTAGGTCTGTATGCCATATGATGTAATCATTGTCTAGGAAACATATTTATCTTAGTGATGTAATAAATGACAAAATTGTAAATAGTCTCTAGCTCTTGACAAAAAATATTTTGGAATATCACTGTTATTTTTGCATATTTCTATCAGCTGTGTTGTATTTTGGCTTTAGAACAGTCAAAGTAACCTGGGCCTGTGTTTGTTACTGGTGAGGGCAGATCTAGGAAGAGGCTGACATTTTTAGTGGCAGAAGAGCTTTGAAATGGTGATGAACTCTAGGGAAAATACACATTTTCTCTGGGTTTTTGGAATCATCTGCAGTCAGATAACTTGGTAACTATTTGCCTTTTTTTTCCTCTTTCTTTAATACAGCTTTGACAAACTAAGACAGGCAAATCTATTGTTCTTCCAGTTCATGCAGGTGTCACTGCTGCCTCAGTGGTTTCCATGGGGAGACACTGTGTGTTTTGTTGGAGTACCAGGGCAAAATTTCTCCCTCTCCCATCACCAAGTCTGTTTAATGGAAAACCTCAGCTGAAAATGTCACTTTCATTGAATTAGGAGCAAAGCTTGCTTTCCTACCAGAGTGGCTTTGAGTTGTTCGTTA
Organism: Oenanthe melanoleuca; assembly: GCF_029582105.1. Classification (NCBI taxonomy): domain Eukaryota; kingdom Metazoa; phylum Chordata; class Aves; order Passeriformes; family Muscicapidae; genus Oenanthe; species Oenanthe melanoleuca. Next base: position 11,740,333 of record NC_079336.1, read on the forward strand.
GTTTCATTTTTCACCCAATTTTTACAGCCTTTTATTAAACTCCAGAGAAAACTGTATTTTAATTGAAACATATGATGGGAGTGATGGACATTTTTCTATTCCACACGTGCACAGAGGCTGCTGTTCCATGGGGGCTTGACCCCAGAGAAATCAGCAGATAGGATACTACTGACTCAGGTTACAGTTCAGCTAATTTAAGCCAACTGAGACACTGCAGGAGGATTTGGACAGAAAAGATGGTGACATGTATGTGTAACTTCAGGTCTGTTTAGTTTGTATTGGTCTTTAAGGTAGTGAGATTACAAGTGAATATTCTGCTGACCTAATTAATCTGTGTTAGAAGCACTAAACTTTGCTTTTCCTTTCAGGTTTCATTTAAAAGTTTTAGGTTTTTTTCCCATTCTTTCTTGTTGCTTTTTTCATTACTCTGACATAAAAATAAAGGTACTAGTTAAGAAGGAAAAATGGAAATTCTTATAATTATTGCACAATTCATATAAATCCTACAGGTGCATAAAATGAGATACAATATTAAGGACCATTTTAATGGTAACTTTGTCTTCCCTTAATAGTGGAACAGGTGACTCATCTACAACAGAGAAGGATCCACTTGGAATTCTTGAAGGTATAATTTCTGCAGTGCATGCAAGCGTTGAAAAAGGGTAAGAGCTTCCTGTATTCTTTGGGTAAGGCTTTGCAAGATGCTCCTCATGAAAGCTCTGAAGGTACAATACTGAATATGGATTGTTTTTCTTCATGGATATATATAATGGGTTTGCACTTAATTTTCTAAGACTTTATTCTGGAAGGGAATATAATTTTTCATGTTCAGAATCTGAACCCTGACAGAAGCCTTTACTTTATCATTTGGAAGAAAGCACTGAACCTAAAATTTAGATAACTGTATTATAATGAAATGAGAAAATGGATTTTCAGCTATGACTACTTGTGCTTTTGTTTCAATTTAGTTGATAAATTTCGAATAATAATGATTCATTTTCAGATACCTGAATTTAGATATCCAAGTTTGTCCATATTTGTAGGGTATAGGGCAGAAAGAATTTCCCAAATGCTAAATGGTGCTTCACCACATATTTGTCTCTCTTTTGGGAATGTCCTTACTTCTGATCTCATAATGGCATTTATGTCTCACTGGCATTTTCCATTTCACTCCCTGTAAAGACAAGGAAAAAATGGGGAAGAAAAAAAAAGAAAAAAAAAGAAAAGCTTTTTTTTCCCAGATGTACAAACAAAGAATTAATGTATAATAATAGTAATAAAATCCCAACAGTTGCACTTTTTTTTGAGGCTTCTCCAATGAAATTAAATTAGTTGAATGTTGGATACTGAAGTAGACTGAATTGATGTAAAAATTTACAGGAAATATAATTTGCAGTATTCTAATTATTCTATAATAGATGAGTCAGTATTATTTTATTCTGAGATGCACTTTCTGGGATCCTTTATTTATATACTTCATCAGTGTTTAACTTCTGAAACAATAAGCTGGAGTGAAAGTAATTATATTGCAAGAGGTTGTTTTTATTTCTATAAATACCTATTTACTACCTTAAAACTCAGTCACTCCATTTCCAAAACAAAAGTATTTTCCTCAGGAAAATACATATAAGCATCAAGTGCAAGCTCTACAAACTCTTGAAATATTCCAGCAAGTCCCTTTAATTCTAATTTACAGTTTGAATGCCACCTGTTCTGCAAAGATGTGTCTAATTCAGCTGGAGTTCTGAGCTAACAGCATCATTCAGACAATATAAAGCCTAAGTAAAATTGAAATCCTTGTAATATGAAAACCTCAGATGTCAATGTTTATTATTTCATAGCTGCAAGACAGGTTAACTTGGTAATTTCTGTCTCATATTATTTTCCTGTCTGTCTTGTTAAGACAAATAAGGGAACATTAGTTACAAATCACACTCCACCAGGAGCCACTTGCTTGACTTCTTTGTTTTAAGAAAAAAGTTTGCTGGAATTTAAAATATGACTGAAAGTTAAAAGAGCATTTCCTGGTTTGGTACCTGTTAGTTTTATAGCCTCTGAGGGACACCACAGATTATTCTGTTTCCAGCTGTGAACTGGTTGGTCAGTTCACAGTGATCTGTGAATGCTTCCACACAGTTAGAATGTATTTGATATAACTCACCTTCTGAATCAAATTATATACTCAACAGATTTTATAATTAACAAAGTCCAGCCCCAGTGTTTAGGGGGTTTAACATCTCTCTTTTTTTTTCTTTCTAAGGATTTTGGGTGTTTTGCAATCACTATCATGCTAAGAACTTAAAATGATCAAACTGGTTAGAGATGGTGCAGGAAAAAAAGTAGGGCTAGACCTGCAACTGGGAGAAAATAATTTGTGTGGAATGGAAAGAAAGGGCTTGTAAAGGAAGAAAAAGAGTGTAGGATGATAGTATGAATAAGCATTCAGAGATAAAAATGTTATACTAAAAATGCAAGCATTCAAGCTGGTTTTTCATAAATCAGATGGTACAGGCATCAGTCAGGCCCAGACACTATGAAAAGATTTGGATTTCCAGATGCTGAAACCCAGCACCATTGTACAGTAGCAGGGTAGTTTGTGGGAGAAGATATAAGTGCACAGACGGATTCCTATGGTATTCCATGGTTATTTATAGTCTGGAAAAAGTTCTTAAGCTACACAGCTTTGGGATCCTGATTCCCTGCAGCCTCACAGAGGTCAGACCTTCTTCCATTTCCTGGTGTTACATACTTTTTACATATTGAATGTGCTTGTTAAGATTTAAAAACATGTCTAGTATTTTCATTAGGATTATTACCTGAGACTGTTAAATACAGTATTGTTTCATTACAGGGAGAAAATGGTTTCTTCAGATGACCTTCTGGAGTGGCTGAGGCCTTTCTGTGGTGATGACTCCCTGGCAGTGAAGCCTCGCATCAGGGTATTGCAGATTCTGGAGCAAGCCTTCCATCTCAGTGATGAGGACAGCAAGCTGCTTGTGTACTTCAGGACACAAGCTGTTCTCAGAGCTTGCTGGCCTCAAACAAAGGTATTAATACTGATTGCTGCAAATTACAGCATTAGACTGTTTTTATGCAAGGATTACATAAGGAAATGCTGGTCTACAGTATATGATTGATGCACCCTGCTGTCTGGAAACTAATCCTACTTTCCTTTTTAAATCAAGTTTCTGATACATTCTGATTTTCTAAAAAACAAAGTTATATAAAGGTAAGGGACTTCTCTGATTTTTGTTTAGGATCAGGAGTACATAATAGTGAACTTGACTGAATGCTAGTGATTTTCCTTCAATGTCAAACATTGATGTTTTTGTACCATCTTTCTTTTCTGACCATTTTTTTTGGTAAATTTTATCTTTTTTCTTTATCTTTTACTTGGTCTCACATTTTACTCAGAATTCAAATGATAATTACTGGCCACTGACTCCTTTTTCCTTGAGCCTTTAAATGTTACTGCATGAATGTCTAGCAGTTTTGAAATCATATGAATAGCTCTTGCTGCATTTAGAATTGTTAAGAAGCAGAGTTACTTTTTGTTCATTTTCTAAGTGCCTCCCCCATGCCAAGACCTTACAGAACAAAAATAGAATATTTCTAATACTATCCCAAAAAATCTATGAACAAATGCACTTTATATTCATATGAAACAAAAGCAATATCTCAGTTTTGACTTGCGGTGCTAAATTCATCCAAGGGAACAATCCTAATAAAAATCTTAAAAGGAAAAGAAAGTACTTATCTCTTGGCTTCTTTGGAAATTACTTTTTCTCTTGTATTTACAATAATACCAGCATTTAACTCCTCAGCTGTCATGTAGGCGTCTGTGATTGCATTCTTCATCTTCATTTCAGTCCTTTTCCAGTATTTGTGTTGCCTGTGACTTGCTTTCCAAATCAAAACTATTTCCTATTATAAAACATTCAGCTAGAGTATGTCTTAAGAAAAAAAGCTACAGGTAGATAATAGCTTTCAGCCATGTTTGTAGAAGACAGAAAAATTCTCCCATAATCTTGTAAGTCAGAATGTATATGACTTTACAAAAAGAAACACCCATCCATTTGGTAGCAAAACCAAATTTTAGGACTTAATTGAATGCATTTCATATGCTGTTGGCTCATGAATAGCTCACTGCCCACCAGAACCCCCAGGGCTCCCTCAGCAGAGGCACTGCTGTGCTGTCCCCACCTGTGCTGGTCCAGGTGCAGCACAGCTGCTAAACCTTGTGCAAATTTTGCTGGCCCAGTCTTCCAGTCTGTTTAAGCCTCTCCATATAATCAGTTACTTTCTGTTTCCTGAAGGAATTATTAGAATACTCCTAGTTTCAAGCAGGAAAACCTAGTTTCCTTTTTGTGAGGGAAGAAGTTTGTACTGACTGGGCAGCAGTTCATCTCATAACACAGAGTTGCTGATCACTTCAGTGCTTTACACTTTGGCTGATGAGTAAGCAAGTACAAGAAGACATGTAATAAAGCTTGAATAATGCACTAGATAAGCTCAAACCTTTCAGAGATAACTGTATGAAAATATGTACACAACACTGTACTAGTAATTTCTCTGTATATACTATTTATTATTTACCTAAATGTGGAAATAGCTTTCATGCTTAGCAATAGTGAAAGCAATGCTTAAATCTACGTACATAAAAATCATTCTTTATGCACCCCAGTTTTTGTTACAGAGTGAAATTATAAGAGTCCTATTGGAATATATTAAGAATTATTCCCATTTTCATAACAGCCCAAGTTCAGTTGATAAGAACCCTTTCTTTTCTTCAAATATTTTGTGCTAGGTAACTAATGTGTTATTTAGACAGAAGAATTGTGTTGATTTGTCCATCAGATACCTCACTGAAATTCAAGAGTTCTTCACAAATATCCAAGAAAATAAATAAGTGGTCTTAGATGTAGACTATTTATTTTGGATTTTTTTCCTCCTTTAATCAGCTGATGTCAAATGCTAGTCTACAAACTGATACTAGAAAAGCAAGTGATGGCCTTGTTTGAGTATTAAGTTTGCATATTTTGTGAATTAACAAACAAGGAAAATATCTTCATAAAATAGCAGATTGAAAACTATACATTTCCCAGTCTTTCATTTATGTTAGTGGAACAAGAAGACTGCAGAAGTCAGTGCTTACATGGCTGCTGAAAAGCAAAGAGAGATTTCTGTATGAGCTTTGGCAGAGCATTATGGTTGAGACACAATTTTCTCGTGCAAGTTCACGCCTCAGGTGCAAAGACCTTTAAAACAGCCCTGTTTACAGAAGGGAATAGTGAAGGACAAGTTAAAAGTTTAATCGGGTTGCTGAGTAATCCTGGATGAAGAAGGAGACAGGAGGAATCTCATCTTTCAAACTATGTCAGTCTGCCTGCCTTGTCTGTAGATTTCACTTTATCTAGCATCAGTACACCTTTATTAATTTGGTCATCCTTTCTCATCTGGCAAAATAATTTTAAAAAATCACATTTAAAATAAGTGGGACGGGAAGGGGCTGTGGATTGGATGCTGGTTTTAGATTTTACAGGAATGTGTTTAAAGTTTGTTGGTTTTCAGGGTTTTTTAATGAACTTTAAATTGCAAATAGATAAAAAATGTGTTCATTATCTTGCTTCCAGATTGTATTATTATTATCTGCTTGGCATTTCTTACATGCTTTTAGGGGATCCCTCTTTTCCTATACTATTCCTTGGCACAAAAAGGAATAGCAGATATTAATAAGTATGAATGTGGATTTCTATTTAATAAAGATAATTTTAATGATATTGCAGTGTTCAATTACCAGAAAACGTGTGAAAGCCACCCTTAGTGTGTCTACTAATCCTCTTAAACAGACTTTGCATACATCAAGGAGGGACTTAATATTTAATTATGCTCTAGGTGCTGTAAGTAGTGGTCCCACAAATCAATGTGCTGGGAAACAGGCCAACTCTTACAAAATTAAAAATGTACTTTATGGAAGCGGCTACCTACCAAACACTCTGAAACACAGTGATTTCCAGTTCTCTAATGATTAGTTAACAAAATTAAAAATTCAGTGGTCCTCATTTTTCAAAGGCTTGAGAGTCTTTAATTCACATTCCAGTAGCATCCCACGCTGTGGAGGAGGAGGAGGCATGCCTTGTTTTAATCCCCTTGATGAATTTTATCTGAGCTCTTCAGGTTCTGTAATTTTCTAGTTAACTGGTGCATGAAAAATATGGGTCAAAATACTGACTTTTTATATATTAAAAAATGTTGGCGGGGGAAAAAAGACATTGTTTAGAATGTTGGTATCAAAATTTCTCTTTATTCATCTGAGATGGGAAATCCATTTCTTTTCAAATAATATATAAGACATAGTCTGGAATGACTCAGTAGTGTCTAACAAGCTTTAAGTATCAGCTAACAGGTTATATCTATGTGTGTGTACTCATCTGTTGAGCTCAGTGACAAGGCACAGGTTACAGAAATGAGTTAGGGTTTGCCCCAGGAAGTTACAGTGGCACTAGCAAAGCTTCTGTAAGTAAACCAAGGCTTACTTTAAGGTATGAAGTTATTCATTGTGAAGCTTCTGCAAGACACACCTGTTCTTAAAAGGATTGTTTCATTATTATGCAAATGCAAAATGTAATTAGTGCTTGCATGCCACTTAAATGCGGATAGCTTTGTCATTTAGAGAAGGTAATCTCATTTAGCCTTCCCCCTTGTATTGTTAGATTGTGGCTTTTTCATGATCTTGGGATATAGAGAGCTGCTGAGGGCTAAATGTTTTTGAAAATTGGAAGGGATGTCTATTAAGAATTTCAAATTGTAACTTTGGGCACTTCTCTTATTTAGTTTTTTTCTAAAGTTTAGCTTTGAAAAATTGACAGATTAATTGGTGTTCTGTGTGTGGGATGTGCACAACACATTTTCCTTCCTGCCTGCCTGTATGGCAGTTGATCTGTGGCATATGCAAATTTGTGTCTCAGCAACCTTAGTAGTGTCTGCATTGACTTTCTGAGAACTTGGGGTGACTGTCAAGACTCCATTGCTGTTTTGTTCCTCTTTTCCCTGTTAATGAAAAATATGTATCTTTTTCCATGGTGTCTCTTCATACTAGTTCATTAAGAATGGTCTCAATGGGAATGTCAATGTCCATTTCCTCATGTCAGAGATTTAAACATGAGAAGTCATTTTGCTGAAGCCATTTATCACATAACAATGACCTGTATTTAGCTTGATCTGGCAAAATGCAAGTGAAGGAGATGTATCTGTTTCATCCTCAGCCAGCTTTTATTTGTGAGAAATGTTTAATTAGAAGAAAGATTTATGTTCCTATCAACTCTGAGTAAATTTGTTATGATGTTGTTTATAATTCTAGAGACATTGTTTCTCTGCTTGTAATGCATAAAAATTAAGTTTAAGAAATTTAATTTAAGTTTTAATTAATATTTTAAAACACTAATTTCCATTCCTTGAAGATGCAATTTATCCATATGAAAACATGTGAATTTTTTTGGGGGGGGCTAACATAAATTGTACCATGTATGATTAATTAAATACTTTAAGATGCAAATGAAGTATTTTCCATTAACTACACAAGTATAGCAGATAAGACAAAATGTAGAGAAAAGCAATGTAGCTTGAGTGCACACAAGTTTTGAATTGAGCCTGGGGCACTGCAGTGTTCTGTGACCAGTATCAGTTGCTTCAGAGGAAAGTAAAAATGCTCTGGAGTGGATTAATGGGGGATCATTCACTTTCTCTAATAGGTCTTTTGTAATGAAAGTATAAGTGTAGAATGGTTGAAATGGTGTATACTCAGTTTTGATCCCAGTTTCAGAAAAATTAGGAGCTTATTAGTGATATAATCAGACTTCTGTTACTATGTTTCAAAGAAATTGGTGGGTAAACGTATTCAACCTCAGGTATCCCTTGCTGAATTTTCAGCATTAGTACACACCATGCATCACTGAGCACAAAACATGCTGAAACACTGTGAAGGAGGGATGCCATCCAGAGGGACCTGGGAGCTCAAAAAGTGGGCCCATGGGAAGGAATCTCATGAGGTACAACAAGACCAAGTGCTGATGCTGCATCAGGCTGGGGAATGAACAATCCAGAGCAGCCTGTCTGAGAAGGACCTGGGAGTGCTGTGGGTGAGAGCTGGACATGACCCAGCCTTGTGCCCTCACAGCCCAGAAAGCCAAAAGTGCCCTGGGCTGCATCCAAAGCAGCGTGGGCAGCAGGGCAGGGAGGGGATTCTGCCCCTCTGCTCTGCCCTGCCCTGCTGAGACCCCACCTGCAGAGCTGCACCAGCTCTGGGTCCCAGCACAGGAGGGACATGGAGCTGTTGAGTGAGTGCAGAGATCACCAAGATGATTTGAGGGGTGGAGCACCTCTTGTGAGAAAAGGCTGAGAGAGCTGGGATTGCTCAGCCTGGAAAAGAGAAGGCTTTGGAGTGACCTAAATGTGGTTTTCTAGTACCTGAAAGGAGCCACCAAAATACATGGAGAAGGACTTTTTACAAGAGCCTGAAGTGACAGGACAGGTGGGAATGACTTCAAACTGGAAAAGAGTAGGTTTAAACTAGGTGGTAGAAAAAATAACTTTACTGTGAGGGTGGTGAGGCACTGGCACAGGTTGCCCATAGAAGTTGTGGATGCTCCATCCCTGGGAGTGTTTCAAGGCCAGGTTGGAAGGGGCTTTGAGCAGCCTGGTGTAGTGGAAGGTGTCCCTGCCCATGGCAGGGGGATTGGAACTGGATGGTCTCTAAGGTCCCTTCCAACCCAAACCATTCTGTGTTTCTATGACTTAATCTTTTTATTTGTTACATTCTGTGTTTTTTTTGGATATGAAAATCCAGGAAATCAAGTTGTCTATTCACTGTACTTCATCCCTTATTCTGTTGATTACTCTAAGTAACCAATTCCAGTCACACCACCTCCTCCACAGCTTTTTCTCTCTGTAAGTGTCCTCTCCTCTAGCTCAGACCCCACTGTGATAAATAGTACACCTTCTGAGAAAGGTAATTGGAGAAGTGAATGTGCTGTCCTTGTGGAAATTAACAGTCCATGGTTTTGCATCCCAATACCTCGATTGCTGTCTTGACTTCATCTGTACATCAGCCAGAGGTCTCTGGATTTCATTCAGTGAGGGTCAGCTTACTGCTTTGACTTGATTAGGCTAATTTAGCATATTTTAAAATGCAGTAGTTTCACCATTGTTGCATTTTATTTGCCATCATATAGTCATTTACTTACTCTAGACTTTTTTTTTTTTAGTCTGTTGGAGGTTTCTTTTGACATAAACTGGCGTTGACAATCATTTGTCTGCATTTTTGTCTGTTCAATGCTTGCAGTCTCCCCAAAACATAAACAAATAAGCAGCCATAAACCCATTTTTTACCTTTACTATTTAATCATAAACAGGTTTTTTGTTTGCATTTTTTGGTTTTTTTTCCTCTTAGTAGATCAAGTTCTTCAGTGGTTTCTAGTCAGGAATGTTGTTTTAAGCCTTTTGAAAATATAAGTAAATTGTAAAACTGGTTTTCTGTAGGTATTATTTTCTTAATATCTTTAATGAGTATTTTTTTATTAATAACTGTGACAGTAGATGCTGTCCTTTTTTTCCAACCAGTTTTCTTATCCCATTAGCCATCATGCTAGTTGACAATTCTTACTTAGAAGTCTGCAAACTCTGTATCATCTGAGGGCCCTCTCTCAGGTATTCTTAAAATAGTTCTTACTTTATAGTAATTTCTAGTATTTTGTGTTGATTGAGAGAATGGGGGGTTCTTTTTCCACATTGCTGCTGTTACCCAGGGACACAAAGCTCTCAAAACTGTGACTGCTAGGACATCAACTACACCAAATCAAAAAGAAAACCACCAACTGCAGTGCTTTTGTAGCACCATTTGGTGTGACAGGTGCATGATGCTGCCTGCCATATTTGGATTATTTTTGTGGCTGCAATAGAGTTACTCACTCATTTCAGTTTTTACAGCTTAAATACTTTTGTGATAACCATCCACCTGGTATTTTAATTGGTCCTGGCCTAGCTCATAAATACAGATAAACAATAATGGAATTTTTCATTAAAAATATGCATTTCCTTTATTTAACTATTACTGAAATATTATTTAAAATTGGAGTTGACATCAACAATCTCTTGTTCCTGTAAGACTGTATCTTAGTTTAGTGTGAATCTTTTTAGAAATATATCTTTGACTTTGCTAGTCTTGCCTATCTGCAGGAAGATATTTTGGAAGTACTAATTTTGACTTTTCATTTACATGTAAACAGCTTTTAAAAGAATTTTGCATTATTAGCAAGAATTGCAAACTTTGGTTATCAAGACAGTAGTTATACATAGGGGTGAACACTGTGAGCTTGTGGGTACACTGTTAGTTGATGGTAGTGATGACTAGAAGGGTAAATTAAAATTCACTTGTGTATGGTATGGAGGGAAATGGCTGATGCTCAGCTAACTGCTTAAAAGAAATATTTAAAGATTAAAGTCATTTCTAGGCTGTATCTTCCAATGCTGTTGTCTGCTCTGTGTTAGAGTATTTATATAATACATAAATTCTGAACTACAAAACAGTGATTAGTAGTTGATGTGTACACAGAAGATTATTTAACATGTTTGTGAGTCCCTCATGTTGTACAGGTGTTAGTTTTAGCCATACATGCATCCAAATTTTTGCTATTAATGGACATCTAGTCAATATACAATTTAAATAATGTATGTTAGTCCTGTCTCAGTTCCAGCTGTCTAGCTATAGGAGTCTTTCAAATGCATCTCTTTTTTTTCATTATTTGTTCTTATTCTCCCCACCAATATCTATGTACAGTCCTCAGAGGTTTTCTCTGTGCTGAAATGTATTTGCAGATTAGGACATAGTCTCCTGCAGAATACAAATGAATGGATTTTATTTTCTGCACAAGTTACTCAGTTTTATGCATTAGGCAACACATTTGTGTTTATTGAATCTATATGCATTTCTTAGTGAGCTGCATATGAAGCAGAAAAGGAATTAAACAATATATAAATCATTTCAGAAGAAAAAATTCTTGGGTATTTCTGTAAGAACTCAATATGTGGCTGAGCCTTAGTTTGATTCATCACCAGTGGGCTTCTTGTTGATTTGTTTTTTAACTTGAATCCCATAACTTGCTTATCCTGTACACTGGCTTTAATTTGAGCAGGATTTTACCTGTGCTGTTATGTGCATCTCTTTAGTTTCTGCATGCAGCAGGCTTGTATATGTGCTCAGAATTCAATAATAGTTTTAATATGTGAATCCCAGCTCTTGGGAAAATGCAAGAAAGCCTGACTTCAGAGTTCTGTTGTCCTCTGGGATACAAGGCACGGGTTGTAAACACTGAGTTTGTTCATGCAAAACCCTTGACTTCAGTTTTAATTTTGAATTGATTGCTCTAAGATTGTAGTTTTGATAACAGACACTTCCTTCTGTCTGTCAGACAGTGTCTGTGTATTCCAGTCTGGGTCAGGGTAGCCCCTGATGCATGAGCCCAGCTGCTGGCCCTGCACAGGACACCCCAGGGGTCACACCCTGTGCCTGAGAGCACTGTCCAAGCACTTCTTGGGCTCTGTCAGGTGCTGTGACCACTGCCCTGGGGAGCTGTTCCAGTGCCCAACCACCCTCTGGGGGAAAAAACGTTTCCTAATATCTAGCCTAAACCTCCCTGGCACAGTCCTTGGAATGTGGTTGGGGATTTTTTATATTTTGTTGGTTTTGGTGTGTTGTTTTTAAGTGACTGTTCCTTAATAAAACCATTGCTTTGTATTAACTGGGATAACTCCATAAGCATGGCTTCAAAAAGCTGCTTTCAGGCAAGGGAATTTAATCTGCAGCAAACTGGATCATGTTTTAACTGTTGTTTTTTTTTCATTAAACAAGAGCTAAATCCTGTTACTATACAGGAACATTTTGTGAGGCCAGTGGAACTGTTTTTTAAAATATGCCATCTCTCAACTATGACTTACTACCAATAAATTTCCATTTACCAAAATGGGTTGAAAGTGGAATTATCAAGCTGTGAACTAGAGTAGATGGAGAAAGTAAGATCAAAAGGGCCTATTTAAAGCTGACAGGTTCCTTTGCCCTTGACTTTATCCATCCTGTGTGCCCTTGCCCATGTGCTGGTGAACCAGTGGCTGAATGGTTTGTTCTTCCAAGCCTGTTACTACTCTCCCCAGCCTGACCCTGTTGTGTCCTGGAGGATTTTCCCCTCAATCACAATTTACAAGTTGCTTAATTTGGACTTATTTAAAGAAACCCCAGTTTAGAAATAAGGGGTTGCTGGTAGTGTGTTGCAGAGTATAGCACTTGTGGCTTTGCCTTTAAAAAGGGATCTCCTGGCATGTGGAGATCTTGAATAAGATGTTTAATATGTGCTTGTGGTTTTGCATTGTTTCACAAGTTTATAATGTGTTTAACATCAAGGCTAATAGGACTTCTAACTTGAAACAGTGTGAAAAGAATGAAATAAATAATAGCCTTTAAAAGCTCCCAGTCTTACATGTGCAGAGTCAGTAGCTATGCAATTTCAGGAACAGGTGTACAGTGTTGTAGATTGTGTTTGGGGTTTTTTTTGACTGATTTTTGATGTTCATGTTCATATTGGGAATAATTGACATTGAAATTTCCATTTAACCTGTGATTTTGTATGTATTTTATATCTTTGTAACAGTGTTTAACTTTGCAGCCTTGTACAGGAGGTAGGTTTCAGTAACTTTTATTTGTGCAGGATTTCAGTATCTCAGATAGCAGCAGAACAGGGAATGACAGATTACAGCCTGCAAAGTGGAAAGACTACTTTTTTTAGTGACCAAACCTTACTGGCCTGGTGTATAAGAAGGACAGTATTTTCTTTGTTGATTTACTTGATTTGGTTGTAAACTCCTTGGGTCAAGGCTATTGTATTTTTGAGCCATGAACAGCACACCAAGATGGCAATTACAGGAATGCAATCAAATTGATACTGATCATTTTAGTCATTGTTTATGAACAATGTTAAGCCTATCTAATGACTGGAAGGAAGTTTTTGCATCAGTGTTGCCTGTCTCAAATCTGAATAAAATCTTTGATGTCACATCTGCCTATTATTTTGAATGCAGCACAGATGAATTCTCTGCAACTACAGGTTGGGCAGGGATGTGGGGAGATACACAAAACCAGTACATTTTACAAGGAAGTTCTGACAAGTTGCAAGTCTATTGTAACAACAAGGGACCAGTCAAATGCCTGCTTAGTTTTTCTATTTTCAATGCCATATTAATTCCAATTTATGCTGCCATGTCGAACGTGAACACATTTTGAAATACCTTTACCATCTGGTAGGTGTAATAAAATTAATTTTATAATCATGTAAAACAGTACGTTTTTGGTTGAGTTCCTTGGTAACAGCAAATTTTTCTGCCTTTAGTACAGGGAGCTGCTTTAAAGCATGGATATATCTTTTCTCAATAAACAAGCAATTATAGTGCAGGAAAATACTTTTCTGGTTTCATTTATAAACATCCTTATCATTTATTTCCTTTGTAGTCTACAGATACTGTTGATGAAAGCCATGGCTCTGTCACACCAACATAGAGTAAAACAGAATTTGCAGAATAGATACCAGTGGGCAGAGGGAGGTCGAGGTCTGTCTGCATTAGTTTTCCTCCTCACCATTCTCATACAAAAATAGCATTTTTCTTTTATCTCAGAGGTAGGAGAGGGTTGAATTGGCTGGATCTTTTTATTGCCATTTCCATTTTTTTTCAAACAAAAGGCACTCTCATCAGCCAAGTCAGTTAGATTGTCAAATTAAATGGCTTTAGCAATAAAGCATTTACATGTCTATCAGATGTGTCTGTCATGTTGGATCAGCAGACCATAGTTGATATCTATAACTTAAGGATGAAGTTCAGGTACAGCCACATTCCAAACTTGCTGTAAATACTGGTTTTAAACTAACTGTGATTTCAGGAGTGAGATAATGCACCAAACTAAATCACTGATTCTGTGGTCTGCCACACCAAAGGCTTTTTTTATCAGTCATGTATGATTTCCACAGTTTTATTTAACTTTATCATTCCTCAAGTGCATCATCTTAGAGTTTCTGTAAAACTGTAGGTTTCTAGAAGCTACAGAACTAACTGGGGAGGCAACTTTTTGTATTTGAATTCCTTCATCCATACCACAGGTGAAGAGTATGAAGCAATAGCAAATCTGTAGAGCAATATTGATGAGTCAAAACTTTGTTCATTGAAAGTCTATAAACTGAGTACTTTCAACATTTTGGGCATCTAATAGGATCTAATCTGTGAGGAAACAGTCTTATAAGATTTAGAGTAAGTCTAAAAGATTTGATCATAAAGCAGAAAAATTGGATTTGAGGAGAAATTTTAAGTGCACAGATTTTTTAACTTCAACACTGAGTCTCTTGCAGGCTATGACAAGCTCCTGCTGTTTGTGTAGCCAGTATTTTGCTTTGTGAATTTTCTGTATGATTTTTGGAAGGAGCATTAATATATGCAGATGTTTATATATTCTCAATTCTGAACATATGTAGTCCCTCAATAATGAAATTGTGTGTTTTAACAGTTTAACATAAGGTTTGGCTTTACTTAATTTGTATTTTGTTTTATAATCTATCATGAGTATAATTTCTACAATTAATTCCCCTAATTGACTTCCCCATTGTGGTAAATATTTGTGCAGCCTTTTAATGAGAAACATGATGCCAGCTGTGTTCTACTGCCAAAGAGACTGCCTGCAACTGAGGAGAATCAAGTCAGAATTGAGCAAATCTGTTGTTAAAACTGAAAACCCTGCTTTTGTTTGTTTGATTTTTTTTTTTCCATTTGTTTTTCATTTTTCTTTGGGGTCATCTGAAGTTCATGCCTTGCTGTGGGCCTCATTATTCTGTTTATTGACAGGTTCTTCACAGGCACTTGGGTTAAGAGGGCTCTGAGCAGTTCATGGTAGGTTATCTTTGCATGATTAACCTCAGAGTGGTTAAGAAAGATGTTTTGGGGTTTTGTTTAAAAAAAAAAAAACAAACCAAAAAAAAACCAAAAGGAAGGGGAAGCAGAGTGATACTGTCCCATTACGCTGTGTTACAACATTCAGAATTATCTGAATAGCTCATCCAAAATTGCTACAAAGAGTGTTCATTTAAAAATGGATTTTTTTAAAAAAATCTGTTATTATAACAAAACAAGAGGCTTGACTAACTGCAACAACTCATCTCAGCTAGCTTTCACTTTGTAAGGGTGAAATTTCTGCCTTTTTACACAGAACGTGCTCGTTTCTGCTGTGGGAGGTGTCTGCTTTCACACTGTGTTCTCCCTCAGACTCTGAAAGCAAAGACAGTAATACAGAGCAAAACTTAAATTCTCTGTGTGTTTATATACATCAATCTATTTAGATACATGTATGTATATACATACATACACTTAGTAAATAAAAGTTAAAACCTTATTCCTTTGTGCTGTGTCAATCTGTTGCTTCTTTCTAGCAAGGAACTATCACTGAAATCTCTCGTTTCATATTAAATGGAAGTGACATGCATCTAAAATGCTGTAAAAAGAGTGAATATTCACTAGCCTTCTTAAAAACCACAAATCATTAACACTGTAGAAAGTTAATTTTATTTTTATTACTCTTACTGAGAAACATAGGTGACTTAAAGCCATTGTAGAGAGAAATGCTGCAGAAATGCTCTGTGTTTGAGAATAGAAAGGTAATTCTTCTGATTGACTTCAATTAATTAGTATGTTACATCATAAGCAATCATGTTGCAAGGATCCAACTGTCCAAAACACAAAATTATGGTGCTAGATTAATTAAGCTCATAAAAAAATATAAACCCAAGTCTGTAAAGATGCATTATTAGGCAGAATTATTGGAATTCAGTTCACGTTGAGTAGGATGTCTGATCCACTCTGTGCTACTAATAAGGGATCTTCTCTGACAGCTTTCCTCATATATTGATACTGTCTTTGCCAATCATTGCCATTTTATGGTTATCATTAGAAAGATCTTAACATTCAGTCTGCGTTTTCAAGTAATGTGATTGTGAGGGTATACTAAAATGTCCTCAGTGGACCATCCTGAATGGTATGGACTTGGTTTCAATATGTAAAGAGCTAGTTTTCTGAAAAATGGCTTTGAGGATGGGTAAGCAGTCTGAGAGCTTCTGCTGTCTAGCTAGTACTTAATTTGCTAAGATGGTAAATATTTTGAAACTTTAGAGAGTAACATCCTCTGTCTCTTTTTTCCTTTCTTGTTTATCTCTGTTCTCTTTTCAACCTTGTCATTTCAATATCTAGGATTATAATATATTATCCAGTATATATATTACAAGTGGGTAACTGATGTCTGCTATGTGACATTTGCAGTAAAGAAAAATATTTCAAGTGGACAGATCTAGGAAACATTTTTTTCTCTATCTGAAATGTTTTAGTATATGGTGCTTTCAGATATACTCTGGAGACAGAAGCAAACAGTTTTTCAACACTAAATATTTTAAAGTCACAGATTATGTAGGCAGCTCAATAAATGCATCAGTAATGTTTGTTTTCCACCCTCTTTTGAAAGTTTGCCCTTGATGTCTCAGAGCCACTTTGAAGAGATAGGGATGCGATCTTTAATCTTTCAGAGTAGCTGTAGAGCTAAGGAAGACTTTGTCCATGTTTGATGTCTTGGAACTACTTGGACTGAAACAGAAAAAGTTAACATTTAATGCTGTGTATCTTCAGCAGAATTATAAGATGGAACTGAAGTGTTTGATATTCTGGAAGTTTCTGGACTCTGGAAGAAAAATTCAGTGTTAGAATGTGTTACTAGTACAGACGGAGCTACTTTGTTGTTGTAACAAATGGTTGTTAAACTCCAAAAACTTGTGTATGTCAGGTAGGCAGCAAATTGCTATTCCAGTTGTGAAAGCCTCCTGGTGTGATATCCAAACTTTTAAGCAAAAGTTACTTCTCGTTTAGTAGCAAGTTGGTTCTCATTTACAGCAACCTTCCTTCGACAGGCAGACCTTTTGCCTTGCACATTTTTACCATGAAACTGCAGACAGTAATTATTTTTAAAAGAACCTGTCATCAACTGGAGTGAATTCAAGTCCAGGCAAAAGCTGCAGGTTTTCAACAGAGATAGGTCCTTGTCCCAAGACAGAATTGTCTGGGAACTGATAGAACAGTAGGGTTTTGTTTTTCTCAGGTTCAAACACCTGAGAACACCTGTGCAGAGAAATACTCTATTACTTGTTAGCAAATGTTCTTTGCTGGGTAGATTAATTGAGAAGCATCTTTCAAGGCTCTTCTTCTGGGTGAGAAAAGATGAGGTGCTGTAAATTCAGATCAAACTATTGAATTTTCATGGGTGAGTAAGGGTAGTACGTATCAGGGAAGCACTGGATATAGTCATTCTTTGAAAATGTGTGTATGTATATATGTCTGTACATTGAGAAAAAGAAATTTAAGGAATTTTTGGTTGTTTGAAGAAGACAGAGATCTGATCCTCTAAACTAATCAAATAATATATTTGTGGGGGATTACATTGTTCTATGAATGTCCACCTAAGTCATTCCACATCATCTGTGTTCTCCCATTTTATTTGCATGTAGTTGAAAAAGAGAGATAAGAGAATGGGAAAATTATATTTACTGTGTTTCCTACATTGTTTTGGAATAGTGATGTTCTTCACAGATAATTTGTCGATTGCTTTTAAATCATTGATTTCTGAGGGGGAAAAAAATATCTGGCTTAGTGAGTTAGTTTGGTTGGTTTTTGTCTCCTTCAGGTAGAGATAACAGATATTGAAAATGAAGAAAAGAGATACCATCTCTTCCTGGGACTTCTGGAGTCCAGTCAGAGTCTGTCTGAGTTTCAGCACCTGGTCTTGCTGCTTCAGGCTTGGCCCCCAATGGACAGGAACAATGGGTGAGTGTTTCTTCAAACAGCTGTGTAAGAAAAGAGTCTTCTTGCTTGATACCGTGTTATTTTCAGTCAAATAATTCAGACATGGCTTGTAGGAGTGTGTCCTTTGGTCATACTGGGAGGAATAAATGGTTTATTTAAAGCAGAATTGAATCATTCAGTTTCTTGTAAAACCTGTAAATACACATGTGTAGTCTGTGTCATGAAGGAAGGCAGAAAAACGTTTTATTGCCTGAACTCTTGCACAGAGGAGTGTTCTGTCTACTAAAATTTCAAACTATGTATTTTGCTCTTGTTTTTAGCAGTATAAACAGTCCATAAAAAAAGACAGAAAGTTCTGACTGTTCTTTGTATTCAAGGTTACACTTTGCAGAAAGCCCTTTGAAAGGTGATGTTCAGATGGATGTGGCAGACAGTCTGCAGGAGGTCTGGGAGGGTAATGATACCACAGTTTGGCACTTCTCTTGTCTAGATCCACTACCTGTTATTTCTGTCTCTGAATAAAGCATCCAAAACAATTTAAGATTAAAATAATTATAAGACGTCGGAATTGTACCCATCAAAGTGGATATTAACTGGAATTAGTAATTTGGAACATCCAGACTACATTATATTTTATCAGTTCTTTGGGTTTTGTCTGTGGCTTTCTGAATACATTTGAAAGTAAAAAATTTAGCTGTTGTATTCTGTAACTGCTAATCACTTCTAAGATAGAAGGATTCTAATAAAACTCATGTGGAGAGGCAAGAATCGCATATCCTTCAGAGAGCAGTAATATTAATTTTTGGCTAGCCATGTCTGACAGAGTTAGAGTCATTAAATGTTGTTTCTTTTGGATTACTTAGGGGTATTGATTACAACCTATTTTAACTTGAGGACTGCATTCACACACAGTGTTTATGTGCAGATTTTTCAGAAAAGTTAAGGCTTAACTTTTTCTAAAAGTTATGAATGTTTAGGGAACTGGTGGGTTACAAGGTAATCTGTAAAAGTTTTTCACATTCAGCCTTGTAAAGGTTTTTGCAGTTTGTTTGGAATTTCTGGATAAGCATTAACCTAAATTCTTTAGTGACAGTTTTACAAGCCAAAAATTGTCTTCAGTACATTATGAATTACAAGGACTGCTGCGGGAACTGTCACAAATTCACGTTTCAACTTTCATTTTAAGTTTTGGTTTTGATTGTAATTGAAAATTGGATGCCTCACAGTGTGTGGGAGCTGTCAAACTTTTTATTCTACACGCTGCCTTTAACAAAAAAATAAAACTTAAAGAACAGAAGGTCAAGTGAAATACTATTACAGTTAGCAAAATCCTTTTTCTTTGTGTTGAACAGAAAGACTTAAAGAGTTCGTGAAAGGAGAACCCTTCTTGTATATGGGCAGCTCTTGTCTTCTGTTACAGAGGGCGTAAAAATTACATAATTGTATCTCCCTCTTGGTGTTATGTTCCTTCAGTCTGACTTCCTAAAGTGAAGAATAAAAAAAAAAAGTAGTCACAACCAGCTGTGGATCAAATTTCAGAGGTGGGATACCTCTTCAGCTTCAGCAGTCTTGGAAGTTAAAACTTCTCAAATACTTAGGTCACCTGTATTATAGCTCTTTTACAGTCTAAAATAGTTATTATGGCTCCTAGGCAATTACAAAATCATAACTTCTCTCTTCTCCCCCATTCCATGATTCCATGTTGACACCATTTAGCTATGCTAAGCAGCCTAGGGGTTTATGTGTGTATGTTATATGTGCTCCTGGAAAGCCTTTCTTTAGGATGACTGGGAGTAAAGAACAGGAACTGTTTTGTTAGTGCTATTTTCAACAATCATTTTAAAGCAAGTTGTATTAACAAATTTTTGAGCAGAGAAGAAAACATAAAGTTAAAACTATATGTATTAACAATTTGTTTACTCTTTAATCGTTTTTTTTTCTTCCTTTCCTTCAGAAGAGGGTCATTATCACTTATTGTTTACAGCCAATGTAATGATCCTTACAGGAACTGGGGAATTTAAGTGTGAGTCATGTGAATACTTAGAACTTAGGTTTTCAGTCAGCAGTAAATATCTAATACTTTCAATTTAATATAAAGCTAGACATTTACATTCCATAAAGGTTCAGAAGGAAGGAGAAATAAAAGAACTAAGATTTGAGGGAGTTTTTGGTAGGCTTTTAATTTTTGTAACTTCTATGTTAGTAAGTCCATACTAAATGTTTTTTTGAGTTCTTGTTTTCTAAAACAACAGTTAAAATAATACTTACTATCACAAATATGAGTCTCCTTTTGTCATAATATGCTATTTACTGAGAGAAAACAGAGAGGTAGCTTGGTTGTTTCAGTCAGTACTCAAAGCTGTATACTTATTAAAATTTTATTTTCATACCCTTGTTATGCATGCATGCTCTTCCACCCAGATGGCTCATAGTCAGATGTCATTTTAAACATTTCATAAAGGTGTTTCTTAAAAAAATTATTGACAGTACCTGAAGCTCTGCAGTCCTTTGGAACTTGCTGCCTATATTCAAAAGGCATTTTTTATATTTATTATAAATATTGATAAGGTATTTTGGAACTGAAATAACCCCAGTGTTAGAGACCCAGTACTTGAGTTCACTTTTTTAATCTTAATCCCAGATTTTCCTCTTTTGGCTTTGGGAAAAAAAATTAAGGTATTTCTGCTGTGAGTTTGAAGTAATTGCTTTTTTCATGATGAGAAATAGTTTTTTATTACCACGGTTGAACAAAAATAAAATTCAGGAGAGAAGAAAACTGAATTCTGCCTGTAGGTGTCAGATTTTAGTAACTTAATTTTAGTTTTAATTAGAGATAGCAGATAGTTGTTAATAATGCACAGGAGTATTTGAAATCATTTTAAGGAATTGTGATGAGAAAAGCTTTGTATATGTAAACTATATAATCAGATACTTTACTTAAATAAATTTGCATATGGCAAGTCTTGATGGCCTTGCATCTTTCTGGTTGTTTTTGTGTTTTGTAGTGTGATTTTTTTTTTCCTTTTTCTAATGGAATATACTTAGAGATTTTCTTAATGTGCTCCGGGGGCAGCAGCTATAGAAATGATAATTCATTTTCACTCTATGCCTCTAAGCAAGAAATGGATCACAGAGCAGGAGCTGTCCTTTTATACAGTGGCAAAGATGGAGTTGCAGGGATTTTTTCCTTCTCCTGCCCTTGCTGGGGATTCAGTGCCTCATGTTCTTTTTGTTGAATAATCTGGCATCTTGGGGTTCAACCCATCACATTGAAAGGAGTGGAGAGGAGGAGCTCTGCTGTTCCCAGCCAGACTTCTGACAGCTCTGTGCTCAGTGACTGTGACTGATGGAAAGGCTCAATTAAGTTGTCAGAAGGAAGAACGACAATGACTTCTATTTAATTTGCATTCAAAGTTGCCCACTCCTAGCTCCTCTGTCTGGTTTTCATGTTGGATTGTAATGACAGCTGCATGTGAAGGTGCTTTTACTTGTTTACAGTGTGTACTTCTGAAAGTGGACAGGAGCAGGAAAGAGCTTTTATGTATGAAATAGTAGATACTGGTGGTTGTCCTCTCCAGAGCTGTCAGACACTTGATATGTCAATCCAACAGACTCTCTTAGCAGACTCCATTTACAATTATATTAATGTGTTTCTTTAACAATTGCTGCAAAATAATAACTTTGAAAAGAAGCACTCTGACAGCACTTTACTGCTTCTTGTCACACGTACTAAATGAGGATCTTAATTTTCACTAAATTGTAATACCAAACTGCCATTGTTGGTCCTGCTGTGAGTTGGTTTTTTTTTTCTTGTTTTTGTTCTTTTTAAGCTAAAGTGGAAAGTTTACCATGTCTTTGGGATGCTGATTACTGACCAGAGAAATTGATGTGGTGATTTTTAAAATGCATCTTGTGCCTTCTTAAGTTGATGCACAGATGAACAAAGGCCTAATACAGTCATTATATAAGCTGCAATTGTGCATAATTTTAGCCCACTGTAGGTGGGAATTGAAATGCATCAACTTAATTTACATTAGAAAAATGGCAGTGTAGGTGTATTCCAGTGTTGTGCTTCATGCCATCAGCTAAAAGTGGTCTGTTACCCATTTGTGTCACTACATCCACTCCCAGCCAGTATACCCTAATGAAAGTGCCCAAAGTATCTCCATCTTCTACCAGATAATGACTGTAGGTGAAAAAATGTTGCAACAAAAAAAAAAATCTTCACAGTAAACACTGCCTTTGCCATCCTGCATGATGAAATTTACTTATATCTACTGTCTGCCATCTGTTTATGTCTGACTCTGTAATGGTGACATAGCATGAGGTTCTGTGTGGAATTGAAAAAACATTTTAGATATGTAAAACAAATGTATCTGTATCCATATCTACTAGAAGAATTCAGATGCATGTAATTTCACTTTCTAACCTTTTTATGGACAGGCTGTGGAGAAAAGTTTATATTTTTTTTGTAGTCATTGGATCTGAAAATTACAATGTGAATCTGGCTGTATATTTTCCTCTCAGATGCAAAACACAGATATTTGAGAAACAGAAGCTGCTAGAATGTGATCAAAGCAAACAAAATTAGGAATGCTGGATTCCTGTCACCCCTCCCTCGATACCACTATGCTTGGGAAATCAGCTGGTGTAAAGCCAGAAGTTCCAATTTGTTCAGTCCTTATCTAGTGTATAATACCTCAGGGTTTGTAGTAGGTCATAATTCCAAGTAAAATAAACTTCTTTGTTGCGTTGACAGAGTGATGGCATTATGGTCAGTAACTTGTCTCAAAACTTTCATCTTTCTTTCATGAGGTTGTGCTTTTAAATCACACACGAGAAACAACCTACAGAAAATGTTATATGTATATTTATATTCTATATACCTCTCTTTTTTTACTGGGCAGATCGTGCACAGATGATAATCCCTGGGTGAAACTGGGAACTTTTATGCTGCAGAGGTGCCCACCTGAGGAAAAGGAGAGCACAGGAAATGAAATTTTGAAAATCTGTCGTTCTTTGTATGATACAAAGCACATGCTCCCTGTCAAGGTGAGTTTTGACTTTGGGTATCATGTTTGAGTCCTGTTTCAGGGTCTCAGCTACAAGTAGAATTGCCAAGTCCAATGGAGAGCTAACAGAGGCTGAGAATTGATTTCAGTCTGTCCTGAGAAGAGATGACTGCAGGAGATATCATGTCTTTTAAGTAGTCAAATGAGGAAACAAGGAGAGGAATTAGTCAGTCTCTTCAGACATGCTCAGTTACAGGACAAGAGGCAATAGAGAAATGTTACATCATCCAAAACTCAATGCACCCAGGGAAAACATTTTTCATCTTTGAAGTAGTGAAACATTAAAACAGGTGGATGCCTGGAAGAAACGAGGAGAATCTGTCTTTGTAGGTGTTTAGGACTTGACTGGGTCATGTCACAGGCAGTTTGATATTG
Organism: Oenanthe melanoleuca; assembly: GCF_029582105.1. Classification (NCBI taxonomy): domain Eukaryota; kingdom Metazoa; phylum Chordata; class Aves; order Passeriformes; family Muscicapidae; genus Oenanthe; species Oenanthe melanoleuca. Next base: position 11,763,702 of record NC_079336.1, read on the forward strand.
TTGGACTTGTTTGAGTTGGAGGCTGGTTGGATTAGCTGATCTTTATACATCTGTTCCAGTATGAATTATTCTTTAATGTATTTGTAGAAAGGCTTTAATAATCTATTATTATTTAAATCAGTGATGCAAAAACTGTTACTTAAATTATCAGTAATTCTCTTACTAATAAATGTATAAAGATTTAGTGATGGACCTCTGAAAAACATGGTGATTGAAAAAAACCTTAATATGTAAGTAATTGCTAAGTAGTAACTATGGTGTTCTAACTTGTCTTCCATAACTATGTATGCATACTTCAATACAAACAACTCTTAAGTATAAAATTATTGAAGTGTTTTGTGTGTAAACACTGTATATTAATAAAGACAGGCTGGAGAATAAACTTCTTAATAAACTTCACACAATTTCAGAGTAGTCATGTGTATTTTTAGTAGACTGATTAATCTCATATAATTATCTTTATGCAGTCACTGTCTGTTATAGAAAACAGCTGATGTTAGGAAGAGAAGCAGAATAAAAACAACACATTCTGTTTAAAATACAGACAGGTGGGTGTGTGGGTTTTTGTTTGTCGTTTGTTTTTTTTTCCTAGTCCAAAACACTGATCTGAGTCAAGTTCAGAAATCTGTGTAAAACATGATTCCAGAAGGTGGCAGTAAGCTGAAATGATAAGTACATTTATTAATTAACTCATCCCACCAAAACTTTGGTGGAAAGCAGGTCTCTGTACCCCTGGGACTGGTATAATTATATATAGCTTTTCTTTGTAAGGTGCTGAAATGATGCATTATAGCTTGTAAACTCACAATCTTAGTGTGCATGGGAGTACTGAACTTTGTCAAAGTAGAATGTTCTACCACACCTTGGTGATCCAGGGAGACAAATCCCTCTGAATGTCACTGTCATACAGCAGTCAGTTCACTAAGAGTTCTGCTCAAGGAGGGTCATGGTTGCATTTCTCTTAGTTAAGTAAACTTTTGCATGATCTCCATGACAAGTCACTGTTTACACAGTTTTGGTATTGGTAGACAGCTTTAGTTGGAGATGCCTTCCTTTGTTTTTTTAATGGTACAGGATGTTGAAAGAGCCCACCATGAAAGTATGACTATACAGGTACAGGTAGGAAGTTACTCTGATCTTCAAGGTTTAAACAACCTTTCTGATGTAAAATGCATTTTTTATGGCTAGCACACTGTGTGGTAACAAGGAGTTGCACTAAAATGTATAATTGTACAGTTACCTACAAACACAGGCTGTATTCCTGGAAGTCACTACTTGGGAAGAGGGGAAATGACATGTATGAATTTAAATAATTTATTTCTATGTATGGTTACAGTATTTAAGTGCTCAAATGACAGATTTGCAGTCATGTGGCTGAATAAGATGAAAATGTGATCACTGACAACCTGTTTAGATGATTTCACATTTCAGCAAATACACTGATTAAGATGACAGATCTGGAATGATGGAATTCTGAAAACTGAAACTAGTTAATTATGAAAAACATTTACCATTCAAATTTTCTTCCATTACAACCTTGCCAAGTTCAAAGGTTGTAATGGAAAACACATGTAGCTTCAAGTCATGTGGCCTAGAAGTTTGGATATATTCATGAAGGATTTAACTCTATTTTTCATTCCATATCCTACTGGTCTGTCTAGTTTTTTAAGCCAAGTACTTTTTAAATGTCTTTTGGATAGTTACATAGCTTTAATCTTTGTATCTATGTATGTGTTTGCTTTGGGGGGCTGTTTTTGTGGGGTTGTTTGTTTGTTTGGGGTTTTAATTTGCATTATTCAGTGGAGAGATACCTCCATTCCTTTTAGTGGAAGAAAGCATTGTTTTATTTGCCTGGAAGACACATGCTTGGATTGTCCAACATCTGCACTGCCTCATAAATCTCCTTAGGAAGGTGTAAATCCTTCTCCCCTGGTAATTGTCAAAAATCTGACTCTTCTGAATACCTCGTGTTGTTCTCTCAGCCTGTTGGTGATGTGTCAGTTAACATGGGAGAATGCTTCTAGTCCCTTATCTGTAATCACCCTGGGGTCCTAGTGGCGATGAGAATAATACAGAATAATACAGCAGACAGTTGGTCTCCTTTTTTTTTTTTTCCAGTTTTTGTGGCTAGTTTTTCCTGGGGTTTATATATGATTGTGTGATTTTGTTCATACACAATTGTGTCTGCTCATTTTCTTCAGATAATGTTGAATTTAAATGCTGCTTTTTTAGCCTCTCCAGATAAAATGCTGTTTGTATTCATTATCCAGTCCTTCAAGCCATCCATGAAAATACTGAGTAGTACTGGACCCAAAACAGACTCCTATGGCATATGGTTTATTTGCCTTCCTGATGGCATGTCACAGTGAACCACTGATAGTTGCATAACTAGATAAAAGATGAAAATTGTCTTACAAAAGGTTAAACTAAATCATGGTAATTCCGATTTTGAATTGGGCCTTCCCTTGACCCTCTCACAAGTAACATCAAACCCCCTCTAAGCAGAGCCTCTCATGGCAGGCAGCAGACACTCAAATGCTTTCAAGTGCTCCCTGCAGAATAAAAACCCACTTGTGATGCTCTGAGAAGTGCTGTGGGAGGTGACTTTCTTCCTGGGCTTGGGTTTTAAATTCCTGTCCAGAGCAGCCCTGCAGTCATTAGTGGCAGTGATACCAGTTGATACTTGTACTATTTGGTCAGTCTTCAGTGTCTGGCAAGCTGTGCAGTCCCTTCCTATGGAAAAAGAAATGAAATTGTTGGAATGTGTATTTCTTCTTCAGAAGAGATTATGGCTTTTTCTGGACTTGGACATGGTAGTTAAGAATGAGTGTGTCTGTTAGACATGCTACCATCAGGCAGAAGATTACTCAACTTGTCCAGCTGGTTTTGAGAGGGAAATGTTACCAAGCATGGCAAAACTGCTATTTTGCTCAAATTATTTTTTGCTCAGAATTTATTCTTCTAAATATAAGTTGCATCTATTGCTGTTAATACACATTTTCAGGAAATGATGTGTAGAGGGAATCCATGACTTTTCACTCTCTAAGCTTGCTGGAATGGCAGGTATGCACCTCAGTATGAATCCAGTGGAACATGAAATTACCAGAAGTTTAATAAGCATATGAATGATTAGACAAAGCTTTATGTATTTATTTAGTCTTCTTATTCCTTGATCCATGCCATAACATTCACAACAAGCATGCCCATAGCACTAAACTGGGAGGAGCTGTTGACTCTGTAAATGATAGGGAGACCCTGCAGAGACCTGGAGAAATCACAGGGATGGGCAATCACCAACTGGATGGAGTTTAACGAGGGAATGTGCCAGGTTTGCACCTGGATGGGCAACCCTGGGTTTACAGACAGACTGGGGATGAGGGGCTGCAGAGCAGTGCCATGAAAGGGACCTGGGGGTCCTGCTCAGGGGCAAGTGGAACATGAGCCAGCAGTGCCCTGGAGCCAGGAGGGCCAGCCCTGTCCTGGGGACATCAGGGACAGCATCACAGCCAGGCAAGGGAGGGATTGTCCTGCTCTGCTCTGCTCTGGGGCAGCCTCACCTCCAGTGCTGGGGCAGTTTTGGGGCCACAATGTAAGAAAGGCTTTAAACTATTGCAGAGTGTCCAAGGGAGGTAACAAAGATGGGGAAGGGCCCTGAGGGGAAGCATGTGAGGAGTGGCTGAGGGCACTTGGTCTGTTCAGCCTGGAGGAGACTGAGGGGAGACCTCACTGCAGCTACAGCTCCATTGGGAGGGGAAGAGAGGGGCAGGCACTGATCTCTGCTCTGTGGGACAGGGACAGGACTGAGGGAATGGCCTGAAGTTGTGCCAGAAGAGATTTAGGCTGGATATTAGGAAAAGGTTCTTTCCCCAGAGCACTGGAACAGGCTGCCCAGGACTGTGGTGACAGCACCAAGATTGACAGAGCTGGAGAAATGTTTGGACAATGCTCTCAGGCACAGGGTGTGACTCTTGGGGATGGAGCTGTGCAGGGCCAGCAGCTGGACTGGATGATCTCTGTGGGTTCCTTCCAGCTCAGCATATTGTGTGATACTTAGCATTGACAGTCAGTAGCAGTGCTGGATAAAAGTTTAAAGTAACAAGTGTGAGTAAGAGAACAAAGCTTACCCTAGTGACTCAGTGCTTAGTGTGATGGAATATATTCTTCTAGGCTGTTTCTCTTTAAGGTGTAAATTTAGAGAAGACTGAGCAAGTACAGCCAGAGAGCTCCCTGTCTCAAGCAGTAGCAGGTGTCTGTGCAGTACAATACATTTGGAGTATTTAATGTCTCCTCATCTTCAAATAATATTTAGACTTTTAGGCTCACAGCTACTGGAACTGTGCTACTAAATGTGTGTATCATCTTGATCATTAAATTGTCACAGTTATTATTAAAGTTCAAAAGACACAAAAAATACATGACTTGCATTCTCTCAGCTTAATATTTAGCTGATGAGCTCCTTTGACAATTGCTCTCAAATTGCTGGAGTGAAACAGAGAGCATCTCCTAAAAGATGGATACCATTTTTAATGTAACTACCATACAATATCCAGAGTCCCTAGTGTAAAGTGCCTTGGAAAATGGGACATCTCTGAACTGGTTGTGACAAGCAACCTGAATTCTCAGAAATGACAGGAAGGGAAAGGAAAATTATAATTGGTTTATAATATAATTTGTTGGTTGAAATACTTTTTGATGTATAAATGAACAAATCACTACAATATTGAGGAAAATAAAACAGCTCACATGTAGGACATGTTTGGTTGTTTAAATAAGGGACAAGATAAAGTTTTGGAAGTGCACAGTAGATTTGTTGATGGATGTCTTTGTTTTTACTTTAGAAGGTATTTTCTGACCAGTTTTGTCTTGAAGTTGTGTGATGCTAAATTTATGCTGTATCATCAAGTATTAGGAAGTTAGATGAATGACAGAAAGTTAATTTGCTAAACTTTAATTGTGTATAAAGTATTGTGTAATATTTTAAAGCTTTTTGCAACAGAAACATTATTGAACTCTTGTATGTACTGTTATTTCCTCTTTATTTTGTTCTGCTTTTCTAAATGCATAATTGAGTTACAGAATTGTCACAGGTGTCTGTCAATGTTTCTTCCTGAGTTTTGCAGTATTTCAGTAAGCACAAATATTACAGAGAGCTGTGATTACTCTGTAATTTTTTCAGTAAAACTCCTGGTTGTAATGGTGATTCAGTACCTGCCTTGTCTTAATCTAAAAAATGTTGCACTTTAACCAGTATTCCACATTTTTAAAATTTGTTCTTTCTGGTTTCCAAGGAGGTGTTTCCAACAGGGAATTCATTGGTTGTGGAAGTGTGGTTTTCATTTTGCATCTGACATAAAATTTTCATAAATTTTGTTGTGAATGTTGATGTTAGTATCTTCAGAGATCACACTGAGAGAATTTACTTTTTATTTCAGTGTATAAAAGAGCTGTGCTTGCTGCTGCTTAACCAGTCCCTCCTGCTGCCATCCCTGAAACTGCTGGTAGAAAGCAGAGACCAAGACCTTCATGCTGTGGCACTGGAGCAGATAACAGCTGTTGCTAAGGTAGGAACAGCTGAATGAACCCCCTTTCAGAGGCTGAGGTAATAAGTTAGGTCTTTTATCTTTGTGTTTTAAGCAGAGACTACTGAGACACTTACCATTATAAAGGTTTTCCACAGCTATTGTGTCCACAGTGAGCAGTAACACAGGGCTGGTAAGAGCTTTTATACTCACTTGAGATGATTAAACCTCATAGCACTTCCTTTAAATTACTTAGTATGCTGTTTTAAGTCAGTGTGGTGGAACAGAAACTATTCTGATATGTGAAGTAGATTGTTACCTCTGTGTTCATATTCCCTCACTTTGGGGTTTTAAAATGATCATAGTATGACTTAACTTGTTTCTGACAAATGTGGCATCAATTTATATGTACTTGGAGAGCTGTTATGTCACTGCTTTTGTTGTGATGGTATGTCCAGGGACTTTGATGCCCTTATAAACAGACTTGATTCCATACTTTCTGTGGAAGAAACATAAATACTGTCTTTTTCTTTGGACAAGAACTGAAAGACATTAATGCATATTTGTCAGTTGCCATATAATATTACATTATTGTCTTTTCCCTGTGTATTTGCTTTTCAGCAAATAAGAAGGAGCACCTAAAAATATGAAAGTTAGTCTCCTAGGCAAAGGCATTATATCATCTTGTGTCTTTTATCTGAAAACTGAGCTGAGTTTAACAATTTTTGAAGCTCTTAACTGAACTTGTGCGTGTACAGCCTGACTTTCTTGGGTTTTATGTTAGCTAAGGTCTGCAATTTAACATTCTACTGCAAAAGAGAAGGAACTAATTGTCTCAGGTCTGTTCATGAAAGAGAATGACTTGCTTCTCTGATTGAAATAACTGCACTGATCATTTTACAGAATTACAGTATTTAGGTAGGAAAGCCTCATCTGTAATATTTCCAAATTCTGCACCATGTCTTAGGGAGATTTTGATTGGTGTATTGTGATACAAAATAATAATCTATGTTATAATTTCCATGTGGTACTTCACAATGGAACTGCCCACATGGAAACAAATGAAACCATGTGTCTTTTCAAATAAATATCCCCCAAACACAAAAGCTTCAAAAATGTGATTTGTAGGAATTCAGACTGAAATTATAACTTCTGTCTAGGATACCCTCTGTTCTAGTTATACTGATTGCCACAAAGTTTTCAGGTTCCTTGGTTGTAACAAAATGTGCAAACCTTATCCCCTACTTTTACACCACTCTCTATTACCTAGGAAAGATATTTTCCATCCTGCTCTTCCCAGAATTCTCCCTTAAGCCTCTCTTCCTCATAAACTGTGTCTTTCTCTCTTATGCATATTGTATTCCAGAAGCTTTCTCTTTTTGCATCCTTTGGAAAGTTTGGGAAATGACCCATCTCCTTTCCAGAACTGATGAAGACTAGCCAGAGAAGCAATGGATCTGGAAGCATAGGCTCCATTTCCTACATTGCTGATTTTCCTTCAAAAGGACTTTGTTACCAAAATGGAAGAAGCACCAGCTTTTTTAACATGTTCTCTATGAAAATTTGAAACAGTAGAATGGAAGGTAGCAGGACATACTATGTGTAACATATATCTCCTTTTAACAGAATTCTAATGCCATTGTTAGCATTGAATTTGGAGTGTTTGCTACTTGAGTTTGGTATCTAAGCTAAGAACACATAGGTGTTCCTGTTCTCCTTCTTTTATACCAATAAACCACAAGTTTTCTAAGTTTTTTACTTTTGCCACCTGCAATTTTGGATTTTATTTCTACAAGATTTTTTGGTAACTTTTAAACAAGATGAAAAGTAAGCACAAATCTGATAATCTGATATATGCATGCACTTTTTCAGCTCTGTATTCTTGTTAGCTTTTTAAAATTGACTTTTTTGTTAACAGATGAAAGCTGCTGTATAAATGACTAATTCTGAAGCTTTTCAGCAAGAATAAGTGTCCAAGTACATTTTCTTTAACTATTTTTAAAGCATAATACTGTGCAGTAGCACTTTCTGAATGGCTACTAATTGTATTGCTTTTTAAACTGGCCATTCCTTTCTAGTGTTCTCCAGCTTTCAGTTTCCTACACTCTAGGCTGATTACATTATATTGGAGTTTTAGGGCCAGGAACCTTATTAGCTTCTTGCTAGTATAAAGCACTTTGTATACCTGTGCAGGCCCAAAATAATACTTTCTTTGGCTTTTTTATACAAGAGGCAGCTTGATAAGCTGTTTCTAATTTTCCTTCTAAATTCAGTATTAATTTGAGCACATAGTTCTGTAAGAGTGCTGAATAACCTAGAATTTTCAAAGCAGTTAGCTTTGGTCTAATGTTTTACTTAAAGTCTGTGAAGATTTAACTGTTGACTTTATTACATCAAGCATAGAGCTTAGCCACTACTTTGAATGTAACAGTGTTAGAAAAGCAGCTAGTACAGAAGAGTGCTGTGCTAAGTGTAAAAGCTTTTCTTATATTGTATAAAAAGTACCTCTTACTCCTTGTTTTATGTGCATCTCTTATGATTACATTATTTGCTCTTGTACTGAAAGTGCATATATTACTTAGCTATGACAATGTTGTTTATTCAGTATGATTTTCTATGCCTACTTTTTGCTTTTTTAAAAAAAAAGTATTCACACTGTTAATGCTTTTTGTTAAATTCTGAATTAATTTTTCACAGGAAGGCCATTTCTGCTTAAACAGGAAACAGACAAATAACATCTGGCAGAGGGGAATCATAGCTATTGATTCCCTGATCCAGTGCTAACACAGCTCACAACATGGCTGCAAGAAAAATACAGCACTTGCTTGCTGATAGGATGTATTAGTTAGCCATTTGTTATATGTTGCTGACAGCTTTATGGATGTTTACAGTTTAGGATGATGCTGAAGTGCTGATACTAGAAATTGTACAGCTTTTGCCTGTAATAAACCAACCGAGTTTTTGTGTAAGCTTTTTTGAAATTGCAGGCCCCTCTTTTTATTGTGTATCTTTTAATGAACTGCCACTTGTCTTTTCTGAGTAACAGATATAACTGTTCTTCCCCTGTATTATGTACTGTGTGAGCAATTTAAAAAATCAGTTTACCTAAATAACTGCCAGTAGAGCCCTTAAAAGTCAGATTGTTTTGAGAGAGATTTCAGTGTTGTCTGTGCACTGGGTTATCTTTCAGAAATAAAAACTGATTTTTATACATCTGAGAGAGCAAGTAAATTTTCTGTTGCTTGTTGGTATCTATAATGTTAAAACAGCTAAGAAGTGGTTTAATATAAGCAGTGCAAATACTTGTTCAATCAATACTTTAATAGAAACTGGAACAGAAAAAATGTTACAGTCTGAAAAAATACCTTGGCTCCATTTGCATGTTAGAATTTCAGTGATGAAGTGCTGAATCTACCTTCATAACATGTTTTACTGAAAAATGTAATATGAAAAATCACAAATCTTTTGTGGAATAATGGAATTTCCAGTGTTCTCCAGTTATGCCATGTATGGCTACTCAGTGGGGCTTAATCTTTAAAAGAAATAGTTAAGTTGTAAGTTAATGGTGATTATGATAAAATACCTTTCTCCAGTTTATTTCCCCAGGATTTTTTATGTCACTGGTTATTTTTCCCCTTATTTATTTGTTCTGTAGATACATACTCCAGGAAGGAATAAAGCAAAAAGCATTTTTATCTCAAATAGTATTGGAGAAGGGAATACTCTGGGTATAACTCTCTGTAACTCAGCAGTTTCAGTTCTTTACTGCTGTTAAGTCACCAGCAGCTCTTACCTTTCATAACTTGTGGATTTTCTAATGCAGAAGTTATGGGTGAAATGTTGCCTGTTGGTAATACCAGAGCATCTGGATGCCTGCACAAGCAATGCTGGTGGGGAATTGGATCATCTAGTTCCAAACCCTGCGTGGGCAGGGACACCTTCCACTTCCACTGAACCAGGCTGCTGAAGGCCTGTCCTGGTCTGGAATACTTCCAGAATTGGGGCAACTTTTCTGGACAGCCTGTTCCACCCTCACAGTGAAGAATTTATTCCTGATATATAATCTAAACCATTTACTAAGAGGGTTGGTTTAGATTGGATATTTCCTCTTGTCCTATCACTCCATGCTCTTGTAAAACATCCCTTTCCAGCTCTCTTGTGCTGAAGGCTGTTGCATGGTCTCTCCCCAGAGACTTTTCTTCTCCAGGATGGAAACCCCAACTCTATCAGCTGGTCTTCATAGGAGAGGTGCTCCAGCCCTCCTGAGATTGTCCAAATGACCTTCTCTTGCCCCATTCCAACAAGTCCATGTCTTTCTGTGCTGGAGAGGCCACACCTGGATGCAGTACTCACAAGTGCTCTCATAAGAGCAAAGGTACCACTTAAATGCCTGCACTTCAGTGCCTGAAATCAGGTATTAGCCAATACCTAAATAGGAGAGCCAAGGGAAAAAAGTCAGTTCTCCTTTATGTAATTATCCCCATTAGATCTTTTACCTGTAGCCATGGACATTGTGTGTGGGCATCATGCTAAATCTACACTGTCAAATTTTGATGAAGGAGAGATGGATATGAAAAATGAAAGCTGCTCCCATTTAAACCTTCCAGATTTTACTCTAGTGAAAAATGTATCACCCTTAGCATGGAGTTCTAGATAGGCATAATGATTTTTCTCTAACATATAGACTGTCATTGTTGTGAGTCATAGTTTATTCACACAATAATGGAGAGTGGTTGGGTGTTAATTTCTGCAGAAGATACCTGCACCTCTGAGACCTGCTTAAACTGCAGCCAGCTGCATTCCATGTCACTGCAACAGTGATTCTGGGATTAGCAGTAGTCTTAGTTTTATGGCCTAGTTAGCATCTTGGGGATAGCAAGGGCTCTGCATCTGCAGGCAGGTCAGAAGTGATTCATTAGTAAGATCTTGACTGAGCTGTCTGCCCAGAAAAAACAGGGTTTTGAAACTGGGATAGTAACGTGGCTGGTTTTTACTTGCTGGGTTTTACTGTCTTACAGATTCAAAAGAGTGATTTTGAAAATGAAAATGTAGTGCATTTAGGAGTTTGTATCTACTGTAGGCTAATATTTTGTATGTATGGCAAGCAAAAATAACTCTGGAGGTTGATTTCCATTAATGGTTTTTAAAATGTTAAATGTTGATGATCAGGATTCTATCTGGAACAGCATCCTGGCTCGAACAGATGGAAGAATTACAAGTCTAGTGAGGAGTAAGAATAGGGCAGATGTACAGAGTCTTTCTCTGAAATACTGCTTTCCATACTTTTGGTTATTTTCAGCTGTATCTGCTAAGTAATTGCCAGTGGTTTTCTTTCATGGTTTTGTGCATTTTCTCCTTAAATTTGTATGAGCTTTTACATCTCACAGTATCATTTGACAGAGAATTCAACAGTGAAAAAAAAAAACCTATATTTTTTTTAATTTTCTCTTAATCTGATCCCACTAGATGATTTGATGCTTCATATGTTTTAACTTTCTTAATGAGATAATGTTTTTATTTAATTCCTTTATAATTTTAGTGATGTTGCTATCTGCCCTATGCCCTCTAAGCTGTCTCTTTTTTAGATTGCAGAGCAAAACCCATAGTTTAGCTGAGCAATTTCCTGCATAAAAACTCACTATGCTCTTTATGGTGTATTTTTTTTTAAAAATCCATACTTTGTGTGTTTGCCTTTATATTGTTTTAGTACTTTTTTTTTTTTACTTTAATGCTTGTTGTTCTGATTTAAATTAATTTTAGATAAAAGTAGTCTTAAGCTACATTTATATTGATTTAATTTTAAAAAATCTTACAGTTCTGTTTAAGCAGAGCTGTTCAGTGTATAAGCTGTCTCAATTAAAGTTTGTAAACATGTATCAATTCATTGACAATCTCTGTAGGTTGTTATTTTTATTTAAACTGATGACTAGAAATGTCTCTCGATGTGCAATTGATACCCAAAAAATTAACATGATCTGGAGCTGTAAAACTGATACACAGTCAGTTGAGCTTTCTTTGCTTCCTATTTTTAAATGCAGTTTTCATTAAACCTGGTGTGTCTGTGTTCTTCCCACACCTGCCAGACTCTGCATAGGCTGGCCAAGGAATGGTGGAACAGACAATGGCCTTGACTGCATGAAATCATTCACAGGGTCTGGTTGCCATCATGTGTCCCCATCCAGTTGCTGGAGACAACTAAATTACAAAAGTTTCCTCTTTCTTACCGGGTCTTCAGACAGCTTGCAAGTCAGAAAATGGGAAATGTTAATCAGTTTGAACCTACTGATCTGCTTGGGCCTAAGGATGAGCTGTGGGGCACAACCCAAGAGCCTTTTTGAGAGCTGTTCTCTTCTGTGTGAAACCACACTGATCCCATTTCTTTGTGAGTGCAGACAGCTTTCTCTGTGTGCTGCATGGGCATCTTCATCCCCATAGTATAGCTCAGATGTTCAATGGTTTTTCTAGGAAAGGTATTCTTTCAGATTTGTCTCTCTCAACTTTGTAGGTTTTTGGTCTGTGAAATCACATTAATCTGTAGCACTTTTCCTTAACTGAATAGTAGCCTAAAAACTTTTAAATTAAATTCCATCTTGCAATTGCTGTCAATCTCACTACTGTAATTACTATTTGCATTTTATGTTCATAAAATCAAACAGTGAAGCCCTGTGTAAAGTTCCATCCTACATACAAGTTAAGAATAGAGCACACAGAGCTTTGAGGTGGTAGAGAATATCCCTTCAGTCTCATTTCAGAAGAGATGGCAGCTGTTTGGATAATGGCTTAGTATGCTGCATGGTGTGCTGCAAGATGCCAAGACTAGAAATTCTGGAATCAGAATTGTGAAGTCTCACCAGGGCCAGCTGTTAACCCAGCACTGCAAAGTCCTCTCTAAACCAAGTCTCATCCCCTTCCCTGGGCTGTTCCAATGCTTGACAACTCTTTCCATAAAGAAATCTTTTCCTAATATCCAATCCAAACCTCCCTGGACACTGGACACAGGATTTGAGGTGTGGCCTCACCAGTGCCAAGTGCAGGGGACAGTCTCTGCCCTGGTCCTGCTGGCCACACTGTGCTGATGCAAGCCAGGATGCCCCTGGTCTCCATGGCCACCTGGGCACACACTGGCTCATGTTCAGCTGTTGACCCATTGTATTTTTAATGATCAGCCTGCCTTCAATAGGAAAGTATTTCAGTAGTTAACTTTTGGCAGTTATTAAATAATTAAGGACTAAGGTTGGATAGCCTAAAGGCTGGACATCCCTGTGGTTCTTAGAACTGTTTTGTAAACTGGACATTCTGCTGTGCTAATTAGATAAAACATGGCTTGATTACAACTGTGAAGTGTCACTGCCAGTCACTCTGTATGCAGTAGTCTAGTCCGGTGTCCTATGTAGCAGCTGAATTGCTTTTCAAGGGTGCTAAATAACTGTTACCATAGGGTGTTTATTAGTTGCTGGTATCCTGGTACCAATCATGCCTGTTATTACATAATTTTTATAGAAACCTAAGCAGAAAGTAACCAGACAATTTTCTTTCTCCTTTTAAACTCGGAGGTTGTTTTGTAAATGTATCATACTTTGATTTAGTTTACTTGTGACTTGGTAAGGTGCAGTAATTGAAAACTAATTATTGTCTAGCCCTCCTTTGGTCCTTTTTCTGTCATAGAAACACAGAATGGTTTGAGTTGGAAAGGACCTTAGAGATCATCTTGTTCCAATCCCCCTGCCATGGATGGTCAGGGACACCTCCCATTAGACCAGGTAGCTCAAAGCCCCTTCCAGCCTGGCCTTGAAACACTCCCAGGGATGGGACACATACAGCTTCTCTGGACAATGTGTGCCAGTGCCTCTGCACCCTCACAGCAAAGAACTTACTGCTAATACCTAATCTAAGCCTGTCCTTTTACAGTTTCATCATCCCTCCTTGTCCTGTCACCCCATGCACCTGTGGAAAGTCCCTCTCCAGCTCTCTTGTAGCCCCTTTTAGGTACTGGAACGTGCTGTGAGATGTCTCTGGGGCCTTCATGTGTCCTGACTCAGCATCTCCCTCTGTCTTCACAGGAGAGGTGCTCCAGCCCTCTGATCATCCTGGTGGCCTCCTCTGCACCCTTTTCAAAATGTTCATGTCTTTATATTGGGGATCTCAGAGCTGAATGCAGCACTCCAGGTTGGGAGAGCAAAGGGACAGAGTCCCCTCCCATGCCCTGCTGCCCACACTGCTTGGGATGCAGCATAGGATATGATTTGTTCTCTGGGATGTGAGAGCACATGGATGTGTCATGTTGAAATTCTTGTCCACCAGCATCCCAAGGGCTTCTCCTCACTGCACTCAATCCATTCTCTGCTCAGCCTGTACTTGGCTTGGGGTTGCACCAACCCAGATGCAGGTCCTTGCACTTGTTGAACTTCATGAAGATTGCTCAGGGTTACCTCTCAAGCTTGTCAAGGTCCCTCTGGGTGGGGCCCCTTCCCTTCTTTGGTTATATGTAGTTGTTCAGTTGTGCTTCATTAAGTGGTAAGTTAGCACTGTATTTCAAAGAACCCAGGAAGGACATACCAAAATTAACTGAAATAGAATTTAAAGTATTCTATAGTGTTATTTGTAAAGCTACAGACAAGATTCTCAAGAGTGTTGTGCTCCTGTATATCAAGTAGCCACATTTTTTGAGGTATCCAAGGTGTCTCAGAGGTAGCAGCTCTGTGTTTCACATCTTTTTAATATGTTATATTCTTTGGAAAATCTCTTCCTTGCTGTGGGTGCTGATTGAGTCTGTGAATGTTGCCTGTCATATTAACATGTGAAATGTAATGTAATATATTAATATAAAGTGACCAAAATTTAATATACTCTGCTCTGACCTTCCTCAGAGTGTCATTCTTGATATGGAGCTAAGTGGTGTGATCTGTGCTGCACTGGGACTGAAAACCTGTGAAAAGTCTATAAAGCTGGTGCTGTAATCCCAGGCTGTTGAACATTCTTATTCCTTAGCTTTGTGCAGGTCAGATATTTATATTAATGTGGTAGACTGTTAAAGACATACCTTTACATATTCTGACATATGCAAAGTGTGTATCCCTGCAGTTCATCCGTGGGGAATGCTCCTCTCACTTTGAAGGTCACACTGTGCAGTCAGAACCATTGTGACATGTTCTGGCTGATGGCTGGATCTGGTAATTAATTTTTAATTACTTTGAACTTCTCTTTCTTTGTAGGTTGATGATTCCACTTGTGATGCTGAAATACTCTCCTTGCTCCTCAATGCCAAGTTGGTGGTGAAGTGCATGTCCACTGCCTTCTGCCCACGCCTTGTTGCCCACCTGCTGGCTAACCAGGCACAGGGAGGCTGGGATGTGCAGGAAGTTGCTCAGCAGCTTAAGGAAGCAGGCTTCAGTGCAGAGGCTGGCTCCCTCCTGATGGCTCATCGAAGGACCCACCCTGCACTCAGGACTTTTACTGCTGCCCTCCAGGCTGCTCAGCACTGGATCTGAAAATGTTGGATTTATGCACTTGTCTGTGTTTTTGCTGGAGATCAAAAGGGAGAAATTGTTGCTCTAGTAAAGCAACAAAGTGAGTTATTACCTACATTTTGTAGAAAACACACAGCACACAGTAAATTCCATATACTTCTGATTGTTAAAAAAAATTATTGGTGCAGACTGTATCATTCTGTTGTATGATTAGCAAAGTATTGAATCTGATCAACCTTTCAGATGGAAGTTAAATGGTTACACTCAATTACATATAAATGAAACATTAGTAAGGTGGCAGGCTATATACAATTTGTTTTAATTTCTGTAAGTAATTACTCTTGTCATAATGTAAAACTAATGTAAAAATATAAAGATATATATGGAGCAAAAAAGTCACAAGAGTGATTTTTGAGAATCTCAAAACCTTAAAATTCAGTATTGTGCAATGTTATCACAGCTTTTGTTTGCAATAAATAAAATATTTTGCATTTTATGTACCATCTCTTCTTTCAGCCTTTTAGACAGATAAATATTTTCTTTCTTCAGCCCCTTTTACTGAAATTCCTGTCTCTCCTTAGTGATGTTTATTCATGAGAACAAGCTAAAGTCTAAGACATATTTTTCTCCCCATTTGGGAAGCCCCATCTCAAATCCTGAACATTTGTTGATGCCTTTTGTGAATATACTTTCAAAGTATTAACTTATATTTTTCCTGAGTTCTAAAAAATTGCATAAATGTGTATATTTGCAGAACCACTGAATATGCTGAGTTGGAAGGGACCCACGAGCATCATCGAGTCCAGCTGGCCCTGCACAGCTCCATGCCCAAGAGTCACACCCTGTGTGTGAGAGCACTGTCCAAACACTTCTTGAGCTCTGTCAGGTGCTGTGACCACTGCCCTGGGGAGCCTGTTCAGTGCCCAAACATCCTCTGGGGGAAAAATCTTTTCCTAATATCCAACCTAAACCTCCTCTGGCACAGCTTCAGGCCATTCCCTCAGTCCTGTCCCTGTCCCACAGAGCAGAGATCAGTGCCTGCCCCTCCTCTTCCCCTCCCAATGGAGCTGTAGCTGCAGTGAGGTCTCCCCTCAGTCTCCTCCAGGCTGAACAGACCAAGTGCCCTCAGCCACTCCTCACATGCTTCCCCTCAGGGCCCTTCCCCATCTTTGTTACCTCCCTTGGACACTCTGCAATAGTTTAAAGCCTTTCTTACATTGTGCACCCAGAACTGCCCCAGCACTGGAGGTGAGGCTGCCCCAGAGCAGAGCAGGACAATCCCTCCCTTGCCTGGCTGTGATGCTGTCCCTGATGTCCCCAGGACAGGGCTGTCCCTCCTGGCTCCAGGGCACTGCTGGCTCATGTTCAACTTGCCCCTGACCAGGACCCCCAGGTCCCTTTCATGGCACTGCTCTGCAGCCCCTCATCCCCAGTCTGTCTGTAAAGCTAGGGTTGCCCCATCCAGGTGCAGAATCCATCTGTTTTCCTTGAACTTCAGATGGTTGGTGATTGCTCATCCCTCTTGATTTGTCAAGGTCTACCTGCCTTCAAGGGAGTCGACAGCTTCTCCCAGTTTTGTATCATTGGTGAACTTGCTCAGAATCCCTCCCAGTCCTTCATCCAGGCCATTTATGAAGATGTTGAATAGCACAGGCTGAGGATGGAGCCCTGTGGAGCCACAATAGTGACAGGTGACCAGTCTGATGTCACCCCATTACTGAAACCCTTTGTGCCCAACCCATGAGCCAGTTGCTCACTCATCCCACAATGAGTTTATCCAGCTGAATGTTGGGCATTTTGTCCAGAAGGATCCTGTAGAGATCTCTCCTGTAGTAGAGACAGTAACAAAAACTTCAGTGAAATCCAAAAATACTGCAATGGTCATCCTTTCATCAACTAGGTGGGTTACCTTGTCATAAAAGGAAATTGGGTTAGATAAGCAGGACTTTGTTCTCATGAAGCCATGCTGGCTGTGAGCAGTGACTGCATTGTATTTTAGATGTTCTCAGGTATCTCCCAGAATAAGCTCCATAATTTTACCAGGCACTGATTCCAAATGCCTTTCTGTCTTGCTAAGACAAAACAATTTTTTTATTGTTTTCAGAGGTTTTTCAGCAAGGGCACTGTCTGTTTATTGCACTGCATTACCTGAAGTGTTTGATGTTTCATGTTTATAGACACTTCATAAAATTAGTCTGTATGTAATAATGTAATAATGTACAGAGACATTATACATTACACAATCCATGGGACATAATACACATTGGAAGCAGTCTCTGGGGTAATGCAATGTAACCTCCTGCTTAAGGCAGGATGCCTGTATGGCTGGAGTAGGTTGCTCCAGCCTACACTCAGTTGTGTCTGGAAAACCTCCAAAAATGACTGTATTGGCTGTTGCCATGCTGAAAAGCTTTTTGTTTGTCCTCTTGGGATCTGCTTTGTTTTGCCAGCTTTTACTGACTGTGAAAATGGCTCAGATGTCACTCTTACTTCCCCCCTTGCACAGGACTTGTAATGAGACTTTTAACAATGCTTTAATTCTTCAGATTATTAACTTACCTTTTGTTTTTGCTAGTCCCAGCTGTCCTTCAGTGTTTATGGAAGGTTACATCATCCATGTATTAGCATGCATTCCAATTTCTATCATTCAGCTATATTGCCTTAATTCTGTTCTCTTATGTTAGCAATCCCAAGAGCCCCAGACTGGTAAAGCAAGTATATTTGAATTGCAAAGAAAAGAAAGGAAAAAATTTAAAAAGGTGGCAGTCAGTAGATGTGGACAAAGAACTTGTACACCTCCAGCAAGAAAATCTTGAGCTATTCTGTAGAAGATATTTCAGTGCTTTACAGTGAAGCATTTTGGTCTGCAGGTTTTGTTCTCAGGTTGGTGAATCCAATGCTAGATTTTCTGACCATTCTCATTCAGGATCATGAGAAGTTTGTGTTTAGTGTCACTCTAAAACTGAGCTTTAGATAAACCTCTAATGAGTGTCACTGATCTCCTCTCCATTTCCTGGTTTGCTGGCATTGCAAATCCATGATAAATGCTTTCCTTGCAGCCTGGATTATTCCTGATTTATTCTGTGTTCAAAACTTTCACCTGTAAGAAAAAGTATTGCTTTAGTATGTATATCCAAAATGATCAGCCTATATTAGTGTATGTTTCAAAGAAAATTTAAGAAAAAAAAAAAGAGAAGAGGCTTACAACAAGGACCTACCTGTACCAATGGCAGCCTTTTAGTATCTTCTGTATTGTAGAATGACATTTAATACTCTGGGATTGAGCAGGATACACTAGCAGGTGCTATTGAGTTGGGTTTGGATTTCAGTTTTTGTTTTCTTTTGTTCTTTTAAAGGTTAAGAAACTCACCTTGGTATTCCTTTTAGCCAGGTTATTGTTATACTGAACACTGAACAGTTCAGTTCTGTCGGTTTACTTGATTTGCAGTTGGGATTTGTTCATTATACAGTATAAGCGGATTTTTTTTTTTTTTAAATGTCAAACAATTCCACGTTCTGGAGATATTTCTGCTCCCAAAAGCAGGTGAATAAAGAATTGTGTCTCCAAGAGCAGTGCTTCCTAGGGCAATTAATCCTCTTTTGTCTGAAAGACACTGATAGCATTCGGATCTTTAAGGAGCTTTTAGCTGCTTGGGAGACAGAGCAAAGCAGCTAAATATATCACCTTTCTTTTGAATAATTAGAACCAGAGATTAGGGAAGAAAGATCATGACTCAGAATTTTTTTTTCTGCTGGAAATAGGAAGTATAGCCAGTGTGACATTGCAATACATGCAGAGTAGACTCTCCTGTTTATCAACAAAACAATGCAATTCAATGAGTAGGGTGGCTGCATAGGATTAGGATATTTTCCTTGTATAATGATAGTTTTTGTGATTTACTGTGTGTGGCATTCTGCATGGTGAGGAGATGCTTTGAGAGTGGCCATCTGGTGCAGAGCATGGCCATCCCCAGCACAGGAAAGACATGGATCTGTTGGAGAGAGTCCGGAGGAGGCCACAAAAATCAGGAGGCTGGAGCTGGAGCATCTCTCCCATGAAGACAGGCTGAGAGCTGGGGTTGTTGAGCCTGGGGAAGAGAAGGCTCCAGAGACACTCATAGCACCTTCCAGTACTTAAAGGGGCTTGTAAGAAATATGTGGATAAAGTTTTTAGTAGGGTCTGTTGTGACAGGACAGAGGATGATAGTTTAGAAGACGGTTGATTTAGATTGGATACAGAAAGATATTTACAATGGGGATGAAGAAACACTGACACAGATTGCCTGGAGAGGTGGTAGCTCTCCCATCCCTGGAAACATTCAGGGTTTGGATGGGGCTCTGATGTCCAATTGAAAATGTCCCTGCTCATTGATAACCTTCAAAAGTCCCACCTCCAACCCAAACTATTCCATCAATATGGCTACCTGCATCATAGGGGTAATAATTCCTGCAAAAACACAATCATTTTTTGTAATTTTAGTGTATTTTTTGAGACATGGAAGGCAGGATCAGAGCTGTGCCTTGTATCAAATGTTGCAGACTCACCAAAAGTTCCAGTGGCCTACAAATGTTTCTCAATTTGATTATTTAACTATTAGGAAGTGTTTGCATAGGATTATTTTGTTTGGTCCTGAGCTCCCTTTCCACAGTGGTAGAAGTAATCTGAAATTGCTGTTTGTTACAGTTCATCTATGATTGTATTTCTCTTGTATATCTGTGGTGGTAAAACTGCCCTCTCCTCCTTGGGCCACACTGTGATCTCAGAAATGCTCATTTGGCCTCAGCCTTGATGAACAGAAGCTGGGCTCAGCTCCTCTTGAGTTTATCACAAACACACTCTGCTCCCAGAGCTTACACTGCCTGATGAGCTCCTGGTTTTAATGAAAAGCCTTAGAAACTTGTTTCTCCTGCCTGAATAGCAACCCAAATGGAACAACATTTTTGTTGTTGAACTTTCAAAGAAAGTTACTGACCTGAATTGTGGTCAGATGAAAAATTACTGTGACTAAAGCCCACCCTCTTGAGACCTGTAAACAATGGTATCAAGTGGGACCCACTGAACTCTCCTGGACCACAGTGGGAGAACTCTCAAGTTTACTTGGAAGATTTCTGCCAAAAGCTGAGAGCCTGGGCTGATACCCCCACTCCTCAGGGATCAACCTCCACCTGCTGAGAAGATCCAAAGGCATTTGACATGAGTACTTCCCTGAAATTATGGGGAATTTTTCACAGGGATATATGCACCTTGTACATACTCCTGTAAGTCTGTGTGAGTGAGTATGAACACATCAGAGTCTTATCAATGTTCCTTCAATTCTTAAGTACATTAGGTTCATAAGTAAATTAGGTCTATATGTGAGTTACCATTGTGCTATGGTAAATTCTACAAGAATCTTTCATTAAATTGTTTAAAATAAGCTGTTGATTAAGTGGTGTTAAGTGCTGTTAAAAACTTTAGACCTAAACCATTGGTGACATGTAGGGCTAAGTTTGGCAAGGGTGTCCACTCTGAGCCTTGTGACTCAGTGAGAGTTGATCACCCAGACAATATGTTTCATGAAGACTTTCAGCAGCTTTTCATCAAGCCATAGTTCTCTAAAACTTGTCTTCATTACCATCCCTCTGATCTCAGAGGACCTGCTGGATAAATTCCTATATCCTTAATGCAACAGCACTTTGATTACTTTATAATTAGTCCCCTTTTGTAGATGCAAAAAATTGTAAACCTGAATCTCTTTGGCAACTGCCTGCACTTGAAAACAGCCAGCTCGTGATGAGGCACATGATAAAAGCAGAAGTATAAATGTCCTCTTTTTCTTTTAACTTGGCTAAAACATGTCATGGTTCTATTCTGCACAAGAGCTCAGTGCCTTAACCTTTCGTGGTTTTCCTCAGCAATGCTCTATTGCACTAGGTGGAGATGGGGTATTGAGTTTGCAGAGTGAATAAGTATCCCCTTCAGTGCAGGAAGATTTTAACAATAAAGGGACAGAGCCTCACCTTTCTATAGTGCTTAGAAAGGTTGGGTTTTAACTACAAGTTTCAGTAGGTAATTATGACAACTAAAACTTTATAAAAAATAAATTTCTCTCCAAGCCTTTCTGTGTAATATGACGTTCAGAAACATGAAAATCTTATTTACTTTGATTTCTTCTTATGGAGATAAATTTCATCTGACATTTTTCTTCAATTGCTTTGAGATTGGCTAACAAAGGGGATGGCTTGGTGCTCATGCTAATGACTCTGCTGTTGAACAAAGCAGGGTATTTTATCATGGTGATTGAACCTCCATGGGATACACTAAGCTGTGCAAACAGAAGATAAAGTCTGACGTTATGTCCAGCTCAATCATAGCTGGATCTGACAAGCTGGTCAGCATTTCTACCTAAAAATAGAGACTGTGCTTTCTGAAGCTGCCTGGGAGCAGATGGAAGAGAGCCTGACAGCTTCCCTGTTGCACAGCCATGTCATTTCCATACCCAGCTTCCTGCAGCACTTCTCAGTGCCAGATGCATGACTGGAAATCTTTGGTTGACTCTGGCTGGGTGGCAGGTGCCCACCAAAGCTGCTTTATCACTGCCCTCCCCAGCTGTGCAGGCAAGGGAAAATATGGAAAGGCTCTTGGGTCAAGATAAGGGCAGGGAGAGATCACCCTGCATTGACCATCACAAGCAAAACAGACTCCACTTGGGGAAATCAGATGAATTTATTGACAATCAGACCAGAATAAGGTAATGGGAAATAGAAACCAAATATTAAAACATCTTCCACCCAACTTTCCTGTCTTCCCAGGCTGAGGTTCACTCCTGATTTTCTCCCTTCTCATCCCTGGTGGTGCAGGAGTATGAAGAAAGAGAAAATTCATCATAAATAAAATTTAACATAAAGAAAATTGAATTTGAATTTGAATTTGAAAATTGAAATTGAATTGTCTGCTCAACGTGTTCCTCTCACTCTGACATCAGCATCTTCTGCAACATTGTGCTGGCACACTGAATGTCTCTGAATGTCCTTAGGACTACCCTCCTAAGCTTCCCATGCTTTCAGGGCACAGTAACAGGAAAAACAGCTCCAGACAGAGCTCTGATTTATAGAATCCAGGTACAAAAACATTCACAGCAGCCTTTTTCCTTGATAATTTTTATCTGCCTAATATGCATGTAAAATTATTATTCTAATGAGCAAAACAGATATATGCTGTTTAAAGTAAAAAGTAATGTTTGAAAACAAATATGCAGAAGGAGTTTAGTCTAAATGGGAGAACAATAAGAACACAAGCTGTAAATGAAGCAGGAAGGTGATTTTGATTATTTTGATAGTACCATCTGCATTGGCTCTGGCTAGAGAGTAACAAGGACACAAATGTAAATTTCAAGAGTATTTGTGTATCTGAATGCAAATTTCAGTAATATGTATGTGAATACATGCAGTATCCTAAATAACCTTGAAAAGGAAGTGGAAGTGCAGCTTGAGATCCAGTCCTAGGATCTTTCTTTTGTGATCTCTTCCATTCAATTAGACACTTAAGGGCTATTTTGTCAAAGCGATGGTTTAAGTGTTGCACTGGTGAGGTTGCACTGCAAGCCCTGTGTCCAGTTCTGGGCCCCTCCAGAAGGATGCTGAGGTGCTGAGTGTGTCCACAGAAGGACAATGAACTGGGGGCAGGTCTAGAGATTGAGTCCTCAGCAGTGGCTGAGGGGTCTGGGGGTGTTTAGCCTGGAGAAAAGGAGGCTCAGGGGAGAAAACTGCTTGAGTTCCCTACAGCTATCTGGAAGGAGGTTGTAACCAGGTGGGAGTTGTTCTTTTCTCCTGATCAACAGCCAGCAGGGCAAGAGGGCATGGACTCAGGCTGTAGCAGGGGAGGTTGAGGTTTGACACCAGGAAAAATCACTGAAATGGTGGTTAGGCTTTGTGATGGGCTGCCCAGGGAGGTGGTGGAGTTACCATCCCTGGGAGTGTTCAGAAATGACTGGATGTGGCACCCAGGGCTGTGGTCTAGTTGTCCTGGTGATGATCAGCCAAAAGTTGGACTTGATGATTTTGGAGGTCTTTTCCAACCTAAATGATTCTGTGATTCTGTTATTTCTGATAAAGGCAATGCAGAGAAAAGTAGAGTGAAAACAATCCTTAGTGATTTTGGACTTTTGAGCTATAAAATGACACACCTGTTCTGTAACAAAAATGCTCCTATTTTTTTTAGTTTTTGGCATTTTCTTAGATGGTTCAAAAGTTTTGGACTTAACTGGATGAAAAAATACAAGTGAGATATAGCTTTCTATATGAAGTAAGTCTAGTTTAACATGATTTAAGATTCAAGATATTTAAAGTTATAAGTTTTGAGTTCTTTTTATCTTCATATCCTAATATGTTCTGTATCTCTTCAATGATTTGATAGGTCTCCATAGGAACAAAACATCTAGGTAAATATTTGAGTGCTGTGGTTGTTTTTTTTTTAATTGGGCATAATGATGGAGAAAAACCTGGAATGACCACAAAAACTGCAGCTTAGTTTAATTGTGGGATTTTCTAAAGCATCTACAACATTCAGGAGTCTCAGGGTCTTGTTCTGGAGAGGAATGGCAGTGTTATATCTTGCTCACAGAAATGAGCAATGAGCAAAGGTAAATGAATGAAGGGGACTACAAGCTACTGTTCGTAATTAGAGCTCTAGGTTTTTTAATTACTTGTCAATTCTTTCAAGATTATTTTGCTTTTAGGTGGCAGTGTTTATTATAGTATATTATACTATATTATAGTATATAATAATATATATATATAATATGTATATATATACAATATTATATATATAAAATTATATATATTATTATATATATTCCAAGGATGCCCCAGTAAAGACTCATACTGTGAAAGCTCTGCACCTACAAGCAACAGAATATTTACATTATGTGTTAGAAATGATGTGCTCAGAGAAAACAGTGAAGGCATTGTGACAAAATGATCTTAGCTCAGATTCTGCTCACAGCTGCTTGGCTTTGCCAACATGAACCTTACCAAGTTGAAGATGTCCTTTTGGTTTTGTTCACCAAATTGCATTTGTTTCTTTCACCACCTTTATCCAAGGATTATTAGTTTAAACTGAAGTTTGGTCCTATGTGCCAATAATCAGTGAAAAATGTACTGACTAGGAAGGATATGCTGCTCTGGTTAAATGTCAGAGCTGTGTTATTGCCCTGGATCTGGGCAGTCTGGGTCTCTATTTCTTTCAGAGGAAATGAAGAAATATCAGTAACACCTTTAAGAGATCTCTATTTTTGCAGCTTTTCTCAGTGGTTTTCAGAAGGACATGTGAAAAACAGGATATTTCTTCAGATTTCACTATGTATCGAACAATATTTTAGGAGCAAAAACAGAGGAAGGGACTTGGTTTTGACTCATAAGGTTAGTTTGCTGAAGTCTTAGTACAGCCATCAGTCTTCTGAAGCCAAAGGACTGTTTTTCTTAACATTCCATAATCATATTTATGTATAAAATTGTCAGAATTGAAAAAAGATAGAGTAAAGCAAATAACTTTTGCACTTAGCATTTTACTAGCTGCAGCAACCTTTGAACATATTTATAACTAATTCCCTGAAATATCACTAAAATACTTTTCAGTTGCCTACATGAGACCTCTAAAAATAGTTGTTATTTTGATAACTTCTCTGTGTTCTGCTTTCAATGTGGTGAATTATTTGACTTTAAAAGCTGGGTTTTCCATCCTGTAAGCTGAAAAATTAGAGAAGTAAGGGAAGAGATCACAGGTGGTGTTTATGCCAGTGTCAGTTTTAGCTTTACTGAAGAGGAATGACTTACACACAACACAAATTGTGAGCAGCTGCAGCTCCAACTCTTAAATTTTAGGCCTGAAACATGGACAGCACCTTTGAAAGTGGTTTTTTGCTCACCCAGGTTCTCACTGATCTCAGTGTATCTAACAAGTATTGGAAAAGCCTCAAGGTCTCCAGGACTATCAACAGTGGAATTAAACAGGGAGCAGAACCATCTCTCTGTGTTAAATTCCCTGCTCTTGCTGTGACTGAATGCACTGGCAGTGTTCTGCATATTTCATTTGTTTTTCACAGCACTTTGTGACATTTGAGATTTTCAGCAAGGTTTAATGCTGTTCTTTGCTGTTGAGAATTTCCATAGCGCTGAGTAAATGTTCTTTCTGATCTAATCTATTGTCCTGTGGATATGTCCCAAGAGAAAACTAATTGGTACCAACAACTAAAATTAGTTGGGAAAGTCTTCTTTCATTATCATATTACTTATTGCAGCTGCTAGTTTAGCTTCTGGTTTTGATCACAGCTCAAAAATTAAGGATTGCAAGCTGGATTTTGTAATCCTAAAACAGCTCTTAGCTCCATCAGATCAAATTTCAAACCTACAAAGGCTTAACCAGAGAAATACTGTAACTGTGGGGAAAGGACTGGAATAATTGCTGGCATCCCTAGGATGAGCTTGAGCAGCAGAAGCTGCAGAGCTGACGGAGCTGCCTCTGGATTCCGCCGGGAGTGTCGCACAGCCGCGCTTGGGGAGGGGTGCTGGCAGCCAACATCTCAAAGCCCTGCTGTACTGAGGAGCTTGGCTCAACCCCGTGCCTGAGAGCTCTCCCCTCGATTAAGAACTGGCTTTTGGGGGTGTTAGCTTTCAGTGCTTGGAGCTCTCCCAGCTCCCAAGAGCTGCGGATCAGTTCCACCGCTGTGTGCATCTGTGACTCTGAGACATTGACCTTGCAGGATGGAATTGCCCTTCCCCGTTCCTTGCAGTTCCTGGTTTGCTCCTGAGATATAAAAAGTGAGCTGGGCTTTGTTTCTGCAGTATGCCAAGATTTTTCCTTATTGGCCTGGAGAATTTCAGCAGTTGTCACGACTGCTGTGGCCCCGGTGATGTACACTCACAACTTCTGGCACTACCAAAAATTTGGCAGCCTGGAGTAGGACAAGGTCTGTATGTCAAAACTGTAACAGTAGTTTTTTAAACATTTTTTTGGTAGTCACTTTTTGAAACATCCTCTGAGGAGTAATTTAATTGTAGAGACCAGCAAAGAGGATATGTAATTTCAAGAGTGACTGAACCAACCAAAATTTGAATTGTCTTCTCTCTTTCCAGTGACTCTCCAGGATTCCTTACCAATGAAATTTTTGACTTACCAATGAAATATTAAGACTACTAAAATTACATTGGCAATGTAATTTTATAAATTATGCTACTAATGTATTCAGCTTCCTATTTGTAGAGCTCATGAGTGAGAAGAAGGTGATTTTCCAGAAGTGTTCAGAACTTTGCTGCTTGGCCAGCCTGTTCCTGTCTTTTAGAGAAGCCACTAGGAAATATTCACTGAGTCAGATCATGGATGCTTCTTCCAGAGATCCACCAGAAGAAAGAACAGGTCCTTTTGCTCATCTTCCTATTGAACAAATAGAAGAAATTTGCTCTTTTTGGAGCTATTCCAGACTTTTTGGATGGAATATTAAATGAATGAATCTAGCCTTACTTCCCTGTTTGAGTTTCTTGCAGACAAGCTTAGGTTTTTCCTTTATTTTAGATTTTTCAAATATTCAAGCAGCTATTTTTAGACAAGTTTTATTCTCCAGATTGCTTACCACAACTCCTTACTTTTATGAGCTTCTAGAATTTTTAATTAATGCTCATTTAGCTAAGAGGATTTTAAAGCCCAATGCAAGCCATTGTTTCACTCCTGGAATACTTAGCCAAAGCTCTTTTAATTTTTGGTGCTGGAAGTGCATTAGAATCTGTGTTATGTAAATTCCATAGATACCCCAGTGTCTAAGAGCAAAAATCTCTTTTACAGATGTTTAGGATAAAATGAGAGGCTCTTCAGGGCCAGAGCTATGAATTCATGGCTGGTATCCTAAAGTGTGCTGTGAGTAGTTTATGGCTCAGCCTGGGAGGGTGCTGTGAAATAATCTATCTGCCAATAACCAGGTGATGTTACACACATGTGTTAGGTCTCTACTTTGATTTAGCAATGATTTGTCTGGCCTGGAACTAACTCCATGAAGTGTTTCTTATTAACCTATTGGAAGTAGCAGGGCTTGTCCAACCTTCTTTCTCAGCCTGCCAGCAAAACATGGGTGAAAGCTCTTGCTCATAAAAGGGGATGTAGTGTCAGCTGTTCCTGTGACTAGGCTGAGTTTAACAAAACCCTGGTGTGACACCTCCTTTCCCACCCAGACCTGGTGATTCCTGTGAGTCTGAAGCTGCAGGTCCTAGGCAGGGATAGACTGACTGACAAAAGATTTCTCCTCTGAAATATTTCAGCTGGACCAGTCTTGAATTTATTGGACAGAGGTTTAGTTTTTTCTTTAGGGCTGCTAATGTGGCTTTTAGCTAATGTCCTTTGGAGTTTTGCCCCACAATATTGTGATCAGGCAGCTTCTAACCTGGTTGGCTTCCCAAGATGCAAACAGAAAGGACACCCTGTGTCATCTTATGCCCTGTTGTAAAATATTATAAAGTCCTTACAATATCAAGCCAAGATAGCCTTTTTTTTTTTTTTAACCTTACCAATTCTTGTCTTATACATACCCAATACAATACATACCCAATACAAAATCCCCTACAGGGAATAAATTTATGTAGGAGAGACTTCTTAAAAAAACCTTAATGTTGAACATACAAATCCACATTTTCATCCTGTCACATTTCTGCACTACAGAATGTGAAGTCCCTTGTCCTGTGGGCAGGGAGTTCCCTGGAATTTTTCCCTATTTCAGATGTGTGCATTTCCATTCCTGTAAAGCTGTCCTGCCTTCCCACCCCATACTCATCATCTCTCTAGAAACCCCAGCCCAATTTGTAATACCAAGTCTTGGTTTGTTTTTTTTTTTTGTTTTTTGCTTAATCTAATACCTTAAAAAAATTCTAGCTCAGCCTAGGTTTTATCAAGTATCACTTTATCCTTGAGTAGGATCTCTATCCTGAACTGTAAGATGCATCTGTCTTTTCTAATTGAGTCTTTTCCTTATCCTCGACTTTGAGATATTATTTTCTCTGACTTCAAATTCATGTTTTCACAGATATTCTGGTATTTTATTTGACATAACAGTGCAAAATGTGTAGTTAAGGTAATGAAGTTTGCTATCTAGAATGAAAAACCTTGAAAAAGCAGTGCCCTTGGTAAGTCAGAAGCAAGTGGCACACTATATCTACTACCATTCTGCTGCTGTGCTATTTTCAATGTTAACATCAGAGCTCAAAGCCTGATGCATTTAGCAAATAGCTAATTTGCCCTTAAAGTTTGTCATTTTAAAAATAGCACTCCCATCCTCTTGTAAGCAAGCAATTGCAAATACATAGTAAAAATAAATTCCCTGGAGATCCTTTTTCATCCCAGTCACTCAAAGAGAAACCAGGTCAAACATCTTCAACTCTAAGAAAGTCAACCCAGGGACAGCAGACAGGAGCTGGGCTCTGCACTGGTGGGTGTTTATCCTGCCACTCTGCTTTGAGCACTTGTGTGACAATAATAGAGGCCAAATTAGAAGCTGTGCTGGGTACTTTCCATGTTTAATTACTCCTAGTACTTAACTAACATCATGTTGAAAAGCTTTGTACTGTTTAATTTTCCTAAAACTGTAATAGAAAAACATCCCTTTCTCAAATTAACTGTTTGCATATTGAGGAATACCTCATTGTTGCCTCCTTCATTATTAAGAATTTCATATTTTGAAAGGCTTTTAAAAACATTGTCTTTAGTTTCAACAAATAGAATTCTTTAATTTTTCTTTCTTCATTTTTTTCACGTTACTTTTATAACACCTTCTTTGGTTTCTCCTTGAGTTGCCAAATTTTATTTGAATTACTGTACCATAGTTATGGTCTTGTCAATACTTTGCAGGATGGAACAGCTACTTTTCATGGCCTTCATGAAATACTTCTCTGCCTTCATTAGAGAATTACTTCTGCTCTGTACTCATGCTCTCAACTCTTTTTATTTGGTTTATTGTAGCCTTAGCTACATTTCTGCAGTGGTTCTGCAGTGTAAACAGTCTCATTTTTATATTTACTACTTTAATTCTTCTTTCTCAGGTGTACAATTTTTTTGGTTAAATTTCATGGCATTTCTTTGATAAGGGGCTGTAACCATGTCCTTGAGAATCTTTAAGGGGTTTTCAGCATCCACAAATCGTTTTTGCTTTCAACCATATCACTACAGAAAATTCAGAATATAATTCAAAACTTATGACAGATCTCCAGATTCAACTCCCACCATTCCAGGCTAAAAGTAACTATTAATAAGTATTCTATGAACATGTTGTTTTCTTATTATTGTCAGTTGGTAGGCAGGCAGTTAATATTAACTTTGCCTAAACCATGCATCTCTAATTTTCTTAGGAAATATCAAATTCCAGAAATGTTACCAAAGAAATGATGCATAAATTAAACTTCTTCCCCTTATCCTGATATCCCTGTGTACTGGGTTTGTGTGGCCAGTTGTTGGTGGCTGGGAGGGGCCACAGGGGTGGCTTCTGTGAGAAGCAGCCCTGGGGCAGCCCATGGACAGCAGCTGTGCCCCTGCAGCCCAGGGGAGCAGAGACCCACCTGCAGCTCACATGAGAACAGGTAGATGTCTGAAACAGGCTGTGACCTCGTGGGAAATCTGTGCTGGAGAAGCTCCTGGGCTCCTGGTCAAGGCAAACTCAACTCACCTCACCCTGTCAGAGAAGTAAATTTCATTATTGTGTCAACATGAGCTTTAGAAAATCCATTTTCATATTTATTCTCATGATAATAAAGTGTCCTAGCTATAAAAGAATTGTTTCACTTTTTTTCCATTTTCAGATTGGTTTGATCTTCAATTCCCTAGTGACTGATGTATTTTTATTTCTTTTTGTGTAAAGGTAAGTACTTTTTTACTCTGGAATGTATCTTACCTTCCTTGAACTCTTGCAGGAAACCATTAATGGTTTGGGGGTTGTTTGGCATGTTTCTGACATTTATTTAGATTCTTGATACTTAACTGTCTATCTGTTACCTGCATTATTTTTAGCAGTTTCAGTTATGCAGTCTGGGCAATCCAAACACTGACCTTACTGGTCTATTTCTCCTTAAAACCTCAGTCTCTTGTTTTCCTGGCATGAAGCTGTGTCAGGGGAGGTTTATGTTAGACATGAGGGCAAGGTTCTTCCCCCAGGGGTGTTTGGGCAGTGGAATGGTCAGAGCACAGAGCTCAGGGAGCACTGGACAGTGTCCCACACAGAGCCAGGAGCTGGGCTCCAGTGATCCTTGCTGCTCCCTCCAAACTCAGGATGCTCTATCACGCTGTGATTCTTTCCTGATAAGCACTGTCATAAAAACCTAGTTTAGATTTTCTGCTGGGGCAATATCTCTTCTGGACACTTCCTTTACACCTTGATCATCCAGCAGCCCTAGAGACACTCCTGTCAGGCTTTCTGCTTCTATGAAGGAGAAGTTTCTATTTGTTTTTATTACTTTAGCAACATTTTCCTCAGGTATTTTTGCTTACTTTAATTTTTCTTCGAGTTCTTTTTTCCTTCTTTATTTGGACATGGCTCAAAAGTCCTTCTTATTTCTAACAGCCTCTCTAACTTCATGCTTCTTCCCTGTGGACAATCTAGTCTTAGTTTGTATTTCAGGCATGGCTGGTTATATTTTCAGCTGTTAGGATGATATATTTAAACCATTTCTGTCATAGCTCCAAATTTTGCATCTTTTGGATTTCATATGTTATCTGAAAATTACTTTTTTTTTTCTAATTTTATTTTTGTGTGATGTCCCTTTTGAGATAAACCACTCCATTAAGACTTTGGGGGAAAGGACATTGCATTTTTTTAACTTGATGAGTAAGTGAATGCATCTATGAAAACCAAGTATGCTGCCTAATATACCTGTGGTTTGGTTTTGGTGGGTTTTTGTTTGGGTTTTACTTGTTTTTGTTTTGCTTAGATTCTGGGGTTTTAATTTTTTTTTGTTGTTTTGTTTTGTTTTGTTTTGTTTGTTGGTTGGTTTGGGTTATTTTTGTTGTTGTTTTGTTTTCTTTTGTTTCCTTCTCTCTTTGTTCATGTCTGGCCAAAGTATTTTCCTGTTTGAGTTTTGACATCCTCTATTCTATTCTGTATTTGAAGTTACACAGGTGTTATGACTTAATTTGTAATTTTTGCACTGTGATTTCACCTTCTGTCTGCTTTTCCATAAGTGGTAAATGCAGGGGGTGCTGTCAGGGAGTTCTTTAGGGTTCTATGCAGTAAATTGCACATTGCCTCCAGAACCTCTCTCCTGCTGTCCCCTGGATTATGGCATGTCACTGCACCACAGCTCTTGTCCCTGGATTTGCTGTGAAGGTGTTGTTTAAAACAGCACATTGTTTCCTCTTAGTCAGAAATACCACCAGAGGGCTTTCCAGCATGAAAACTCTCGTCATTGGTGCCTGAATCCTTCACCTGTACAGCCCACCTTTCCTTGTCCTGGAAGGTGAGTATTGCAGGGCAGTGTGTGCCCAGTGTGTGCAGGAGCCATCACCCCAAGTGGGGCTGGGGACATTGTGGCCTCCTGAGACTTCTCTTCTGCATCATGAACATTGTGAGCCTGCAATGAAATCACTCCATGGCATCTCCAGACAGCATTCCTCCTTTTGCTCATAAACTCTACAAATAGGCAGCTGCACAGACAAATGTAATCTTAATAAAAATGGTATTGATAACGTGTCCTGTAGAGTCACTTGAGAGAGAGAAACCAATTAAAATCTTGGTTGGTTCAGTTAATCTTAGAGCTGCACATCCCCCTCTCTGTGGAGGAACTTCAGTGTGCCAGTAGTCCTCAGACAGGCAAGGTGAACATGAGGAACATCAGTTCCACTGATGTAAATGTGAATTAAGTGCTCAGCCTGCCCAGGAGCTGAGCAAATCCCACCAGCTACAGTACTGGGACTCTGAATACCTTTGAAAATCAGATCCAGCAGATTTGCAATGTGCTGTACATAGATGAATGAGCTGTTATTTTGGGAAAGGCTGGTGCATGAGTTATACGAGTGGGAGACTTGATGCACAAATGATTTTTGGCATGAGAGAACTAGAACTATGTTAGGCAATCCAAGAGGTCCTGATTCCCACATCAATTTCTGAACTCTTCTTTACTTCTGCTATTTTTACTAAACACAGTGACCTGGCATAGATTTTATTTCAGTTTCAGTGCCCTCTGGTGTTTGTATTTTCTTTTGTTTAGTTCTGATTTCTTCTTCCTTTTTCTGGCATACTTATGCACTGAGATATCTTTCAGCTCAGTCCCTTTGTCCCCTGCACTGTTCTCTCTGACACGTCCCATTTAACAATACGAGTCTGTCCTTCCCTCAAAAGTGTTTTCAGTGTCCTTGGTTTGTGTTATTTATTTCTCTCTGTCTTCTTTTCATTTCTTCCTTATTTTTTTTTATAAACTCCAAAAATCTGGGGTTTATTATTCCTTGGACCACGCACCTGCAGTGGTTTCTATGGCAACATGATTCTGCAGCCCCCAGCTGTTTCATTCCTCATTCTTATTAGCAGTTTGCTGGATGCTGGTAAAAATGCTGTGGGTTTGGAGAGGCAACCTTGCAGCAGAGAGCACGAGCATTTAATTACTTTGAGACTGGTTGTAAGTCCAGTCACTTTACCTGGGCTGAGAACACAAGTCAGCTCTGACTATTTAGCAATCTCATCTCATTAGCTGTGCTTCCTGGTGATCTTTGCATATCTACCTTATGCTAGGTTGATGGCTCATACTCAATCCAATTATTTCTTATGATCTAAGCACGTTCAGATTGCTCTCATTTTTCCTATGTCTTTCAGGAAACCTGAAAAATAACTGCATTCCTTTAAATGAAATGTTTAAAAGGCTGACTGTAGACAAGCAGAAGCTGGGCTGTCAAACCTCCTAAGTACTGTCACAAAAATACCTCCATCATGTCCCTGAAAGTAAAGTCCTTATTACTTTGTGATGGGGTCTTGAGCAGAGATTATATTGAAAGAATATAATGATCTTTCCATCTGCAAATCTATCTTAGTTTTATGCCCCTCATCACAGTGGAATTTGAATGTCTAATGAAGAGAAATGATTGGTGAGGATTCAAGGAGAAAATCAATCTTATTTTACTCAGCTTCTACTAATAAAAGTGTAGTGAGTCAGCACCTGTTGTATTTTTACCAATAAAAGTAGTGCTATCTTAAGGAGACTGGCTTCATATTTGTTTTTTTATTCCCACAAAACAAAATGCAAAATAAATACTATGAAAAAATGTAAATAACCTATTTTGGATTTTTTTTTTTTTTTGTAACTGAACCTAATAAAATTATATATATAAAATAATGGGCTAACCAAAGACAAAAATACCCAATTTGAAGTACCAGTAACATGAAAAATATGGTTTAGCTAAAAGAGGAATATTTTTGACAGTCCAAAAAAAAGGAAAAAACCTTTCACACATTAAACCCCCAGTGTCAGAATTTGAAGAATCAAGTTATAAGAGAAAGCAACAGAGAGGAACTGTCTGTGAAAATGGGAATTTTAACATGGCCAAGTAGAAGATTTTTGAAATCCAGGCAGATGCTGAATAAAGGCAGCTAGCTGAGCCACATTTGTGTCTGGTTCATGAAATATAAATTTATTGAAATAAAAACATCATTGAAAGGTGTAATTTTGGTAACTCTTTCAAACAAACTTTCATCATAGTTTAATGATGAATGTAATCTTTATTTCTAAACCACTTCACTGAAAGGATTATTTTGGCTGATTTTATACTACCATTGCATTTTAAGAATTATTCAAGTGTGATATCATCAACGATATAAACAACTTTATTGCATTTTGTTAGGGTTTTTTTTTTTTCCCTTTAGAATTTCTTTTATGCTTAGCTCCACAAAATGATTTTAAATAGACCAGAAATTTAGTGTCCTGATTTTAGATATATTTATGAATTTGTAGATTTTGCAATTTTTTTTTTCTTCTAAATTGTTAAATAGACCAATTCATTTTATATTTTACATGAAGAAATTATATTCTATGTACTCTAAAAAACAAAAACCAGAGGGAAACTGAAGGATCAATTACTTGCATTCCTAATGTGAGGGGAAGGATTAGTAAAATTGTTGGTATTTTCCAGTTTTCTCTGCATGTTGGTATAGTGATAAGATTTTGCATGAAGGATTATTCCCATGCTCTTTTTCAGTTTTCACTAAGCAAATAAGGAAAAAAGGCACTGCTCTCCTCTAACTCCAGCCTGGGATATGCAGGTGAAGCTGGATTCTCCTCTCATGTGCCATGGTGACCTGTAGAAGGATTCAGCACCTCAAGCACAGAATAACAACTCTTATGAGTTTGGGGTGTATTCCCCACCCCTCAGACTGCTGTAGTCATGCCTCTTCAAGTGAATTATTGTGTATGTCTGTGTTCTGAACAAGTGTTAATGAAGATATCCTATGAACATTTTAGTGGAGAGGAGGTAAAAACCCCTGAAACTGTCTACAGAATATGGGAAATATAGGGAATTCTTGGGTATGCAGCAGATATTTAACTGGCTGGAATGTTTTCTGTGTGTTTTGTATATGTACAAATGTACTCTCACTGCAACATTGGTGATCAAAGAGCACAAGTGACAGTGACCCTGGGGGAGAGAGAGGTTCCTCTGCACAGCTGAGTGTCCCAGCAGGTTTGGTGTTTGTCCTGAGCTTATGGGCCAGGCTGCCAGAATCGTTGGATGGTTTGGGTATGAAGGAACTTTAGAAGGTCACCTAGTCCTTCTGCAGTAAGCAAGGGCATCTTCAGCTGGGTCAGGTCACTCAGAGCCCTGCCCAGCCTGACCTTGAGCACTTCCAGGGATGGGGCATCCACCATCTCTGTCTCACCTTCACTGTAAAATCCTTTTATCTGATCTGTACCTACCCTCCTTCAGTTTTAAACCATTGCCCTTGTCCAGTCAGTACAGATTCTGTAAAATAAAGTCTGTCTCTATCTTTAGTACCCTCTAAGTACTGAAGGGCTGCTGCAGCAGGGCTGAGCACAGAGCACAGTGAGACCCAGAGCTCTGCAGCCAACAATGGATTTCCAGGACCCCAGGAAGAGAGATCCCAGGCTAGAGCAGGAAAAGACTGAATTTTAATACTGGATCTTGTGTTTCCCAGGTCTGTGTTGCTATTCTGTGAACTTCAGTTTGAATGAAAAGTCAGAGCTGTGTGCTGCTCTAAATGGAGTTATCTGCTTTTTGAGTCATTTAATAGTTGGAATTAATTTTGTTTTCAGTGTGTGATTTGGGCTAAAAAATATCTGCTTTCATTCACTAAAACTTCCTCTGCTTCAACATCTTATTTTTTTTTAAGGATTGTCCAGTAGAGTGAACACAAGATCTGGACAAGTAATTAATTAATTATTCTAAAATTAATTCTAACTCTTGCTTTATCAAGGAGAAATTCTACAGGTTTTAATGTATTGCTCTGTTTCAGCCCCAGTACACTCAGAACAGTATAGCTGGAATGTATTGAAAACCATTTAGTTAATGATTCAGAACATTTTTCAGGCCAAATGAGCTTGTTAATTGTGGAAAGTGGTGATTTATGTAGATATTCCTATGTGGAATAAAATGGTTTATCTATCTGTGCAAGTCCACACTCTATGATAAATACAGGATTCAAAAGTTAAGTACTTGCAAGAAAAAGAAATGGTTGGTACCTGTATTGAATATCTCTTTTTGCAGCCACAAAATCCATAAACATTAGATTAGATTATGGAGGTAAGGGGAGGTGTGGGTAGTAATGCCATTTAATTTTTTTTCTTCTTTTTTTTTTTCTTGTCTGCCAGGCTGGGAAGAGTCACAGTAGACAGAGCAAATGAGTGTGGATTAACCATCCACAAACCCTACCTTGACCCAGCTGCCCCCTGCAATTTCAGTGTGCTGTTTGTGACTGAACTGCCTCTTCCAGGTAACAAATAGAATTTTTGAGGCCAAGAAGTCACAGTTCAACATTTGGCTTCTTACTTATGAATTTTTCTTGATGAATGAAAAAGGATCCTATCTATGGCACCT
The DNA here is from genome assembly GCF_029582105.1 of Oenanthe melanoleuca. Classification (NCBI taxonomy): domain Eukaryota; kingdom Metazoa; phylum Chordata; class Aves; order Passeriformes; family Muscicapidae; genus Oenanthe; species Oenanthe melanoleuca. Next base: position 11,799,722 of record NC_079336.1, read on the forward strand.
GCAGAATTCAGACCATCTGATGGGAATGAGAGAAGCAATAGTTTTAAGCTGACAAAGTAGGCTCTGAAATAGTCATGCTGCTGCTTTATGTGAATGTACTTTTACTGATTTTCTTTTTTTCTTAAATGTGTATAGTATAAAATGATATTGCAAGAAAGATTTGGATTCTGACATGAGATGAGAAAACAGCTGTTGCTGGAGATGAGAGCAGCTAAGAAAGGCCACTGGCATCTTCTGTGATGTTTGTGACTGTCTTATGTAACTGTCTTGTGCCTGCACTCTGAATTTGCCTGGGCTACAAAAGTTTTCTGTTTCTTTTGTTTTGTTTTTGTTTGTTTCTTTGTTTACGATGGTGCTGTGAGTGGCCCCTGCTGTGTGTACAGAGGATCACACTCACTTGCCCAGGGGAGAATGATGCTGTGTGTCTGATGTGCACTCCTCACACTGTAAGGAGACATCCCGTGGCCAGCGTGCTGATGGGTCTTGTCACAGGCAGACCAAGACAGAACCACACTGAAACTAGGAAAGAAATCCCCAAGGACTCCCTGAGCACTATGGAATAGTTGCCTGATGTGTAGGGAGCAAAAGCAATTACAAGTTAACTGGTTTAATTGGACTGGTGAAATAGAAAGGAGATGCTGGGTAGGATGCTGGGAGGCTGCCAGCAATGCCTGCACAGATGGGAGTGAGGAGGAAGTGACTTCAGCTGGCCACAGCTGTCTGTCACCTTGAAATGACACTCCATCCTTTGTCTCCCTTCTGCCTGACACCTCAGCACAAAGGGGAGTTTGGCTTTGTGCTTCTTTCATTCTAAAGCACTCTCAAAAACTGCCAATATTAACAAAATAAAAATACAATAAGGATTGCTGTATAGTGAGCACCCATGCTCATGGATGCTGTCCTGGCAGAAACAGGAGATTTCCATGACTTTGCACTCTTTTAAACCTCTCCCCAGTCTTGGTTGAAACAAAAGTTTATTTGTATTCACAAAATCTTTTCAGACTTACTGGGACAACTCTCCTGTCCCAATAGATAAGAGTGCTGCATTGAGCAGGTGACACACTATTCCAGACTTGGATGAGGATTGGATTTATAAAATTATGTACTGTTTTGACAGGATTGTGTTTAAAACCAGAGCTTTTAATATCTGAGACTAGAACCTGCCTGTCCCCAAGCACAGGGCTGTGCCCCAGACAGGGAATAACCTGGCTCAGCTCTCTGAATGCAGAGCTAGCAGCTATGTTTCTCATCAGATTGCTGTGGCTGTGATTCACATGAATTTGGACAGGTTGTTAGGGAAGTCAAGAATGGTCACAAGAAATGTGCTTGTTTTAACAAACTAGTTAGAAGTGCTGATGCTTCTGGAAAGAAAGTTCCTTTATATTGTCCATTGAACACTTAGTGAGATCCAGGGTAACAGCTACCCTTGTGAAAGAGAAGATGAAATAAAAGATGATTTTATTACCCAAGAAACAGCTTGGCTTCAGTCTTACCTTTCCATAGTGGCATATAAACCTTCTGTGTGTCTTGGAACCAGAAACATATTAACAATGAATAGTTTTTGTTGTGGTGGTTTTTTGAGAGACCATCTGTGCAATGAAATGCAGATCTGCTGGAATGCTTACATTGTAAAAAACAGAGCTGGAAATGGAGCTGAACTTTACAAACAGTTGGGGTTAATCTACGTATAGCAATTACTTTTGTTGTCAACAGTTTAGAATTGCCAGTTCAGAAAGGTTTAAGAGAATTGGACTTCTTTTAAAATGGAGTGTAAGCTACATGTAAATGAGCCTGTGCTGCCTCAATCTCAACTCCCTTTCAGGCTTGCAGGGAATTATTAACTACCTTGGTGTGGCTGTGGCAGGAGGTGCCAGCAGACCTGAAGGTCCATTCCACTGGTTTATGCACATTGTGTGCTGGGGTCTGTACCACGATGACAGAGAAGGGATGTCAGTCCCCAGGATTCTCTTGCAGGAGGAAAAAAGTCTCAATTGGAGACGTGCACCAATCACTTACCATTTATTTCTTATTAGTGTATCCCAATGACAGCAGCAAGTGTGCTTGGCTGATAAACAGTCAGAAGGAACAGAGTGGGACAAGCCCTCAGTACAATCAGGGTGGGAAAGGGCCCATTAAAATGATAAGACAGTGACTTTATCTGTGACTCAAGACTTAAAATGGATTTAATAGCCACTAAGCACACTGCTTTTTACTAAAAGGTCAGCATGACTTTACCATGAATGAGATAGCAAATTTTGCACTGTTTATGTTTTGAATGCCCAATACATTTATAATGATAAAATCCCCTAGGCATCAGACACCATTCCAAACTACTTTGAGTCTACTCAAAACTATCCCTGATATTTTTGTAAAAGGACCAGGCACACATCTAAGTAATGATTCTCTTGAAAGAGCAAGAAGTGAGTCTGTTCCCTATAAAGTGAACCCAGTGGTAAAGTATGCAGCAAGAACCTGATTTACTCTTGTATTCAACATTTGTCTTTAAGTGCAGTGCAAATGAAATGAGGCAAGGGACCTTTGTAAGCTCAAGTTACCATCTGTAGTAAGAAAAAGAATCTTATGCTGGAACTAATTACATGACTTTAGGGATCTTACAAAAGGAATATCCAGAGGATCCTCTTGGTGATCCATCCTTTCTCCCAAATCAAAGTAGGTAAAGAAAAGAAAATCCTGGAGAACACCAGCAGTTATGTGAATGATTTAAAACTAAAAGTCTTGTTTCTGAAAAATGGCAGCCCCTTGGTCTGGTGCTCCAGCCAAAAATGGTTGTAAAATTGAAATTGTTCATCTTCCCTTGAGGGCACTAATTCTGTCAGCCAGCAATGATCTGGGACAGCCACAAGTGTCTTAGAACAGCAGCTTGAAAGGAGACAAAGTGAGTGTTAGACAAACTCAGTCTTCCATGAACAAGTTGAACAAAGAATCACTTGGGTGGAAGTTCTTGTTTCCAGGGCTAAGGTGTCTCATGCAATGAAGTCAAGCAAGGCACCAGTGCTTTCTTCTACCTAGTTAGAACATATATTTGCTATGGTTGTAATAAATATGAAATATATTTAGAACTCTTTAGTTTTTCAAGTTTTTAATAACATGCTTTTTCATAAAATTCTAGTTTTTCACTAGATGTAGTGTTCCTAGTTTGTCTTCCCTGGTGGAAAAGGCAAGCTTGATCCTTGGGCACTGGATAAGGATAGTGGAGAGTTGGATAAGAAGGTAATTTTCATCTAACATTGCTGAGTCAGTGGATTAGTCATTTAAGTCTTCACAAATACAATAAAATTACTGAGAACTTAGAACTGATTCATAGATGCCTTACAGTGAGAACCTTAGGCAGATGGAGGTTCTGCAAAAGAAGACTATTGAGGATAAGACTCTCCTAAATGGAGCACATGGGGGACTGGAAAGGTTTTATTTTTACATGTAAGTGTAGAATTATCAATACATCCAAGACTTTAGATTAGTCAGAATTCTTTTTAAACAGTAGATATAATTAACCACTTGAACAAATATTTTTTTAAAAGTGATTTCTTTAATCTTTTTTTTATTGGTGTTTTCTCTCAGATGACCAAGTTTTAGTAAAATTCATATAAAAGTTTCTGCAGTAAATGCATAGAATAACATCTTGACAGGTGAGCTGATCTCCAAAATTCTTTCCTTTAGAATTTAACTAATTTATTCTCATCTTAGACTAAGTGCCTTTCTGCACATAGATGTAGATTAAGGCATGTAGATTTTACTTTACAAGGTACTGGTACTCACACATAAAGTCAGTTAGAAGATGTTCATTCTTCTTTAATATCTCTCCTATATTAATTTATATGGACAGTTTTCAAGGCTACTTTTTGAAATATTTTGACCACTTCCTATGATTTTATCAGCTGAAAAAAAAAAAAAATCCTCATTGTTCTTTCAGATTATATTACCTGTACTTGTGTGATTTATTTACATAACTGTTTCCATTTTGATATTTCACTGCTCACTAAAATTGGGATGTGTTATTGCAGTTTTATAACTGAGAGAGATCAAGAATATAAGGTTTACTTTAAGACATGATTTAAGATATTGAAAAAAGATTATTACCACCATAACTTCAAGAAATGCATTGATTAATATTTAGTAGAAGTAACCCTTTAGTTTGATACTGCAGCAATCCTGCAGCATCAAACAAAAGCCATTTTGGCTGGCCATGGAGCCCCCATATAGGAGAGCTATTTAGAAAAGGTTTTTACTGGCTGAATACTATTCTGTTCTTCATAGCTGTGATACTAAGAGTGTCCTGGAAAAAAAACCTACCTATAACAGGAAAGTGGTTCTAAGAATCATAGGCCAACCCTGAGAAATTGAAAAGGGAGGAATATTGAAAGTCCCAATGGCTCCTTCCATCTCCTATAGTTGAGGTCCAGACACAGTGTGCAATGTGTATCTTGTAAGTCACAAATCTTTGTTCCAGAGGTTAAGTAGACAAAAGAAAGGAGAAGAGAGCTGTAATTGCAAGGAGAGATGAAATGATTCAGCTGCTCTGGCACCTGGCAGAGGAGGAATTCTGCCTCTGCCCTGCTCCAGAGGCAGGGGCTGGCAGCACTGTGCTGGCATCTCTCTGGGACTGAGAGGGTGTGACACTCTGTTTGCATGTCTGGTTCATAACACTGGTGTCTGTTTCTGTTAAAAAAAGCTGTGTTGTAAACAGGAGAGAGCTGTAATAATCACAAACATGTTGGGTAAAACTTTAAAAACTCATCTAGCTTGTGTAAGCATGCCTGCCCAGCAAGGCTGGAGCCTTGGAGGGAAGAGTACACAGGCAAGACACCATAAAATGGTTTCAAATGAAAGAGAATCTATTCAGAAAACTGGTTTTGTGGTGTTCAGTGTGTGAATCTTGCCTTCTAAAGGAACTAAAAGTGCTGCTGGGTTTCTGTGAGAGGAGGCCCAGCAGGCTGACCCAGGCTGGCTGCAGTGTGAGCTGGCACAGCACAGACCTGTCTGCCCCAGCAGCAGAGCCTCCCACGCATCCCTGGTCCAGCCCTTGTGCCAGGCATCAATGGTACAATGATTTAGGCTTGAGTAAATATCATAGGGACACCCTCTTTAGGGTAAAACTGAGTTGGGGTAATCCTCATTGTTATATCAGTAAACATTACCAGGAATAAGAGGTGGGTTTTATCTGAAGTGGTCAATTTTTTGTCATTAACCATCTTTGCCTCTTGAATTATTTTGGATTAAGAGTTTGCTGCAGAGTTGTGTTGATATTTTGTCTCCTTTGCCTTTCCTAAGAATTTAAATGGCTGTTTGCAAAATTCAAAAGACACTGTGTACAGATAATCCCCCACTTTTCTCTTGGTTTAAGCAGAAAATCCTAGAAATGAGAACTGGGAATTGTTGGCATGTCCCGTGTGCTGGCAGGAATAGTGACCATCTGGAAAGCAACTTTGCAGCAAAGGGCTTTGGGTCTTCATGGATCCCAGACTGAGCATGAGCCAACACCAAAGGCAGCAAAGGATCCCCCTGGCTGCACTCAGGAGTGATGCTGGTGGAGAGGGATGGACCATCCCTGGACTCAGCACTGGTGGGGCAGCACCCAGAGCACTGTGTCCAGTCACTGTGTCCAGTCACTGTGTCCAGTCACTGTGTCCAGTTACTGTGTCCAGTTACTGTGCCCAGTCACTGTGTCCAGTTACAGTGTCCAGTCACAGTGTCCAGTTACTGTGTCCAGTTACTGTGTCCAGTCACTGTGCCCAGTCACTGTGTCCAGTTACAGTGTCCAGTTACTGTGTCCAGTTACTGTGCCCAGTTACTGTGTCCAGTTACAGTGTCCAGTCACTGTGTCAAGTTACAGTGTCCAGTCACTGTGCCCAGTCACTGTGTCCAGTCACTGTGTCCAGTCACTGTGCCCAGTCACTGTGTCCAGTTACAGTGTCCAGTAACTGTGTCCAGTTACTGTGCCCAGTTACTGTGTCCAGTTACAGTGTCCAGTCACTGTGCCCAGTCACTGTGTCCAGTTACAGTGTCCAGTAACTGTGTCCAGTTACTGTGCCCAGTTACTGTGTCCAGTTACAGTGTCCAGTTACTGTGTCCAGTTAGTGCCCAGTCACTGTGCCCAGTTACTGTGTCCAGTTACAGTGTCCAGTCACTGTGCCCAGTTACTGTGCCCAGTCACTGTGTCCATATTTACAGGCTCTGCAGTGCCAGGGAGAGAAGGGCAGAGGGGAGAGGGTGGCTGGAGGGTGTGCACATACCAAGAGACACAAACTGGGGCACAGGATGGCTCCTCTGAACATCAGAAACATTTCCCTCAGTGAGAGTGGCTGAGCACTGGCACTGACAGACCTGGCAGAACAGATAATGGATCTTGAACCTCTAATTTTGTGATCAAAACATTTTCTTTCTTCTTTCTTTCTTTCTTTCTTTCTTTCTTTCTTTCTTTCTTTCTTTCTTTCTTTCTTTCTTTCTTTCTTTCTTTCTTTCTTTCTTTCTTTCTTTCTTTCTTTCTTTCTTTCTTTCTTTCTTTCTTTCTTTCTTTCTTTCTTTCTTTCTTTTCTTTCTTTCTTTTCTTTCTTTCCCTTAGAAGTATTAAAGAAGAATAAGAAATAAAAACATGAGGATTCTGGCTTTGGAAGTTTATTCTGTGGCCAGAAGGAAATTGTATTATCCATTTCATATGTGCTGAACCAAATCTGAAAATAAAGTAAAATCTCCTTTTTCTGATGAAAAATGCTTCAGTAAAACCAGTTAGTGTGATTATCATGATTTTATTTGGATTCAAGCAAAGTCTTTTCACACTTAAGAAAGTTTCTTTGGCAATATTTAAAAACTGACAGAGGAGCTGGTGCTTAAAGTCCAGTATCAGAGGAAATGAGAGTTTGGAGGAAAAGCAGTTGCTGTTTGCCTCCCCTTGCCTTGTCTAATGCTGTTTTGTCTTGTATAATTAATAGCAAAAATTCGGGCTCCCTGGTAAAATGACTATATTCAATTTTGTGGATCAAAAATAAGCACTACATATGTATGTATGTATCAAATGTATGATAGCATATCTGTGTAGGCATTATTTAGACTCAAGTCAATTAAATTCAAGGTCTTGGTTCTAGTAACTTGCTTGATAAATTGAGGCTGTTAAAAAGCATCTTTTCAAATACTTTTAGAACTGTGGCTGAGAAATACTCCAAGTTCTCAGTATTTTTATTGTAATAATTTACATTTCACCTTTAAACTTTTGATTAGAATAGACTAGAAAAAAGACTTTTTTAATACTGTAGCAAATTAATTCCAATTTTCATTTCATTTCAATTTATTTGCAAATGAGTATTCAATAATTTCTGATAATAAGTAACCTGCAAATTTGTGAAAACACTGTTTTAAAGGACTCTACAGGCAGTAGTGAGCTTTTTTATTTTTAAGATGACGTAATATTTACTAAATATTTGATTTTTTTCTTCATTTTTTTAAAAATAAAATAACATTATCAAATTCCATCTTTCTACAAACTTTCCCATTCTACAGATATTAGAAAGATTAGCATATCATATCAATACCAATAGTCTAGGGATATACAAAATTCAAGAGTTATAATTGTGGTCTGTCCTTATCTTTTTGCCTGAATTGAATTTTGATCTGTTAAGCACAAAGTCTTAATACTGTTGTGTGTTTTTATTTTTGGAGAATTTGCTACTGGAAACTCCTGGGAAAGTTTTGTACTGTTCAAGCATGAAATGGGTTCCACCTTACCTGGGAACTGCAGCAAAGGTTGATCCTCAGAGCTGAATCAGCTGGAGAAGAAAAGGAAGAAATCTTAGACTTCTAAAATTGTAATAATTTACTAAAATACAAGAATATTTACAGAAAAATGAGAAAACATGAGGTGTTTTCTCCAAATGTTAACTTACAAGGAATCTTAAATATTTTATTATGAACATTCTGTGAGTAAAAATTTTACATTGCAAATAATGGCATCGTTCTATGACAGTTGAAAACTGCATTGTTCTTGGTAATCTGGCATTAAAATAGTTCCTTATTATAGCTTATGCATCCATATCATTAAAGATATGGTTCTGAAGGAGTCTCTGTGATGGCTGAATAGTGGCTTTCCTCTTGTCTCATGTGCCCATTGCAATGCTCTTTCTGTCTTTTTTCATTGAAAAATATCAAGCTCACTTGAAAAGCTCACTGATAATGTGGGGATATAGTAATAAATAATGGGTCCTGGAAGCTCTTCCATAGGTTTAACTGTTTCAGAAGTTGAAATTTGATAGATTTCTGACTTTAATTTTGAAAGGAAGTATGGAAAACAAATAAAATGGGACAGATGATTACTAAACAAGAAATCTGCAACTACTGTAAAAGCACACTCCAGAACAACTGGATGTTGCTGAATGTCCCCAGATGGCTGGATCTGTTCTGTCTCTTGTTTGTACATCACTGTTTCTCTGACTGAGGAGAAGGGTGGCTGTGATCTTGGGGCTGGTAACAACCTGTGACTGCCAGTCCATGCACCTTCCCCAGGATGTGGCTGGTTTGGTTTCTTTAGGGGTGGTGGAATTGTTTTTTATTTTGGTTTGGATTTTTTTTATCTAATGTCAGTGTAGGGCAAAACTAATGACTTTTGGCTGCCAAAAGAGTTTGGTAATGAAAGCTCCTTATTTTTGGTGGTCTCAGAGTCCACTTTTGTCTTCCTACACAAAAATGTGAAATGTGTGCGTGTTTGACCTGAACCTACCTGAAGATGACAATATAATGGAAAGTTAATTGTGTTCTGCAGACATGGTGACAAATATGTACACTCCTGCAACTGCCACAGACTGCATTGTGCATGAAAAAATATGAATTCTGAAAACTATGAGCACCAAACAGTGCAAGCAAGCCCCACAGTTACAGAGATGCTGCAGATCCCCATCAAGCTGCTCTTCCTCCTCTTTCCCAGGCCAAGAGTCAACTTTCTGCAATTTGTCTCAGCTCTGGATGCTTGTTTCTCATGTCACATTCTAGCTTCATTCAGGTCTTGCTGCTGCCTGGCTTTGGTCCTGCTTTTATTGTGGTTTAAAGTGGACCCAGGTGCATTTTTTAAATGTATATTTAGAAGAGCATATATTGGCATTGCAAAGTCCCAGAATGTGCAAAATTAGCTTTCTTCTGCTCTCTTCACTCTGGCACCTCTTCAGCTTCCCTTGCAGAGTCCCTGGGGGAAGAAGTGCAACCTTACCTCCTGCCCTGTGTATCATGGTACTTGCTTCCATTAAGGTAGAGGGAGGTAGTGGAAATTCCAGAGGGTTTTTTCTAATTTAGCAACCTTCTAATAACCTCTGGCTGTGGGGAAATGCTGTAAAACTTGCATTTCTTGATGATAAAGGCAGACAAATAACATGATTTTTGATCTGTAATACTTCTGAGATTCTTATTTCTCTTATGAAATGTTATGATAATAGGAATGCTTTCTTCTCATGGTTATCATCTTCCTATAGTAATTTTTTAGCAGCTATTGTCATTGCTTGTCTTTTTATTTAAGGAAAAACATTGCTATCTTAGTTTCTATGTGATTGGAAAAGGTATGAGATTCAGGAGGAAGCTATTTCCTTTGTCAGAGAGTAGTATGCACACAAATGCATGACATTCATCTTTGCTGTTGCCTTGAACAAAAAAAAAAATATTTTTAATGAAAAAGTCTGCTGATGACAAAGTCAGAATGCTGGAGAAGAGTTATGGCTTATCCTGTCCTTGGCTATAAACTTTCAGTTTGCCTCCAGCCCCAAACTCCCACGAGCTGCAAGCACAGCTTCAAAGGAGGTCACAAAGCCATTGGGAACACCAGCACAAAGTGTGGCTTTGAGCATGAACTCTTGTAGACATGGCTGAATATTTTTATATAGTGCAGACTTTTGTATTTATTCCATTTTTCTCGTGAATCTCAGGTTGACTGCTCTTCAATTCCAGCAGTGTCAGGGCAAAGTGAACCAAACCAATAAATGTGTCTCAGCTCAGTGGAGGAAGGGCAAGGCTCCAAGTTTCCATGTAACAGATTCTGAAATCATGGTGCTTCACTAGGTTCACTGCCTTATCTTAACCATTTTCAAAGACCTAATTTTGCACTGTAGTTATTTTATTTATATTATCATATATTTTGGGAAATCTCTTTTACTATTTAATGCTATCTACCAGGCTGATGGAAGGGAATAGTTCTCCTCTTCCTGGGATGGAGGCACACTCAACATATCCATGTTGATTTCACTTTTTGCATTTGTGATGCTGTTTGAGATGAAATTTAAAAAAAAAATCTGTTACTAAAGAAACCTCTTCAACAGTCAAAGAATCTGGCTTAAGCAGAGTGCCATTCCAATTCCCCTGACTTTAGGGAATTAATCTCAGTTTAGTATTATTCCTTAGGTTATAGTGAAATAGAAAAGCAGTTGAAAGTATGGTGTCATGGAATCACAGAATGGCTTAGTTTGGAAGGGACTTTAAATATGATCTAGTTCCAACTCCTCTACCATGGACAGAGACAGCTTCCACTAGATCAGCTTTCTCAGAGCCCTGTCCAGCTTGGCCTTGAACATTTCCTGGGATAGAGCATCTACAACTTCTTTGGGGAACCTATTCTTGTGTCTCACCCCTCTCACAGTAAAGACTTTCCTCCTAATAGCTTACCTAAACCTACTCTATTCCAGTTTGAAGTTATTCCTCCTTGTCTTGTAACTACAGGCTCTTGTAAAGGGCCTCTCTCATCTTTCTTGCAGGCTCCCTTCAGGTGCTGCAAGGTGAGACTAGGTCACTCTGAAGCCTTCTCTTCTCCAGGCTGGACAATCCCAGCTCTCTCAATGTTTCCTCATAGCAGAGGTGCTCCATCCCTCTGATCATCCTGGTGGCCTCCTCTGGACTTTCTCTCACAGGTCCTTGTCCTTCCCATGCTCAGAACCCTGGAGGTGGATGCAGAACTCCAGTCTGGGTGTCATGAGAACAATATCCTCTAATTTAATGCTGTTTCTAGGACACAAACTGCTGTTTCTATCATCTGCATTTATCTCTATTAGTGTATGTAGATCTCCTTCTGGTCACAGATCTGTTGGAGGTTGAATCTATTACCACAGTTATCCCAAGGACTGGGTATCATTTGCAAGTTAGTATCTATGAAATATGTTCTTCTTCTTCTCATCACAGAGAATATAAATCTTCTGCATATTCTGCATGTACAGTCTGATTTGTTAACTCTGAATGCTCATGTTCTCTCCTTTCAAAGACTCTTCTGTCAGTGAAGCAGGGGATCATCCCATAAACAATGTCTAGTATTAATAATTTACTAGTATTTAAGAGGATTTAATGCTTCTTTTCTGTGTGAGATTTTTTCTACTTGCTGAGAAATAATCCATCAGACTGGATCTTGCCATGAGGATTAATATTTCCCTAAATATCAATATTTAAGTGAAAAAAATAATTCATGCCCAGGTCATATGCCTTGACCTTAGTCTAGCTTTTTTTTTTTTCTGCTGCTTAAGCAGTTGAAAATGAACTGAGCTTTCTAATTCCAGAGAATTTTCATGATAAATACAGAAGCATATGTACTGAATAATGAACAATATTCTCGAACTGTCTACTTCTTATTTTAAAGACTGACCTTAAAAACTACTTGTTTTTACCTTTTTACTGTAAATTAGAAGCTGTTTCTCCATATTCTCCTAATTAAGGTAAAATAAAATTCATTTTGGACCTGAAAAAAGCTATTTCTTTCCTGCAGTCTGCATTTATAAATTGAATTAGCTCATTTCAGTCAACTGCACCCTCCAATTTAAAACTGTCAGCATAAATCATAATCACAAAAGATATCTCAATAAGCAGGCTCTGGTAATCTAATTCCTAAGGGGACATTTCAGAGTCAGCATTCATTTCACTATCTTTTTTTCTCAAGGAATGATTGAATATAGGCTTCTACAAATGAAACTTTTCAAGTGGTAGCCCAAAACTCATTAGAGGAGAAGATTCTTTTCCCATGTATATTTGACCACCCTACATGTACTTTGAAGTGAGCAGATCAAACCGTGCTCCATATATTGTTTCAATAGCTAAATGCTCAAACTAGTACAGTTACAGCTCAGAGAGCTTCAGCTGTTGACACCATTGTTGAGTTGATCTTTATCTGGTACAGAACGAGGCCTTCATGAAATTAACTTCATATTTTGATGAGAGGATTTGTGGGAGGAGCAGCAGAGGGAGCTGGGGGTGTTCATCCTGGAGAAAAAGAGACTCAGGGGCGATGTTATCACTGCAACTCCCTGTAAGGAGGCTGTAGCAGGGTGGAGGTGGGCTCTTCTCCCAAGCAGCAAGAGGCAGGACAAGAGGAAGTGGCATCAAGTTGTGACAAGGGAGGTTTAGATTAGGTATTAGCAAAAATTTCTTCACTGAATGAATTGGAAAGCATTGGAATTTTCTGCCCAGAGAAGTGGTAGAGTCACCATCCCTGGAAGTGTTGGAAAAATGCACGGATGTGGCACTGGAAGACATGGTTTTCAGGATCCCAGAATGAACAAGATTAGAAAAGGCCTTTGAGATCAAGTCCAACCTATGACCAAACACCTCATCAACTAAACCATGGCACTGAGTGCCACATCCAGTCTTTCTTTAAACATGTCCAGAGGTGGTGACTCCGCCATCTCCCTGGGCAGATGATTCCAGTGCCCAACCTCTCAGTGAAGAATTTTTTCCTGATGTCTAACATGGTGGTGGTGGTTGGACTTGATGATCTTAGAGGTCTTTTCCAGCTTTGACATTTATATCATACTATCATTTAACTTGTTTGTCTCTTCAGATTTTGTGTTCCACCTCTGACAGAAAGGCTACAAATCCCTGCAGTCCTCAGGGGCTAAAGCCATCCGCGATAAAAACAGTTGTTTGAGTGTTCTGGGTTGGGTTTGTTGCTGCTCCAGGAGACACTTCCATGCTCCAATGTCTCACTTTATGTATTGTCCTGCTTCTTGGCAGAGGAAGTAAATGTAGTCCTCCATCCATTTTAGAAGATGGATGTTTAGAATCCACAACCTTGCAATATTCAGTGCTGCTTGCCCTGTCTCCAAGCAGAAGCAGGTAGAATAAAAGAAGAATAAAGACATGCTTATGGTCACTTCTTAACCATCTCTCAGTTATAAAAGCATTATGATTTAGGTTGGAGGATACCTTCAGGAGTCATCTTGTTCAACCCACTGCTCAAAGTAGAGCCATTCCCAAAACTGGATCAGTTTATTTAGAGCCTTTTCCAGTTGAGATATGAATATTTCCAGAAACATTGATTCCATAACCCTGAGGGGAATCATATCCCAGCACTCAGCCACTCATTGTGAAAAACATTACCTTAAGTTTAGGCTCCATGATAGAGGTGGCTTAAAATATGTTTTGACTTCTGATCTAGGGTTATTCAGAAATTTCAGACTCCAGACTAGGAGGAGCTGTAGCCTAGGATTAGGAGTTGTAAATGTTGTGGGACTGTAAATTTACCTAAAAAACTGGACTATGGCCTATTTTGGCTGCATTTGTCAAGGGCTATTTCTTCCATTCCAGCTCCTTTTTTTTTCTGTGTTCCCTGCTGAATTGAATATTCTTGCTGAGCCTGATACCTTCTCCTCCAAAGAAAGACTGCAAAAGAAGGTGAGCAACAGAAACTCCCTGCTAAAGAAAGTGCTCAGGCTGCCTGTTGTTTTGGAGTGTGGGAGATCAGTTCCCAGATTTATAAACAAATGATGAGGTAAAAGGCAAAGAAGTGGATGGCTGAGTAGCCATACAATACAAGGACTTGAAAACAATTTATAAAAGCTGGAGGTGTGAGAATGCAAGGAGAAAGAAGAAATGAGCCAGGAGACAATGCTGGAAAGAAGATTAAATGGAGAAAAATAAGAGTGTTTGTTCTTGTCATAAGGAATATAAGATAGCTGTATACTTGTTTTCATAAGCAGATGGTTTCACTTCTTGTAGCATGTTTTACTGCAAATTGGAAGCACTTCCAAACACAGTCAGGTAATTTTAAACATAAATACACAGAGTGTAGCACTGACACTCTTTAAATATGTGACTTTGACATTGGGATTCTGCCAAATCTGAGAAATATAAATCTTTATGCAGCATGGCATATTATAATCCAAATAATTTGATGAAAATGGTTTTTATGGTTTACTCCTTCTGCTTCAGTGTTAAGAAAATTTGATACCAAAGGCAGAAGATGATGCTATTTGTCTTTCTTCCTGGCCAGTTTGTTTACAGCTTTTCACTGCATCTGTGCACCACACTTTGAGGTTCCTGTATGGAAAGTCCTTGAAGTTTGCACAGCCAAGCACCTCTGTGCAGCTCGGAGTAGAAATAAAAGACAGACTTTGTTCATGCTAATTTGGATTTAGCAGTCAGCCAGTAATGCCAAGACAGAGAAAAATATTGAAAATTGAGTTGCAAAATGAGGTGTATGATAACCCTGTAAAAATATACAGATGTTAAAACTTTCCATATTCTGACTTAAAAAGCCCCTTTTTTCATAAACTCAGTTTCTTGTTGTATCTCTCAGTCATAGCAAGGGAATATGGAAAGTAAAGTAAGTGAGAAAATTGGGAAGTAAAGAGAAATATGGAGAGCTTGGGCTTTAAAATAGAAAAAATCCAATTTTAAAGGAAAGAGTAGGAAACAAGAAAAGAATAGTGGTAGCATTTTCTAGATAAGATATCATAACATTGATTTTCCATCTGGAGAATTTTTAAAATGTCTTACTGATCATTAATTTTCATGTTTTTTCACATGACAGTTAAAAAGTGACAATATTAAAATAACTGTCTGACCTGTTGAGAAATTTCATATTTTTCAATATGGATTTGTTTTTAAATTCTTATATTTGTTAATTCTAGCAGACATTTGGTGAATTTATCATTGGGCACTAAGTGATTTCTTAGCCAAATGTTTACTGACTATAAACAAGATTTAAAGAAATTGAATTTTTATTGTTTTTATCAGTGCTTGAGACATTAGAACACCTGTTCATTTTTCTTTTTTTGTATAGTGTAAGAGCATGAATATATAACATGAGTATATAAAACAGAAGAAAAGGTCTTCTGAAGAGGTCTTTTGCATTTTTATTATATTTTTATCATTTTAGAACTTTAATTTTTATCTTGTTTTACAAAAATCTTCTGTATAAATGGAGAAATTTAAGACACTAGGCTTTCCTTTCTGTTTAGGATATGGGGGCTTTTTTTTCAGTCCAGAGCAGAGATCAGAGAGGAGAGATGATGAAGAGATCGACCTGAAATAAGAATGTAGCACATAGAACCACATTATGTTCATTGATTTGTGCAGAATCCCAGAGTTATTTATAGAAAAATGTGTAAAGTGGTGGCTGGATGCTTAGTTAAAAATTTGTATCACTTTGAGGAAGATGATAGAGAAGCAGCTTCACTTCTGGTATTTTTAAGTCTTTGTTTTGTTTTTGGTGCCAGATGATTCAGCAGTGAACAGATAGTCAGGTATTATTTCACTTACAAATAATGAAAATTATATTAACTAGAACTAACAAAGACTTGAACTGTTTTGGCTCTGGGGTTTGTGTCTATTGTCAGTTGTGTTGGTTCCATTGGCCATGTTTTCTAAAATTTCAACATAATAATGACATGTATATTCTTAAAAGATTCTAATTTAAATTATAAATATATTATATAGATATAATTATAAATTACTCCCTTTTCCTATTCCAATTTTTTCCCAATAATTTCTATTTATAATTTTTAGCCATATTTTCATTTGCTGTCCAAAAATAATGCTGTGTTGCTGAAGCAGAGAGATATACCTTCTATTACTATATGTATATAATTAAACAAGATAGATGAAAAACATCACCATCATTTTGGGTCAGTTTTCTTCTGTGACTTACTGCACCCTTCTGGATTATTGCACATTGATTTATTTGCAATTGCCTACACACTTTACCCACCCATAAGACTTGACAAAGCCTTGCATATATACAGAAGCTAAAACATTTGGAGGAAAGCTGCAGACATTATTAAACATTTCAATATGCAGGTTAATAAAAGGGCCTTTCTGCAGTCTAGGATGAGTTTCATGTGCAGCTTAAGGCTGTGTAGTTCTCATCCTCTGCAACAGTGCACACACTGCTGTGTTTGCATATCCATTTCCTTGTGGACTTCCATCACAGAGCTCTGCTATCTCAGTTTAAACAGCTCAAGTCACTGATGCCTGGCATGGGCTTTACATAAGCTTGCACATATTCTGTTTCTAAGACAAATGGGATATATTTGAGATCTGCCATGTCAGCTGTGTAAAACAGTCTCCATTTGTACACAAAGGTGTGCACCACGATTCATCCCTAAAGCTCAGGGGCTCTGCAAGAGGATGGCAAAGTGTGTTTTGCTTTGAGAATATCAGTGTTAGGTATTTCCTTGCAGCAACTGGGGAAGCCTCACCTCCCATGAGTGCCTACAAGAGCTGCTGTAGATGGATGACCCACTATTAGCTGATTTGAGCTGATGACCTTGACATAAAAGCCTTTATATGTGAAAATGAATCTCCAGTTTTAACTGGTTCCTGACACTTCTGCTCTTTATTGCCTGTGCTTTTGCACTGCTGAGAAAATGCTGGGATCATTCACAATCATTAAGTCCTGGGCTGGTGATACAGCTCCTGTGCACTTTTGCAGAGCCCTTATCTCTTTCAGTAGTTGCAGACTTTGTCACACACTCTGCACATCCACAGGTGCCAGCAGGACAGCTCCATGTGCCTGGTGACTGCCTGACCAGAGACCAACCCTGCAGGATCAGGTGTGGTGTGGCACCTCCCCTCCACATGCCAGTTCCTACCTTACTTTGAAATTAAGATTATTGCTTTCATACCTTACTCATGGGTAGATGAGCTGTTCTACATTTATATGTGGTGTTTGTAGTTTTACAGGTTTTCTGCTATGGTAATGTCTTGCCATCTTTCTAGAATGCAGCTAATTGCCTTTGTACCTCTGTTAGTTCAGTGGCTCAGAAGAAAGACTTCATCCCCTCCATACCTTCACCAGTGGTATCAACAATTAAATTTCTTTGGGTTTCTCAGACTGTCTGGGGAAAGAAACTTTCAAGGTAATGCTCAACTGATTCAAGATTCATTTGATAGCTATTTCCTGAGGATGAAGTAGGCAGAAAAACAAAGTGCTCTTGAGATAAAGCAAGTGACAATGTGAAGGGAAGAATTCAGTTGTATGCTGTGGGTTCAACATATAAAGCACATGGCTTGATAGTCCTGATTTCCCTTCTGTTAGGTCTAATTCTGGGTTTGTTTACCTCTGTTAAGGACATCAAGCCTTTTCTGTGTCCAAGGAAGAAACATGGAGGAATCCCACTATTTATCACATTTTCTCGTGTGCTTTCCTCTATAAACTCACAGCTACAGCCAGGCTGATAAATGAAATGATAGAGGGGCTGCTTGCTGGCTTGAGGCCAACTGGCATGGCCCAGATTTGTCCCTCCAGCTGGATTCTGACACCCCCAGAACAGCATGACTGCACAAAAACAGTCTGTTGGGGCTCAGCCAGCCCCTGAACTAAATACAGGTACTGGGGGAGACCCTGTGCTGAGATTATGACACAGAGCTCACTAAACATGAAAAAGAAAAAACAATTGTATGCCATTGCTTCAGCCTGTGCTCTCAGCCTTTCATTTCCTCAGACAGATATGGCTAATTTGGATGATTATTCCCATTTCATCCCAAGTACTTCCTTTTCATTTTAAGATGTTACATAATAAAAATTATAATGACTCAGTCTTAGTTTAAGGATTAAATACATTAAAAGATTATTTTTTCACCAGAATTTGTCTTCCTTCCTTTTATTTTATAAATACATGTTCAATTCTTCCCTCAAGAAAAGTTGAACCTGTTACCAGCCAGTCTGCAGAAATAATGAATAAAATATATAAAATAATGAAATAAAACATAGTATGACAGTTATCTTTGCCAATTAGTCCACCTGAGTGAATTCAGCTAACAGGTGCATTTAAGCTCAGTGAGACTGCCTTCATCACTCTCTCAGGGAAGAGGACAGCTATGTTGGATTTTGAATTAGACATTGGAAAAAACCCAAAATATCTAACTCTGTTGCCTAGCTGTCTGTGATTGAAAGCCAGTCCTGCAGAGGCTGGTGCAACAAGAGTGCCTGTGACTGGGAGCTGTGTGTCTTTCTGAACAAAGAAATGGAAAGCAGTGCAAGAATCACTAATTAGCTTTTATGAATGTTTCTGATTTTTAAATTACCTCTTGAGGAAGAAATGAAAATCTTTCCCTAGATTACAACTAAACTGAAGAATAAATAAATCTCATTTCAAATGTAAAGGAATTTGTAGAATTTCTGTTGATTTTGCATACAGAGAAAGTAAATATGTGTGTGGTAAAGAAATATCAATCCTATGTCTCTGCCTGCACAGGGGTTTGAGCAGACACATTTTAAGTGTGACTAGCTAAGCAGTGGTTTGTATGATATAGCATGTAGAATATGTCACTTAGGTTTTCTCCAGTATGCCAGAATATGAATGCAGAATGCAATGCATTTCCACTGATATTTACAGCTGTAAAACATGACTAAAGGGGAAATAAAGAAAAAAATACTCTGTGCTTTTAATGTTATTTTCTACATGCCTACCCATCTTTGAGCTTAAATATTAATAAAGCCATTTTACATGAGTAAATTATTTAAGCTTTCAGACCTAGTCAGAACAAAGACATGTCAGGGGGAGATTTTGATTTGAAGCTTTTGAATGTAACACTCAGGTTTTGTTCTGTGTCATTAGTCAATTTTATCATAGCTTCTCTGTCAGAAAATTCAGCAGTGTTACTTATCTCCCTTAAAACAGATTTTGGTACCATTCCTTGGCTGGGGCTTCTTTGAAAGAGAAATTAGTTTGCAGAAAGGGAAGCTATGCACTGCTGGTATCCATCAGACCCTGCCTGGCTCCATGGCAGCAAACCAAGCACAACAGGGACAGTGTGAGCACTCTGCCTGATCATACTGATGAACTTTCATCATGATCCCCAGTATGTTCTTGGCTTTGTTTTGAAGCAGAACTATCCCAAATAATGGGTGGCCATGATTTAGCAGTTTCCAGGGGTGAGGGGTGATTCCCAGTGCCAGTCTGTGTGTGCCCCTCATTGGGTGGGAACAAATTCACATCTGCCCTTGCATCCTCAGGGCTTAAGAATGGAGGCTTATTTCTTTTATTTCCTTGTGTACATACATCTTGTTGTATCATGTGTACTACCTTTCTTCAATTTTAAAGAAAAGATTTCATAAAAGCACTAAAGGCATCAGGTGCATTTACAGGAGACAGTAGAGCAGTAAAGCTGATATTCCAACTTTCTGCAAAAACACTGTTAGGTGAAGACAAACCCTTATGAGGTAAAAGTCAGGAGCAATTTTCTTAGTGTAAAAAGTTTATTTATTTGGACAGTTAAAAGGAACAAATTTATTTGAGATGTTTTGATAAGAAGGTCCAATGAGCAGTGATAACCCAGAAGCACTTCCTTCTCCAGGCAGCACATTTCACTACTTAATTTGGATTTATTTTTGTAGTTTAATTTTTTTTTTTTTTTTTTTTAAACTTGGTAGCTTGGTCAGTCACTGTTTTGATCGTGCAGATACATTTCTGTTGAGTTTCCATTTCTGGAATAATTAAGTAGAAATGCTATTTCCTGTGAACACAAATCTGATGTGCACACTTCTGCACATGATATCCTGAAAACATTTCTGAGCTGAGGGTTGATTTTCTAACCCTCTGTCTTGCATTGCTGAATCTTGTACTCACAAAAAGAATCTGCTGAATGTCTTGTCTTGCTGTGCTAACTCACTGCCGTGTCATCCCAGGGTTACCTCTTGTCTGCAGAACCCTGTTCCTGGTATTTCCCACAGCTCATGTTATTAACTCACAGAAGTAGCAGATTGAATTTAGTTTGAAGATTTTGATCTGACAAGTGCTCAGGTGTCCAAGGCTCTCTCTTTGTGTTTCCTGATACTGAAGGTGAAATTTAGGGCAAGGAAAATTCACTGCCAGGTTGTAATATTTTTACTTTTTCACTGTCTTCAAGTTTTGTGCCAGGAAGACTTTTCCTATTAAATAACACTTAGTGATTTAGGTAGAAAAGCTAAGGATGGTTCAGAAAAATATTAAACTATCCATGTCCATTATAAGAATATTCTAAAGGTGGCATCGTCTTATCTTAAGATATTTTATTGCAGGATTCACTCTCTCCAAGTTGTCTTTTTAGTTATTGAGGACAAGATGATCTGATTTAGACTTTCAGCAGGAAAAGAATTCATAAAGTCATAAAAATAACGTGAAGGCTGTGGACAGGAGAAAAAATAACTGCTAAAGAATCTTGTCTACTGCAGAAGTGCAGCATGGATTGATTATAGAATCTTGATTATAGAATCACAGGTTATACTAAGGGACCCACAAGGATCATCAAAGTCTAAGTTCTGACCATCACTTGAACCCTCCTTAAACTCTTGTCAGTCTTGGTGCTGTGACCACTTCACAGCCAGCCTGTTCCAGTGCCCAACCCCCCTTTGGGTGAAGAATCTTTTCCTGATATTTAATCTAAACCTCCCCTGACACAGCTTCAGGCCATTCCCTCAGTCCTGTCCCTGTCCCACAGAGCAGAGATCAGTGCCTGCCCCTCCTCTTCCCCTCCCAATGGAGCTGTAGCTGCAGTGAGGTCTCCCCTCAGTCTCCTCCAGGCTGAACAGACCAAGTGCCCTCAGCCACTCCTCACATGCTTCCCCTCAGGGCCCTTCCCCATCTTTGTTACCTCCCTTGGACACTCTGCAATAGTTTAAAGCCTTTCTTACATTGTGCACCCAAAACTGCCCCAGCACTGGAGGTGAGGCTGCCCCAGAGCAGAGCAGAGCAGGACAATCCCTCCCTTGCCTGGCTGTGATGCTGTCCCTGATGTCCCCAGGACAGGGCTGTCCCTCCTGGCTCCAGGGCACTGCTGGCTCAGGTTCAATTCTGTACCCACCAGGACCCCCAGACCCTTTCTGTGGGTCTTCTTTCCAGCACAGGCAGTAGAAAATTCACATATGAGGCAACCCTTTAAAGTACTCCCAATTTTTAGAAAAGTTACAATCAGTCAACAACAGGCATGAATCCAGATAAACTGTTTGTCACTTGTGTGATCATGGAACTATTTCTTTTATTAAGAAAAGTCTGTGATTGAGATGAACTGAAAAGGAAGTGCTGAAAATCATGATTTAAAATGTGTTTATTCGGTCCTACCAGCATGTTTGGATTAGAAAAACATATGATTTTATGAGTGTGACATTTAGCTTAACACTTTTTTTTTCCCCTGAGTTTTTCCTGTATTCCACTGCATTTCCTGTGTGACCCAGAATTGCAAGTGGAGAGCTGTTTATGAGCCACCATGGTCCTGACATGTTCCTATGCTCCTGATTGTCATAAAGTGGACACTAAACCCATCTGTTCTGGAATGTAGAGACACAGAATGGGAGCTTATGGTGGGGTGTTTCTTTCCTTAAAGTGTAATTTATCGTATTGACCCTAAAAAAATAATTAATCTCCTGGAAAACTCTTTCATTTGAGTATTTGTAAAGCATTATCTGTGGTAATTTCAGAAGTGTTCTCATAGACAATGTCTCAAAGTTTTATGAAATGCCAGAATACTGAAACAAATAATAGTGTGCAAGTTTGAAGAAGTAAGAAAGGGAAAAGGAAAAGGGGATTATAAACCTGACACTTACCTTCAATTTCCACAATAATTCTGGAAGGTAAGAGGCCTTTCTACAGAAATAAATTGTAGATATGATACATCTTAGCTTCAGAAAAGCTTTTGGCATAGTTTCACCCATCTAACTTACAAGAAAAGCTGTTGAGATGCTCTCAAGGAAAGTACTATAGCATGGGTGAAAAGATGGTTGCACAAATATATATATATAGAGAAATTTCATGGTAGGTTTTTTTTGTTTGCTTTTTTTTTCTTTTTTAATGGAAATGTAAGACATCTAGGTCTTGTATTGTTAAGTACTTCTATTAACCACTTCAATTATTGCTTTCAGACTACTTGAAGCTGGGAGATAATGAAATTATTTTGAAGTACAGATTAGAATTTAACAGCTCATAAGAAATTGAAGATATGATATGAAAATAAGACAAAGCTCTTCAAGACAACACAAGGTACTGTAAATTAATGGGAACCATTAGGTACAGATATGGATCTGGAAAGTGATATAACTGCACTGTCTGTTACTCAGAAGTCTTTCCCAGGAATGGTTCTCTGCTGGACTTCAGGAAAGACACAGACCAACAGGAGGTTGGTTAAGGCAATCTGATATGTGCAGGAATGACTGAGGCTGTGAATGGGGATGCAGTTACTGCTCACAGATATGCAGTTTTGTTGTAAAGGAGGGAGGTGACCTTTCTACAGGTTCAGTGTAGATAAGACAAGAAATAATCTATTTGAGTTGCAGCAAGAAAAAATCAGTTTACACATTTGGGAAAATATTTGAACTGTAACCATAATGTAATGCTGGAATAAATCTCCTGGGAACTTTGGAGATTTCCTGCCACTGAATAACTTTAACAAAAGAACACATTTGAGAGTTGTCAGCTTAGATAAGTTTTTCAGGTCCATTTTTGCACCATTTTAACTAAAGTCTGTGAATTTGGTGGATTGTGTTTTCTGTGGGAAGCATAACTTGAAGATGTGCTGAGTATGTGTGAATTGCTTGGCTTCTTTACTGACTGAACATAACTTTCAACACTGGCCAATTTTCACTCCTTAGTTCCACAGAAAAGACTAGGTAGCAATAGCTTTGTGCTTTCTTGAGAAATGCTTGATCCTTTTTTTAATCTATAGTTTTTATGAGTAATATTGAAAAAAATTTACAGAGTGGTTATGACAGTTCCTAGTTGGAATATGTTTCCTGGTCCAAGCCAATAATTTACATTAGTTGAATAACAAGCTGAGTTTTAGAAATGTTCATTTGTTGCTTACAAGGTAGTTGGTGACTTGCTACCAGACATTTTTAGCACTTTAAATTTTAGGATCACTGCTTATATCCTGCTCTTTCCTAATACAGTATTTTTTTATAAGCTTCTTGTAGTCTGGAAATAACCTGTGGTTCAATTTTATTTTCAGAGAGAGTGAATGTTTTTCTCAGTATTTTTTTAACCTAAGAATATTTTTGCTGCTTCACTAGCAGGGAGTAAATAAAATGAAATATGAAGAATACAAGATGAAAAAAAATACAGAAATCCAGCTATTTTTTAAAAATTATGTATATTTCGTGGGGAAGCAGGATCTATCTATAAAAAAGTAAAAACACATTTCTTTAAGATATTTCACAAGTGCTCATTTGCTCACTGATAAAACTTTATTAGCCCTTCATACTGATCCTCAGCAGGCCTACAGACCTTGGTGCCAGCATAGGATCCTGCTCCTACCCATTGCATCTGAGATGGTGAATAACAACTATTATTTGAATTAAATATAGGCTACAAAAGGATATTGGTGTGGGGGTGTTTACATTTTTTTGTGTGTGTGAAAAACAAACAAACAAAACAACAACAACAACAACAAAAACAAAACAAAACAAAACAAAACAAAACAAAACAAAACAAAACAAAACAATAAATAAAAATAAATAAATAATAATAAATAATAATTTAATAATAATAAATAAATAAAAAACCCCAAAAAACAAAACAAAACAAACAAACAAAAAAAAAAAACCCAAAAAAACCCAAAAAAACCCAAAAAAAACCAAAAAAAACCAAACCAAACCAAAACAAAAACACACATAAAAAAAACAAAACCAAAAAAAAACTGGGAAAAAAACCTGGTATGCTTTTAGTATGTTTTTATTTTTCCTATGTGTTTGTAATGAAGAAAGATGTTGATCCACCTTGGATGAAGTCTTGCATTCCTGATTGTCTTGTATGCCTTTATGTATTCTTAGCATGTTGATAAATCTTTTCTAGACGGTGATCAGATGTTTTCTTGTCTATCTGTGACTGATACAGCTGCTCAGCACCTCATCACATGTAATGCAATCCATCATTTTGTAAGGCAGACAACCTGAGTTTTAGAATAAAATTAAAGTCTGTTTTGAAGCTTTAGAGCATAAACAAGGAAAATTTCTACTTTCATCTACCTATTTTTAATTTAATAATTTACATTTGATTTCTGTGCATTTTTATTAATATTTCCTGTATGTATTTTGGTTCCTTCCTAGAAGCTGATGTCTGCTAAGAGATTTTTTAAACTTCTGACATTTGGAAGGGAGAAAACTCTCAAGCTTTATTCTGTAGTTTCTTTCATATATATTTTCATTGCCTTGCAGTCATTCAACCTTTAGAAATTGGCCTTTCCATCCTCATTTGCATTTTCTAGAAAAGGTTTAGCAGTTTAATGGAACAATAGTGAAGAAAGACAACATTTACAGGCTCGAAACAGACCGTTTCAAAAGCAGTAGTAAAAAATTTATTGCACTGGAACTTTGTCAGAACAGTTGTCATGGGAATGAGGTTTGAGTGGACAAAGTGAAAAAAAGTTGAATCTGTTCCTGAAGTTCATATACAGCTCCAGCTTCTCTTGCAGGAGTTCTCTGAGAATGATGTTCTTCATCACAGCAGAAACTCCTTGAAAATGGGTTGGGTTTTATTACTTATACCTGGAACCAGAACCACAGCCTGTCTTTAAGTTAAGAACTTCCTTGCCACAGACAGAAGACTTACAAATTATAAAAACAAGTAGTCAAAAATTAGAAAATGGACATATCTATTTGGCCTTTTCCCAGTTTCAATACAGAAGCTGTGTGGGTATACAGTGTGTTATAAATTCTGCATATACACTCACCAGTCTTTTTTCCTTAACAAAATACCTGCCTCAGTGAACAGAATAGAAATGTAAAGGGAAGGAACTGAGATTGTGCAGGTTAACACAAATCTGACATTTCTTTTAGTCACCTGAGAACACGAACAACTGTTCTTCACTCACATTAGTTTTACCTATGTGTACAAGCATGTAGTCATAGGGAAAAGAATGACTGTATACAGGAAGAAATCTGTGCAGAGAGCACAATAATTTACCAGGAATTTATGGGCTACTTTTGATAGCTACTGTAGACTTCTCTGGGACTTCCTGTGTTCCCCAAAGTGAAACATACTTTTCTTTCCTCTTTTTTTGCCCTATTCCTAAAGAAGAGAACTGCATAGTGCACCTGGGATGTAGAAGGTCTCCACCCTACTCATGTTTTATAGCTCTTTGCCTTTAGCTTGGACAGCTTTGGGGCTGATTTTGTTTTGTTTGTTTGTTTTATGTACAATGTAAAAGAACAGCATTAAGAAGAAATTGGGGAATTTGTGTGAATCATGACATAAATATTTATATATGTAATAAACACTCTGATTTTGGGTTTGATGCATCTGAAATGAATAAAATCAAACACAGTAAGCTACCAATGGAAGAGGAGCTGTTTAAATTTTAGAATAGCATGAGATATGCTTTTGGATGGTACAGAATTACACGTGATTTTTCACATATTTTCTATGTATTGTGAGTAACAAGTCCATTAGGGAATGAATGGAGGCTCCAACTCTATTCACATAAGTAATCTGATGTTTTAAATAAAGGTTTTTAGTTGCTTTTTAGATTGCCCAGTGTCATGACAACCAGCTCTGAAACAGATTTCATAGAGAAAGAGTTTATGTCTCATTAATCTCTTGATAGTATAGCTATCCTGGCACAATGGGAGTTTTGTTCAGTTTTCATAATCATTAATTTTTATGAATGTAGTTGGTTAGCTTTATCCCCGATTTTTATTTTCTTGGATTGTTTTTTTTTTGGTTGTTTTTTGTTTGTTTGCTTTTGTTTGTTTGCTGTTGTTTTTTTTTCTTTCATTGTATTTTCTTGTTTGTATTTCTCCTAAGCACAGTTTGGGATATATAACTGGGTACAGAAGGGACAGTTATTAATTTATTTACAAAGAAATTAATTTGACACGAAGTGCCTTTGTTTAGAAAAGCATGATTGTATTGCCTTGCATGCTGTGGGGTTTGTGCTTTGAAAATTTATTCCTTTAACAAGATTTAATTAAAGTTAATTCCATCTATAGTCGAATGTTTTACATTTTACAAAGTATGATTACTAGTGGCTGCAAGTTTTGTCATGTAATTGCCTTGATGGGCTTATAAATAAGAGGCTATGACTTCCCATTATAAGCTGGAAGGAGGAGGAGGAGAAGATAAATATCTGATTATACAACAGAGAGGAAGCTTTATGTCTTGGAAACATCACCTTATTACCTAACAAACTTTGGAAAATAATTGCAAGAAATCCTATCTGTTGCTGGAGCACAGAAAGCCAGTAGGATGCACCAAGAGGGACATCACCAGCAGAGATGAAGGCATCATCCCACTCTGCTCAGTGCTTGCCAGGCCACACCTGCAGCACTGTGTTCAGCTTTGGTCCCCCATATAAAAATATGTGAACAGAATGCAGAGGGTGCAGACATGATCCAAGAGCTGGGAAGCTTGATGTGTGAGGAAAGGCTGAGAGATATGGGTGTGCTCAGCCCTGAAGGGTGAAAACTTAGAGGAGGCCTTGGCACCATGCTCCAGGGTTTAAAAGGTGGCTACGAAGAAGATGGAGATTTCCTTTTTAGAAGGAGTCACATGGAATAGATTAGGGGTAATGGGTTGTCCTGGTTTGAAGGACAGGTGTCTGCTAAGAAAGGCAGAAGACTCTCTTTGAAATGGAGAATGTAAACCTTCTTCCTCCGAATTATTATAACTTTGAAATTAAGGGGCTCTCAGACAAAGATATGAGAATTGGGAATGTTTTTTACTAGGAAAATTAAAATAGAAATAGAATATTAGAAAGAACAATCCAAAACCACTGACAGAGTCAGAATACAACCTGACACCCCTCAGTCAGTTAGGTGTTGGTATCAGTCCCATTAAATGGTGGCTGCATCCTCCTGCAGTGGCAGGTGTGGTTCAGCTGGAGCAGTGCTCCTGTAGAAGGTGCAGCCTTCCTCCAAAAGTCCAGGGATGGCGTGGAAAGGTCTGGTTTTCCTCTGGAATCCAGTGGAAAAGGCTGCCTTGGCGTTCCAAATCTCAGTTTTTATCTAGGTAGGAAAGGCTTGGCTGCTCCCCCTGGCTGGAGCATCTCCCAGTGGGATGATGGAATTTTATCAGTCACACAGTGGGACTCAATGGCCCAGCAGCAGATGATATCTTCCTGGAGGGAGGATGGGCTGTGGAAAAGATAAAGATGATTGCCCCAGCAGGTTTAAAGCTGGCCCATTAGCAGATAATATGTGCCATGGAGATAAGGAATCATTACCCCACCTGGCTGCAGCAGATGGCGACAGAATTCACATTTCTGGCCACATCCTTTATTGCAACCCAAGACATGGGTACAAGTTAATTCTGGGGAGATTCTGAATGGACAAGTGGGGAAAAGTTTTCACAGTGATCAGCTGTTGTAATAATCTCTCTAGGGAAGTGGTGGATTCCCTCAGGACACCTTCAGGATTTAGCTGGACAGAGTGCTGAGCCACCTTGTCCAGACCAATATTATACTATGTTGTTACCAAGAAAGGTTGGACCAGGTGATTCTTGAGGACCCATTCCAACCTAGTATTCTGTGATTCTGTTAATAAATAATTTGAATGAAAATTAAATCAATACTTTGTTTGATACTTTTATCTTTTTTGAAATGGAAATATACATATATATATTTTAATATGTGTCAGCAGTTAAAAGTGTGTGTCTTGAAATATCTGTGAATATTTACCCAGTGATATTTCTAAATATCCACTCTACTTTGCTTAGGATGACATCAGATTATGACTTCATAACAGAATTTAAACATTATTATTCCTATATTATGGTGTAGTAGAAAGTTACTGATTATATTCAGGGCTAAGTGAATAATTTGTGATGAAGGTTAATGAATCTTTCCAACAGGGCAGCTTCAGCCATAACTTAACAGCTCTCAAATGTCATTGTTGGGCTTTCATGTTTTCATCTGGGTCATCCTCCCACCTGCTGCTGCTTCTCCCTGGACCTCCAGCATTGCTGGGGCTGACATCCAGCCTCCTCTGGAGTGATGGCAATGCTCCCTGTTCCCTCACAGGACTGACCTCTGGCACAGCAGGCTGTGCCCTCAGTGTAGTACAGTTCCCTGAGAATTCTCACAGTCCAACTCCCAGCGTTTCTTCTTGGTAATTTTCCATTCTCCCACTCAAACTTCATCCATAGCACATTCAGTCTATGTATGGGGAGGATGAACACTTTTCTTCAAGGATTCTGTATGTACACCTCCTCTGCAGCCCTGTTTCCATAAATTTCCTTGACTCCTGTAGCTTTTTGCAGCCTTGCACCAGAACTGTTCTCTTCTAGCCAGGAAACTTGAAACTGGTTACACCAGAAAAAGAGAAATAACATTTGTGATGTCTTCTCATCTTATTGTGGCAGGTGAGATGGAGGAGAAGGTGATTAATTGCAGCTGCTTTAGTTCCTACTCACATCCTTGTCCCTGTGTCTATTGTGTTTAGTTAAATAATGGGCTCTTCCTATGGAAGTCACAATAGAAAGTCACAAGTAAAAACTTCCAGAGAACAGAGTGATCCAGTGAGAGAGAGTTGAAATAGAAAAGAGCATTGATGAATGTTGGATGGAGCATTCTTGGGGTTTCTTACAATTTGGAGAGGAATTACATCCCAATCCAAGAACTTAGAGCATCTTTTCATGAGAGATTAAAGGCCAGATGTCATAGCCTAAGAAAATCAGGACTGTTTGAGCTATCATTTTTTAGGCATACTACATTCCCATTCCTGTGTTTTGAAAAATAAGAAATCTAGAGTTTGACATGAACATTTGAAATAATTATCTGTGTAATGAGCATATAAGGCTGAACAAGGTAACATGATGTTTATCTGCCTCCAATATTAAGAGAAAGTCTATGACAAAATGAAAGCAACTCAGCAAAGTAAAACCTAGAAAGATTTTTTAAAAATTCCATTAATGACTAAGCAAATTCAAACTTTCTTGTTAGTGGAAAAAATCCAAATTAAAGATAACTCCAATTAAAAAAAAGTCTTCAATACTTATCAGCATTAAAAATTACTTGCTTTGATAAGTTAGATGCATATAAAAAAGGATGTTTCTGATCTGTTGATATTTGTTCATATCAAAATACATCTTATTAAGTGCATCTACAGAGATTACAGAAATATCAAGAATATTTTTTGTGGATGTCACAGTCTAACATTCCATGTCACATTTCTAAATCGCAAAAAACACTTGAGAAAATAATAGGGGTTATTTTTCTTCCCGTTTTATACCTTCTGAAAATAAACTTCAGTGAATCCTACACAGATTTCACAAACTATCAAGGCAAAGCTAAGGTGAAAATCCAGCTTTCCCCTTCAGTGGTCTATACTTTGACCATGGCTCTGTGTTTTCAAAGTTATGGACACTGGACAAATAGGATGAGATCTTATATTCCTTGCAAAGCCAAAGTCTGTACTGAAACAAGTAAGGCAGAGGAAGAAGGGAGAAATGGAGGCTTGGAGTTGAACAGAAATTGTAGGATAGAAGCTGTTAATTTTAATTTTAAGTTATTTCCTTGTTTAAAGGTCAAAGGCTGTAAAGTGCTAACAGGTAGTTGTTAAAAAGAAGAATTTCTGAGTATCCTGTATATTTTGAAGGACAAATTAATGCCCATGCAGACAACAAACCATAACTCCTCTCCTCAACATCAACTTATATAAATTAATCAGGATGTAATGAAAGAAATAACAAGGAAATTTGACTTAATCTATAGCTGAAGTGAAGGTGACCTTTCCTGTTAGCATGATTATTTTGAAGGACAATTTGCTGCATCTGAGAAAAGGTTCACATTCATTAGTTCTCAGAAAAATAGGCTCATCAAAGAATGATATATCAGTTTTTCTATGACACTGTCTGAACTGAAAGTGCAGTAAAAATATTTTTTAATTATCTTAAGCTTTGTATCTTACATTGTGCATATTCAAAATCGAGGACTGTATATATTAAATTATACTTGAAGAAGTTGTAATTATTCATGTATTTGAATATTTGAAGAAAATTTACTGTCATTTGACATGAGAAACAAGAGACTTATTTGTCAAAACTATGACTAATTTTAGTAAGAACATGGATCTTTAAATTTGATACCAGTGCATCCAGAAGGAAAGCAAAGAATTGTAATACCTTTTCAGATTAGAAAATAAGGTTGGAGTGGCTACTTAGCTTTGGCAAATGTGAGAGTTACAAATCTCTGCCTTAAAATATACAAAGCCATCTAAATCTGTTTTTCACCCAGCATTTCTGCTATTGCTCATACCTAATTATAACGTATTTCCCTTTAATCAGAGATGCATAATTGATTTTGTCATGCTTATAAATGTGCTTTTCAGGAATGCTTATTGAAATACACACAAAGCATCTTCCTATAAAAATATTTAATGATACAAATGTATCGAGATTTCAGGCAAAAATAGTTGCAGCTTTCTAAATGGTACTTTCATTTTTAATAATAGATGTCAGAAACAGAAAGCAGCCTCTTATTCCTTAAATTTAAGTTATAAAAAAAGTACATTAAAGTAAAATAAATTTCTAGAGATTTTTTCCCTATATGCATTTATAGATTCAAATCTGATGATAATAGTGACAGACAATATATTTTTAAATTTTTTTTCTTGTATTTCTTGGAGGCATCTCACAGGAAAACCAGAGTAGGAAGACCATAATCTTATTAACAAAGGAAATAATCCTTAGATATCAAACCAAGAGCATCATTATAAGATTTAGCACTGGATAAGATGTTGCTAAGGTAATTGATGCTAAATATTAATACAGTGAAATTACAGCTCTATTTTATGTCCTTTATTTTGTTATAAAAGCTATATATATACCATTAAGCTGAACAAGCCCAGGACATTGTCCCAGCATTAGCATGGGATTATTCATAGTCTTTAATCATTAGTGCATTCCTTGGCACAATTTTTGGTTTTGCTGCTTAGCACCAACCCAAATAATGCTAGGTTTTGACTTAATAAAAGTCATAGACCTATAAGATAGAATAGATGAAATCACCTTTTTTTAGGAAGACCAGAGTTGATGTGTACAGAATGAAGTAAACTGCACTGCTTGGTCTCAGGATGAGCAGACCATTACACAGAATCTCCTGCATTTCATTTTGTGCCTGTTGACTCTGGTCTTGTCTCTGGGCACACTGGGAAGAGCCTGGCTCTGCCTGTGCATCCCCTCCAAGTATTTACACACATTGACAGATCTCCCCTGAGCCTTCTTCAGGCTGAACAAGCAGCCCAAGCTCTCAGCCTTTCCTCACAGGGGAGATGCTGCAGCACAATCACTTTAGCAGCCCTTCACTGGGCTCTCCCAGTGTGTCCATTTCTCTCTAGTGCTGGGAGCCCACAGCTGAGCACAATATTCCAGGTCTGACATCATCACTGCTGAGTGGACTGTTCTTTCTCACTGTGAGCTCCAATCTCTGCATAAATGCTCTCACAAAATCCTAGTTTTATAATCTTGAAATGTATTTATTTGCCCCTCTGTTGTGAAGAAGTGTATGGTACATTTTGACATTTATCCAATTCAGGATTCAGCCAAAAGACAGAGCTTGTATTTTCTGTGGGACAGTCCTGGTTCTGGGCTCTGCCACTGTCACAACTGTTTCATTGGTGCATTGACATCTCAGACACTGCTGGGGATAACTTTTAGGTTGTTTTCTCTCAGCACTGTAATCCACACCTGGATTGAACAGTTTGGTTTCCTGAACAACAGATATGAGGAAAATGACTCCCAAGTCTCACTCCTTTTTGCATTGTAACGTTTCCATAATTTCTTATTTCCAGGTTCTTTCTAGTCATGAAGTGCTGCCTGCTGTCCTCTTATCCAAAATATTTCAGAGAAT
Organism: Oenanthe melanoleuca; assembly: GCF_029582105.1. Lineage (NCBI taxonomy): Eukaryota > Metazoa > Chordata > Aves > Passeriformes > Muscicapidae > Oenanthe > Oenanthe melanoleuca. The sequence goes on from NC_079336.1 coordinate 11,831,714, forward strand.
CAACCCGTGCCAAAAAAGTAATTAAGAATATGCATTTTTTGGAGGGGCAGTGTTATTGTACTGCTTGGTTTTCCTGTATGAAAGCAGATGAAAGACATTCCTGGTCTTGCTGAAGGAGCAGGAGCAGTGTGAGTGGCACAACAAGCAGGGACCTTGTCCATGTTGGTATTGGTAGCTTGTTTAAATCAGTCCTGGCTCTGCAAGGTCTTCATGGGAGCCACCTCAAAATTACATGTCTGTCTAAACTTGTCCAGATGGAACAGCTCTGTGCTGAGGAGAAAAATCACCTCTGGAGAGCAATCATGTCTCCAGTGACAAGGAAATGTAGATGACTAGTTTAATTTAGCCCTTAATTAACAATCTTGCCAGGTTCTGTTTCCCACCAGGAAAAGCACCACATACATTTTACAGTCCAGTTTAGTCAAACACAGCCCATATTTAAAGTGATTTTTATTCAGACTCTTAAGCACATGCGTGAGTCACACAATATAATGAATTCTATAAAAGTATTTGAAGCTAAGCAAATGTTTAAAGATGGTTTTGAAGAGAAGCTTAGGCAGGAACCATATGAGATTCAGCTCACTGCTTTTCTAGCCTTGTATAAAAAATGGGCTGAATACACAAAACATTTTTTCAGGGGTCTTGATATATTTCATCTATCATTACACAGTGTGCTGGGTTTCAGGTTTTCAAGGACAAATTTTATTTTTTATGCTTGTTTATTTTTGCATACCATTTAATCAATAACAGCTGTTAACTACCTATTCAAATTCCTCTCCATACATGTATTCAGATTTCAACAGTGTACTGCTTCATGTTCTCTTTTTAATACACTTCAAAAAGTTTCAAATCAGGAACTCTTGGTTTTCTGACTTTTTTTCCATTGACCTATAGTTTATCTGAAAATGCAGTCATCTTGAAATTGGATGCTGAATAAGGTAACCTTGTTCCTCCTGATTCTGCCTTTTCCTCACATTAGATGTTGCCAGGAATTATTTTACATGTAGTTATATATAATTATATATAGTTATATACTATTATCCTCACAACCCATCTTCCTCCTTGCTACTCAAGTGAATCAACTTACTAATATATTTCTATAAATGACGATTCAGAATTACTTAGCTCAAGACTCTTTTCAGGTGCCAAACTTACCTAATGAATCAATAATTTAGTTTTTATTATAATAATTTGGTCTATTTTTGAGTAGAGGATTAAAGGAAAGAAATTTTTTTGGCTGCCAGGAATATTTTTGCTATCAGTATGGAAGCCTAATCAAAACTAATGAAGTTTTATACTTTACTTGGCTTAGATCTGAACCAAAGAAATGATTTCCTGACTCCTGAGCTCAGTCTGCCCTATATAGAAAATGTCAAAAGTTCCAGAAGATATGCTATGAGTCTTTGATAATTTTGAACAAAAATGTTTGCTCGCACTTAGCAATGTTTCCAATTTTATCAGTCTGAAACAGACCTCTTAAATTACAGCAACAGATAGAAAACTGTGGAAAATGTAATTTTGTTTTGTTTTTTAAAGAAAATGCATGCATTGCTTTAAGTGTGTAAAACTTCAGCATTTGGAAACCCTTAGTTTTCACAATTTACAAAAACCTAAATGCAAAGATGATGTTATCACAGTAAATCACTGTGCTTTCCAGTTTTTTTGACAGGCAACAGTGGTGTGACATCCTGAAATAAAATGGGATGGTGGTAGTGGTAAGGATTGTTAATCTGTGCCTGTGGTGAATGCAGCCAGCTTAGCCCATGAAGGAGACATGACTCCATCCTCTGGCAGACTTTCCCTTGAAGCAAGTTACTGCAGGCAGTGGGAAGTGAAACAGAGTTTGCTTCTAATTTACCTTCCTGTGGCATCAGACTTGGCCCATATGTGGATGCTTACAGAAAAAGCATCCCTATGTGGATAGAATTAATCTCAAAGTAGCTCTCAAAATGAACTGTTGCATCTATAGTAGGCTATAGTTAAGTCAGGTTTGGAAATGGTAAATGCACAGTTTCTTGAAGAGGAGACTTCCTGGGTTGTGCCCTGTTTTGCTATATTGCATTATCATGCAGCAGCTGAGGGAATGAGAAAATAGGTTTTCATGAGGGGAAAGTAAGAAAAGGGTAGATGTTATTGTTTACAAGCACATAAAGAGTGTGGTCTCCTTTCCACTGGATAAAGGGTAAAGGACAACATAGTTATCAATTTAATCAATCTGCCATGATTAAGAAAAGTTTATTTTGAACTGAGAAAGAGCATACAGGGAGGAGAAGAAAAGATAAGTAAGATATGAAGATGGAAATCATATTTTTTTACAGTTTTATAATTTTTTTTTATTTCATCAAATCACTACAGCTCACTTCCAGAACAGGCAGGTCTGCACCAAAGAGTTTGAGAGGTTTTACTGAAGGCATCAGGGGAAGGTCTGTCCTATCATGATAAAAACCAAATGCAGTCACCCCTCTGAACTAGCAGCTGGAGGTTAGGCCCTGTAAAATCTGTCTCAAAATGAAAACAGATGACCCTTCTTAGGCAACTCAGTTTTACTCACGGGCTGACATGCACAGAATATTTAAGTTCCTCTTAGAGCTGATGAACTGGTAACCCTCCCTCACTGTGTTGCTGGTCTTTGGGTGCCTTTTGCCATGCCTCAAATTACTTTTGAAGCAGAACACAGACAGGAATAGTTATTTATGTGTGTCATGTGAAAAAGGGAGGTTTCCTCTCCTCCAGTGTGGGGAGATGGACTTGACTATGAGTGTTTGATTTGTCTGTCAGCATCCCAGCTCAGAAAACTGAGATCCTTGTGTCTGACCAGTCTGTCACTGTCCCATTATGGGGACCCTTCACTGAGCAGTCCTGCTGGATCCAGGGATGGTTTGACTGACTTGTTCAGGGAAATATGGCAACAGCATAAAGGAGACCCCTCAGCAGGTCTTGTTTTTCATTTGGGTGTGTTCCCTGCTGCCAGTGACTGCCAGCACCTGTGAAAGACTCACACCAACAGTTTATGGAGGAACACCCTTTATTGATATAAAATTGTGACAGGTTAAGGTTCAAGGTCTGTAATTCACAGTATCTGTTTGCAGAAACATATTTAAAGCAACTCACAGACAAGCTGTAATTCCCAATAAAAGCATTCAGCACTCAGAGAGTGTGGGTTTTACCCAATAGGCATCCCTGCAAGGGGGAAGACAGGTTCAGCCCCTTGACTGATCCTGGCAGCTATGATGGAGCCTTGCCTAAATTTTCTCCATTCTCTTTTTTTTTTTTTTTTTTTTTTGTTTTGTTTTGTTTTGTTTTGTTTAGGTGGAGCTTGTGTGACTCTAGTCATACATACCCTTGTTACTGATTGAATTCTCTTGCTTGGCTGTGAAAGACACAGTCAATAAAATCTAGAGCAGAGTGAGTGAGGAGTGGCTGTGCCTTGGAGGTGGCACCCTTGGGTTGGAGGTGTGTGTTGATATCACAATCAGGTTATAATGAACCAAGCCCATTTGAGGAGAGTGATTTCACCCCAGCCTTTGGCTCAGCAGCAGGACATCTCCTCCTCTCTGCCCTGGCTGACAGGTGCTGTGTGGTTTTCAGCTCAAAGTGCCATTGAATTCCCCCCCTGTGAGGATTCCAGCAGAGCCTGGTCGTGCTGTCTCTGCTCTGCCCCACTCTCTGTTCCATCCCCTTTAGCAGAGCTGTGGCAGCAGATTTTGGGTGTGGGGAATCACCATGGAATAGATTAGGAACATGGCAACTGCATCCCATCCTGGCAGCAGCAACTGTTACTTACCCAATAATTTCTGTGCTGTTGTAACTTCTGTTAGGATGTGAATATAACTTCTCAGTTTCCTCTAATTTTACCCCCATCCATCTCTTCACTATGTGCTAACCACGGGCAATGTATCTGGGGCTTGTGTTGTGCCAGCCTGAGCAGACTGTGCTGGTCACCCACAGCACCAGCAGCTTGTGTCTGGTCAGCCAGTCACCATCCCTGTGGGGGCAGCTGGGTCTGCTTTGCTCCCTGGAGCACACTGCTTGGTAATACTTGGCTGTCTTACTTTTCTCTGCCCTTCTATTCCCTCCAGAATTTATCCTTCTTCACATCGGTATTTTTTCCACTTGGATTCTAAAGCAGCTTTTACTACCTCAGCAGTTACCTGCCATGTTTCCATTTAGCCTGTCCTGCAGAGTTGCAGGTCACACACTTTCTCACACCTCTGCAAGAAATTTTTCTTGGTGAGGCTGAGCCAGGGCCACACAGCTGTACTACAGCAGTGCCACCTCATGGCACCTGTCCTGCTGGAATGAGGGCCACCAGCTCATCCTCCAGGGCAGCTCAGGGCTCTTTAGGCACCACAGACTGCACTGATATTAATCAACTATAATCAACTATAATGGTGCTCAGATGCTTTGGCCATGTATAAATCCCCAGGTAGATACCCTGATCTTGGACTGAATCTTTGTCTATTTGATCTCTTTCTCTCCTGTTTTCTATCTGCAGCCCTCTCCCAGAGGTCTGATTATATCTGATTATACTCTCATGTATGCTGCTACTTTCTGGTATTCTTTAGTACAGGTAAAAGGTTATTTATGTAGAATTAGTTGTCACCAGAATGACAGCATTCCAAAGAGGGTCATTATACACTAGGCTTGTCTTCAATAATTATAGAATTTTAGTGTTGGTGAATTTTCTTTTAAGGGCTTTCTAGAGAAATGCTAAGTAGCTTTCTCTATTGAAAAAGGTTTTTTTTTTAAATAGGATAAGGCAATTTTCCATATTAATTTGGATCATTTCTTGTATCTCTTAAGTTTCCCTCCAGATTTTCCATCTCTTTCTACTAAGGTTTCCTGCATATAATATTTATATGTTCTCAAATATTAATTTGCACTTTCTCTATCTTTCTAAAGGAACAAGTTCGTACATTTTGCCATTTTAGTATGTTTAATTTCTTTTTTAAACTTAATTGTATCATGATCAGAAGAGTTCTCTGATGGTCCAAGAGGATGTCTGGAAATGCCCAGCAATTCTTCCCCATGGCAAATGAATTGATTTCTGATGAAATGCTTTTGATGAAATCTTCTATGGCATCTTTACATCCAGAATTATGAGATGTAGTTTGGGTGTAAGGTGGGCAGGAGACTGGCTGGTGAATACAAGAAAGGACCCAGACAGTGAAACTTCAGGTGCTAAGTACTCCTCCACTTTGGAGCTCTCATCTGACCCAGGGACTGTATCCCTGAATGTCAGGTAAGAGTCAGAGTCTGAATTTCTGAAGTGCACCTTCCAGTTTTGTTTCATCTGCTGAAATTTGCCTGAACAATCTGTTAGGAGAATTGGGAGATTAGCTTGGCAAAATTCACTTCTGGTCTGAGCTAAAACAATATGTGGAGTTGTGTCACAGAAACTGGAGAATTTTTCTCCCAGGAATGATTTTTTTTCTGAAGACAATTTTTTCAGTAGTAATGTGCCATCAATCTGATTCAAAAAACCACACAGAAAGTCTGGTCTTCTTTCTCATCCACTGGTTCTTTCTCTCCAGGGTTTTGGTATCTTTAACTCAGGAGTTTTTGTGGCTGTAATTTTTTTTTGTTTTTGTTTGTTTTTGTTTTTGTTTTTGTTTTTGTTTTTGTTTTTTTTTGGTTTGTTCTTGGTTTGTTTTCCAAAGATAGCACAAAACTGTGAAGTTACTAGGAGCCACATCACTGGAAACAGCTCACACTGATTGAATGCAACTTCTCTGGGAAGGCATTGGGGGACTGATACAACAAAACCCAGTAAGAATGGTTTAACATTGCAGCTCAGGACACAGGCATCTGTAGACATCTTTGGTTTCTCATGAGACTTCTGTGAAAAAAACAACCTTGAGAGCCACTGAGAAGAAGGCAGACAGAACTTTAACATAATAGCACAGGTTGCATCTGGTCAGTCAGAAAAGAGCTGCATGCAGCACTTGACTTTAAAGCAGTTTGAAACAGTGACATGCTGATAGATAGCATTCCACTTCCTCTGTGGAAAGATACTTAATAGTGAAAAAAGAGCTAGGAACATTATCCTTGTGATTTTTATTTTGTGAAATACTTGTATCCTTCTTTACACCAAATAGAATATTTCTCACAGAAATATTTCAGTGTTTTTTTTTTTAATACTTTGCTGATCTGCTGTTTCTACATGAGTAGGTTCTCCTGTCCTTTAAATCAATTCTCTTGGGGGATGTGGGTGAGAAGGGGAAAATAAGGAAGGGGACATAGTCTTTCCTGAAAAAAAAATGTTAAAGAAAATTATCTCTACTTCAAATATTACTGGTGAAGAAAGTTTAGATATTGTCTATAAATCTTTTCTCTGTATTCGAAGAAAAATAGCATCTGCTTGTACACATTTTGGAAGAAATTACATATCCTGTGTAGACAATCTAAGCAATCATTGTCTGTGCAGAGATTCCATAGTTGTGGCTTTTGTTAAAATTAGTCAGTTAATTTATGTGCAAAAGGGCTTCCTCAAATAGAGGGCAAAAAACCAAACTTGCCCTTGTTCTGCAGGTGAATATTATCAGTGTTAAAAATTGAGAGAAATGTACAGAAGTTACAGTTTTCAGGTAAGTATTAAATCTGGGATTGGTGTTAAACAGATCCTTGTTATCCCCTCTTATCACTCAGTTTTTGGTGAGGTTTTCCTGGTTTTGCTTTCAGCCCTGGAAACTACTTGTTGCACACAAAAATTCTTAACCTATTCATTTTCTTTAACATTGAGGAATATTGCCAATAATTTTCTGAAAGTTCAAAGAAGTAATAAATGAAAGTTCAAACAATTCCCCTGTAGTTTTTTTGATACTTATAAAAATCATGATTTATCAAAGAGGCAAGATTTTTCATTTAGGAAGACCGACTGGTTCTTCCTGTTACACAGCATTCATTTAGAAATATTTCTACTTTAAATGATTTTTTTAATCCATGCTTTTGAAATTCACTAACTTAATTCACAGATCAGCTACCTTCCCTCACTTTTAAACCTAGTTTTCTTTCAGTTAAAATACTGGCTCTAGTTTTGATAGCTGTAAGATATAATGGAATTCACAAGGACATTTGGGGGTTATATCTCTCCTCTTGCTAAAATTTGAAAATTTGAAGGGTTTTAGGTCTTTACTGCATTTTGGTTTACACAAAAGCTACAATGGTGGATTCCTGCTTGGATCTAAAACTCCCATTTGAGGGATAAGAATTCTATTTCATGAAAATTAGGTACTTTGAGAAAATGTTATTAGATTTACTGTTGTAATCAGCACTAATCATAGTGATTATATGAATTATATTAATTAGTATTTATTTTATTTATTTGCCCTGGTGGGATCTTCTAAAGATTAAAGGATGGATTGATTTAAATATTTCTTCTTATTATTGGCCAGGTTGCTACTCAGATAACTGAGAGAAGTTTCACCAAAAAAGTGAAGGGAAGAGTTATTTTTATCACACAGACTAGATAGCACTGTATAGGGAAAATGTAATATGAAAATAAAAGCAATTTATGAATTTCTTTCTTCCTAAGGAAGTGCAAAAGCACAAATCCTTGCTCAGTATCACAGAAAATGTTTTCTGGATATCTGAGAACAGACTGAGAGTCTTTCAGTCTGGTTCCCTGCCTAGAAAACAATCAATGACTGCATATTCCTGAGCCTGTATGTTTCTTTGATAATCATAGGACTATAATAATGTCTTCTTGGGAAATAAGTGTTGTCTTTTCTCACAAATAAATGAAGCAATGAATTAAAATTATTGAGATGAAATCTTTAAGTTTATATCTTTCTTATAGTGTGCAGTACTGTACCTTGAAATTTATAGAATTAAGAGAATTTCTCATTAAGGAAGAAATATTTTTTAATTTTATAGAGATTTTATTCCCAATTGAAAACATGTAAGGCAGGATTATTTTTCATTAAAATGTAGTATGAAAACACCCCAGCACTGAAGAAGAATAAGCAGCTTAATTGTCTGAGAATTCTATCAACAGTGATATATAGGTATTTTTTGAGAGCTAATTGTAAATGATGAGCAGTTAATTCAGCTACAACCTACAGCTGTGGGAAGCAGGAGTTTGACAATGCCATAACAAGAAGAAAAGAAACATCAGGGCATACCAATTAAATAATCTCCCTCAAATGTCCTTTTGAGGAGTTATTTAAAATGCAGATAAATTTTTTCCTGTATGATAAAACAATAGGTTTAGGAAAAAATAGGACAAAAAATAGTGGATATGTGAAATACAAGCCAATTAAAAATAGTTGTCTTTTGGCCCTGCTATGTAAAATACCTCCATACTCACTGGAGAGTGTAGGGAACTAGGGATACTGCCTTAGCACACGTTTGGAGCACCACCCAGAGCTTACTGAAAATGGAGATTCATTGTTGTCCAATAGCATCCAATACAGGCATTCTCTAAGTTATTGGAATGCTGGTGGTCTTGGTTGGGAATTCTGTGTAGGAATTCTGGCTTTGAGTCTCTATAAGCAGCACAAACTCCTGAATAGAAATGAAACCCTCATTGTTGAAGGGTTGTCTTTCTAGTCCAGTGGGCTGTTATTGGTATTGGAGAAAGATAAAACCCTCAGCCACTTTATTTCCTGTTTAATTTAATTTAATTCTTTTTTTTCCCCCCCGTTTGTCCCACCATTCTTGCTCCTCAGCTGCTGTTTTTGTGCTTTCTCAGCACAGTGGAGGTGAGACTTATTCAGGTGACTGATCCCATCTATTCTGTATCACAGGGATATTTTCACATTATGCAGGTAGGCCATTACTGTTTCATTATAATGTGTCATTTTTTCCTTCATATATTCTGTGTCATTAACTGAACCACTGCTCTGTAAAAGTCTTTGGAACAGGTCTTCTGTGAGGTTTAGATATACATTCTCTCAACAGTCTCAACTATGCTCAATTCATTAAAAAAGATTAATTCTCTTTTCGCTCATCCTAATGTGTTTAATATGGCTGGAAGTTGGAGCTGGAAGTTTAAGATGGTCTTTTGTCTTTGCTTATCAGCACATAACAAATCTGTGTAACTGCAGCAATCCTTTGGTGAATCATTTGCCACCTCATCATCTTCCTGCCCTGTGCCCCCTCCACCTCCTGGGCTCCAAGTGGTGCTGCACACCCTGGTGCACAGGGTGCTCCAGGCACAGCCTCTGTCCCACTGGTGGCAGCAAAACCCACTCCACTGCACCTATTTGGTGCTACATAACCCAGATAATAGAAATAACATCAAAGTAATACTTGCTTTTCTCTATCAAAACCCAGAAATCTGGTTCCAAAATAAATAAAGTGTGTGTAGTGTTGTTCACATTTTACTACATACTGAGTTTGACCTCCACAATCCTCAGGGGTACTACTCTGCTCAAAACTAAATCTATTCAGAAGCATTCTTGAACTTGGGTTCAAATCTCTGATCTTGCCAATATAGTCCTGTAGAGATAAATGGATTTTGACTGAGGCAGAGAAATAGAAAGTATATAAAGTCTCTATAAACAAAACCAAACTAAAATGGACACAATTCATTACTGCAGACCTTAACCACTATTTCTGTGTTTTATCCAAGCATTGTCTCATTTTAAGGGCATAATAAGGTGTCATAGATGGAACTCTCACCCAGATATATTCCCCTGGTCTGTTGTTCAATAACCTGATCACTGAATTTAAAAGATTATGCTGTTTGTGTGTTACTGGTGTCTTTGCACCACTTATATGGGATGAGGACAGGGCTCTGTTCAGAGTCTTTAGGTCAATAGTACAAACCCTCTTTTCCCTGGGAACAGGAGATATAGATTTAAATTTCCTATGCTGATTAATGGATTAGCCACAGAAATAGGTGCCTCTCTATATTGGTCCTGAATGGTAGCAAGCTGCTGTTGCTGTTTGGATGGAGTGCTCTTTGTGTGAATTTCTGTGCTCCCAGTGTGCTTTCAGGGGCTCAGGTTCTCTGCACTCTCTCTGGATTACAATGAAGTCTAGAAGAGAGGGGTATGTATGAAATGTTGGCTTGAGAATTGTTAGAACATTGGAGAGAATGGGAATTTTAAAATCTTTCTCCTGTATTTTAATAGGCACAGGAAATAGGATTTCTTTCCTGTCTTGTTCTTATGTTTCTGTTTCTTATCTATTTCTTTTTCATCTTGACTGAAACCACAGTCAGGGTTGTAGTTCTAGCAGTGAACCATAACTTCCAAGCTCAGTGATCTGAAAAATTACTGAAAAAAAATTTCAAAGGAACTTATTAAAATGAACTGAAAGATATTCTTACATTGAAAAGATGAGGGGTAGAGACGTGAAGGAAGAGGAAGGAAAAGTGTTATATATGGGACTGAAGAGAACCTACAACAAATACAGGACACTGGGCAATTTGGATTAGTGTTACTGCCATGCATTGTGACTGTAAATCTATTTCAAGGATTTCTGCATTTTCTACAGTAAACAGTACAACAAATAAATTTTAAAGGAATTCTTTCTGAGTGTTCCAACATTCTATCAATGATGGTAAATAAAGAACCACTCTGCATACAACAGACAATCTTATACATTTATGGAGGACTGATTTAATGGTCTATAATTAAGTGTAAAACTGAAAAGGAAAAAAATGTAATGATGAGCAGAATTTCATAGCTAGGTTTTTCAGTTGCCAAATGCTTCAGAAGGCTGCAATTTCACTGCAGGGTTGGTTCCAGGAGTGGAAATTGGACATAAATAATTCCAGACAGTGTAAATGTAAATTAAAAAAAATTAATTAAGACACACATTTTGTCCTAATACACTTTTTATTAATAATTATAAACTAATCACAGAGCTATGGCTTAGAAGTCAACTTATTACAAAAATCTTTAACTAATTGACTTCAATTGTAAATCTGTGACTAAGAATATTTCAAACAGTTGGTCAGGTCTGGTGTATTATTTCATGATAATTGCACATAAAATGGTTGGGGCTGTGTTGGCTGCAGAACAAGAAACATTAAGGCTATTACAAATCAGTTATTTTCAGGTCTGGTATAAATATCCTGCACCCTAACACATCAGTTGTCACTGACTAATAGTGCATTTACATATTCTTTTTTGTTATTTTTTTTGTTATTGTTTTTGATCAATGGTTTGTGTTTTTCAATAGGGATGTTGTTATCATTAGATGTTATTTATTAGAGAAAGTTATAGGAGAAAACGACTCTTTCTTGGTTCCCAAACTACCTTTACTTAGGGGATATATTGCATACTAAGGCAGTAAAAGGAAATTGCTACTCTCCACTCATGCAAGAGACTTGGAGATATATTTAAGTCTTTGGACTGGCTTTGGGGTAGGTTTATTGCAGTGCCAAATCAGCAAGATGAGTGTTTCATTGATGTATATCACGAGATGTGAACACTTTGGGGCCTTTAGGACAGGTAGCAAAATGGATAGAGACTGTGAAAATACACAAGTAAGGCAATCCACTAGAGCCAGGAATGAACTCAGCATGAAAACAAGTGCTCTTAAAACAATTTGTGCCATTACCATGTTTATGATGTATTCAAATCTCCTGTCAAACGAAAGGGCTCTGGCACAGAACAGTGCTGATTAAAAGACACAGCAATTGACACAGCTCTGTGCTATTTCTGTTATTGATGGGACAGAATCATGGCCTGGCTTCACCTGGGCTGAATTCCAGAGAGTTTAGGAGCCAACCTTTTTAACTGGAAGTTAAGTGCCATCAGTGTGCCTGAGATTGGAAACATTGGAAAACATTTGAGCATACCAATACATCATGAGAAAGGAGTCCAGAAAGATAGAGTAGCTAAAGGTGAGCAAATTTATTAATTTAACTGTTCCACTTAATAAGCTTCTACAATGTTTTTGGTTTTTTAAAATTATATTTTAATTAGAGCATTCCATACTTTCTTGTGAAGTGCCTTAGAATTTTTAAAAATAACTAAATGGATCAAAATTATGTTTTAAATGGAATGAAGAGCTAAAAAGAAGAGACAGTGAACCAGAAGTAATGCTTTTATGGATATCTTTATGTAAAATCTAGATAAATACTGGAAAATTTTTCAGTAGATGAGCAATTTTAGTAAATCCAAATAGCAACAAAAATGGCTTTACAAAATAAATGAACCTTCAAATACTTTATTGCAACTGCCTTGGCACAGGACTTGGTACTTCAGTGATAGAATATATTTTCTGTATATTTATGCTTCTGCTTATTTATCCTGGATTTTGAGGATGAATTATTTTTATTTAATTATAGAGCTTCCATTATTTTAGCATACAAACGATATAACTAAGTTGAATGCTGTTTCCAACACTGTGTAAATATGAGTGGGAGGGACAGCTGTGAAACATGATGGAAGTAAGGTTACTGACAGGAAGGGAAGTGATAGAAGAAAAGTTTTGGGGAGTATTAGTGTCTCAAGGGGCCTGCAGAGAGGTTTTCCTAGAGAACCATTATGAAATGAGACAAATTCCATGGGTTAGCTTCTTCTTTCCCACCACAGTATCCTCCCCAGGCTCAGACAACCATAAGGGCATCACTTTTCACTGGTTGGGACTGTGCAATAAAAGTGGGCAACATCCTCAAGTTAACCACAAATGCTCATTTTGCCACAGTCAGCTCCTTTAAATCTAGCCTTAAAGGTACTTACATTTACAAATTTATAAAGAAAATTTCTAAATATAAGTAGGTTTTATAATACTTTTAAGAGGAGGGCAAAGCTTAGCTAATGGACTGCCTATGGTTAACAAAATGGCTGATGTCAAAATTCAGTGCAATTGCTGCCTTATTTTTTTTTTTGTTTTGATTCTTGGACTTCAATCAAAGGTGTGGATAAATCCATCATTTGAGTGTTTGTCCCTGTGTATCCCAATGGGCACTTGTCTGATTTCCCAGGGTAGTTCACTCTGCAGCACTGTAATCTCATTTTAGTTCATGTCTTAGTGAGACATAGGAAAGAGCCTGATTCCTAGGAGATGTTTCCACCATCTATTACATCTATGAAATTCTTTATTTATTCATAATTGCATATATGTGTATAAATATCTACATAGAGATATAGATTCCATTTAAGTAGAAGCTTCTCAGTTTAGAGATCTTCACTTAGTTTACCAACCCTCTAGAGTTTGTTTAAAAATCTAGACATTATATGATGGAAAAATTACTGTGTGCACAATAATGACTGAGTATTTAGTCATAAGAGCTTCTGTCTGACATTAGCTAATGTGTATTTCTAAATTCAAAGTAGCAGCAGTTATTATAATCGTTATAATGGGTGTTTTGTTTTATAATACAATTGGGCATACAATTCACTTATAACAACATTGTGTTTAACAAATGTAAATGGAATTTTGCTTTAATATCTTATCTGAGAGGAGTCAACATCTCCTGATTTTTAAACGCAGAAAAGACAGCAGTTTTGTGGCTGGAGAAGAATTCAATGCCAGACATAAAATTAAATTATGCAATCAAACTAGTAGAAGAATCTTAAGATAAAACCTGGTTGCAGCTATTTACAAAGTCTACAGGCAAACATCTGGCTATGTTTTTGTCCTTCAGGTATGATAAATTTTGCTAAGAACAGCACCATCAAAAATCCCACAAGAGCAAACTGGCCTGGGAGAAAATTAGAAGGTAAGAGAAAAACATCTTTATTTATTCATCTTACCTTGACTTTTTCTGACACTAGGTTTGCTTGAAGTGAAATAGTTCAGAATTGACTTCTGCTTAGTTCTTGCCTTAGAAATTATTTTGTTCTGTGTAGTATTTTTAAAATATTTTCTGCTGAAATACTTTCCAATAATTGATGCCAGTTAGCATTCAATGTACTGGAGCTGTGGTTAGTGATACTGCTTAAAACCTCAACATTTATCTCAGATAACAGACATATTTCTCACTTTCTAAAAGGAATGGGTATTGTGTGAATGCTAGAGACTGTCAGTTATTGCAAACACATTAAGGAAGATCATAGTAGCACCCATAATCCATTTTACCTTTCCATGGAGTGCACTATGTATTTGTACTGCATTTGCCTTCTGTATAAAATGGAAGAGAATGTAGTGAAACCCTGTTTCAGGGCACAAGATTCTGAACTGGAAAATGCACAAAACAGACAAAATATTTGAAAACAAAGTGCTGAAGCTCTGGGAAGCATGTACAGCACACACAAGTAGACCTCAATGTCAAATTCAGACAGTCCATTCTAGATCTCAGTATGACAGCTGGAGAGGGTTTTGCCCTGAGGCATTTCTTGCTGGCTAGAGTGGACTGGCCCCTTGCATCTGAAGATGGAAGGACTATTTGAGCTCTCCAATTTTCCATGCTGTCTGTTCATACTTGGCTGATTTTGTATGAAAGGGATCAGACTGTATTTACACTGTATTTTCTACCAGGATAGTAGCTCACTAAAGTGGTAGTGCATACCTGGAGGAGGATTCTGTTATTAGCAAAGTGGATGCTGTCAAATTTCCAAGGGACTTTTTCCAATCTATGCACAACTTTTCAGTTCTTCTATTTGCATCAGAGGTACTAATATATTTTTAAAAGCTAGTAATTCTCCTTCATTCCCTAGTGAAATCTTTCTAACTGAAGTCTAAAATAAATTAGTAAATACCTGCTTGAGGCAGATATCCAGAGTGCAGGCTTTCAGCATCACTGGTAGCCAGCAGTGATAGCAAAGGTGATCAGTAAGAGGAAACATCAATTGACAGTTTGAGGTGAGGGGTAACCAATTATAGTCTCAATAGTTTTGATAAGTAGGGGGACCTAGAACAGGTATTGGATATGTTTGTCCTCTGGAGATCTGTTTTAAATTTTTCCCATTACCTAGATTTAAACACAGAGATGAAATAAGTAATTCCATCTTATGTCTGTTGTAAAAGCTAATGAGAGCTAATCAAGCTAAACCTGGAATATTTAGGTTGATTATCAGGAAAATGTTTTCTGACAGTGACATATATTATGATTTGGGATTGTCCCAGACTGAATAGGGATTTCAAGCTTCTTGAGTCATACTGCTAAGTAGATGGAGGTTAAGAAAGAATATTTTGTGAAACAGCTGCATAAAGCAGGAAAAGGAAGTGATGATCTGAGAATCCTCTTCATCTTTTAATACTGTGATTCTATTATCCTCCTTTTTCTAATTTAGAGACAGTTCAGTTCTTCATGTATTTTGATGCACTGTCTTCATTATCAGGCCAAGAGGAGAGTCACTAGCACAAAAGAAAGAGTAGCAGCAAGAAAAGACCTCTCAAGTTACTAATTAATCACAGTGAGTTTTCTTCCAGTGCACCTTCTTTCCAACTGCTGACATCTGGTGCTCACATAACCAGCTGATTTGCAGTATCACATCCATACATCTGCCTGTCAGACAGGTCTTTTGCTTTTGTAACTAGCTGGTGGCCTGGATTCTGTGAGGCTGAGCTTAAGATAAAGGTCGTCCAGAGGGACCACATGGGTTTAGGAAAGGAGAGGCAGAGTAGAGGAAGTATTCACTTAATCCTCCCTTCTCATATTCAGTCCATTATTCTCATGTTTTAGGGGCAGATGTGCAAGCTGGGAAGTTTTCCAAATTCATTTTTCAGAACATTAGGTGCTCTCAACACTAGGCACACTAAGCAAATCCCTCTTTGTAACAATTTTGCCACCAGCACTGAAGATGATCTGCTTTCAGGATGAAAATAGATGGCTGAGAACTTGGGCCAAACCAAGCAATTTGGAGATAAAATTACTTAGAAAACTTTTTAGCTGGTTTTTGCACCCTCTCTGGTCTACTTAGAGTTCTTCAAGCCTTTGAGCACTTACATAAAAGCCCTTCTTACATTCTAAAAAAATAAGAAAAAACCAAAACATAGTAAATGACAAGAGTTTGACAAATGTCTCTAGAAAAATTCTATGTATTAGACAATGACTCACATACCCCAAGCTATTGATCTGATCAAAATGTTTCAAAATATCCAGACATTGCTACTTAACTATGTTATTATTCTATTTCACTGGGGTTCTTTCTGCAGTTTTGAATAGTCTAGAAGAGTGATTTGTTTTCTTAATAAAGAGGACAGAATTTTGGAGGATTAAAAAGAGGTATTGATTCTGCCTTTCATTCAGCATTCTCAAGTTTTGTTTTTCCTTCCTGCTTTGATGAGACTCCTGGTGGAGTTTAGTTTCTTACTGCAGAGTCCTTGAGTCAGACTCCCCTCTATCTGCAGTAGCTCAGATATGCTGCTATTCAACAAAATTCAATTATTTTTCTGTGCTTTTAACTAATACATTGGAGAGACTGGATTGTAAATCAACTGGTTCTTCTATTTATTTTCAAGTCTGCCTTATTTATTATTATCTACATCTACAGGGAAACAATGCAGAAGAGTGGTTAATTAGATGAATAACATTTGTTAGGTTTTTTTTGGACAAGGATTTTAAAATGTAGGGTTTGCAATGAAGGTTAGGGAAAGAAAGACAGATGTATAAGATTGGATTTAAGGCTTAATCCTTCTCCTGAGTGCTTCAGACTGTGAGCATGCCCAGGTGGGGGACAGACTGTAGATGCCTTTGTCTTTCATAGGCTAACAGAATGTTGACTTGCTTGATTTCTCCAGTACTGGTTTTCCAAATCTTTTATTCTCAATACAATTTATCTTCTTCATCCTTTCAACAAAAGGAGGAAAATTAACTTTTAAAACCTCAGTGATTTTATAACGGTGATGAATATATCTGAAGGGATATATGGGCATTCTAAATCATCATAATCATAAATCACACTTCCAATGAGGGGTCATTCACAACTTCTGTGAGTAACCTGTTGGAGTATCTCAATATCTTAATTAAAAAAAAACAAACATGAAAGTCTTGCTGCAGTCTAATCTAAATCTATTCTTTCAGTTTAAAACCATTGCCCTTTGTCCTATCAGTACAATCCTGATAAATATATAAATATATACATGCACACACCTTTTTAATAAGCCCTGTTTATATATTGAAAGGCCACCATAAGGTCACCTGGAGCCTCTCTCCTCCAGGCTGAACAATCCCCATAAAATGGCCTATAAACATACCCACAGGGGCTAGGTATTTCCATTAAACATCATTTGAGAACCCTACCAGTCTAGAAAAAAATCTCTGTGTCTTTACATCAGTAACCTCAGTAGTGCCCAGAAGTTGCTGATTTATTCCTACACTTTCAAGTTAAGGACATTGTTTAAATGTGAACTCTGTTCAGCAGAAGGAACAATGATATTATATTCAAATATTTCTCCACAAAAAATTTATCCCATCTATTTGCTTCTTAACACTGACCACTGTATAAAATAATTAAGAGAGTATTCAACAGAGGTCTCAACAGTAGTGAAAAAGATTCTGTGTTTTATAACTGGATAACATTAAAGATTTGTACTCACAGCATCTCTAATAATTCCCAGAGCTGAAACAGGTCCATTCCAGTAAGTCTAAAGGGGATGGATTCTGTATTTACATGACTGCATATGCAAAAAAAAAAAGCTATGTAGTCCTCTAAGGCTCTTTAGCTGTAACTAATTAAGCAGGGATTTTGCTGCTTGTCAGAAAATCAGTGGTGTCTCATGGACACAAACAGCTATGGAAAACTCTTTTATACATCATGTAGCTGACTTTGGGCACCATGCCACTGAGCAAGAGAAAAGGGAAAGGGAGATGGGGAATTGAGCTTGGGGGGACTCCAGTCACAAACCATAGAATTAATTCCTCTCGGGTGAGCATAGCCTCAAACATAATTGCTTACTGCCTCCAGCTTGTGGCATATTTTATTTACTGTATAATTTCTATTACAAGAATATACATATAGATGTTATTAAAAAGCAAAAATCCCCAAAACAACAACAACAACAACAACAACAACAACAACAGAGACAACCCAATGAAAATGAAAACAGTATGCATCCATTTTTTTCCCTGGGAAGGTGGTATGAGGAGAAGTGAGCCATGCATAGAAGATGTTAGAAACTGTGCTTTCATGCTGGAGTAAAAGGCACAGCTGAAGCTGTTCCACTGTGCATAAAAATGGAAGTGATGCATGTGGATTTACATGCAAAGTGTAAATTAGCTGTTGGTCACAGCTGAGTCAAACCTTTAGTGCATTTAGTACTACAGCACTGCATGCAGTTCAATCATTTATACAGAATTAAGGTCCAAAAAGCTGTACTTATGTACATACCCATGAAGTTATCACTGTTAGATGCCCCTTTCCCCCCTAATACTCAGGGAGCAGGGGGAAAATGGGTCATGACAGATGTATATTTTCTGTAGTCAGCTCTGAGCAGAGCTTCCATAACTATCCAGAAGGGAACAATGTAGGAAGAGTTTGCTGTAGTCTGATGAATAGTGAGTGGGCTAACTTAGAACAGGTACTATTTTATCTTCCTTTTCCTAGGAATCCAATACATGAGTCTGCTTGGAATGTGAGTCATCTAATGAAAACAAACCAACCAAATAAAAAAGGACAGAAAACTACTGCTTCACTACTTCAAATAGTCTAATAGTCTAATGGCTAAATGATCAAAATGTGGGAATGCAAGTTCAAACTCCTTAATGAGAGTAAGGACTTGAATTATATTTTTGTACCCTCAGGAGTTTATTTCTCTGACTACCAACCTATTTGACTGCAGCTGGTAATTCTGGGTGTTTCACTTCATTTAGCTTTAGACATTCAACATCTAGGCAAAAATTAAAACACATATTTTGGTGTTCTTCTGCTTTAAAGACCTAAAGAAAGATTCAAGTGACTCATTTCAAAATCGGGTAAGACATGAAGAAAAATAAACTTCTTTTTTTTTTTGTTAAAGTGAACAAACCCTGGTACAGGTTGCCCAGAAGAGCTGTGGAGTCTCCATCCTTGAATAAATTCAAACCCCAATTGGAATACTACTTTGCATTTTTTTTTTTTTTTTTTTTGTTTTTTACTTTTGTTTGGTTTGGTTTGGTTTTCCTGTAGAGTGTACTCACTTTAGTTTTAGTTTCCTAACACAGATGATATGAATCTCGGCTAATATCAGCTTTACCTGAAAGCCAGACTGGCATGCTGAGAGACAGATAGAGGTGGAGGAAAATTGTTAGGCATATGATGAACTGAAGAACACAAACTGAGCTATGTTAGACAGAAAACTAAACTAAAGTCTTCTGAGATTTGAGCTACAGCATTCTCATGGACTACACTTCCACATGTATCATGTTAACACATGGCTTTCAATTAGAAGCCTTAATATGAATGTTGTATACTGAAATAAATCATGTGCACTTGGGAAGGGCAATTGCACAGCAAAATGGCTTGCAGTTGTTTCAGTACTGAAACATGATAATTACACACTCATGGTCATGGCAGGTACTTCACAGTGAAACATTTTCTCTTCTTTCTTCCTTGGTATTCTGACTAGATGAGATTTCATAATTAAGAGACCTTTTCCATATCTGACAGTTATTACATTCTTCTACACGGCAATTAATTCAGACTGAAATCAGAGCAAAAATTAAAATTTGATATTAAAAATAGGAAGAAAGTTAATGCTGCTGATTCTATACTATGTATCATGTCTATGTTGACTGTAGCAAGGTATAATTTCTTCATGAATGATGATAAAAAATGATTACCAAAATTACTGTTTACACTTCTAAGGATGTCCAAGAATAGATTTAGTAGAAATTCTCATATGATTGTCTTTTTAATACATTTCTTTCTTTAATGACATACGAATGATATTGTTATTTTACTTTCTTGAATTATATCAAATGTAAATAAATTTAGGAAGTGGATTTTGACCACATCTACAGCCTAATACACATGTATAACTATTTGAAAGAATCAGAGGAACCTAAATGAGAATCATAAGTTGCTCCCTTTGAATACGAAATATAATACATACCTTGGATGAGGACAGAGATACTGAGCAGGCAAAACTTGGTATGCATCAGTATTGAAGCAGTCTGAAAAGACCAGATATTTTGTTTAGGTATTTGAAATCTGTGTTTAAAATTTAAGATAATAGTGTGAAAGAATTTTTGGCGTTTTATTTTTGGTTTGTTGTTGTTGTTGTTGTTGTGGGAGCTTTCATTTACACACAGTAAATCCACAGTTTTCAGATTGTTTTGTGGATCTAAAACCTGTTGTCAAATGAAGTTGGCTAATTGCCCTAAAAGTTTCTCATTTTTGCTTTTAACATAAGAAAATCAAACATACTTGTTTAGTCTGCTGCAGGACTCACCTCCCATGAAGCTGATAAATAGTGCAGCTGTTTTGTATCTCAGAAAAGCAGGACAGATTTTCTGTGATTGACTTTCTGAGAAAAAGTGCACTCAAAGTCTCACTCATCTCTTGACTCTACCATTCCCTGCATGGTTTAGGGCATCTCACTTGGCACTTGCTAAATAATAAAATAATTGGCCAGTCTCTTCAGAGCTTTGCATGGCTTCCCTAATTTAGATGAAAGGAAACAACACTATGATATTGCAGAGGTCTATTACCATCTTAATAAAATAGACAAATATTGCTTCAGGGATTCTGTACTCCCTGCTCTTTTCCCAGGAAACCATGCTCGAGCCACACCAAACTCTGATGATCTGTTGCTGCACATCCTGGGCATGCACATCCAAAAATATCATGGCAGTGTCTGCATTTAGTGGATGATTGTTGACCTTTACTGAATCACTTCCTAGTGTTTGGTATTTATGCCTTTAATTTTAATAGATAGTACAATGTTCCTAGGGAATTAAAGTGATTTTGTCACTAGCAGTCCTACAGTCCTTGGTACCCTGAGAGCCAAAGAGGGTGAAGAGGAACTGAACATATTGGTGCTGCTTCTTTTACAGCATCTTTCCAAATGTTACCAATGAATTTTTTTGATTTATACTAAGAATCCTCTAAGTGGGACAGATATTCCTACTGACATAAAAAAATTCTGGTAACTGTATTTAGGTAGAAAGAGATATGAATTTTATTTATCTCAGGTAAATGCTAGTAGACACTGAGAGTCTTCTGTAGGAGAGAAGTGTGCTATTTTAAACCTGAGAGAAAGCTCATGAAGTTATTTATTTATTTATTTTATTAGAGATGGTTATCTTGATAGCAGGTTTATGGATAGATGTTACAGGAAAAACATGGAACTAAAAATCTCTGGTTTTCATTCAGAGTTAGATGCTAGATCCTAATTAGCCACAAGGGCTCAGCCTGCAAACAGTCCAGAAGATACCCCTGTAATGTAAAATCTGAAAGTAATTAGTGCTGCATGCTTAGAGAAGCATGGTACCAGTCCAGTTCTCACTGTTGAATTTCAAGAAGCAGATGAGATGAGTCATTGCTGTGAATAGAAATCATTGATATCACCACATGCACTCCCACACATATATAGGAATTAATCTGCCACTTAATTTGCTCATCATTAAGGCTCACATACTTGCTCAGCAATGGTAAAAACTTCTGAAGGGCTGGATGGAAACAAATTATACCTTGTAACATTTTGCCTGCTTTTTATTAACCTGTTTGTTCTTTCAATCCCATTTTTTAATTTTAGGGGGCATTAAAACATTGATGCACCTTAGAAAAGCAGATCCTACTTAGCACACATCAATTCACTGTGATTTAGGCTGTTAATCCAAATTTAGAATATTTATCTCTCTCTCTCTTTCTACACCTAGTGAACAGGAATTAATTACAGGGAATCTGCACACATATGTGATAAATCCACATGCATGTATGTAGAAATATTATGCTAGTTTAAAAAATATACATCCTTATGATATTTACCTCAAAAATGCTTTTAATAAAAGACCATGTTCTATTATCCAAAAGGGTGTCAACTTGGAATATCTCTTTTAAAAATAGAACTCTTGATTTAGAGCAGCTGCCTTTTTGTGGCAAAGTGAAAGCTGGTTTTGGATATCCAATGTCCCCTAACATTTCTTATTCCATCTGGCAATAAACTGTGCCTGAGAAAAAATGTTATTAGCTCAGACTTTGGTTATGCATTTTTTGAGAATAAAATGGTACATGGTGGCCTTGCATTAATCAATTGTATAAGGAATTGTATAAGGAATTAAAACATAAATGTTCTAGACAGGTTACTGAATCTTCAACCAGTTATGATATTTTCCTCCATGGCAAACTGGGCAAGTCCTATTTCCTGTTTGTAGCAGATAGTAAAGATGCAAGTCTTACATGAAGACCAGCCTGTGGTCATGTAAATGGAATGTGCTAACAGGGAAATACAGATGGTCTTTCTGCTTGTGCCCTTCCCCAGGAAGGCACCATTTGGAAGAGCCTGATGAGGGGTGGTAATGAGGTAATGACACTCAAGGTGCCCTCAGCAGTTCCCATTTTGTGGCTCTTGTTATATTTTTGATGACTGAATGGCAGCTGAGGTACAGCTCAGCTCCTGATGGAAGTCTGAGCTGGCTGATACAGAGATCAGTTAGCAAAAGTGTTTGTGCTTGGTGGTGAGGGACTTTCCAGTCACAAATTGACAGAAGGCATCCCTGAAGGTCATGTTCCCCAGCTGGGGCCACCTAGATCTGGTTGCCCAGGACCAGCCTCTTGAATATATCCAAGGAGGCAGACTTTCCCACCTGTTCACTTCCCTGGGCACTCAGTGCCAGCACTCAGTCACCCCCACAGTGCAAATCTGTTTCTTGATGTTCAGAGTGAACCTCCTGTGTTTCACAATGTGCTGGGCCCTCTCTATGTGCTTTCATCTACCATTCATGTCAGATTTTTTAAGCAGAGAAGGAAGGACATTGGCTACATGAGTTACATTTTTGAAAGGAGAAGAAGGACTCCTGACAGTTTTGTGTATTAGTGTAACCTTCACTTAAAATAGCCTGATTGCTAGACTAAGGTAGGGTTAAACACAGTCCAAAACCTTAAAATAATGTCAGACCTCATACTATTATGTTATGGAAAAACTGCAGCTTTCAAAATATGTATCGGTTAAACTGATTAATTTGAATTGATCCATCTTACATTAGTCCTCTGCAGAGCATTTCAGGTACCTCAGTGTCCAGAGATAAATCTGCAGTAGGCATCCCACATGTCAATAACAGTCCTGCTATTGATTCAAAAAGGGCTGTAAATTCTAACCTCTGAATTGCTGCTGTTGCACTGTGATCAGTACCTGAGCTAGACAAATTAAACACAGCAGATGTGGCTAACTCCACTGCAGACCTTTGGATTCTGTGGCAGACCCACCTTTAAAATACAAAGCTTTTACTTAGACACAGGAACTGAAAAATAAAACCACAATTAATACAGAACAGTACCAGCCAGCACTGCTCTTTCTGAAACTGATATTAGGGTAGGAAAAGTAATGGTTCGTTATACTGGTCTGATGCTATTTGGTTAGGAAAGAGTTAAGAACATTCAGTGCACTGTGATGCTGAGTGCTGCTCCAAAAACCACTGTGCCCATCCTGGCAGCATCATGCTCATGCTTTGGTCAGACTCTGCATTTATAAACCTCCATTTTTAACCTGCAGTGTGGCTGCATTTTGTAAATGATTGTGGTGAAGTCTGGCTGCCTTCAGTGCGTGTTTTTGTCCTGGGTGCAATATCTGTGCACCTCTCCTGTGCTCCACAATGTGTCTGACTGAGGACAGTGGATATGATTTGCACAGTCCAAATTCACAGACAGAGATATTTTGTGGTGAGGAGGACCTACAAATTTTAAGTCCAGCTACTCATGAATAAGGACAAAAGACTTTGTAAAAAAGTTTTTCCTTATTTTTCTCTCCCAATTCTTTCACTGGAAGATTTTCCTTTTGGGATAAACCCTCCAGGGAAAGGCATAAGTAACAAACACATCTCAAAGACACTGGAAGGCTTTTAAATTAATTAAGAAGAAAGACTATGTTAAAGAAATTTCCTTCTGGACATCTAAAAAAGAAGCTGCAAGCCAAAGCATTATTCATGCTTAAAAAAAGTCTTTCAAAAGATCTAGATCATGTATATTTTTAGAAGTGCCTTGCCTTTTTAAGAGTTTTTAATTCCCAAAGGAGAAAAATAAAAAATCCATCAGTGACAATTAGATATAGGGTGATACTTCCCCAAATCCCTGGTGTCTGTGAGCTTATGTTGAGGAACACTGCTGTTTTCTTGCTGGCTATATCCACATTTGGATCTTACCAGAGGGGACAATGGAGTTGATATCACCAGGTACAGCTATTCATTATTTGGTTGGTCCACTTCCAATAAATAAGAAATATCATCAACTTGTGGCAGGTGCACTGAAAACTCACAGTGCATGTTGGAAATGTGATAGAATCTCGATTTGGTAACACCCTGCACATGGTTCAGAAATTTCAACAGAAATGTTGCCCCAATCAGTTCTTTGGAGAATTCTTTTAATGCTGTCATTCCAGCAAAACCCACTTTTTACTATCTTGTGGCCACATTTACAAAATATCCTGTAGGTTTTGTGTACTCAAAAAGAGGAAAACAAAAGCTTTGACAGTCTATGTCAAATCTCCCCACCTGTACTTCATCCTCAGAAAATCCCAGTCTGCACACTGAAATGGTAGCAGTATTAAAACATACTTTATTATTCTCTTGACTAGTGTAACTTTGCTGAAATATTCTGCTGCTAGGCATCTTCCACACAAATGCACCTGAATAAAAGTCAGTACATTTAGTTTCTCTTCCTCCTTTACATTATAATAATATCTGTAGTAAAATAGAAAATTGCCTACAAGAAATAATACAAATATAGCAGAAAACAGTGAAACACACCAGTGTTACCTTACTTCAGACAAGTTTCTGATAAGCAATCCACTCAAGAAAATTAGAATGTTCAAGCAAATAATATTTATATCAACTTCTGAAAGAAAGATCTTAACAGATTTAAGTTTTCTTGGTTGTGTTTTAATTGTTAGCTTCATTCATTTTCTACTTTGGGAAAGAAAACAATAATACCTTCATTTTGTACTTCCAGAAGGTTTCCCATTGAAATATTTTGAAGTAATTCTGCATTAATTTTATAAATGATAACCAGTTCTCATCTAAAGTACATCCTTGTTGGTAACCTTATATCAAAATGTCCTGTAACCAACAGTTAAAAGAATTCCTACAGCACCAGAGAAAGAGGTTTAGTTTATGTGGTATGAACAAAATACAAAATTTCAGCTTACTTTTAAGTGCATGCTATTTTATTACTTCTGGAGATCTGTTGACAATATTAAAAAAAAAAAAAGAAGAAGACAAAACTAGATTTATTTTTCTGCCATCAAAAATTACATTCAATATGATGGAAAGAAGACCACGATAATGACTTTGCCTCTAGTCTTAAAAAGTCCTGCCACAAAAAGCTATAAATTTGAAGTTGAAGTGTTTTTTATGATAATAGGTTATGCCTAATGGGTTTATAGATAGTGGCAAGTCTTCTGCAGACTGGCAATTGCACAACCCAAACTTTTCATGAATGCTTCCACAAATTAAGCATTAACGCCTTATTTTTTGTATAACTATTGCTATATCATATAGTCAAAAATAAATCAATATACCTTTCTTTACATACAGTTAATTTTCTTAAAACAGTAAATTATATTTCATTATTAAACAGTAGCATCTTTTTAAGACTTTGTTAAAATTTTACACTGATGATTTCAGTCATTATTAATCACTCCATTATCTTATTGTACCTTTCAATATAACTGAAAATTTTTATAAATTGCTTAAAAATTCATTATGTTTCTGGAGGCAGATTGATTTTCAGCTGATTGGGATGTTACAAGTATATCCTTTAATATTTGTCATCATGACTGAACTCAGCCAACCACATAAGCCTTGCACCATGCACATCTCTACACTTTTTGATCCTAGTCTCTAAAATTCTAGGAATGAAGAAAAGAGAGTAACTGTTTAAGAACTAAAAAAGGTCATTATTCAGAAAAAACCCCAACCCATGTGTAAATATCTAAATAAACACTGAATAAAATAGTCTGGAGAGCTTCATCCAGATGGCTGCAAGCATGAAGGCAGAACAGCTATTCTACTTTCCTTTGGAACAAGGGAATATTTACTTTGTCACACCCATTACAATAATTTACATCCATTAGTGCAAGACACTTTAAAAGACACTGAAAAAGTTCAGATAGTGCTGTCCACAGGCTAACACCATTTGGAGTGCTATTTATGGGATAATATCCCCAAACTTATTGTTTGCATGTCACACTGTAAGTGAATGGTTCTCTATAGAACTAAAAATGTTTTATCACAGATTAATCACAGCTAAATTAATCAGGCTCTGAGAATAAAAGCTAGAAATTCTGAGTGTTATTATTTAATGTCTCATGTGGATAAAATTAAAACTGCTGGAAACCTATGTATATCCATTTTGAAGGCTACAAACCACTTGGATAGAAACCAGAGATTCATATGAATATTCAGAGCTTTAGAAGATGTGACTAGTACAGCTGTATTACCTGGAGAAGACAGGCAGGAATGAGTAATGCTAATGGACTTCAAGTGCAGAAAAGTTGGCTGCAGACAGAAAGAGGATAAAGTGGTCTTCATAATTACCAAGCACACTACAAGAAGTAATGAGATCATATTTCAACAGAGGAGAATCAGTTTAAAACTCCTTTCTTGTTGCAGTAATAGGGGAGCAGTGGAACAGAGTGCTGGGGGAGATTGGAGCATCCCCATCACTGGAGGATGTTAAGAACAGCCTAAGAAAACATCTATTTTTAGGTTCCTATGGGTCATCTTCCATGGGGAGAAGGAACTGGTGTCAAAATTTGTTCTGGATATAGTTCAGACATATATATCTAAAGGCTGTGAGTTGTTCAGAGCAAACTTTACCATGGAGAGGAAGATGCTAAAGAAGACCCTTGGATTTTTTAAATTCTCAAGGACCACCTCAACTCATATCTATGTTGTGAATCTACTTAAAGTAAGGGTCTCTGGCAACAGTTGATGGCTGAAAAGGTAACATGACAAAAGGAGTATAACAGAAGACCATTCCTGTTTTTACTACTATGATTTTTTTGCATTATCAGGTGTCATTCATAAAAATATAAAAATAAATATAAAAATATAAAAAAATCACTAGCCAGACTGAAAAAAAAACCTCAATCTTTTTATAAAACTTACCCCTATGTTTTTTTAGCAGAGGGCAGGGTTTTAGGCTGGGTGGGGGAAATAATCTTGAGAATATTTGCAGTGAATTGATCAAGTTCAGCTTTGATTTTTAAATTGTTTTTATTTTTTTTTTTTTAATTAAATAGTAATCCATTTAATTTGGATAACTCTATTCAGCAAATAAATATAACTTAAGTGGAGTTAACTGACCTTGCAAAATCCATTCATCCAAAATAAAAACAACTACAAGAAAGGAACTAGTTTCTAAATATGGAAACCTTTTCTCCAGTAGAATAGGATCAGAGAATCAAGGATTATCTAGTTTCAACATCCCTGCCATGGGCAGGGGTGGCCTTTCACTAGACCAGATTGCTCCAAGCCCCAAGTAACCTGGCCTTGAGCATTCCAGGGATGGGGTGTCCACAACTTCTCTGGACTGCCTGTTCCAGTGCCTCACCATCCTGTGAGTCAATAATTTCTCCCTAACATCTAATCTGCACCTGTCCTCTTTCTGTTTAAAATCATTCCACCTTGTCCTGTCACCATCTGCCTGTACCAAAATCCTTTTCCCTCCTTTCATAAACTCTCTTTAGGCACTGCAAGGTGCAATAAGGTCTCCCCAGAGTCTTCTCTTCCCCAGGGTAAACAGCCCCAGATAATGCCCTCCCACCTGCTCCTTCATGAAAGACTACTGAATATTTCAATATGAATTGAAAATCACAATCATCCAGTCATACATACACCTCTTAGCAGATCTGTGTATGAGCTTTTATGACTACTGGGTGTCTACAGTGACTGGAAATACACATTACCTTGTCTCTGGCAATCTAAAAAATGGCTGGGTTTTTTTACCTCCAGTTTAATAGTTTAATAGTTTAATAGTTTAATAGTTTAATAGTTTAATAGTTTAATAGTTTAATAGTTTTTTGTAGTTTAATAGTTTTTTGTAGTTTAATAGCAGCTGCTTTTGACTGAAAGTTAAGAAAAATATTGAGTCCTTTTCATGTAACTTGATCCAGATATTTTCAGTTCTACAGTTATTGGTAGCTGTATCCTACCTTTTTTGGAGATAAACTAATACAAAGATCCTCTTTTATAATGCATTTCTGAAAAGCAGCAGGTTACATTATATTGAGAATTAATATTATTATAAGCCACCACCATAAGAGATAAGAGGATCTTTGGAAAGAATATTGCTGTAGTGGTTACCTGTCTGCAAGAGAGTAGGGTTCTGATCAATACTATTCAGCACACCCTAAAGTCAATATACAGAAGTAAAAAATAATCAGGAAAGAGAAAAAGAGTCCAACAGGTTAGGTTACAACTAAGCTTTATTATATTGACTCCAGAACAGAGAAATTAAGCAGCTGTTAAAAAACCCCAAAACCCAACAAAACCAAATAAACAACAAAAAAACAAAACCCAGCATCTTATCTCTTTCTTTGTCCTTTTCAGGTAAAATATGACTTCATAATTAATGTTTATAAATCACATACAGTGTAATGAAAAATGCCCAAAAGTTTCTGAAGCCTTACCATTCATGCATGCACAGGAGTGCTAAAATCTTTTAAGATGTGAGAAAAGCTCTATAGATCTGACACCTTCCTCATGGTGAAAAGATTTTTGTGATTTGTCAAAAAAAGTAAAGCTTTCCATGGGAACACTATAATTTCCTTGAAACTTTCTCTGTGGATCTGTACTTGTCAGTGGCAGTGTGAAGCCAGAGAAGAAGGAACATGGCAGGGGAACAAGCAATCTTGGCCTAAAGGATCTGGTACAAGATTGATATTTCCAGCCTGGATCACAGAGATAAGGAAATTGGATACATGCCTTCCAGCTTCCTCAAACACTAATTTACTTACCAACCTGAAAAGGAAACTTCTTTTTCTGCACTGTCTTGTTTTGCTTATAAAAATGTATGCTTCTCTTAGTTTTTTTGCCCCAGTTAGACAATGATACAGGATGAAAATTTCCAAGTATCTATTTGGATGTCTGTTCAATATCAACCTTATAACCAGGCCTTTTTATCTTAGAATCATGTTTCTGGGTGTGCTGGTTTTGTCTGGGATGGAGTTAATTTTCCTCATAGCAGCCAGAATAGGGCTGTGATTTAGATTTGTGTTTGAAAATGTGTTAATAGTCAGGGATGTTTTCAGTACTGCTGGGCAGTGCTCACACAGCATCATGATCTCTTCTGCCCCTCCCCACCCCAGTGAGGAGGGTGGGAGTGCACAAGGAATTGGGAGGGGACACTGACCCTGAGTGAGATGCAGGATATTCCACACCAGATGATGCTCATCATACAGAGCTGGGGGAAGAAGGAAGGAGGGGGGCATTGGAACAATGGTGTTTGTCTTTCCAAGTCACCAGTACTTGTGATGGAGCTCTCCTGGGAATGGCTGAACACCTCCTGCCCATGGGAAGTGGGGAATTAATTCCTTGAGTTCTTTGCTTGTGTGTGTGGCCTTTGTTCTACCTATTAAACTGTTTTATTCCAACCCAGGAATTTTCTTGCTTTTACCCTTTCAATTCTCTCCTACATCCCACTGGGAGGCATTGAGTCAGTGGCTGTGTGCAGCTGAGATGCTGGGTGAGGTTAAACCAAGACACTGGGCAAAAATTTAAACAGAATTGGGACATGATACCAGTTGCTAACAGCACACACATTTAAATGTTCATGAATGCAGGCACACACACCTGAGAAAATTGAATTGTTCTCTGCAGTTTGAAACAGATGAATATATTCTTCTGTTTTTAAAATACTTTCCAGGATTTGTGGAGAAAGTTATAAAATAAGGCCATTGGGAGAAGGATAATTACAGAGTTCAAAGCTAAATAAATTGATATTAGCAACATCTTTTTATTCTCAGGTTCAATCTCTTTCTAGAGGCTGTATTTATGGGGCACAAAGTATCACTGTTTTCTTTAGTATTGATTGATTTGCATTTACTGCCTGAAGGAATCAGTAGTTTTTGCACACTACTCACCATTTCGTATTAATTCACAAAACTGAAAAAAAAAATTAATTCATAGTTTGACTTTGGTAATACTGCACCACCTAGTCTGAAGAAATGCATTGTTGCAATCCATTATCTGATCAGGTATCATGACTTCAGAAAGTGTTAAATTTGGGCATTTATGGGAAAACCCTGGTCATGAAAAGTGAGTGCACAGGTAAACAAATGTCAGTGATTCAGATGCTGTGTTCTCAAGTGGCAGCACTTCAGAAGGCACCAGAGAAGAGACAAAGAGCTAATATATCATTGTGGATCCCTTGTTCCATCTGTGGCTGAGCAGAGCCCAGGAGTGTTCATGGCCATGTGCTGACTCCACCAGCAGCAAATGACACCTGAGCACAGGTAAATGCTGCTTTTCAAAGGTGAGTGAATAGCAAAGCCCACGTCAGCACCTGGTATTCTGAACCTCAGGTGAAAAGAAATGGTAATTGTGAAGCACTCAGTCAGACATGGCCCAGTGCTCACATAACAGGTGAATTTAAGATGCTCCTCAGTCAGGAGATAGCAATACTAGATATCAGTAACTGGCTGATTTTCAGAAAAAGTTAAATGTTGCATCCCCTTTCTATTTCTCCCCACCATACTAATGTTATCTGTCTATGGTGCTTTTAGCTTTTAACTTATCTCTTTGATAGAGATTTGTGAGTCCTTCACTATGACTTTAGTAAAAAGGTAAGAGGAGGAAATTATCGTTACCTGAACACAGGGTAAAGAAGGCACCAGAGTCAGAAAAGCTTTTCATACCTAAACCAGGATACAGGACTCTCAGTCCAACATGCTGTTTCACCTGCAGCCTTACTATTTAAACTATTTTAGAAATTTTCCTTTTTTATTCGACCCATTTCAAAATACTTAGAGCTGTGCAAAATTTTGTGTGCTCCAGCAGTTACAGATTAG
The DNA here is from genome assembly GCF_029582105.1 of Oenanthe melanoleuca. Taxonomy (NCBI): domain Eukaryota; kingdom Metazoa; phylum Chordata; class Aves; order Passeriformes; family Muscicapidae; genus Oenanthe; species Oenanthe melanoleuca. The sequence goes on from NC_079336.1 coordinate 11,862,704, forward strand.
TTTCCTGTAGCTCCCTCCTGTTTGATTTCTCCTGTGCATAATTAGATAACTACTTTCACATTTCAGCCTTAGCCAAAGGGTGGATGGAGAACAATAATTTGGATTTTTTTCTCTTTTTTTTCTTTAATCATTTGCCCATTTTCAGGCAGTGATTATCACTGAGGCCTCCAGACATTTCTCAGGTTTAACTAAAATTAGCTAGTAGGTTCAAAAATTATTATGGTTGGCTGACAAAAAAGCCAACAGAGGAAGAGACAGGCAGGCAGTCAGACCACCACACCTACAGAGGGATGAGGAAGCCACACAGCTGTAGACAGTAGCCAAGTACAGGAAGGAGTTATAACCAAGGAGGTTAAATCTGATTTAATTGGATGAAACAGCTTAATGAGAGATTCAAACTCTCTGTTCAGACAAATGAAAGTCATAAACATGGTAATGGCAATTTTTCTTTCCTCTACTCTGTTTTGTTGGTGGTGGCTTGGTTTGGGTTTGGCTTTGGAAATGAGCACTAAGAATTTCTAATAATCCAGCTAAACATTTATTGCCGTGAAATAAACGAATAATGGGCCCACAGGGGAAAAGATAGTCTGTGAATTAAAGAAATATGTATGATTGTACCTCCTCTTTTCATATAGATACTGCCAGAGGAATTCTAATGAAAAAAATGTCCAACTTCTTTCAAAACCATATAAGTTGATCCTGGAAGTTGAGTTATGGTAGAAGGGCAGACCACCTTCTTTGTGTATGCACATAATGAAAAAGCTCTTCAACAACTAACAGCATCCTGTTTATAAATTTACCAATTTTGATAAACATATGAACAGATTACATGCTTCTGATTGCTTCAAACTAGAAAAAATTCCAGACCAATCCTAGCATTAATTAAAGCTTTAGTTATCAGTCTCAAGATCTCAAAATGACATCAAGATTATTGTTCACTTGTTAGTCATTCTCAATAGCTACTGAGCGTTCTTATTATACAGGTAGTGAAATACTACAGCACAGCAAGGAGATTGTGCAATATCTTCAAAGAAAATTCTTACTACCAGGTGAATGCTAGTCTGTCTAGCTGAAGAAATGATCTAACCCTGTTCAAGCCCACTCCAATGCAGATAACTGGAGTAAATTATCTCCTGTAGTCCCTCCCAGGTCTTCATCTTTGTAGTCTTGTGTATAATTCTTTATTGCCTACAGCTTTTGCACTATATTCTTTTTGAACTTCAAAATAATATTTTACTCTTATTTCAAAAACAGTGTGTGAGGGGAGAGATTTTTTACCTAAGAAAATTACTCCTCTTTACTTGATTCTTCATTAACTTGACAGTTGAATTGCAATTTTAGCAGAACAAAATTGGTGATCAGAAAAGTAGCTTGACAGTTTTCAAACTGTTCTTCCATATTGCAAATTGAACAACAAGAGATTCTCACCCCTCCCAGCTCACTGGAGAGGAAAGAATAATAGAGCATTACAGTGAGAAGAAAAAAAGAATATTTACAAGTGTTCCCAAAAGTTCCCTGCTCTACTCCTTCTCAAAAAGGCCAGCTGAGTTAGAATAGTCTTATGGTAAGCTCAAAAGTGAGATTTGGGGAATATGCAACAATATTGCAGGTTATTACTTGCTGTGAAGGATTTCCTAGTGAATGACTTGCTATGACTTCTAGCCTCTGATTCCTAACAAGATAAACATTTTCAGGTATTAAAGTCAATGGGCTTCTGATCTAAGCTCTGGAAAAAAAAAAACTTTTCCCGTGTTTCCTCCTTTTTATGGTTCTTAGCTAAAATCTAGAAATATGTTGGTAAAACTTTTGGGAGGGTCCTAATGTGGTACAAATATATAGCTAAAACTGATGTGGTATTGACATTTACCATATGTTATTTGGACTAATGAATGATACACATAGGTTAGTTTGCACATTGAATTTATTGAATAAAGTGTGTGATAGAAAACTTTCATCTAGCCTCCTACATGAAGAGAGTAAAAAAATAGTGAGTCTGAGTTTCTGAATCCTTATTCGTGGTCTGTTAGCTAGACAAAATCCTTTAGATTTTCAGGCCTTGTCTCTCATTTGAAAGGCTTGTGATTAAGAAATAGCACATTTGTTTGTTAACTGCTATGTGCTTGATATGTAAACTTTTGTGATCTTTAGTATTAAATGATGTTCTCTTTTAGAAGCAATTTGCAATATATTTGCAATATAACAGCAGTGAAAAAGGAACCAGAACAAAAGTATATTTGCCCTTGAGTGTAGCTTTCTAAATAAAATATTCAACTAGCTGAATGCATTCATTATTCTGTACTCAAGTGCCACCCATTCTTAATAGCTGATGTAATTTTTAATGTTTTTCTTGATCATCAAGGATTTGAAGAATCATCTCACCAATCTCGTCATCTGAAACCAGAATTCATGTAACACACCTGACACAGCTGACACCCATTCTACCACATGAAAGGAGATAAACATGTGTCTGTTTAGCATTGGAGAGGGATAGACAGAAATCAAGGTTATAATTCTAGGGAAGGTACTTAATGTATGTTGGATTAAATTATTCTTGGAAGTCCCTGTCTATCCCAGGTGGTGACTAGAAAGAGAAGTGATAACTTCTAGTTTAGATTAATCTGACTTTTGTTGCTAAATATTTTTCTTGTGTTCTTGAGAAGGCTTTTTTCTCCTTCACATATTCCTTAAATAGCCTTTCTATCTAAACTCTTGGCAAAGCATTGACTCTTTTACATTTCAAGTCGATTACACTCGGTCTTAAAAGTTCATTTGCTTTCTCGTTTTGTCCCTGACTTGGATTTAGAAAGGTTTATAAAAGGCCTTCCAAAAGCAAACAACTTCCACTGCCATTTTTAGAATGAAAGTTATCTATTAGACAGACAAAGCCACAACTATTAACCTGTCTTTCCTCTTTCCTCCAAACTCTCAGACAACTGGGAGTCAAATGTTCTTCAGCAAATAATTTGGAAGTATATTATGCCATGTCAAGAAAGTCAGGCAGGGATAAATAAAATGACATTCCAAGTAAATTGAAAATGCCTCCATGTATAATAATAAAAAAAAAAAAAAAAAAAGATTTTAAGTGGTAAGATAAAGAAAGTGGAAGGTTGATATGCAATTGAGGGAATTCTTGGAGATTAGATATACTGCACATCAAATCTCCAATATTCTAGCTCCAGCCTTTCCAGGCCTGTGCTGAATATGACATCTTCTTGGATTCCTGTGATTATTTTCAATCCCAGTTGATTTCACATACCAATTGTATTTTAGTGCAATATGATCTGATTTTATCTCACAGTTATATTGGTCTCGTTTTGCCAATATGTCTGTAAATGCATAAGTGCAAAGCAAATTAGATGCTTAGGATAGAATGTTTCATTTTACATAGTCGAAATTTAATCCATTTAAAATACTTTATATTACACCTAGCAGGAGAACTCCCTACCAAGTTCTATTCCTACTGCCTGAATTCAGGTAATATTAATTGCATATTATTCAAAGAAAATTGTCTAAACTTGTCATGTCAGCAAAGATGTCTTCAAAAGGACTTGCATAAGCTCTTGTAACAGGAAATTCTACTCCAAGATTTACATTAACTTCATAGATTTTGCTGCTTCCTTCAGAAATGTTCATCATTTCTTTTCAGCTCTATTTTTGCCAGGTAAGGGAATTTCAGCCTTCAAACTTATCAATAGACTGCTCAGTCACTGAATGAAGCACTGTGCATATCAGAAATTGCTAGAAAGCATCCCAAGAGGAAAAAAAAGTAGATTGCAGGGGGTGTACAGAATCACAGAATAATAGAGTCATTAAGGTTGGAAAAGACCTCTAAGATCATCAAGTCCAGCCACTAACCCAGAACTACCACCATGTTCACCACTAAGCCATGTCCTCAAATGCCACATCTGCACATTTTTTGAACACTTTCAGGGATGGTGACTCTACCACTTCCCTGGGCAATCTGGTCCAATATTTTGCATTCCTTCCCATGATGAAAATTTTCATAATATTCCAATTAAATAGATGCAGCTTGAGGACATTTCAGATGTCCTAGACATTTCAGACATGAAACGTGCTACTTGAGGGCAGTTCATCTTGTCCTGTTTCTTGTTGCCTGAGACCAACCCCCACCTGGATACACCCTTCTTTCAAGTAGCTGTTGAGTAGTTGTAAGGTTTCCTTACAACTGAGCTTCCTTTTCTCCAGGCTAAACACCCCCAGCTCCCTCAGCTGCTCTTCATCAGACTTGTGCTCCAGACCCTTCCCCAGCTCTGCTGCCTTTCCCTGGCCATGCTCCAGCACCTCAATGTCTTTATTTCAGTGAGAGACCCAAAGCTGCACACAGGATTTGAGGTGCAGCCTGGCCACTCCTGGTCCTGCTGGCCACTCTATTGCTGATTCAAGCCAGAGCCACTGACCCTCTTGGCCACCTGGGCACATTCTGGCTCGTGTTCAGCTGCTGTTCACCAGCACCCCCAGCTCCTTTTTGATGAGCAGCTTTCCAGCCACTCTTCCCCAGCCTGTAGAAGTGCAGGAAGTTGTGACCCAAGTGCAGGGCTGGGAATTTCACTGTTGAAGCTCACACTATTGGCCTCAGCCCATTCATCCAGCCTGCCCAGATGCCTCTGCAGAGCCTCCTGACTGTTGACTTCTCTTTCTACATTTACTTACAACATCCAGTTCCAAAAGTCAGTTGCTATTTCAGTCTTTGGGTTCTGAATATTTTATTCTACTTTCATTTCTGACAAGTGAAGTGGAATCCCAAAGAATGACTGTTCTGTGATGAAGAAAATTTCTTCTCTTTTTCTTAGGTGCTGTTGAAAGCATAAAGTCTTTGTACCATCCAGAGAGTAAGAAAATTTATATGCCCTAGATTTGGTTTCTGCCTTTAATTTGGTACACCTTTGAAGGCATGTATTCTGACCTGAATACCATGGGTCACAGAATTTAACAAGTGAGTGAGGTATTAAATCCATTGCTACTTCTTCCTGGCCTGCTACTTTTATGATTCTTTACTTTTATCAGTACAGAATTCCCAGCTTCAACATTATGATTGTGCAGACCTTTTAAAGATACATTTACTCTTTCTTGAAGTATTTCAAAGATATGTTTTCAGGATGACACAGGCTGGATTTTTATAACATTTTCAGCAATAGCTCTAAGTCTTACTGTACAAAAAAAAAAAAGTAGTGAAACAAAGGATCCCCTTTAAATTTTTTTTTTTTGTTGCTTATAACAATAAAAAACAGACTTAAAACCAAATTGTCATCTGAGCAGAATAGAGTTTTCCATTGCTTTCATTTATATCTCCTTGGCCTTTCAACCTAAATTTAGCTTGTTTATTCCCAGGATAAATTACATGCACATTTTTTAAATGAGAACATTCAGATGAATGATACTAAATTTTTAATATCACAATAGATTAAAAAATAAATGCTTGTGACAGTGCACACTCTCTGTAGTATAGCTCTTCTCATCAATCATTAGAAAACAAATGCTTATATGCTTTGTTAAGATTCTATCATGTCTGTGCTCCTAATTATTTATAAAACTTAGATCAGGGTCTCCTTCAGATAGCTGAGATGTGGAAAGCCTAACTCTGAGTTGGGATTTACACGTTGGTACCTCCTCTGACAGTCAGTAGGGATCCTTAAATATGATAAATTTTAAAACAGCTGTTTTACTCTTGGCTAAAGAAGAAAAGGCAGAAGCTATGAGATTTGAATCTGATCTTTGATTATACTCAGCTAATTAAATGTGAGGTTGAATTTTCCAAATCTCACAGAGCTTATACTTTTATTACAGATATCTTAGCTGTCTAGTTTTGGCACTCTATTACCTGTTTGGTGGGGAGGACTACCAATTTAATATACACTTTGTTTTGCAAAGATAATGAACCCAGTTTCCTGTGATTCCAGGATCTGTGAAAACTATTTACCACTGAATGATACCATGATACCATCCATATATATAATTAAGGACTTTCAAAAAATGTGTGACTACAAGAGCCACACTTATGTGTGGCTGGCCTTGTTTGAAGCACAGTATTTTGATGGATACATGCTATTTTCCTGTGGTAGAGAATTGTTATTCACATATACTAAGTTTCTGAACGTCCCAGCAAAGTAAAACTCGAACTCTAATTATTGTCTTTGTTCCTCTAAGTTGATTTCCACTTGTGACCTATTACAAATGGGTAGTAGTTCATTCATATAGTGAATATCTATAAGAAACCTACCAGTAAAATATACATTTAAATATAATAAAGACTTTGTTTGAAAGGTTGCATTTCTACTTCTCTCTTACATATGTAGATGCATTCATGCACTACACTTGCTCTGTCCAATAAACACATAAAGTTATTGCAGACTAGCTAATGCTCTTGTGCTTGGACATTCTCTTGACTTTTTGGGTCTTTTTGTAGTACCTCTTTTAATGCATTAAGATTTGTGTGCAAGGCTTGCTTTCCTGTGATATATTCTAACTTTAGTTTTTCCTGTGATATATTCTAACTTTGGTTCAGAGAACCATATTTAAAAAGGTGTTTGGAGCCTCATTTATTTTTGTCCCACTAAAATTCAAAACAGACCAGTTCTCCATTGTACCATACCATCACTTATAGAGTCATTAAAGTCAGTCTGAACACTAACTTTTCATATAGTATCTGTTGCTGATACTTTAATTCTGTAACATATCAAAAAGATCTTCTTTAGCAAACTCATTATCCTCAGGATGTTTTAATGTGCATGCAGTCTGCATCTTCCATTACAAAGGCATTGAAGCCTGAAAAGTGATTCCAGATTCTCTGATATACAGCAAAAAACCCCAATGCTTCTTTGATTGTCTGTGTTTAAAGCTCTGGACAATGTTATTATGCAGCATACTTTAGCCTCTTGCCTAATACATGAATTAGGGCTTCATTAATAAATCATTCTTATGAATCACATTTATCTGTAATGTCACACTTGCTCTCTGGAAGTCTATGAAAATTAGTGGGTATGGCACATAAAAGCAACAAAAAATAGTACTCATTTTATTAAACCATGCTTAATCATAGCTCATAATGTATAGACCTTTAGGGTTCTATCACTTGAGATCTGTTCCTTTTCTGAGTGTTGAGAAATGTCAGCTTTTCAAAGATTACCTTTTAAGCCTACTTATATAATTTATGTTATTTCACATTTAAAAATAATTCTGTTGTATCCATTGCTCATGCCTATATGGTATTATTAACAGACTGTTTTGATGATGATCTCTGAGAAATAAATTGAGTTTTGGCCATGTCATAAGTGTGGGTGTTCATAGCATACTGCTATTACAATTAACAACCCCTCTGGCATTATGTTTAAGAAGGGTTCTTAAGCAGTTCAAAATGAGTAATGAATAATCTAAGACAGCTGCATGGGCATACCAACCAAAATACATTTTAGACCCTGAAATAAATTTCCTCATTATTAGAATGAGTCATCTTGGTGAATCAAAGTGGAGAACTATATTGTTACAACTCTAGTGGTTTATTTTGTCCTGTAATAATTGAAAAGTTCTTTCTCTATTCTTGTTCATTTCTAGCACTTTATGTAAATCTGAAGCTCATTTACAAAGACTAAAACCTCCCTGACTCTTGATAACAGCCACTTTATTCTAGAGGTAATAGAAGACAGACCTCCTCTGACTCTACTCAAAAATGGCCTGAAGTACTGCTATAATACCACACATTTTTCTCCTCAGATGGCACATATAATATTAAACATCTGTGAAAAGCTCTATTCTGGATAGAAAGGTTCTGGTTTGGGCTTAATCCTGGAGGCTATTTGTATTATTTCAGCTTTACAAAGCAGCCCTTCCTGAAGCAGGCTTTTCTCAATAATGCCAAGTGAAGCAGCAGGAGCAGTAGGCACAGCCTGAATTATGGGAGGTTTCCTGACCATCAGAAAACACTTTTTTTGCTGTGAGAGTGGTGGAAAACTGGCACAGGTGCCGTGGTAGGTGGTATAGTCCATCCTTGGAGGTATTCAAAAGCCATCTGGACAAGGTCCTGGGCAACAGACTAAGTGGCATACAACAAATCATATTGTCCCTCTGAGATTTCAGGGTAGAAAGATGAGCACTAAATAATTTAGTTATCATAAATACATATTTTTTAATAAATAGATAATAAAATACCTCTCCAAAACTGTTTGTGCTGTAGGATATCTGAGATTATTAAGATTACACTAATGATTAATTAAAAAAAAAAAGGAAGTATTTCTTCTCCTATTATTTTGATTTTTCTGGCATTTTCATTCCTGATTTTGTTTTGAAAACCATGTAAGCAGCAGTGAGTGTTCTGTGCTCTCTCTGCTGCTGCTGTAAGAATGTTTATCCATCATGCTGCAGATGCTCAGGAGTGTCATGCAAGCAGAAGCTGGGGAAGACATTTAAATAGTTTTCTGCTACCTTTCTAGCTTGTGACCTGACTGCAGCAAGTTCCAAGCTGTTTAGGTTTCTAGCTACAAAAGCATCAGTGTTTCTGCCTAGTTTCCCACTGCATTGTCCATCATGACTGGGCATTACACCAGGGCCAGGAATGGGTGTGAATGTTGGTACAAACACCCAAAGATGTTCAGGCCAATGATCAGTATTGTCCAAAGACTGGAAAAGCCCCAGGGTCTGGCCTTAGGCTTAGAAAGTCACATTTTTGAACAGTTGACTGGGATGGTTCCCTCTTCATGGATACCTTTAAAAACTCATGCTGCAAAGTTGGCTTGCATGACCTCAGGCAGAAATGAACCCACATTCTATATGAAGTAGTTTTAGCATACTCTGGTAGTATCTAGGTAATCATTGTGAGGTAATGAAAATGTTTGTCCTAGGGGAACTTAAAAAAAAAAAATCTCATTACAATAAAACACAGCAATAGTGTGGATCAATCTATTTAGTTAAACTGTAAGTAGCCTGAGAGCTGCTCAATGTTTTTAAACACTGAGAGAAAATACTGAGAAGCTGATTACTATGTGACTTCTGTAGGTAAGAAACTGAATTTTTATTCTATGGAGATGGGAAATTTAGATCCAAATAAACAGTTCATTAGGTCTTATACTGAGATTATTATCAGGGGATAATTTTGCAGTCATAGCCCATGTTTGGTTTTTTATGATAGGATTTTTTTGGAGTGGTTATATTGTTGGGGTTTTTTGTTGGCTTGTTTGTTTGTCTGCTTTTTTCTATATTTTTTAAAAGGAACGTGGCTTAGCATGTAATTTGCTGATTGTAAATGTCTTTGATCCACAGAATAAAATCTGAGGGTAGCTCCAACCCTCCTACATGTCAGGTAGCTCAGATCTGAAAGATTAAGAGAGTGACAGCATAGCTGGAAAATTAATTTTTATTTCATTAAGTGAATGCACTGCATTGTACATTGGAGTTTACATCCCTCCAGAGGAGTAAAGGGTTCACTGTGTGAGAATAATTTTCAGCAAGATCCTACCTGATGGTATGAAATGTATGTTTTACTGCTGGACTGCCATGGATTTAATGGGCCTTTCATATGTTAGCAGGAGACATTAATACCATAATAATAATGGGATCTCCTAACCTATATATTTTTCTTGGAGGGATTAAACAATATTTTGGTGGTAGTTTTTTTTCAATCCAAGTTATAAGACATTTAAATACCTGAGACAGAAATTCTACCCTACAGTACCTCTAGACTATTTCCTTTGATAAAATTGAGGTTTTCTAGAAATTTCAAGTGTTGCATAGATTAGAGTTTCTTAAGTATTTACTAATTCTACCCAAAGATAGGGTAGGTGGAAAACAGGTTCCACTTATAGTTAATCACAATTGCTTGCTTTACCTGCTTAGGCAGTTTGAGAGACTCGTAGATACAGGACAGGAGCTTCTTTCTGATTCATTGATCACTTAGACACATCTTACAGCCATTTCTGAGTGAATTTTTCAAATATAGTGCTTAAAGGACATAACAGATTCGTTAACTAAGGATGCTTTAAAAATAATTGAAATTAAATGAATAGCATCACGTCATTTAGATTAGACTTTGTATGAATATTTCTTACTGATGAGAACTGCTAACTTGAGGGTATTACATATTAGGTGTAAATTTTAAAAATTGGAAGTAAAGGTTTATTGAAAAATAAATTTCAATTAACAAGTACTAAATATCTGCCCCTAATTAGAAAAGGATATGGTTATTAGAGATAAATTCTGAAAAGGTTTATGTGAGGCTTTTATGTTTATTGTCCATTATTTATTTTGTTTACAAAGCAATTAATACAAAAGTGTCTAACAAAAGAGTTTGGTCAGAAAACAGTCCATTTGAAATGAACATATCCAGTTATTACATACATGATATGCTTCCATATTTTTCTGGTTTTTTTCCTTTCTAATGTTTCTGATTAAGAATCATTCTCTTCTAGTGTATCTCCCTTGTGTTATAGAACAGCCAAAACTACATGGCAAGAATATCTGATTATTACTTTCCTACCTCTTGTACAAAGACTACAAAGTTGAGATGTGGAAATGCAGTTCAGATGAAGCATGTCTTTTTACCTTTCACATCACACTAATCCTTCATAAAAGTATTTTTTGTCTAAATGATTTTCCAGAGAAAGTGTCCTTTCTGCTGAATAGTCTGACTGAAAAATATGGATTGCACAAAAACAGAACCCCAAAATTTAAGGGTAGCCATCATGTTTGATCTCCTTACTAAAATAAGAACCCTTCTTTTCTGATAAGGAAGCAGAAGAAGGTGCCAGAGGGCCTTAAAGTGAATGGAAACAAGAAAACATGTGACAAGACAGATTATTATTTTTTAATTTTTTTTACTTTTAATTTTACCCACCAACAAGATGAGCAGAAAAAAAGGCTAGGACTAAGTACAGACCACTGAGCTCAAGAGAATTAAACAAGTATTGCCAAGGAAAATGAAGGCTGACCTCAGTTCTCAGTTCATCTCTGGCAGGTGCAGATACCTTTGGAGGATCCCAGGACAATGGTGAGTTACTGATCAGATATCAGGATGAAGAGACTTCTTTTCCAGCTCCCCAGAAGTGTATGCAGAGCTCCCTATTCCTGGCTACAACCCTGTAAATCTCAATATCTTCCTGCTGCAGTTTGTTGCAGGGCTCTACAAACACCAAGGCACCAAAGGCTCAGGCCAGCATTACATTGTCCAGAGGAAGTTGTGACTTATCTGAATGTCCATCCCTCAATTCCCAACCTCTTACAGGTATGGAGGTTATTATTGCTCATGCTTGTGTTTTAGACTCCCAGGAGTCCAGTTGGTTCAGGTGGGTTAAACTGAGCGTCTCTGTTTAGTTTCCCATGGAAATGAATTTTTATTGTAGGTATAGATTTTTTCCCCTCATATGAAACCACTGTCTAATAGATATTTTTTTATTTTTAACAAATTGAATGGATGAAAAGTTTGCCAGCTCATTTTCCATAGATGTAAATTTGGTAAACAGCTTCTATATTTTATGAGCAAAAAATCTAAGGAATGTCTGAAAAAGTTAAGATTGTTTTATGGTTGCTACCATTCTCATTCTTGTCCTGACAAGACTGTAGTTTTTTGAAATCTCAGTCTCAGTTTCTGTTTTTGTTTTGTTTTGTTTTGTTTTGTTTTTCCAATTCCTTATGAGAATTATGCAGTTCAAGCCTATCAGTGTTTAAGAGATGTCTGGACAATTCCTTTAACAAGAAGCTTTGACTCCTCGTTGGCCTGGAATTGGTCATGTAGATTGACTGGATGAGTGTTCTACATCCCTTCCAACTGCAATTGAAATATTCTATTCTATTCTATTCTATTCTATTCTATTCTATTCTATTCTATTCTATTCTATTCTATTCTATTCTATTCTATTCTATTCTATTCTATTCTATTGAATATGAAATTGATATTTCTAAATTAGGATTTGAAATGATGAAATGGTTCAGGATGAACCATCCTCTAGATGTTTGTCTCCACTAACCACAAAAAATGAGAGAAAACCAAAAACTATATCTCAGAGTAACTAACTAACTAACTAACTACCTAATTAACTAACTTTTTATGGAACCCTTCCCTAGTGACCTAGACTTAAATTAATACCTCATATATTTATACAGTCAATAAAAAGAAATAAGGCCCCGCCCCCAAAGAAAGATTCTCTCTCTCTCTCTTCAACCACTGAAAATAAAGTGATGGTGTGCTTATTTTATTGCATGTCTAAAATGCAGCCTTAAATCACATATATCTATGGGTAGACTAGATCCTTGCTTGAGAATCTCTTGTTAAGTATTAGCCTAATTGTGTTTTATGTAGAATGAAGAGATAAAATCAGCACATTTCTTCAAATCTTTGAAATTTGTCAGAGCCAGGAAGGAAGGAACATATGACACATAGAGTGTTGTAAGTGAAACAGAATTCCTGATACAGTCCTTGGGGGGGATCTCACCAAAACTCACACATCTTTGCAGATATCTCAATCAAAGATATAGATTCAATAGAGAAAGATATAGAGTCAATAGAGGAAAAAACCAAACCTTAGAATGTTAAGTTTTACATAGATAAGGATAAAAAAAGGTGAATTTCATCCCTATGCTTCAGATTAATTGTCAGTGGACAAAGCGAGACATACCCTCTTCTGAAATATTTGTCTAAAATTATTCTCTCTGACTATCTTCTGTAGGTGTGCTGCTCTCTCTCACCTTTGACTACATGTGTAATCCAGAGATGCTTTTAATGAGTTAAGCTTTCAGATTCCCAGAGTTAAGAGTGATGTCCCACTGGTGTAATGGGTGAACTTTCATTGCACTGCACTGACACTAATAATGTAGAGAGCACAGAACTCGTTCATGGAGTGCTCATTGCCACCAAGACCACTGTTTCTGCAACAATGCCTTCATGCTCCCCTTAATCAGGTACATATCAGTGTTTGTCAGACTGATGGCATCCAGTAGATCCAGGGCTTGGACTTTTCTTTAAACGTTAAACAAAGCCAATACTTCCCCAGAAAAATCAACAAAACTATTTTGAATATCTGGCTACACTTTAAAAGAATATAATATTCAAGACAATACATTGGTAATAAAAGGGAAACTAACTCCTTTAGTTCTTCTGTTCAGCTCTGCCTCCATGACAGTAGTCTGTCAGTGGGTGAAAGAATAATTCATGATAGATCCTATTCAGATGCTGTTGTTTTATTGATTTCAACATCTGTGTTCCCAAACATCAAAAATCTCTGTAAAGTTAAAATATAAAACATTCATTAGATAATACTTTTCTAGGAATATTCCATGTTAAAAAGCATAATTTTATAATGATCTATACTTGGAGATGCAATACCACATTATAATACAGTAAGTATTATCCATTTATCCAACCCCAAAATGATGTGTGTGAGAGGCTTTAATATGATATAAGTTGTAAATCTAACAAAGCAGTGAACTTTCTAAGGCAAATAAATTGTTAGAAATAGCATTTTAAAGAACTCTGCCCAGGAGAGGTATCATTTTTTACTTCCTGGAGTTAATGATCTCATGTCACAAATAAACTAGGTTATAATCTGTTCTTATGACTCAAGAGAAACATCTAAGAAAATACAAATAAATCATGATTGCTGTCAGGTCATTTGCCAGAGCATTCCTTGAGAGCTTTGTCTAAAATAGCCTCGAGGCATTTTGTGGTACATTGTAAAGGGCTATCCCTTTTTGAGCACAAAATTCTATTTCTTGTCTTTATGGCACTATTTTGATCCCTAATTATAGCTGGGTGACAATTATGCCCTGACTCTTCCTATAAGGAATTGCTTACTCCTTTACAGGAATGCTTAAAGTAACTGGCAAATTTCAATCACCTAAATAACTTGATTTAGCTACTTAATTGTGCATTAAAACAAAAACTTCCCATGTACATTTTTTGTAGCTAATCTTCATCCATGAGTTTCTTAATACACTTAGATGTCTGTGACAGAGAAATAATACCTTTGAATAGCTTTGGGGATATAGGCCTCAGTCTGGCCACCTTTTGCAGCCATAAGAAATCCCTCCCAAAAAGGAGAAAAGCCAAGATTTAGAGCTAATATGTCAAAAAATGTTTGCAAAGCCAAGACAGTGGATTACTTAATTGCTGACTTTCATGGGAATAAAAAAGCACTAGACAACAATTCCTCACACCTCTGGAGAATACCAAATTGAGAGAAATCAACACTATGCACCAAAATGTTTGCAGAATTTTGTGTTAATAATATAGCTGAGAGCAGCATCTTCATTCAAGGTAACACTTAAACACATGCATAACTCAACCACTGATGCTAATGGGGCTTAAGCTTCTGCTTAATACTTTGTTAAATACAGATGTGTAAGTATAAAGGGTTGAAGGCAAGTTCCATGGGTCATAGTGATTGGTTGGAGAGCTCAGATGCCAAGCTGATTTCCAAACACCTTAATGCATTGTGCAAGTCAGGTGTAAAACTTTCTTTTCGAAAAGAAATCAACTCAATTTTTTTGTTTTGTTTTGTTTTTGTTTTTGCTTGGTTGCTTTTATTTGGTGGAGGTATCATCAGACCAACAATATAGAGAAAGCACTTTTATTTAAAATATATTTGCTGTTGCTGGCCAGAAAGAGAGGATGGGAAGGTGTCATGGTTTTGGAATGGATTCTCCAGTTAAATGTTCCAACTGAAACATGTGCCACTTGCTCACCCCCACTCCCCTCTACTGCTCTGCTGGAGTGAAGTGGACAGGTTGAGATCAGAACAATTCACTGGGAGCAGCAATGACATAAGAAAATGATCAGCAACAGCAACAAAAGTGCATGAGAGAGGGAAGTGAGCCATCACTATACCATGTGGAGACCAGCAATACCCCACCACTTCCCACCCCAATGGAAAAACCATTTCCTCCTTTCCTGGAGAATCATGTGATGTGCTAAAAAATATCCTCCATGTCCCAGCCATGCCCACTCCTGACTGCTGCTAGAATGGACCCTGGCCTGTCTGGAACCAGGACAGAAGGATTAAGAGGAGGCAGAGTGAAGGAAAAAAAGGAACTGAAACATGGGAGCGGGGAGTGGGTATTCAGTCAGGGCACATAGTGAAAACTTGGGTACCAGATTTTGTGTGACTACAGTTGTGACTGTCACTTACAGGTACATCCCTATATTATTCCTTTTTTCCTGCTTGTAGACTGAAGGATATAGATGATCATAATTTCAGGTAAAGTTTAATCTCTATGCTAACATTATAAAAACATTTAAACTTAACAAAGTAATTAATTGTTTTTTCCTCCAAAGTTACTTTTACCCACACAAATATTGATTAATCCAGACTGCTTTAAACCCAAAATTTCCTTTGTTGGCTGCAGTTTGCAATTATTTCTTTTTGGTTTTATTTCTGTATTTTTTCTAAGCAACAGAAAAATATTCAGCTACAGCTTCAGTCGTGATTGCTCTTCCACAATTTTTTATTATTCTTTCATTATAAAATTTCATGTTCCCTTAGTTTAGGTTACTATTTATCACTGTCTGTAGCTGTTCTGTCTTTTTTTCCATCACTGATATTATCAGCCAAATTGGAAATGGATATGCATTAGTCACCTGTTCCATAGGTCATACCTACACTATTTTAAATAATGACTTCATTCTTGCTTCTTAATATCTGCTTCTATTTGCTTTGTTCTCTTTTGCACTTTTTAGTGAATAATCTCTTTCCATTTGTTTTGATTTGTTTTATAAGAACTGAATTAAGTTTGCTTTTGACACCTCTTTCATTTTATTCCAATTTTTTCCTTTTCCATTCATCCTGTATATTACTTCTGGAATGCTTCACAGACAGTTTGAAGTCCTTTTATGCAATTTTTTCGCTTGTAATTTAAGATGTTCCAGATTACATAAAGAAAATTTCAAACTGTCACTGTGTTCTTGTCCTTTATTTTTCATTTACACTGATTTTAGTAAATAGCTCAAAGTCATCCATCTTGAAATGAGTGCCTTAATTACAGACTATTTAATTTAAATTTGTGATTACTGCTTCCAAGGTTATTTTTCCAAGTACCCCTCCTGAAGTTTCTTCCTTGTAAACAAAGCCGAGTCTAAGATACCATTAACTTACAGAACTTTAGGATACAATTTATTTTAATTGCAGCAGATGTCTAAAATATCTACTTTAGAGTGGAATGGATTGCACTCTAGAAATGAAAGTTATTTAACACTGGCTGTCCAAGGAGTGTAGAATAACTTGCCTAGGTTTTGGCAATTAATGGTGTCAATTCCCCAAATGAGCTCTTTTTTTCTGCTTATCCCCAAATCCAGTGAATATTGCTAACGTTAAAAAGAATTCACCAACCAGTTCTCCTTTATATTTTATGTGTAAAACATCACTTAATGCGATATCTCACAACACCCTTCCTCACAAAGCACATAAAAAGGAATTCAGTATTTAGCAAGATGCTTCCAAGTGTGATATACCCACATGCCTTTTTCCTAGGAGCCTTTCCATCCAGAGCATCCTACTGAATGTCTCTAAGAGCCAGCAAAGCCCATGCTCAACTGCAGAGAGCAGCAGGTGTCCAAAAAGGCTTTTGAGCAAAAGGATTAGGACCTTGTCAGATGGTGTGCACAACAGAGATTGCTGATGTCTGTAGGATGTGATAATTGAATTGTCACAGAGAATGCTTGATTTGTATCATAAATGTGAATGATTTTGTTCACAGCACTGCAGGTCTTTCTGCCTATGGAGGGTACTTCAGCAGTCATTTTCTGTCCAAAGACACCCCTGCCTCTCTGTTCCCCTGAGAACTGTTTCAAGTCCCACTATGTCTGCTTTCTCAGGATTTGCAAAGACAAGATGGAAGATATAAGATGCTGCTACAGAAAAATAGCAAATATTTTATGATTTGGGTCGTGTAGGGCTAAATAAGCTTTGGATTCATCTCCAGCTTTTCAGGCTGTAGGAAAGATGGTGGCTCTGGATCAGAAAGGTAGAGCATTGTGGAAAAAACATCTGTTTTCTACATACAGCAGAAATTCCAGAGTAACTGCATGATGACAGATAGTGCCCAGTCTGCATCTGCAGCTGTAGAAGTTCTGGAGGAAATAATCTATCATAACCCTGCTAAGGTAAAGGATGCTTTGAGGGGATGAATGCATAGAGATTTCAAAAAAATTTTATCATATTGTGAAAGTTCTGCCTATGCTATTCTTTTTGTGCTTTGCTTGTAGGCATCTATGGGTGACTGCACAACAGAACAGAGTTCCCAGGTTGCTGCTACAGGAGCCTGAAATAGAAAGTCATTACCTTGGGTACAGAAATATGATTTTTAATTCAGGCTGTTTTTCAGACCCAAGCCAGTGTCAGTGCTCATCACCTTGTCCTAAACAGATCTTCTCTCATGCTACCCTGCACAGCTACACTCTTATGGATCTCACCCATACAATCTACAGAAAGACTGGAATCCAAGGTGTACCAGAGTACTTATGACTAAATGACTTTCTTTTTTAGTTCCTTTTAGTTCCTTGGTGTCTGAATTCAATCCAATGATAAATTCAAAGGAGAAAGTAGGAGGAATTGGAAAAGGAGGACTGGGAGGAAACACTTGTGGAAAGTCAGGGATAGAAATAGGTGATCTTGATGTGGGCATGTGAGTACTCAGCAGATGCAAAATTGAGATGAAGACTTCATATCCAAGTAGGTTTGGAAGGATGAGATGACTAAGAAAAGATGGATGGAGAGGGAGAAAAGGCAAAAGAGAAGCCATCCAGATTTCTGCAGAAAGATCTTACTGACACTTTCTAGCCCTATTGCATTCCAAATGTGCTCATCCAGTCTGCAGACTGCCTTATCCCTTGTCCCTACTCATTTAATGTCACTGAATATTAAATAAATAAAGCCTTTCTCAAAAGCCCTTTCAATCACCTTCATATGTCCCCCACAGCCTGGGCAGCCCAGTTCCCCTTTGTATCTCTGTGACATTGACCTTCCTGTCTTTTCAGTCCCTTGACCCCAGACCTCCATTGCAAATTTCCCCTGCTTTTCTAAGGAATAACTAACTTAGGCAGTATGGCAAAGCAGGTGTGAAGTTTTTGCTGTTTGAGTCACATCTAAAATATTCTGCAAATAAATAAGATCTCATCATCTCCCAAACAATTCAATCTTCCTCTGCTTTTTTTCCCAGATAAGACTGAGATGAAAATATTTTTTTCAAACTTCCCTATTTATAGAAATTGTAGACCTCAAGAACTTTAAAAAAAGTTATTTTTAACATCCAGGAAGTAGCTAGAAGGATTCTTCCATCTGTTTTTAAATTAGAGATTTATATTGCTCCCCAGTTTTCTTAGCTCTGTTACAATGGATGAAGACTCTTTTTCCTAGCTAAATGTTAGTATTATAAATCTTAGAAAAATCAACTTAACTTACAATTCAAAGTAGGTTTTAAATAAAATTTTGAAATACATATTAAAACCAGGTGTTTTTAAATGAAGGCAAAATCAATCAAAATATTCAGAAAATTTGAATTTGACATTTTCACAACCTTGAATCTGAGAGTAAAAATTGAAAGACTTCTTCCTACACAGTTCACCATATTCTACACTGAAAATTATGAAAAAAACCCAAATAATTTTAGTCTAATTGTAGATCATTTCAGTTTTTCATCTTTATTTTTCATTCATGTTGACTATACAGTTCTGCAGGGTTGTTAACTGAGTAGATACTGAGGTGAAAATAATGCATACATTATCCTGTCATAAAATGGACAAGTAATTTTTGGAAAAATATGATATATAATTTACAGTGAAACATTTAGATTCAAATTAATTTCAGGAAGCCTTTCTGAACTGCTTATTTTTCAAGATATTAGAAACATAGAATATATTTTTCATTATTTACAAGCTTCATACATATTTATTTTTAAAAATAAGTTAATACAAAAAGTGAAAAGGAAAGATTGCATACAACCTTAAATTAATTTTTCATTACATAAGCATTATGTTAATTATGCACATGCCTTATCAATTAGTCTGCAAGCAGGAAACCTAACTGCTCAGCGTGTTGGGCACGTTCACATATTAAGCATTTCAGATTCTCAGGGTATTCTGCTATTTTGCTTTGATTTTGTTAAATAGATATGTAAAATTTCCATGTTTTCAGAAATCTTTTTCTGGTGTAAAAGCAGTTAAATTTCTGCTGTCCCCCTTCTGTCCCCTCCTTGACTTGTTTCTTGGTGACTCCATGTATCATCACATCACTTCTTCCAATATGGGCTTTGGGGTCAGGAGTAAAAAAAAAATTCAGAGAAAGATTATGACTTCCCAAAGGTTGATTCATCAGGGAAACCCTGGCAGCAGAGCTAAGAGGTGACGTGGTGTGGAAGGCTACACCCAGTGCTGCAGTGCTAGAGAAATGTCTGTGCACGTGAGACACACCTACCCATGGATCAGGGTTTGGAGCACTCGTGTGCAATGCTGTGCAAATATTCTGCTATCCAAATATCCTGCCTGGAGCTTCATCAGGCCACAGGATGGACCTCAGGTCTTGTTAGTCCCACTCAGCCTGGCTGCCTTTGTCTCAAATAGTAAGAGATACATATAAGTGGGCACAGGACTTAAGACCGACTGTGAGAACATACCAGTTTTAGGATTAGGATTCAGTTTAAGATTATAGACCTGGCAGCTGTCTACTCTCCCATTTAGCCAACAGAGGGCTTCTCAACACAGCTAGCAGAGCTGTTTGCCAATATAATCCACCCTCAGGTAGGCTCCTACAGCTGACTTCAGTCACCTAACACAGGTGCCCACTGGATACAGGTGTCTCAGATTGTCTCCTGTCAGAAATCAGCTGAACCACTC
The DNA here is from genome assembly GCF_029582105.1 of Oenanthe melanoleuca. Taxonomy (NCBI): domain Eukaryota; kingdom Metazoa; phylum Chordata; class Aves; order Passeriformes; family Muscicapidae; genus Oenanthe; species Oenanthe melanoleuca. The sequence continues at coordinate 11,882,526 of NC_079336.1, forward strand.
TGTGCATGAGTTGGATTTCTCTACATTAAGCCCCCTAGAGTTTATACACCTGGTACCCATGTAAATATATTCATGAAGATGCCACAATTCAGAGGTTTTGTTCTCAGCTCACTGTAGTCATAGCTAAGTGTGATGAAATCTGCCCCTGAACTGTACATAACAGCGATTTATGGAGTGAAGAAAATCTCCAGCTCCACTCTACCTCCCCCGTTGTGCTGAGACAACTGTTCATGAGTCTGTGGCAGAGGCAGATGACAGCAACAGCCGGAATTTAAAACACTGGTTTGTTTCAGAGTGCTACTTTTAATCTAGATTGTTTCAGTGTTCCTGTTCACCAGTGCGGCCAGACAAACTGCTGTGCAGGCACAGCTGGAGAGGTGGTGTACAAATCAGTGCTGCTGGAATGACAGGGAAGGGAGGTGAAGGGGGCTGGAATTTCTTAAAGTTGTTTTGCTGAAGTCAGAACAACTATTCCTTCAGAAAGATAAGTCTTTGTGTCAAAAACAGTATTTCCACTTGAGCAAGCACTTCTAAGGATACTTAAAAAATGAAAACCTTGAAGAAAAAAGTAAACGTTTGTGAAATGTTAACAATAGTTTTCATTCAGATTTCACTTGTGTGGAACTGTTTTTAGTACAATTGCATGGTGCAGATGTTGTGTTGATATGACAGTTGGTATTCAGGGACCTACACATGCTCAAAAGCTGCTGGTGGTCTCCTGGGGAGGGAAAGCATGGAATTAGATGGGATGTCAAATGGCTAAGTTAGTCTGAAGCTGCTCTTGAAATACAGAATTACTACTTAAATCTTCCTATGCTTCATTCTCACTTCCCTTCTACTTATTCTGAGGCTCATTTGAGCTCACAGTGGATACTTTATCATTGGTTTGTTTTCTTTTATTCATCTTAGGTTTAATAAGTGAGTTTATATCAGAGCAGGTGCTGAAAGGCACCAGAGGATTTTGAGGAATTACCATGCAGATCACAGAGAGAGGGGATAATCTATCTTTTGGTGGTAGAGGAATGTCAGTTTTACTTACCACACCTCCAATACTCCTGCAAGCGACAGGCTGAGAGCATGCACCCAAGGCAGGCAGGAAGGTAGGAATTTTGTGCATAAACTGAAGGTCTCTGATAATTTCCAGCCAATGTAATTGAAGGTCACTGCTGATGGGATGGTACTTTTCTGGCTCTTAAATGATGCTGCAATTTTATAGTGGAGTACAATTGAACTGAAACTGAGAAAGGGATTTACCTGGAGAGTTATAATGTATTTTCTTAAATTATACTTTCACATTAAGAAGTTCAGTGAACTGACTTGTCACATGGCCATATAAGCATAATGCTGGCACTTGGGCAGTGGTAAGGATGCGTACTTGGAGGCAGAACATCAGACATGGATTTCTGTTTCTTATTCAGAGACACCAAGGTCCCAAGAGGGAAGAATTATTTATGCTGCAAATGCACTCTTTTCATCTTGTTTTTTTTCCTCTGTGACAACATTCTGCACCTGCTTGTCTAACTCACTTTACTTAGTTCATAACATTTGCTGCATGCCACAATTTCCTTGTTTGGCCACTCAAAGCTCAAGACCTTATGACCATACTTTACAAGAAGGTAGCACACCATGAAGATGCTCAGAGGGCTGGGGCAGCCCTCCAGTGGAGACAGGCTGAGAGAGCTGGGACTGCTCATCCTGGAGAAGAGAAGGCTCTGGGGACACCTTTTAGCACCTTCCAGTACCTACAGGGGCTACAAGAGAGCATTTTGTACAAGGGAAGGGAATGATAGGACAAGGTGGAGTGGCTTAAAACTGAGAGAGGGCAGGTTTAGGTCAGAAAATAGGAAGAAATCCTTCACTCTGATGTGGTGAGACTGGCACAGGTTGCCCAAAGAAGTTGTGGATGCCCCAGCTCTGGAAATGTTCAAGGCCAGGTTGGATGGAGCTTTGAGCAACCTGGTCTGAGAGGTGTCCCTGACCAGGTATTGAAGGAGATCTGTAACAGAAGATGGAGCTGGGAAAGCCTTTAGCTCAGGAAGGCAGGAGAAGGAATTGTGTTCCCCTGGAGCAACTGGTGGGATGCAAAGACAGCAGCTACTCAGAGTCTTCCTGTGCTTCACCAAGGCAGATGATGGCTACACAAATGTCAGTCTCAGTAAACACTGTTGGTGAAACTACAACTGACTCCAGTGGAATACACAGAACTTTAGACACAGTCAGTTTGTTACAATTAAATACTTTGCCAAGAGTGAGTGTATAACTTGATAAAATAGGAGTTAATTCTAGTAAGATTAAATGAAAGTAGCAGTTAAATCCATTAAGACTACACCTTAATGTTTGACTTCAACCTCAAGAAGAGAAAAACAGAATACTCCAAATCTTAGTCAGAATATTCTGTTGACTTCAGTAAAAACTAGATGGGGTTCTTGAAGCTGGAAAGACAGGCACTGATGAAGATTTTCTGAAAATATATCTTATTATTTATATCATATGATTTTAATACAATATATGACCTGAATGTCTGCATTAAAAGTAATTTTCTTTTGTTTTGAAATTGTTAATCAGGAAAGAGTTTGAAGAAACTCTCAGATAAACTAATACTCTAATCTCATTCAAGCTATGTAGAAAGAACCCGTAGATTTGAAACAACATTAATAGCTTTGAGGGCAAAAACTGCCCTCTGGATAAAAGATATAAAAACATCTTTTAAGAAGATAAATTGGGAAGGTCCTAAAAGATGAATAAGCTATATGACTCTGCTGTTCTTTGAAATTCTACACTCACTGCTAAAACAAAAAGATTTCTTTTGCCACATTAATCTCTTAACTACAATATTCTTTATTCAAATTATGAACTAATGGCCTGCATAATTTGTTTCATTAAAAAAGCAGGTTTCCTATTACAGTTCCAACAATTCCAACACTGCAGAATTGGTTTGAAATCCAGAGTTCTGAAGAACAATGAAGCTGAGGGCGATATCTTAGGCTTGTGTAACTAATAGTCTTTACCAGAGTGGCCTCACTACTCAGTCAGAAAACCAAGGGGTATCAAGCCAAAAATTTGGAAACATCTTTTAGTCTGTGTCAACTTTATTTATAAAATTGTTTTAAGGAAGAAGACATTATATCCCATAACAGAAACTTAAGTAGGAAAAATACAATTGAACATATTATTTAAATCCTTGGTATTCAAAATGAACAGTCTGATTTTAGTCAAGATCTATGTGCATTAACTTAGTGTTAAACTCAACAAGGTACATGTGCTAAAAGCTGCTGAAGAATGTTTGCATGCAGGCTACTGCATGATGTTGCTGTCTTTATCTTATTATGAAGATCAAAAATATTACTTTTTTAAAAATTATTTTTATTACTCTGAAGATATACCACCAAAAGAGTTCCAGAACTTAGGTTACTCGGAAAAATGCATTTCCTAGGTAAACAGGCAGCATAGATTCAGACATTTTATTCGGTTACAGTAATTTCTGCACTTGGTCTTGAGCTATGCAGACTCTCTGGTGTCCAGTGCACCCACCCACAGTTCATTTTGCTGACAAACAGGAGGTAGAACTTAGACCAGAACATTCTCCATAATCTAAGGCCTTGTCTGCTTGATCTTATATGTTGGACTGTGAAATCATTGCAGTGCCTCAGTGATGCACAGTTTTCTGTCATCTCCCTGACACATTTCCTATCATCACCTGACACACATGGGTTTTGGAGTGAGAGTTAGATTGTCCTGAGATGTCAGATGTCATCACTCAGCTGGGAAGATGGGGCAGCACTGAATCTTGTGTTCCAAGAGAGGCCTCTGAGATATCTAGACCACTCAAAGCATGATGTAACTGTTCAAAAAATAATATAATTGTGTTAAAACTAGTGGCTACAGACTTTATTAAAGCTAATAAAATTAAAAATGTATCACTGCAGATACTTCATATTGTATATTGCATTCCATAGGGAAGAAGGCTGCTGGTTTGTCTGTCTGGGCCACTGTGGTCAGAGCCAGGGAAATCCATATTGAGGGAGCAGGAAATTGTGTCTTCCTATGTTATTGGGCAAGCTAAGCTGGGAGAGAAGGTGAGAAATAGGAGAAGAACAGGAAAGAGTGAATCATCACATTGCAAGAAACTGACAGGCACCTTGCTGGGGAAAAGATGTGACATGCAGAAACACGGCTACAGAATACTTTAGAGCTGACAGAAATACAGGGAATCTCTAGGAAATGACTGAGAGTTCATACAAACCCAGAAAGCCACTGCAGTCTGCTGGAAAGGCAGAGCTGTGGAGGACACCTCCCTTGAAAAGGTGCAGGTGAAAGGGGCAAGGTCTTTGTTGATCCTTTGTTTAGGATTATCCCACAAGTGAGTCTCACAGTTCTGCATTACATACCTCTGTATGAAGGGTTCTGCTGCTCCAGTGTATTTGTATTGTGATGAAATATTGTCTAATAATACAGATATATTGTAGGTTGCTGAAGTACAGATCCTGGTGATATGCTCACTTTAAAGAAATATGGATGGTTTCCCAAATCTCTGTGGTTTGAAGTCTTGTATTCATCATTGTCCTCAAATTTCTGGTGTGATTTGCAGAGTATGCATAGTGACATTTGGTTTTTTTCAAGAAGGAATTCTTATTTATGCATTTGAATAGGAAAGCTTTCTTCTGACTAAATCAGCAACCTAAACCAGAAGAATGCACACAGCTAACTTTTTATTTGGGCAGTCCCTGGTCATCACACTTCTATTTCTTTGTTCCTGATCTTTAAACTTCCATTACCTTTTATTGTACAAAGAGGGAGGTTGTTCACATTACTAGTACTCCTGCTCACTCCTTCTCTCTCCCCAGCAAATCAGTTTTAGTAAGTCTGTAAGTATCCATACTGACTCCAGCTGGACTAGGATTGTGGCTCTGATCCTTTCACTGTTGCTATTAGTGGCAATGTGGAAATCTCAGCTTCTCCTTCACTTTCTGGATCCTTGTGAGCTGTTTTGTTACTGGAAGACTTCTTTCCAGAGATTTCATTTTCATGCAGCAAGATCCAATGCCATACCATCTTTTTTGAAAAAATTGCTCAAAATTTTTCATTTCTGAGTCCAAAAATTATGGTTAAAAAGTATGTTATCTGCATGTCTACACCTAAGTGTTACTAATGGTCTCAAATTTCTGTCTTTTATATTTTTATCAGATACTTTGTAGTTTTACATGCACCAGATAATTCCAAATTTCTCTTATTGATTTGCTTAATCCAAGAGACCTGTTTCTCAGCTTTCACTTGTGCAAATTTTTAAAAAGTGATAGTTGATATTTTACGATATTGCTCACCAGCAGGGCCAGAATCTGTTTCCTATGATTTCCTATGATATTCTATGATTTCTTAACAATCTGTTGATTATCTTACAAGCATTTTACACCAGTCTATTCAGGTTGAGATTTTCTGGTTTTGCAGAGATTTGGCTGAAATGTGGACTTTTCTCACACACCACATTGGGTTCCCTATGTACTGCTCATGCAACTATATTCACTATAGCATGTTGATTCATTAATACCAAGTTACTGTGAATGATAATTATGTACTGAAAAAAATATTTCCTGGTATATGCAAATGTTTTCCTATTGATGATTATGATTTAGACATTTAATAGACATTAAATTATTTAATTTTTAGTTTTCTCTGTTTTATGATCTTGTTTGACCAATTGTACATTTTTTTCCATATCAGTGTGTCTATTAAGTCTTTTCCACTATCCTCTAACTCCTAAAAATAAACTGTCAGTTAGAGGCAGTTCTTCTTTAGCTCTGTGGATAAAACAGACATGGCTACTTGCCAATTTATCCTCAAGCTGCCTCCAAGCAATAGCTCTAGATTATTCTCAATGCTTCACCTGTGTGGAACTCTACATCTCAGAAACAAAGAGGAATATATTTTCAGGTTCATTCTTCTTATGTGATGTTTAAAGAGACAGTCTACAATCCACACTGTTCTTCTAGCACAACATTTACAATTTTCCTTGAACTTTTTCTCGCCACTGTATCTTGATTAGACTGCACAATTTTCCTGTACCCTGCAGATTCACTGCCACAGGTGACTGGGATAAGATGGTGAATAATTTGTGCTCTGGTGTTGGAACAACAAGTTATGGAACTTAAAACTTCACTTTTATAAAATGAGGGAACTGTAGTCAAAAGAGTGAAACAGCCAAGATGCTCAGCTCTTGAAAGCTCATTTTTCTGCATGGCATATATGATCTGGGAGGTGAAGGCTCTGCCTCTGCTCTGCCCTTGTGAGACCCCACAGGGAATTCTGCATCCCCCTCTGGGGCCCTCAGCACAAGAAAGATGTGGTCCTGCTCAGGGCTCCAAAGCAGGGCCACAAAGATGACCCAAGGGCTGGAACACCTCCCTCATGAAAACACTGAGATTGTTGGGGTTGTTCAGCCTGGAGAAGAGAAGGTGACACCTCACTGTAGCCTCCAAGTACTTACAGGGAATTAGTAAGAAGGTGGGACAGCAACTTTTTACGTGGACATATAGTGAAAGGAGAAGGGAAAGTGGTTTTAAGCTAAAAGAGGAGCGATTTAGATTAGATGTTAGGAAGGTCTTTGCTCAGAGGACAGTGTAACAGGCTGTTCAGAGAAGCTGTGATGTTCAAGGCCGGTTTGGATGGGGTCTTGAGCAGCCTGATCTGGTGGAAGATGTCCCTGCCCTCAGCTGAGGGGTTGGGATTGGGTGATCTTTAAGGTCCCTCCCAACCCAACCTTTTCTATTATTACTCTATTATTTTGTGGGTTTTTTCTTCTAAGATTTCTGGCTTACAGAAAATTGTGCTACTTCAAACAGACCACTGTCTTCCCAAGTCTGTTATTGGTTTATGTTGGTTCTCTTACCTTTGTTCCATAGTTCCTAGGCACACTGGCAAACCTGCCAGATTTCCCACTCACAGGGAGGGAAATACTGTGCTCTGATCTGGCAGGATCAGAACCAGAAAAGAGGTCACAGCTCAGCACTGGGAGTGAATGAACCGCAGCCCTGAGTGTAAGGGAAACAATGTGGTGTAGGGCTTGTCTCAGGTTCCCTCTGTGCAGCATTGACAAATCTCTGTGGTTGTGCTGTGCAGCATTTTGATGTTCCAGTAAGGGAATCAACAGCAGCTGTCATTTTGGGAAAGGTAAGGGCAGATACTTGGTAATTTGGAATTAGTTGCAGGTTACCAAGGCTCTGACAGAGCTGATTGGAAGAGTTCAGCATAGTACAGCTTGCTACTTACATGTTTTTTTTGTCCAGAAGACATTAAAGTGTTTTATTTCTTAGTGATTCTGTAAATTATTTTGGACTGTTCCCTTTTACTGTCTTCCTTGTGGTAATAATGAATTTGCTAATGCAGGTTTACTAAGAGTCTTATGCTAAGCACTAACCTAAACACAAATTTACCTGAATCATATGGTGTAATTATTTTCCTTGTTTATTTACAGGCTAATATGTAAATTAATGGGAAAACATTAATTCCTGCTTTGATAGAAAACATTTTAATTATTAAAAAAGGTTTGAAACTAGGAGATGCATGTCTTATTTTTAATCACTGCAACCTTGCCATTCACTCATCTTAGAAACAGCATCTTAGCAGGATATTGTGTACCAATACATTCTATAGGGACTTCATAAAATGCAGGTTGAATCTGGCTGTTTCTTCAAGTTATTAACAGCTGAAAGCAGCATGAGCAAATAGAATTTTTTTCTTTCTTTCTTATTACTATTTATCAGTTTTCTATTTTTCAATTGCTATTACTGTAATAGCTATTTAACAGCTAAGTCTATTTAACAGGTTTTTTCCTCCTTTTCCTTTCTTTGCTTCTGACAATTTATCCTTCTTCTGTTGCCATTCAAGTGCTATAAAAGTAACTTAAAAAAGGAGGTAGTGGAGCACTCTAAAAGCTGTCAGATTTTAGATTGCCGAATCTCTTCAGGCAGCTCATTCCACAGCTGAGCAAACTCAAATATGAATACTTTATCTGTTCTATTTTGTTCATGATTAAAAAGGTGCTCAATTTTATGCATAACTTTCAACCATTCCAGTAGTCCAGCTGACTTTTAGAGACAGCAGACATGTCTGAGGTTATATCTGTTTAAATTTCCACTCCAAATCAGAGCTTCAATTCAATGTTTGGGCATCTCTTCTATCCCAAAGAAAGAAGTTCTTACTGTGTCACAGGGAGATGAGAGTGTTATTGCTGAGATACCTGTATTTTCCAAACACAAATGGCTGAAAACCAGGCTGAAGTCTTCAGGTAGTAATAGAAGTCAGATTAAAGGGAACAATTTTGTTATGGTTCATTGTGCTGAGAAGGGTGGTAATGTGCTCCACACTTGCTAAGGACTTTTCCTGAGCTCTATCATTAGCCACAGGCACAATGCTTTGCAGAAAATCGTTGCTGAGTGTCAGCAGTTTTAACGGTATGGCCTGACTTGCTTGTACTGACAGAGAAAGGAGTTAGGGCACACCAACTGTCCATGTGCCACAGCTACGCTGTGGGGGAAGGTGAGCAGGGGGACAAGAGCCCTCGTGAGGCAGAAAGGGCAGGAGCCCCAAGGTCACACCAGGTACAGTTCCACTGTACCTGAGAAAGAAAAGTAGTGGATCTGGTTACAGTGTCCAGGCTCATCCAGAGATCTTGTGCTGGGTTGATGTGGTCAGAAATGTGAATTCTGTCACTATCTGTTGAAGCTGGGTGGGGCAGTGATTCCTATCTCCTGGCACATACCATCTGCTAATGGGCCATCTTTAAGACAAGATGGGGCAATCATCTTTATCTTTTCCACAACCCATCCTCCCTTCAGGAAGATATCATCTGCTACTGGGCCATTGAGTCCCAGGGCATGACTGATAAAATTCCATCATCCCACTGGGAGATGCTCCAGCCAGGGGGAGCAGCCAAGCCTTTCCTACCTAGATAAAAACTGAGATTTGGAACACCAAGGCAGCCTTTTCCACTGGATTCCAGAGGAAAACCTGACCTTTCCACATCATCACTGAACCTTTGGAGGAAGGCTGCACCTTCTACAGGAACACTGCTTCAGTTGAACCACATCTGCCACTGCAGGAGGATGCAGCCACCATTTAATGGGACTGCTGCCAACACCCTGACTGACAGGGTGTCAGCTTGGATTCTGACTCTGTCAGGGTTGGGATTGTTTTTTGTAATACTGTATTTCTATTTTAATTTTCCTAGTAAAGAACTGTTATTCCTAATTCCCATATCTTTTCCTGAGAGCACCTTAATTTCAAATTTATAATAATTTGGAGGGAGATGATTTACATTCTCCATTTCAAAGAGAAGCTTCTGCCTTTATTGGCAGATAGCTGTCCTTCAAAGCAGGACAGATCTTTGGACTCATCCACAGTGGCAAGGCCAGGAGATCAAGCCAGGGAGCCAAGGGCTAATCTGAGGTCCAGCTCAGGTCAGAGAGGTGCACAGCCAGGCATGGCCAGGACAGCAGGAGCAAAGCAAGGGCTGGAGTTTAAGTGCAGCCCCTGCTGAGGGGCACAGGACCTTGCTTGTCAGAGCATTTTCTCACACAACTCTGCACATCTCTCTGATTCAAGGCTGCCTGGCTGGACCACTGAGCCTGACCCTGAGCCTAGGCAGTCAAACCCTTGAGTGCTCAGGGCTTGGCCTAGAGGGCTGCAATGGAAGTCACTTCATGAGTTAGATCTCTGTTTCTTCTTCCTGGTATTTGGATAGTGTCATTTTAGTCCTGTTTGAATTCATATGGATAGTCTGTAAGCTTTTATTTCTAAGGGTGAGATTCAGGTTAAGACAGCCAACAGCCACTTTGACAGGGCGATCTATGCTGACTGAAACTGGTAAGCTTTTTGTCTTGTTCATGGTGAGAAAAATGCTTTCCAAAGGTGATTCATAAAGCTAGAACACTGTACAGAAATATTGCTATTACCTTTGGGTGCTTTTACCTTCAATTTCCCTCCCCTCTGAATAACACTGTAAGTGAAATGCTTCCATCCACTTGGGAACCAAAGAATAAAGAGGTCTTCTAGAAATAGTAATTAAATTAGTTTTATGCATTTTTCTATGACAGCAGGTCTTCACAGTGCTATCTGCCTTTTTTTGACCTAGTCTGGCTATTTGAGAGCTCACCCAGAACAAATTTGCAGGCTGTCCTCACCTGGGAAATTTATCCAGGGAGAGACTGATCCCTGATCTTTTATTTTGTTCGTTCATGTTAGAACTCTAGGGTCTTTCACTACACTGTTCGAGTCTGCACTATTCTGCAGAAAAGCATGCAAGTCATGAAGGTGAAGGAGAACAAATAAAAAGAACAAGATTCTAACACAGAGCTCAGGGAACTTGTCTGAGAGCCTAAATCCCAACTTTGCAGTTCCTGGTCCTTTGCTGTGTGTTTACACCGCACAGCTATGGAGCAAAACAAAAAATACATCAACAAACAGATTTACAGAGATGACTCAAAATCACAGGAGCCCTCTGCCAGTAATTAGTGGCATCAGCAAGGATGATTTAACAAAAGAACACTCCTGAAGGGTTTTTATTGGAAGGGAATTAAGCTGCAGCTTCAGTTCCCCCTTCTGCTCCTTCCTCAGGCTCATAACAGTATTCCTCCTTTTACCTCAGTATCCCAGCATAAGGAGTTTGTAGCTGAAAGTGGTTCTTAATGTAAATGGAAAAAAAATATTTCAGCTGTTTTTTTATTTTCTTTGAATTCAGCTTTGTTTCTGTTATCTCTGTTAGTTGGCTTGCATGGATTTTCTTGAGTGGGCAAAATGAGAGCATTCCAGTGAGGAGAAATTATGTTTTAGTCTGGAAAAGCTGAAAGCAGATGGTTCTATAATGCCAATAAATATTCAAGTGGCATTTAGTGCATTAGAAGCTATGCATTTGCCAGTGTTGAAGTAGTATCACTGACAAATCTTGTTTTAAGTGTGGCAATAATCAGCAGTTACTGGTATGTTAGTGGCAGCACAAAAAATTATTAAAAAGTGTGTTTCCCTAAATTTCTATGCATTACTCTAAATTGTCTTTTACAAGTCACTGAAGATTCAAAGGCACATAAACAGATGAAAGACTGTTGTATGTATTTTTTGTTAAAGATTTGAATTTCTTCTTGTCAGTTACTTGAAAACAAAGATCTGTAGAAAAGGGATATCTCTGGGCAGATGCAGCTATGAAGAACTAATGCTTTAAAATATGCCAAAGAATTTTTGCTTGCTAATGAAGTTCTTGTCATGGCCAGGTGCTAGGAGCAGCTTGTGATCCCTTCAGTGTGGCTAAAGTCACGCTCTGGAACTCTCTATCCAGCTCCTGCATGGCTGTCCCTCCACATCACACGTGGAAACAATCAGGTTTTTTATATGTAAAGCAGAGGATTAATCTTAGCAAATATGGACAAAAACCCCATTCAATTTAAACACTCATCTCATTCCCAAACAGAAATTTAAAATAAAGTAAATGAATTGTGAATAGATGTGCTGGTTTCCACTGACTGGAAGAGAATGCTGACTTTTGGCTCAAATTTAAATCTCTAGATAGTGAACAGTGAATTTTAGTTGAAATTACCCTAATCAGAAGTTGTACTACATGATTTTAAAACTTGTCTTTTTTCGGTTGGATAGTCAGCTTAGAAGAAGACAAAAAAATAACAGCACTATGAGGAACAGTTTATATTTAATCCACACTATTTTCTACCTTGAATTTTGTCTCAGGAATAGCAAGAGTGCTTATAGATACTTAGTTCCCATAGCACATCAGAAAGCTACACACTGTGCTTTGTGCTCCACAGTTACTGATATTCACAATGAAAGGATGATGATTATGAGCCTTTGGGAAAAAGGCATCAATGGGACAGTGAAGATGTGGATAGCTGGACTCAATTTCAATTCTTCTGTTACAAGTGTACCCTATAAAATATTCAGCTTTCACATACTTTAAATACTAGAACAGGTAAAACAGTCAAAAGACTTTTTTTATTATTAGCTGAGAAAGAAACATTTCATACACTGACATGTATCTCAGGAGTTGTACTGTTCATGTCATGCTCAGCACATCAACAAGAGGACTCATCTCTCAAAATTAAAAGGTGATATGTTAATTAGTAGCAGCTGAGCTGGGTGGCTGTCTCTCATTTAATTTAGCCAAGTGTTACTGGTTCCTAATAAGAAGGTTGTTTCTTGTTGCTCTTAACAAAATTGATTAGTGATTGATGAATTGAAGGAGTTTTAAATACAAAGGTATTCAGAAGAGCCTTACCCATGCAGTTCTGGATCTGAAGTGACAACATGATGTTTTTCATCCAGAGAAGCATTGCTATTTTTTCATGTTTTTTGTCACACAAAGTGCACTTTTCATTGTTTCATATCTAACCACCATATTCACATCCTTTATGTTATTCTTAAATGGCCAAGATACTGATATTCTTATCCAGTCATTGGAAAAGCTGAGAATTTCTTTGTATCTGAGTAAGCTGTGCTTTGAAAATGTGAAGTTATGTGGATGTGATTGAATATTCTTTAACAATTTTGAAATACCATTCTCCATGTTAAGCCACTGGACATGGAGTATCAAGGAACTAGAGTTAAGAGCTACATGAATTCTATGTATTTCAAGATAAAAGTTCAAGACAACAATTATTTTCTTATGAGGGAAACTGTGGTAATAAAAATGTCATGAACTTTGACAACTTTTATGCAGTCGACCAAATATTTAAGAGTTCTCTAAGTAAAACAAAACAGTGATTTTAGAAAACTGCTTTAAAGATGGTTTCCAATGATGTTCCCTTCTTCACGTCAGGGCACAATTTATCTCAGTGACTTGGACCTATATGAAAAGATAAAATGAAAAAGCTTTAGTAATTTAAGACTTGACATAAGGGTGGACAGAGCTGGTTAAATACTTTGCTCTGTTTGGTAGCTGGTTTGTGTGTATCTGAGCATCTCATTTAAACTCAGGTCATCAAAGAAAGATGTCTAGCTGGGTAAAATCTACTTTCTGAATATTATATGAAGTTTCATTTTTAATCTCTTTTACCTGATTTAGTTGTCTGTAAATGGCAATGGAAACATTTTCTCACCTCACAATAATTTCACTGGAACAGACCATGAAGCTCTTTGTTGTTGAAGAGGGTGAACAGGTACTTTGGATTTGTAAAGGGATGCAGGAGTTGTAACCAGGCAATTGATGTTTTCTGGCCTGAGAAAGAACTTCTGTGTTCCTAAGGCAGAAATTGCCAATTTATCTAAGTCCAGTAGCCTGTGATCCATTTAAAAAACAAAATCCCTTTACAACTAGCAACATCCTGGGAAGACTTAGAGAAGAGATTTTGGGCTAAACACCTCATCAGTGGCCTTTCCAAGGAAACTGGGATACCTTAATAAAATCTTTTAGTGCTTCAGCTTTCTCAAATCCAGTAGACATACAAATGGGACTTCTGCTTCCAAACCTGTCAATCAGCTGTATTTCTGAACACAAAAATATCATAAAAAGAAGCAGGTGTTGCTGAGAAAGAGAAATAAAAGAAATTGAATTGTGAGGTTTGTTACATCAGTTAAAACCCCACAAAATGCATTCACAAAAGGTAAAAGGGAATGAAAAAAATAAGCCAGATACCAGAATAAAGCAATAATTGTAAAGTGAAATGAGAACACTAAATGCAGAAGATGATAATAGTTTTCAGCTTTAAAAAATAGAAAATGAATAGGAATGAATGTGTAATCAGCACAGAGGAAAAAGAGAATCAGAGTCTGCAGAACTATGATCATCAAGTTTTAGGAACCTAATAAGGTATAATAACATTTGACATTATACCATAGAAAAAGGTATAGAAAATTCCTTGGTTTTAAATGCTCTGAGATGTGCTCTGAAACTTCCAGAAAGTTATCTCCTGTGCTGTTGGAGTGTTCTTAAATTTTTTTTTGTAGTAGTTACAAACTTACATGGACCTAATTAGAAATTGATTTCTTTTCATTCTGGGGTATTAATTTCCTTAAAAATGTCATAGTTCCTGTTATACCTGGAAATGAACACTGAAGGGCAAAAATGTTGTTCTGGGTTTGATGAAGCAAACTAATCTGTTATTTGGGTATGTAGCTGCTGTTTTAAACATTAGTTCACAGTCTGCTAAATCCTGTACTGCTTCTACTTTGGAAAAGAACTGTAAAGAAGGTCTTCAAGAGTTTCTGACATTGATTAATTCCATTCTGAATACAATTAATCAGGATATACTTTTCACTTTTATTTCCAAAGCAGAGAGAGAAGAAGCAATAGGATACAGCCTGTCCATGTAAAATGCAGAGAAATAGTTAAACTGCCAAGTGAGTGATTGTGAGTAATGGGAGCCAAATATAGTCCAGCATGTGTTGTGTGTACAAACATCAAAGAGAAATTTTTTAAAAGGAGGGCTGGCCAAATTAGAAAATTTGTCTATTGGAGTATGTATTAACAGAATATAGCTGAAAGAAAAGAATCAATCATACTTTGTGATCTAGCCCTAAACTATTCCTCAGGGAAAGGATACGGGTAATAGAAATGGACATGTGGAACTAAACCTTCAGGAGAGGATAGAGAATGTAATAGATTTGTACTGCTGACCTCATCATCAGAGCAAATGGAGAATAGAGTGCTGAGAGACATTTAAAAGAGGGAAAACTAATAGAGCAGTAATAATGAATTATTTCAATGGTACTCACAAAAATTTATCAAATAACACGATAGATGTCAGGAGAAGTAGTTTCCTAGTGAGTTTAAACAATAAACTCTTAGAAAAATTATTTTTAATGTCTAGAAGTTTAGAAATTCCCCCCAGCCTGTTCTCTTGCAACTCACAGAAAATAATGAAAAAGGAAACAGCCAAAGTGAAGGCTTTGGCACATACTGACCATAACATATTTAGAAAGAAAATCTTTGTTCTGTCTGGGGAAGAAAAACCCCAAACCCCAGAATGTAATCAAGTACCAGTCATCTCCATAAGTTATGCTTAAAATGCTGCTCTTAGCAAACACACTCTATAAAAATTAAACCACAAAACTCTTTAACCCTGTAAATGAACAGACAATGGAACAACTCTTAGTATCCCACAAAAGGAGAACTGATTCTGAGCAGGGCATGTGCTTTGGTTACAAGTGTGTCTATTAACAAAATACTATAAATCAGTGGCCACAGGGTATTTACATTCCAGAAAGATGAGCAGAGACCAATCCCCACTGTGATAATGCCTACTTTTAAGAAGGGTCCCTGCCTAAATTAGAAAATAATGTTAAAAAAGAAGAAACAGCTAGGAGGGTATATATTTGCACATTGCATGTAGATGATTGTGCCATAATGGTTTGTTATTAAATTATTTTTAGTATTCTAATAATTAAATATTTTTTCACTATTTTAAAAAGATCGAGAATCAATGCAAATAATGAGGAAAAGAATATGAAGAACAATGAAAATGAAGGAATAAAAAATCCCCAATTTCCCCCACAGTTAAATGTCAGGGTATCTAAATCTAAATCCTAAGGAAAAAAAGAAAGGTAAAATACAAATCATAGCAGATTAAGCTAAATCAGTAGCAAGAAAATTATGTAGCATACTTAAAACCAATTTAAAAATACCCATATTGGTATAAGGGGAAGGCAGAGAGTATTTAGGGCAAATAAGATCAATATGTATAAAATGCAGTTTGAAAAGATAAATCCCGGTCAGAAAAACTAATTTTTACACCTACATTCAGTGGGCTGGAGAGGGAAAACAGCATATGATGGACCTCGTTTTAATGTAAAGTGAATTTGGAAATTTGTCTAACGTGCAAATGTCAGTAAAATCATTATACAACAATTGAAAAAAGTAAACAGCTAAAAAGATATGAAGATATCTAATGGAACTAAAGTATGAACTAGATTAGTTATAGATCATAGTATGTAAACTCTTTCATAAATTTAACTCAGCACCAGTGATTCAGCTGACATTTATGGTGCAAATTTCCCAAACTGTTACCTGGGAGAATTCAAACTACTGTAGACAGGATAATCAAATCAATTAGCCAGAACAGTGTTATGGGGCATGTGGATGAAGGAAAAAAGTTAAAACCAGTTTTGTAATGGGAGGTCATCTGTTATGGATCTGTGGACTTTGAATGAATGCTTGAATGAATGAATGAGCATAATTAAGGGACATGCAGATTACATCCCCAGTTTTCTCCAAGGCAACACCATTACTGAAATCTCTTAATAAAGACATTGTGAGAAACAAAATATGGTATTTCCATAAATAATATTTAAGTGATAGGAAACAAACAGTGGGAATATGCAGCCCTTACTGTGAAGGGAAGGCACTTCTGCATTTTATGAGGATCTTTGATGTGTTCACAATATTAGGTGACGATAAAAAGTTATTATGGTTGTCAGGTTGTTTAGAAAAACAGAAGATGACAGTGAAGAATTGGAGAAGGACATCCCAATGCTGACTGAGCAGTATAGTATCAAATAAATGTGTTAGAAAGTGAGGCATTGGGAAACAACCTATTAGCATAGAGTTGAGCTTTGAACAGAACATTTATTTCCAAGTAGTTTTGTATATTAAAACTTTAGCTAAATTTCCAGTAACTAAAAACATATAATAATTATTAAGGTAAAAAAAAACAAAACTAAAAATGAAAATATAATGCACAGAATATGTGCACTAGTGGTGCACATCCTGAATGATATGTTGTTTGCGTCCTTCATTAAAAAATACACAGATAAGATTATCAAGGTAGTCAAAAGTATGGGATGAACTTTCTTTAAGATTTGAGGAAACTTTCTTTAAGGTGAAAGAAAAGGAATAATGTATTTCTTGTGGTGCAGAATCCTACAGAATTGTGAGAGGCATGGGGAAGGTAAATAGGGAACAAGAGTTCTTATGCAATCTGGAGCAAAAATAAGAAGTAATTGGTTTGCACAATATGTAGACAAGATGCTTGCCAGAGGATAACTTGGATGGTAAAAACTAGCTGAGATCCAAAGAACAGAAACACATAAAATATGTGTTGTGAAGCTGAATTCAGGTTTGAGAAGTGCACGAGCTATTAAGTGCTCTTAAGACTGGATCCCCTTCATGGGCTTTGTCTGTTGGCCAGAGAACACTAAGTAAAAGGGGGCTTTGCTTTTCCCTCCATGAACATTCTTAAGGTCTTTGAAGTCCTATGATTGATACATTTTCCTGGTTCTCTGACTCAGGTGCACAGAATTCTTTCCTGATGTGTAAGATTGAAACTGCTGTGACTCAGTGGCTGCACTTCAGTAGGTAAAGGGGAGTAAAAGACAAATCTCTGCAAAATGACATTATGTGATGCAAATGTTTTTGTTCTAACTGTTCTGATATCAGACACTAAGTATGGTGGATATAGATTTACCTTACAAGTCATTATTTTCATTTCAGTAACATGATGCAATTGCTGTTTGGAGGACTTGCTAGCCACACAAGCAGAACTCAGCCCTTTGGGAGATTTCAGCTGTGCCAAGTGCTGTGCACAGCAGGTGTGCTGACATGCATCTGATTTGTTCATGATTATTCTTCTCAACTGATATTTCTCAGCTTGACCTAGAGATTAAATCTGAAATGAAGAGAGTCTTAAATGAGGGACACTTCCAAGAACAGATCTGAAGCATAGTTGGAGATCACCCATATAGCCAAGAAAGAAATTTAATTATCCAGGTCACAAGTCTGTAGAGAAGTTTCTTTCTGTATATAGTTGTATTGAATCTTAAAATATAGTTAATTAAAGCCTATTCAATAAAGAGTTGTCTGATATGAGCTATTTACTAGAGTTTTGGAATTCAGGCATGATAATTGTTTTGAAGTTGCTTAAAAAGAAGGAAGAAAATTAATCTTTCATCAGTTGATTTGAAAATTTACAGAGAAGAAAAGGACAAATACTGTGTGCAAGGATCTGGAATACTGGTTAAATGTATTGTAATACATCAATTTAGCAGAAAGATACTGTGGAAAATGGCTTCTGTGAACATCAAGAGAGGTCAACATCACAGAAATTCTCATAGTTTTATGCTGACATTTTTAGACAGGGAAAAATAGTTGCAATTGTTCCTTCCTGTAAATGGAACTAAACCGTTAAAATTATTTGTTTTTTTAAAACGACATTGCTTTTTTGTCTAGAACAATTACATATCTAGATGATTTCCTAGAGATCTTCCTTTATATATTTAGTGTTTTGTAAAAATAGTATTGGAATGACATTTTTAAACCAAATTTATTCAAAAAAGTGCAGCATTTCAGAAGACAACACATACTCAGAGCTATATATTTTTCCAGGTCCAAAGCACATATTTCAATGGACTGTAGAGAGATTCTGTGGTAATATGTGGATTTCCATGCTTAACATTTAAAAACAAATTATGTCAAACACCAAATCAATATCTCATCAACATGAAAAAAGAGTGTTTCTACTAATAAATTACAATCTTGCAGAGCAACATAGAAAAGGTTACTCTTAAAAAAGAAAATAATTAGGAATTCATGTTTAAGTGTTAGTTTCTTGCCCAATTAAGATTCATCTGGTCATAGTCTTTTTTGTGCACATCAAACATGATGTTCAAACAAAAAAAAAACCCAAAGTATTCATGTGGAGAGGAAATAACACCCTCATTAATGAGAATTCTACATAATTTCTATTATTCAGGCACAAAAAATATAGTAATCTAATGAGCTATCTGTGCTTGTTGTAACCTGTCTTGAAGATTAATCTTTGTTAACTACTTATTTAATGTTATAGTTAATAATTAGCTACCCTTTAGTCCTGTACCATCCATCACTTTACCCAGCTGAATCAATTCTTTTTTTAACTTATAAGAGGTTGTTTATCTTTGCCTAAGGCTACTTTGGATGAAAGATACCTGAAAGGTTATAGAGTTCTGATTCTGTGAGAATTTATTCTGCATGCAGACTACAGATCAATCGTTCTTTATCAGTTTCTATGTTTATTGCTTTCCACAATAAAAAAGAAAATTTTATTGCCATTTTCTTCATCATAAATGGCAACCATGTAACTTTATATCCTGTTGACTCATAAACATCTTCACACATTCTTCAGTGGAAACAGGACTAGTGAATTAGCATAACCTATTGTGCACAACAAATATTTTCTGAAAACTGTAATGGTTGGCTTCTAATTGCTTTTAGTTTGGCAGAGAATTTCTCCTACTTTGGCTGTCTAGGGTCTAACAAAGATTCAGAAACAAAATATTTAATACTGGTATTTAAGAATGAAATTCTGCTGCTTGTAAGACCTTGGTTGGAAGAAGTCCATATAGCATTGGCTTTTCTGCCTAGAACTGTGTTTCAGTATTTGACATCTTGCTGATTTGTGAATTATCATCTATGTTCATATTGTATAATTTTCTACCTAGTACTGGGTTGTGTGGGAATAACTGTAGTAAAACTAAAAAGGTAAAATGATAAATAAATAGAGAAAAATAATGCCAGAAGTTAGTCTTTTATTTTCACTAAAATCATCAAAGTAATAGTTACAGTTCCCACTGTGGTGATATCTCAATCCCTTGGCACATATGTTGCATTCTGGTTTTCAGCACATGATATTAGCTTTAATGCTTTAATACACTTCTACAAAGCAGCTGAGTTAAAATTGCTTGGGGGAATATAATTTTAAATATGCTGTCTTTTGTGTGCATAACATCACAGACATAATGCCCCATTAATGTATTTTTCCCCATTTAATTCCATAAAGAATTTATTATATTCCTCCTGATGTGCTGCAGAGCACACTATAAAACAATTAGCTGGATTTTTAGCTAGTGAGAATGTTATAACCCAGGTGAAATCTTGAAGCTACAATTGTTTGAGCAGCTGAGACTGTCCTGGTAGGATTAGCATGGATGGGTTACAACACATTTTCATCAAGACACTGCAAGGTCTTTACTTGCCTTGCAATAGACCTTCCCTGAAGTTTGAATGTTAATTCTAGTCCCTTGGGAAAGAACAGCTGCCTGATCTTGTGCTCCATTTCATGGGTGTAAATCAGAAAGGACTACCTGAATTCAGTGAAGTTATTCAAGTGTGAAAAGCAGTGTAATACCCTCATCAGATCTGAAAGATATGGTCTAAGGTGACCTAAAATAAGCTTTTAATGAAATAAAAGCACTTAAAAAATACCTTTGTTTGGTGTATAAATAAAGAATAATTTTAAATAAGCATCCTTTACATTGTCTTCAGAGACATTCTTGGTGCAGTGAGAGCTGATAAGGTACATTTTTTTTTATTCTTGACTTATAAATCAGAGACTGATTAAAGCAGCTTTAGAAATTATGTGGAACAAAGACTACTGTTAATGATAAATATTTATTGAGCTATTTATTCTTTGACTTAGTACCTTTTTTAACATCCATCACCTACTCAATTTTAAAACTAATCATTGCCAACTGAAGTAAAATTATTTCAGAAATTGATATAAAACGCTGCTGTCTGGTTTTCAAGATATTGCAGTACAAGGCAATTTTGCAAAGTGTGAAGCAATGGTCCAGAAAGGCACTCTGTTTTCTGCTCCTTCATGACACACAGTGCATCTTCCCTGGCCTGGACTGTAACCATAGGTGGTGAGAGGGTTTGGCCAATTTGTGGGAAGTCTGGCTGGCCAAATTTGTCATCATCGCTGCTGCTCTAGGAAAGGAAGCCATTAATTCACTTCAGGGAAATGAGCAGGTTGTGGAAACAGCTGTCAAGAGAATGGAAGGGGCATTTGGAGCCCAGACTTCCAGCTATAGCTGTGAACCTGAGCTATTTGACAATTTTATTTGCTGCCTAGTTTCCTGTGGCTGATGACAGAGCTGAAGCCACTTATCATCCATTTCTCTATTTCCAAGAATATAAGAATAAAATCCAGCTGTGGTGAAAGCAAGCATAACTCTGGAAATCTTTAAAGTGACTGTGCACATGGAGAGGTCCTGGGATATGTGACCTGCACAAAAGAGCAGATGACACTCACACCTTTCCCTTCAGTTTCTATGGGGACTTGCACAAGATGAGGCCAAAGCCCAGCAGAAATAATTATTTGTTCTTGTTTAACTGAATCACATGGCTGTAATTTATTCCCACAAGAAAGAAATTCAGTTTGAGTTATGCTTATGTTGTTTTGTGATCTGACACACAACTTCCATCAGATTGATACAGGAAAACTAAAAAAGAAGTTTCCTTAATACCCTTGTTTACACATTGTACCTTCAGTGTGTAATATTTTATCCAAGCCAGATTTTCCCTTTCACTTAAAAGAAACATTTTTTTACTTAGTAAATTACTTAATACTTTCTAGAATGTAAAGCCATTGTATCAGACAAGTTCTAATTCAATATAAATCACAAAAGATTCTTTTCAGAGAGGGTAGATCATAACTCCACACTGCCATTAATGAGTAAGGAAACATCAGATCTTAATTTTTTCTAGTGTAAAAGCTGTTACAATTTTTAATAAAGGACACATTTATTCTTCACCTCTTACACAATAATTCCTCATTGTTATTGGAAAGTTTGACAAACGTTTTTATTGTATAAGATTAAGGACAGATAAAATATTCAGTGATATCAAAAGAAGTGTTGCTGCATTTTATTCATATTGGTATCATTTCCAATCAAAACTGCATTTTTAGGTTGTGAGCAGTCAACATTTGAGTATACCAGTGTGTGTATTAATTGAAGGATAATTGATTTATAAAGGCATTGTGTAAAAATAGAGATTTGTATTTGTTTTTGCCATTATTTTAACTGTAGTGTAAATTAGATGGAATCATGACCAGATCTAAAAACCTCCATGAAAATGTTGATACTGAAACATCCCATTGAGTCCCACTTTGATGAATCTCTACTGATGAGCTGCATAGGTATTCAGCCACCATGTTTCCTACCTTTAAAAATCACAGAAAGCATAGTAAATATTGTCACCTACTTTTCTAAGAATGAGAGTAGAAGTGATGTACCCTCATTGTGCAGCAAGTGCAGCTGACTCAGGAACTGAGGCCAGCAGTGACCAAGTCTCCATTTCATGATGATCCCAGTATCTGCCATGGCAAGTGAGCACTCTCACCACCAGATAAACCTGGTTTTATGGGTTTAGTGTGCCTTTCATTAATTCATGTGCATGTTTCTGTTTCTCACACACACAGGCTTCATCCATCAGAACTGTTTTCTCTTTAGAGACATATTGAAACCTACTGTTTTAAGTATCCCAGAGGAAATGTACATATTGATATGCAAGGAAGCCATGGCACTCTTCATGCCTTTTCCTGATATACAGTTTGTTTCTGACTTTGGAAATGGAAGCCTGGCAAAGGCAAGACCCACAGCACAACTTTTAGAGAAAGCACCTGGTTCTCTTTGGTCACACAAGGCTCTGAAAGTTATCATTACCATAATTTTTTCATCTAGGAAAATTTAATTAATTCTAAAACGATGTCACTAACTTAACTTTTTACCTGCTCACAACTTTCCAAGACTATATCTGGGCATTTTCTGACCTGATGTTTATTTCTAAATGAATCGACTTTGCTGTAGTGACTTGAAATAGGTACATTCACTTATATTAACAATTTATCAATTAACAATTTATCAACTATCAACTAGAGAGATAAAAGCCAGTTTCTAATTCAAAAAGGTAATAAGACATAGTACCAAATAGTTTAGAAGAATATTCCCCTTATCTGAAACACTTGGTTATAATTTGGCTCCTTAAAATTGAGATAACCTGACAGATACAAAAGGGTTTACCTCCAGTTTAATAACAGGGAGTCAGCAAACACTTAGGTGTTTTGAGGAGAGTTTGAGTATCTTGCCCATAAATTAGAATTGGCTAATGTTTCACATCTCTAGCTGGTTTCATAAGTGGGACAGAAGGGTTTCATTTCAGCAAACAGTTAAAAGATTGCCATTCACCTAGATCTTGCCAATTTCTATGATCTGTAACTAAGTTATAAGATGCGGGATTTCTTCTGACCCAATTTCACTCACTTAAAAATAACTTTGAACCATTTAGCTCAGCCATTTGTAACACCATGGAGATACTTCCAAAGGCAGTGTGTTCCTCACTCATGCCTTTGCTTGAAGCTCAAAACTACTTTTTTTCTTTTTTTCTTTTTTCTTCTTAAACTCTAGTTTCTAATCATTGCTTTGTATTAGGGGCTCTGTTGGTAAGTTTTATTCATAGGAATTAAAATTGCTAAACAGGATTTCAAAGAGAGAGTAAGTTTATTCTTATTTATTTTGAGAGATTGTGCAGGTAGGACTACCTGAGTAGAGAATTTTTTGTTTTGTACTCCTATGAACACAATACTAGTAAACAACAACTTTGAATAAAACAGTACCATGCAATCAAAATCCAAGCTGTTACCTCCACAGAGCCTCCAGAGGACAGATGTGAGAAAAAGAAAGATCAGATGGATTTCATCTGTGATAAACTGTTTGAAAACACTGAAAATAGCTTCAGTTAACTCTGTATTCAGGATGGCACGTTGAATCAGTGTGTGTAAGAACTAGGTAACAGGGCACAACAATTTTTCATATGTGGGACTCCTGGCTGCTTTATTGTGTGAAGCTCAGGTTAGCTACTCTATAGGGCTTGATACACAACTGAAATTCCTGTCTGATGTTTTTGGGTAACACCAAATTCCTTATGTCTCCTTTGTCCTAATGTTGAAAAGCCAGTCAGGGTTGTGGGTTACCTGTGATACAATACTTATAAGAAGATTATTACTTTTCTTATTTCTTATTCTCTCTATATATTCATTATTTCTTGTTTTTGCTGTATACTGAATAGGAACAAAAGATGCTTTCTCAGATTGTCACTCCTGTTTAAATTTTCCACTCTTCCCCTCAGCACCCCTCCGTGATTATGAATACATTGCAGCAGCTGAACTGAGGTGCAATGATGCAGCAGAAGTGCACGAATATATTTTGAGTGATAAATGATGGTACAAATGCCATTACAAACCAGCACTGCTGTTATGCTTACTTTACTACATCTTGAATTTGTTGTTTTTCCTCTTCTTTTTTTTTTTAATCTAATCACTCTACTCCCCTACTTTGGCAGAGGGAAACATGTTGCATATTAAAAGATGTTGTCTTTCATTTATCTTCTCACCTTTCATGCTCAGCATCTTGTAAATTTGCAAACTGGAAGGAAGAGAGGCTTTGTGCTGTATTTGCTGTCCTTGAGCAGTCAGTCGTGATTTCTGCCATCAAAATGTGCACTGATGTTTACACCAACAAATTGACTGTGCAGTATCATTAGATTAATTAGATGACACTTCATACTTGTTTAAGACATTATAAATCCCAGAACACTTTTCTGTTTTATTTAGCTTCATTTTTTTTTCAAAATGAAATGATGTAATTTTACATATATCTCCTTTCATTTTCTTCATTTCCCCTCTTCCATTATTACCTCCTCTCTTTATATTAATTACTAATTTCATATCCATGTTTTGTAATATCCATCTTTTCATGGCAAGACTTAAACAGATTTAACTCACATTTTAAACTTCCTTGTACTGTGTTCATTTTCAACTTAATTCCATAAAATTTATATGTTGCACTATTCAGATAGCTGTTCACCCAGAAGTCCAGTTGTTGGATGTGACTCTTTATTGCCCAGGACACCATATTTATCAAACAAAGTAATAACCAAACATGAAACAATGGTCCATGCAAACATCATGAGGCCCATAAAAACCAATTTTGAATAATATTATGTTCATTTTATGAATAGAAGAACAGTGATAGTATTCTCAGTTTCTGATCGACAGCCTGCTGGATGTTACTCTTATCATGTGAAATTTTTTATTTTTTTCAGACTTCTGATTACTATTAATTGTTCCTTCCTAGACTGCAAAAAATAATTTTGCATTCATGGCACATGATATAATTATGGAATTCTCTTGGTCAAAGTGTACATATTTAGTCCATTGATCTGAATTTTGGGTTCTTCAGCAAGGCTGCTATATCCCCTAAAACCATCTTCAGCTAACAGTAAGTAACAAAGTTCAACCTCCAAAAATATTTGCAAGTTAGTTTTTCACAAAAATGTTATACCATTCCAGATTCAGAACTTCAGAGATCACAGGTTACTACTCAGTTGAAAAGATATCTTGAAGAGAAATTGTATTTTCCAAAATTACCTAATTATTTTTTCCTAACTGAAGGCTCTCTCTGCTTCTCTAAAAAAGAAGTATGTTTCAGTTTCTATGGATTACTCTGTTCCAGAAATTATTAACATATCTTGCATATTATTTGTATATCATTTCAAGAATATGGAAAATCTTTGGGAAAAACTGAGTATTGTTATAGCTACCTAGATAAAAATCATGAAGTCTTCATGTATCTCTTCTTTTAGCTCCTCTTGTGAAAAATGAGAGGCTTGAAAGTGCATTTCATGTCCCCTAGAGAGTCATCCATTTCTTTGAGATTTTGGTAAAAATTTAGTTCATGGTGTTACAGAGATGAAAGAATAATATTTTTTTTCTGGTAGCAGTTTTTGCCAGAGGTTAAACAAATCCTGTGTGAATTTCAAACTGTTCCTCAGATCTGTAAGTTGAATTATTTTTAAAATCTTGTTTTTCTTTCTTTTTCGTTTTTCACTCTTTTACAGTATTTTGCATCATAGGCAGAGTTATTAACTCAATCTATTATTAAGGATGACTGACATTTTCTATTATAACACCTTGTTTTCAAAGGCCTGTAATTTTGACAAGGCATAACCACAGGGGATAAAAATTTACTCACCAAACAACAGCAAAAGTTGATTTCCTGCTTGCTCGCTTGAACAAAATCAATTCTTCCATTTCCTAAAAATAGGACACGCAGAAATATTGTTTTCACATATTATAAAAACTATTTTAAACATTTCTGTGGAAGGTCTAGCACCTTAATTTGAAATAAAAGAACTAAAAAATTATAGGAGCTTGTTTTCTGGCAGAAAAGAAGTGATAACTATCCTTATAAATGTCTTGTAAGTTGGATGAAATCTGCAAAAATAGATGAAAAATTGAGAAATTGCTTCTTAATTTTGCTCAGTAAAAATGTTTTTTGTTTCTTTTTAAATTTTGCCTAAATTTGCAACTCACCTAAATTGAAAATCCACCTAAACTGAGCCACGCAGAGCAAAGACAGTGCTGAAGCAATGCACTGTGAGCTGGATGAGCCTGCAGAAAACATAAATATCTTATGAAGAACCAGCTTTCATAGAGAAAAAAACCATTTACACCTCTCCTCACCCCCCCTGCCCTCAGCCCTTTCCTCTTCCACTTTCTCCCTTCCTTTAAATGAAAGAGGAATTTTGCTGTTTTGAGATTCCAAGTTTCTCAGAGCAATGCAACGAAAATATCATCCACTTTCTCCTTCAGGTAATTTTTTAGGCAAAAGGTTCATGCACCCAGTGAATACCATCCACCTTCTGCAGTTGGCTCCTATATTTTCTCCCATCTACCTTGCCAGGAGTCCTAGACTCCTTTTCTTCCACTGACCACAAATCAGAAAAGGCATCATCTCCAGGTTCTTGAAACCATTTGTTTTTCTGTCTTCTCTGCTGGGGCCAGCTGTGGAGAGAAAAGGAAGGCAGAGAAGAGGTTTGTGGTGAGCTTTATCTCTGTCCCAGGAATCTATGCTCATCTAGAACTGAATAGAGAGTGAGCAATAACAGGAATTGCAATTCACTGGCAGTAAGAGAGCTTCACCCTGAGATGGGAGATCTAACCAGGCATCTGCAGTTTTGAAGGATACACTGAAAGCATTGGCTCAAGCATTCTTTATAAAGGTCCTAGCTGATAAATTGTTTGCTCAGTCCCTGGTATGGGCTTTGCCTAAGTTAACATTCACTCCCTGGACAATTCCCAGGGAATTACCATTGGCCACAGTGCCTCCCTCTGTGCTGTGTTAGTGACCAAGGGAGTTTATTTATGAGGTTGTATGATGCATTGCTATTTTGCTGAAAGACTGATGTTAGGGAGAGGCATTAAACACTGACAAAGATGAGCACAGCCTGGCCATCATAGCAGAAAATGCCATACTCAGTGACAAAGCCAATTAGAAATTTCCTGGAATCCTTTTCTGTGCCACTTGTTTGCTCTTATTCTCCATTTTAGTGTCCCCTTCACTGTACTTATAGAGTTGTCTGTGAATTCATGCTGTAAACTGTTCCATTGAGATAGTCTGTGTCAAATGTGAGAGGATTCAGTCTAAGGGAGTATTTTCCTTCTTTGCCACTCAGCGTTGGACAGACATTGCTCAGCCCTGTCTTTCATTTGTATTCAACTGCCCTATGTTTTGGTTTAAATGAGGTATTCCTTCTTGTGCAGCAGGACTACAGGTTACTGAGGAGCATCACAGCAGAGTGACTGCATCTCCATGGGAGACAGGATTTGTGATGTCCTTAGGTATCTGAATGGTGAATATTAAGTGTTATTAGGTGCTATTGAGAAAGACAATGTTTCAAATGTTATCTTTTCTAAAGAAATGGTGAATTAAATTAAGACATTAAATCAAAGATAAAACCACTTGAATATCAGCAGAGATTCAGTTTTGTAATTAGCAGATGGAAATATTTTCCATGATTATGATTTATTTTCTTTTCTCTTTAAAGTTTAGCTGAACTGATTGGGTATTCAAGAAGTCCAAAGATACAGACAGGGCACTTACAGTTATTGAAGAAATTCTGCCTCTTTGAAAAATAATTAAATATATTATACACTTGCATTGTACATTCTTCCTGCCTAAAAGATATGGGGCACTTTACAGCTCTTTCATGTGCAAATTACACAAAATAGATTATAGAGAAGGAACATGGACTTGGGCCTTATCACAAACTGACAGAACAAGAAAGTGGTAACCATAAATTTTGAAGCCAAGTGTTACTCTTCTAGCTGAAAAGTAGCTAATAAATTCAATATTAATCAGCCACCAGCAGAATATCCCAGGTTGTTTGCAGGTGAGGGAAAATCAACCACCCCCCTTTAAGCATTTCCTAAAAACACCTTCTGTAGCACTTTCTTCAATTCAAGGAAATTCTCTACATTCTGCTGGGCAACAAATGTTTTTGAGCATCAGGAAGGGATCATCTTGCTCCTATGGAGACATCAGTACACCCTGGTCTAAACAGCAGGGAGCTGGAGACTCTTATTTATTCAATTCTGTCCATTTAGTACTTTTGAATAACAGGTGATTTTTTTGTAAAAACTTGTGTCACAGCCCCATCAAGCTCTCTACTGTGTCCACCTTTTGACAGAGCCAGAACAGAAGAATGCAAATGTAATAATAATAATAAATACAAAACCTCTTTGAAATAAAACATGGAATGGCTGTGCTATGCAGGTAGAAATTACTGAAGAGGTAGTTCCCTACTTCCCTCTGCTGCATTAAATATTCCTTGTATCCTATTCCTGACACAGGAAACTATTGTAGGAACTACTGTTTCTTAACAAATGTCACAGTCTGACACACACAAAATATTTTGGCATTAAAATCATTTGATTTGGATATCTAAAATTACCCCTTGACAGTTTTACCAGCACTACAGCATTACATTGTTTTTCTCTGTATGTGGTTGCATGATATGCAATGATGTTATTGCAGCTTTTGAATCCTTAAAAAATATATTATTAAAAGACATTGTTTTACAAAAGGGTTGAGCATAAGGCTATATAACATGTCACTTTTTTTAGCCATAATGCAATCTTAGTGCAATTAACCTCCTCACACACTGTTCTGGTATATCACTCTAGTTGTTTAGTAATCAAGAATTTGTAAAAATAATAATAAAAACAAAATCCAGCCAGACGTCAAAATATATTTTTTTGGATAAACCACATTATTCATTTGCTCTATCCTGTTACTTCATAAGAGGAAGTTTAGGTAAATAGCTGCCTAAAAAAATGTTATGTTTGGAATAGTATTTTGGAAAAGACTTTTATATAACAGTAAGTAAATGTGAAATTATCTCCTGGCATTCACCAGATATGTACTCTGGCAGTAAATCAGCTCTTCTGACATAATGTTTGTGATGACACAGAACTCAGATATGTGGCAGTATCAGACAACACTACACTGAACTTCAACATTTACTTAACTGAAGAAAGAGAGCATAAGCTATGAATAAAATACTGCACTTTTAATGTGTTTTTTTTTTTATTCTGTAGTCTTGTGTCTTTCAAGGAATGTAATTTTTTTCTTTCTCTTCTATGAAGATTGTTTCACTTACACCTCCTGCTTGAACAAGTGGACTTCATAAGGTTATCCCTCAATGGATAATCTCCACAAGGTTATCCCTCAATCCCTTCAATGAGGTTATTATCCCTTTGAACACATCTGGTCAAGAGTGCTGCCCCACAGCAGCTTCAGCTCTGCAGGGGTATCAGCCTTAGCCTGGCTGGCTTACTCAGCTCAGCTATGAGATGCCCTTTGGGCAAAGGCTCCTGTTTTCAGGGGCAGTCACTAATGCTGCTCTGCAAGAAAGAATTCTTGGCAACTGCACTGGCAGTGGGTGTCTGAAGATCCAGAAGGGATTGTGTGGTTTTTACACCACTCCAAATGTCTGGCCTAATGTTATCTTATAGGAAATGTGAATCCCCAGTAGGATCAGAGTCCACATGAGAGGACTGTAAACCCCATTGGCAGGAAAGGGGAAATGCTCATCAGACTGCTGGCTTCACTGTTGTCTCTAAATGCTTATTTAAGAGAAAGTCATCAGGACTAGAAAACTGATGAGATCTACAAATGTATTATAATATGAGTTTTTTGGTCAAAATTAACCTGGTGCTTCTTGCCATAGCATTTCAATTGATGTTTTAAAGAACTGGTATTTTAAGTTCTGTAGGTATAACATGGAAGATACTAAAGACATGTCAATTTTCTTACACCATACTTTTGGCACACATTTCCCTCAATATCTTTTATAGTATTGGTAAATTCAGTGTAAAACATAGTAAGGTAAGAGGTATATATCTTCTAAGAACCAGAGGTAAATTATCCTTAGAATTTCAGGCAGTTAACTTTCTGTCTCCACCCTGATGTGTGAACCTTATTTGTTGTTTTAGATTCCATTTCATGTAGTGTCCCTTGATCACAACCCAGCCTGCTGGGTTGTATGGTACTACTGTGATATGTGTTTTCAGCTTCAAGGCTGGAAAGGGTATTGCCCTAGACTGCTAACATGCCATAACATTAGAATGATACTCAAGGAAAAGAAGTAATTGCAAAACACTATAGAAAAAGCTCTCTATTTCTTATGAAATCTGTGTATAAAACAAAATAATTCATTAAAAGAAATGCACAACATTGTTCAAAGTATCTTCCTAACCAGATGCTCTTCTAGTTCAAAGCCTGGCCTCTGCAATATAGATTTAATTTCACAGAATTGCAGAGTGGTTGAGGATGGCAGGGACCTTTGGAGACTTGTCCACTCCAAATCCCTGCTCAAAGCAGGGTCAGCCAGAACGCCTTGCTAAGGGCTGTATCAATTTATTAATATCTCCAAAAGCAAAGACTCCATGGCTCCTTTGGGCAACCTGTCCCAGTGCTTGACATCTTCAAAGTAAAAATTGTTGTTGGGTTTTATTTTTCTTATATTTAAATAGAATTTCCCATGCTTTTTTCTCGAGCCCATTACCTCTCATCCTTTCTCTGGGCACCACTGAGAAGAGTCTGGCTCTGTTGTCTCCTCACTCACACTTCAGGCATTTATATACATCAATTAATGCACCCAGAGTCTTCACCAGGCTATAAAGTCCCAAGTCTCTCAGCTCTTTCTCAGAAGAGAGATGCTTCAGACCCTTAATTACCTTAGTGGCTCTTCTCTGGACTGTCTCCAGCATCTCTGTGTTACTCCTGTACTGGGAAGCCTGGAACTGATCCCAGCACTCCATATGCAGCCCCACCAGTGCAGAGCAGAAAGGAAGCACCTCTCCTCTGGACCTGCTGGCAATATTTTCCTCACACAGCCCAGGATGCTCTCTGCCTCCTTTTCTTCCAAGGTGCACTGCTGGCTCACAGTCAGCTCTTGGCAGCTCTCAAACCCAAGGCCAGCTAATTGTATGGAAGTTTTTGGAATTAAACATCATCTGAATGGGTCACTTGAACTTGTCTTTCCTTCTTCTTTTTTTAGGCAGACATCCCAGATATGTACCAAATTAGCAATTTTTATAGAAGTTGTAGTGGCTTCACAAGGAAAACCTGCAATTTGTTTCAGAGAACTATGTGGCTTGTTAGTCTGTGATCTGGCATTAGAGCATACTGAATCATGTAAATTGGACATTAGAAAGCCAGGTTCCTAACTTTGAAATAAATTTCTTGACTTGCAGGGCCATAAAAAAAATTAGTGTCTAATTTCTTTTCCTAATTGGAAAAGTCTCCATTTCAACTACCTTTTGAATGAAGATATATTCTGAACATGTGTTTTGATAAATTGTGTTTCTTTGAGAAGTTCAGTGATCAAAAATTTTACAGCTGCACACGAATGCAAAAGAAATAGGTGCCAGACATTTTTTTGAGAACTAAATATCTAAATCTTTTAGAAATAGGAGTCAGAGATTTACAGTGGGAAATTCAGTATACTTTGATTACCTAAAAGTGAGTCACTCACTCAAATATTCTAAAACTGAACTAATAAAAAACTATATGAAAAATAAAGATTGTGTAAAACACATTTATTTGATAATTTTAAAAATAATTTAATGCTGCTGGTTGTGATTCCTTCCCTTTTGTTTGAACTAAACTCTGCTGATTCTGAGAGAAAAGTGGTGTTCAAGAACAGGCAGGTGTGTTTTGGTGATTTATTTCATATTGCCTCTCCTCTTTGGATTTGAAACAAGTAATAATGAACTCCTTCCAATTCCATTGTAAGCTTAGGCCAGGGCTTTGTGTTCTACAGCCTACTCATCACACATCATGGTATGGGGCAATTATATGGTATAGATTGTTGCCCATAAGGAACAAAAGGGACAATACTGACATTTTGGTTTGATTCTCAGGCAGTATTTAAATTGTATACAAAGAAATTTCCTCCTGGTCTGATTCTTAATGAGCATAATAGCTTCTGGAATTCATGCCAGAGTGCTTAAAGGTGGTAAATTTAATTGCATTATAAGTATCTCCCTGGAATGCTTTTGCCCCTGCTACTTAAGTATGCTTCTAATTTCACAGAAAATAAAGCTTGTGGTTAGTGCTTCGGGGTATTCCTGAGCTGTGTTCCATTATTATCTTCCAGTGATACACTTGCATAGCATGTAAAATCCAGAGAATTTAGGAAATATGATGTTATAAATTCAAATTAATAAGCCAAGGTTCATGATCTATTAAGATTTCCTCTCACCCTGTTCTACTTTGTAATATTGTAGGGCTTCAAGAACATGAGGGCATGACAGCATTTCAATCTTCACATTGTTCATGCAGGCACCCTTGGAAGGTGCCTGTCATAAGGAACACTCATGGTGAGACTGCACTGTGAATTCCTCCACTGCCCTTCTCTGGGTTTGCCTGCAGGGAAGCCTTGTTCTGAACAAATGCACAGAGGTGAGGGGCAGGCTGGGGATTCCAGGAGTCCCACACTTCATGCTTACAGGCACTTCTGTCGCTGTTAGCCATGTTGCCCTTGCAGTCCCCAGAGATGTGCATGTAACAAGGTGCTCAGCTGCCTCATCTCATCTTTTGACAGCTGAATATGCAAGGAGGACTTCTGATGCCTCCAGAGACTTCCAACTTTTGTCATGCCCGTGAGGCCAGCATCTGTTGCTATGACACTGCACCACAGTCAGCCTTGCAGCCAGCTCAGCAGTGTCATGTCTTGCTACATAAATAGAATGAAACCATTCTTGATGAAAAATGTTTTCCTGTCCAGCTTAAATTGGACAGGAGACTGTGGAGAGTCCTTTGTTTTACTTCCTCATCTTGAAGGAAACCAACCTCTTAAGAGATTCTAAGCACACAAAATAGATCTTAAGTCCACGTTCCTTGAATGCCATTTTCTATCCATGTCTGTCTATGATACCACTTGGTATTTTAAAAGGAGGAACAGTCTAGGGTTAAATCCTCTGTGCTCCCCATTGTGTCCTCTGGGATTCTCCAGGTATGTATTTAATTGCATACCAAACCTGCTGCACCAGCTCTGCACAGTCTAGATCCTTCTCCAGATATTTTGGTCACTTGATCTGTCTAATGATTCCATTGCTAATTCAAATAATTTTACTAATTTTATTAATCTTAATGCTATCTTTAACCCTAAATATCAGGTAGTTAGAAGAACATATTGAGTTATCCAAGCAGCAGCAGATATTCTTCACCACTCAAGAGTTACAAAGGATTTCAGTGATTTGGACTTGCATGCCAGCCATTGACAAGGGAGTGAAGAAGGAAAGAATATGACTGCAAACAACCATGCCCCAGAAATCTGGTGAATAACAAGTCAATTTGTCAAATGCTTTTTTTAAACTGTGATTTTTTTTACCTTATGGTTCTTAAAGATCTTATTTTTCTATGCAAGCCTTATAGACTCCTTGTGTGTGCAATCTGAGTGTAGCCTAGTTCAGGCACAAATGGAGGGGTAAGGCTTGAAAGGAGTTGTCAGGGGGACTGATAAAGACAGCCAGATCAAGAAAACATCCTTAATAAAGAAATATCTTTTTATGCAGACATATTTTTTCAAACATTCTAAACATATTTATCATTTGCCACAACATTTCAAGCTTGCTAAGGAGTGAGTAAAATTCACAGCAGTTCCAACACTCCTGTCTGTTTGACTGATTTCTACTCCAGCTCCTGAATGGCAATTTCTTGAGCTGTCAGACATAGGTTGTGTGTCAGCAGCAAGGAATGTGGTCCTCCATATTCCTGTACAATGACTGGATGCATGTTACAGCTTGATGGAACATGAGAAGGAATTTGATCAAAACATTTTATATAGAAAGGGACACTACAAAAGACCAACTAAGTCACCAAAGCACTTGAAGAAGGTTTCACAGGGACTTGACAGATTAAAAGCTGACAGCACAGCTGTCACAGTTTTAGTAGAAATCCAGCGTGATCTCATTACTAACAAAGTGTGAGATACACACAGGAACAGCAATGAAAACACATGAACAGTCATGAAAAGAAATTCAGAATACAATGGAAGTATCATTTGTGTGCTCCTGTGTGCATAGGCCACAGACAAACCCAGTACAGGAGAGAAAGGTAGTATAATATAAAAAATGAATGAGTTAATGAAACTCAGAATTCAGTCTTTTTAAAAAGCTTTTTGAAACAGATTTTTGCACTAAATCTATATCTACAAGGGAGTTTGTGTCATAATAAATCGTATCAAAATCATAGGAAATTTCAAGAAGAAAATCCCAAAAGACAAGATAGCTGAATTTGAAATGTTCTCATTTTTTAAAAGATTTTCACTCCTGCCTGTCCAGCTCAGGCTCAAAGTGAATGAATTTGTAACTTCTTGGGGTGGTACAGGTGGTATTCTTAAACCCCTACAAATATCTGACAAAAAGAATATATATGTTCATGGATGATGTAAGACTGTAAATCCTGACTACTTAATAAGAAACCCACTCTCTAATTGTGTAAGGATACTTTGTATTTTAGCTTGAAAAATACCATTTAATATTTTAGAAATAAAATATTGTAAAATAATTCAGATTTTCATGTTTGTGGTTTTTGCATGTGTAATATACCTTTGCTTCACTCACACCCATTAATGATTATTAATGATTATTAAATATTATTTCATTTATTAATCCTTAAATTAAACTTTAAAGAACAAAATAGAAATCAATATCTGCTAGATATTATTTGAGATAGGCATCTCTAGAAATGGTGACTAGATGTCTCATTTTTTCACCAATAAAACACTATAAAATTATGACCCTAAGTAAAATAATTCAATGAAAAAATCTGGGATTCAAAGATGGGTTAAAGATTAAGGTCTTAGTATTTTTTTTACTGTAAATAAATACTTTTCTTCTTTTGTGGTGCTTTAAAATATCATTTGGATTTACACCATTATCTTATAAAACTATGACATAGGCTTTAAATAATAGACTAATAGTTTTTATTCTTCTCATAAAAAGGTGTTTCTGATGTTCCTAGAGTGACTCATTAAGCTTAACTGATCTTTTCCTTTCCTATGAATTTTTAAAAATATACTCAGAGCTACACAGCTCCTGATGCAATAAGAGAGTTGCCTCTGATCCTGCTTAGTCCTGTCCTACTCTTGCTTTAATGCTCCCCAGGCATCATGTGTGCTTCATTGAGGAAAGTTCCTGAATAGGAACTTTTGAGTTCTTGTGTTTTTATTCTAGTTACAGGGTACTTCTACTGTGCAAAGAAAAAATATGTAAAAACTATCCAGACAGCTCTTCCTTGTGCAGTTGATGGAGAGCCATGCTTTTTCTAGTTCTCTACTTCTTGGCTTCCATGGCTCATTTTTTTTTGCCTAAAAAAGGTGTGCAGAGTCATCTGGGGCCCTTAAGATTATCTGACCCAGCCCAGTGGATCGAGAAACTGTGGCAAAAGGTCTGAGAATGACCCACTGAATGGACAGGAAGAATACAATAAAGCATCTGGAAATGTGGTAGATTCCAGCTTCTAGACAACTAGATTTTATTGCCTGAATTCCTTGCATCTTAAGTGGAACATCATATTTTTCAGCAGTGTTCACAAGATTATTATATTTATTCCTCTGGAATGAATAGATAGATTTTCTTTTTTCCCCATCAATGGGCATCAGCTTCTGTGTTCAAAGTGCCAGTGTATATTCAAGACTCAAGAGCTACTATTTCACAGCTCCTGCTCTCTTTAATGGATGTGTACAGACAATGAAGGATTACATGGATGTTTTAATCAAGCCCAGAATCCACAGGAGGGCATCTGGGAAGTGTGCACTCAGGGAATGGCCAGGATGTCTAAGGAAAAGGCTAAATGTTCTGAGAATAGCAGTGGCCTTTGTATAATGTCGAGCCTGTACCATTCTCTCTAACAGAACCATCCTGACTGCTTGCAAAATTTTGGGTTAAAAACTTCAATTCTTAGCTCTGTGACCACAGTCTCAAAAGAAAGTGCCACTTTATTGTAACATAATACTACTACTGAATGCAGATTCTGTATTCACTTCCTGTTGGAGCCAGGTCAGAGATCTTATTATTTGTCATCAGGGATTTGAATTGTTTGTTTTATTCCATAATTGATACATTTTTGTGGCCTTCAAGGAAGTGATCCCTCTGCTTCCAAGAATGTTTAAATAGATTTTCACTTTTCAAAGAAAGGTGAGAGGGCTGCTCTATAGTCTGCCACAAAATTGTGTCAATCATCACAACAGGGGTGCATGATGGTTCCACAGACCATAAGTGTCATGCATGCATGTAATAAATATCTAATTGATCAGTGCTGAAGAATGGATTAAAAGAAGGTAAATTTAATATTACCTTCTCTACACTCTCCATAGAGGTTAGCATCTAAATTAATCTCCCAGAAGAAACCTCATTTGAGACTTAGAGCTACACCCATACTGTAAATGGATGGTGAACATCCATTGAATACCCAGTGAAATAGTTAACAGCTCAGCTCCCCATTCAGGTGTTGTGACATTTATAGCTAGAGCTACTAAAACCCAAGAAAAGAAGATAACTGCAATAAGAACAATGGTACAAAGTAGCAGAAGAAAAGCAAGTATCTGTAAAACTTCACTGAATGTCAAAGCTATTCAGTAGCATCACCTGTAGGGCAAAAATCGAAAAAGGCATGCTCTTTATCTCCATAGCTGTAATTTCCATAATGCTCAGAAGACTTTAGGTCAATTCTAAAAATAAAATGTGCCTGCAGTAGTTAGCCAGGATTTGTGTTTAATTCAATTCACAGCAGTTGCAGAGCTGGAAGACATTGGATGGCTCTGACCTCCCATGGTTAAGAACCAGGACCACTGAAAGTGTTTGGTTGAGCTGGTGACAACAGTGAGACAGGGGTCAGATCAATAAAAACCTTTAGATCAAATAGTAAAGAAAAGTTTCAAAGCACCTCTTCGCAAGAATTGGCAAATGTTTTATGTGCTGACACCAACAATGCAGACCAACATGTAAAACTATGATCCATTAATCAATCTCCAGGGGTATATTGTCAAGAATTAACAGTGTGTGATAACTACTGTACCAAAAATGACCTTGTTACTAATGCTACTGATTAGTTGATGTAATTGCCAGGCCTGTAGTTTATATTCTGAGCTGTTTCTGCTGTACTGCAGAAATGTCATTGTGGCTAGATCTGAAAAGGGAACTGAATTTACAGCATGGATGAAGGATTAGAATTCAGCTGTACAAGTTTCCCTTATTCTGCACTAGCAGTATACCTAAGACTGTGCTGCTGTTATAGTTTAAAAGGTTATTTAAAAGTACACTGGTTTTTTTTCTTTAATTTTCAGTTACTTGCTGAATGAAAACGATAAGGGTCATCAACCTGCTAGCTTGCCTCTATGGAATTCACAATGGAAATGTAACAGACAATTGTAAAATTGGAAAATATTTTTTGCTAAAGCATAACATTCAAGTCCTTCTTATAGACCTATGTTTTTTAAAGCTTAGAGTAAGCAGAAGGATAGATTGTGAAATATTCATAGATCCTCACAGTCCATGTTATTAAAAATACACTAAATATTGTTATTTAGTGGTTTTTTTTACTTCATTTTGTGTTTCGAAGTACAAGTTATATTTTTAATGAATGTATTGTATTTTTCTATTTGTTAATCATGATAGAATATTAAAATGATTTTTTATATGAATAGACAAGTTTCCTCCCCAGTTTTGGCACTTTTCCTTGTTCTGTAGATTTCAGGTGACATTTACCCTCTTGGCATGTGGAAGTGAACCATCTTACTTTGAGGGGCATTACTAGGAAAGATTCAACATGATATATGCATCAGGGATATGATGCCCCTTTTAGGACACCTTAAGTTAAAGGTTGAAGCTAAATCAGGACACCAACATCTTGAGCCAGTTTCCTAGTCAGCAACACAAACTTTTGGATGCAGATTTATCAGACCAAATTTTGTTTCCAGCTGTCCTGAGCCTTGCACTCTCAATTTTGATGTTGCAGTTTTGCAGACAAAACTTACAGTATGTGTGGGTACAATTTTATTTCTTTCAGGTTTTTGAAGGTCTGCCTGCTTTTACACATTTACCTGTTAGTCTCACCTATAGTGAAAATTTCACAGGTTTAATCTGAGCTGTTAACTTGCACGGATTTTCATAATCCAAAACACATCACTTCTAGTTAAATTTATAGATCATAATTTTGACTAATACAGAAAAGGCATGGGATAAGCTAAAGCAAGAAAGAAAAAAGACAAGTTAAATCAAATTTAGGATGATTGAAATAAATTACAAGAATATTTTTTTAGGTCAGTGTAACAATAAAGAACCTATAAGCACTTAACACTATATTGAATTATTAACATATGACTTCCATATAATTGCTCATAAGCTTTAAGTTTGGCATTCCCTCAAGTGTTTGTAGAATCAAGAACTAAGTGTTCTGAATTCAGCTCATAAATTCAAGACAGGGCTAGAGTTCAGGGCTTGAAAAATTAGCTCATCTAGCAGTAATGGAAATATATATCTGCTCCATGCTTGTTTGTTTTTCTATCTTATGTATGTGTGTATGAAATTCTCCCTTGCTACTAGTTATTTCACAGTATGAAGTGTTTTCAATTTGTCAAAATAATAAAAAAATATAAATCAGAAGAATTGCAGGTGGTGAAGAGGGTTTGGGGAGTGGGAAAAGTCAAGAATATGACAATCAATATTTCATCATCATTTCTCTAGAGGCTTCTAAAGCACAGCTTACAAAGTATGAGACATTTTAAGATGGAAAAATGTTGCATATAAATGACACTAAAAAGTAAGCATTTGCCAATTTCTATTAAGGGAAAAGCATAGCATATATTTTCTGCTGAATAGCTCTATGTTTTAATAATTTAATATACCCTCAGCACACAAAAATAGTGGCTACTTTTTTCT
Organism: Oenanthe melanoleuca; assembly: GCF_029582105.1. Taxonomy (NCBI): domain Eukaryota; kingdom Metazoa; phylum Chordata; class Aves; order Passeriformes; family Muscicapidae; genus Oenanthe; species Oenanthe melanoleuca. The sequence goes on from NC_079336.1 coordinate 11,921,561, forward strand.
ATTTTTGTTCCTTTACACACACATGTAGAGAAGAAACATGAAAAAAACCCCATAGTCCCCGAAAGACTTGGTGGAATATTTGATATCAAGATGGGACTTGCATTTTTCTGAAGCCAGGCTGTAGAACCAACACACCCACTCATCCCAAGAAGCCTGGTCTCATGAAAGGTGTCCCTGCTCATGGCAGGAGGGTTGGAATGAAATGGTCTTTAAGGTCCCTTCCAACCCAAGCCATTCTATGGTTCTGTGATTTTTGCCTGCAGGAAAGCTACAGTGAGTGAGGTGAAGCAGAGAGGACAAAGGGCAGAGCAAGATAGTCTATGGTCCTTTGGTGCTGCTGTGACAGGTGTATTTTATACACAGCACATTAAAAAGGGTACATGTGCATTTAGGACAACCTAAGCATGACTTTTTTATACACATAGATAAACTCTGCCAGTGCTGTCTTCCCTGTGGTAGTAGGAGTGTGTGGAATATGCAGAAGGACACAATTTTCTTGCATTTAACTACCTAGCTGCAAATTGCTTCTTCACTAAGGAGATTTGTAGCTGACTAATTGTGGCATCTTCTGTCCATGTCTTTTAAAGTAAATATGGGACAAGAGTGTTCTGCCTTTTATTTCAGCTAGCACAGTCTGGCCACATACATACTAATGAAATATATTAGATCTCAGGCCAGGCCAATCATATCCAAACTGTTTACTGGGAATGGTATTTATCCTATGCTGTTAAAACATAGCCAGAAATACTTTGGGAGATGTGGCCTTGACTGGAATCCTAAAAACCTAAAACTGAAGGTAGTTATATTCCTTTTACTTCAAATGCATCTGTGCATTGCTTTGTTTTTTTTAGTGCACATGCAACTTTAGAAGGAATTCCTCTCATTGATTTTGGGAATGATATTCAGCTCTAGATTAGAAAACCTAAATTAATTTGTTGGAGTATAAGCATCCACATGATAATCTACACTCCAAATATGGACAGAAAAAAATCAATTTGTAGAGTTATTGGGGCCTATCCATCTTTTGGTGAAGAGTGATTTGGCACCAGTCATTGATCACAGACTCTGGGCAGTTGGTGCATTTATTTGAATCATAGTGTATATAGGAAATTCACACAAGTATACTAAATATGAAAGGAGCCCATGGAGTGCTCAGGCCTCTCTGAAACAGCAGCTGGAGGCCAAAAGGGATATTCTGGGGAGGATGGGATAAACCAGCATTTGGAAGCTTGTAATTGTTTCAGCAGTTATAAAGGGAACCTGGAATAATCTTACCATTACTACCTGCTGGGCAACTTCAGTTGGAATGATCTACAAGTAAATAAGACTACAAATCTGTCCATATATTTGGACTTTACTACTATATTGAAAACATGATGTGCTCTAATAATTTTGCTGGTAAGAAGCAAAATTTGTAATGATTCTGCTTCCATTCTAATATATATGAAGATAAGTTGGTGATATGCAGGAAATGAGAGAAAAGTGGTCCTGGACATGTACAATGGTAAGAATTAATTTCTGACTCTTTAACAATAGGATCAGCTTTTACTGTGTTACTGGCAAAGAAATCCTCTGTTATCATCTCAGGAAGATCTGAGCTTCTCTCATCACCATTTACAAAACCATGAAAGGCAGACTTCTGAGTGGTGTGGGTATGACTGCTGAGCTGATTAAATTCTGTTCTCATTATGCCTTTTGGACAGATTCACTGCTGAATTCAAATTATAGAAGGACTATTTGGATGTAAATAATAAAATTTTTCCTGTTTTGTTTGGCTCCTGAACTGCATACAGGTGTTAAGTCTTTGGCAGTGCTCTAGTGCAGAGGTGTCCTGCACAAGGAGAGTCCAGGGGTGCTGCCCATGCTGGGCACAGCTGGTTCCATGTGGTTCCAGCTGACTCTGCAATGGACCCACCACAGGACACAGCTGAGCCCATCAGAAAAGCTGGTGGCACTTCTGTGAAACAGCATCTAAGAGGGCAAAAAGGAATTGTAAGGCAGAAGAGGATTAACACAAAATTAGTGGGGAGCAGCAGAAGGGAGAGCAAGGTTAGAGGAGATGCTGCATGGAGTGAATCCCCACTGCAACCTGTGGAGGAAGCAAACCAGAGCAGATTGACATTTCCTGAAGGGGTAGTAACCTTTGGAGGACTCATGCAAAAGCTGAGGGGGTTTTTGAGCAGGGCTGCATTCCATGGGAAAGCTGGTACAGGAAGTGTGAAAGCAGTGGCACAGAGGAACAAATATGCACTGACCTTAATCCCCCTTCCCACTCCCTCTGCACTGCTCAGGGCAGCAGAGAAGTCAGGAGTGAAGGAGAGAAGCTTGTTGCCAAAACCTGCTAAAGATAAATCTTAGCACCACTGTAGCATTAAGAAGTTGGCATTATTCGTTCAGCTGGATGTGCAGGGGATAATACCACCCAGCATGCATGCTGATTACAGAAAAAGCTCCTGTGTTTATACACTGTATTTTACATACATATTCTTTGAGTTTTCTGGAATAAACACACATTGGAAAATCATTCCCTGAAAATCATTCCCGTATGTCCCCTCCCCTCTGTGCATGAATTCTTCTGCCCTGGTGGTAACATCCCAGAGTCATACCTGACCTCCTGGTGAACTGGGAAAAGTTGGCTCCATTGGGCTGGTAGCTTTCCAGTTCTTCTTGCCACAGGAAAAAAACATTATGAGGTTCCATAAGCCAGTGTTTTTTGAAGAATAACCATTGTATTAAGCCACCAGGTGCAAACAATTCTTTGTCTGGCAACAGGCTGAACCTGGAAGAGGTGGAAGAAAACGGACTGCTTAATGTTTGTATTTGTTTCTCACAACCCAAATCTTTTTTTTTAATTGACTATACATAATTTTTCTCCAATCCGAGTCTGCTTTGCCTGCAACAGTATTTAGTATGCAATCTCTCTGTCTTTATCACATTTCATGATCTTTCTCATTCTATTTTCTTCCCTTTCCCCTTTGAGGAGGAGGAGTGAGTGAGAAGCTGGGTGAGCTTTTGTCTGTTTGCCAAAGTTAAACTAGCACTATTTCAAACACAGCTGAGATTAGTATGGAATAGAATGTAATATGTAATGATTTCTAAAAAGCATCCCTGAAAACTTTATATAGATACTAAATTTCTTTATGACATCATAATTAACACTTTTAGTGTACACTGATTATGTTGCCTAAACCAAGGCTAAAGCACAGGAGCAGCCACAATGAGTTTGATTTGTCAATTTTTAGGCATCTCACACCATACAAACTTCTCTGGGAGGCACCTGGCTTTTCAGAAGGACAAGGTTCCTGTATGCTCTGTTTCTTATCCCAGATGTTGCATGCACATATCTTCCATATCTTATGAATCTGAAACCACACCACATGCTAACAATTGGTAAAGTAGATATCTCTTTAGACTCTGCTAACCAGACAGACATTTCTTTGCAATAACCTAGCAAAACTTTAAACATCTCAGTATGGTCACTTGTGTTTAGGTAACAATCAAATTGACTGTTGCTCTTCTTACCCAGCCCTTTGTGCTCTGGGTTTTTTCCTGCCTGTTTTTCTGACAAGCTTGCTTGTTGTAGATGTGAAAGATATGAGGGCAGTACTTTCTTTAGATTGGTAGTCAAATTTTTCTTGTCCAAATTAACAAGTGCTTCTTCCAAACTGAGAGTTCCATTTATTGAAATAACAGAAAAATATGTTTACAATTGGGATGAATCTGTGTTGGTTGTATACATCAGAAAACTTATTTTCTACATTAAAATACATTCTGGCAAATTCACTCAGTCTTAGGCAGAATATTATGTACACAGATGCCCTTTGTAGTTTAAAAGTTTGGGAAATATGCTTTAAGTAAGTTAGAAATAATCATCTTTAATTTAGGCTGTGGGTCTTTTCAGCATGACTCACCCTCATCATTATCTTACCCTTACAGCATTACTAAAATACTAGTATAATTAAGATGAGTATCTTACAAGATCTCTCCCAAGGAAATTTATTACAGAAAAAAGAATACTTTCTCCTTTTTGACAATATGAGACATACCTTTCCTTTATTTTCATAAAATTGACAATATATGAATCTACTATATGATAAGGAAGTATTCTATATGATTAATATATTTAAATACAATGCTAATAGTTGCAGAATACCAAATGGGTAAAACTACTGTGTTATGAATAATATGACTTCACAGTCAGAATTAAAATGCTTAATAGAGTGGCTCCAATGTCAAGTTCTATTTTCAGTCATTTCAAGCATACATTATTATCAAGGAATCTAAATTGAGCCAATATTTTAAAAGACATAAAAAGCAGATAGGAAGATAGAGAAGTAAGAATGCACACACATGCACTCACAAGCTGAACAGCCTTTTCCCACAGTTTTACAGAAGTATTTAATATTGGTGTAACACATGAACCAGATCAGGTATGCATGACATCACACACCCCTGAGATCTTTCTTTAATTGAAACTGCACTAATAATTATAAAAAATATCTTGATGACCACAAAAAACTTCAGGGGAAACATAAACATTTTCATCCAGGAAAAGTGGTTAGCTTTTTTGAGCTAAAAAAGTTTCAAATTGACAATGGCAAAAATCTGCATAATAACCAGTGTGACTAGTTTGCTTTATCACCTCAGGAAAAGCAGAATTTTTACATTAATGTCTTCGCTGTGGTTACAGTCACAGAAGAATACATGGGATTAGTGTACCTGAAAATAAAACTCACCACTGGATTTTTAGTGCCCATTTTATACTTTTTGTCCACTTAGTAAACATCATTTTATGTACCATCATAAAGACTGAGATTCCTGCATTTTCTCTACAATTGCTATCTCAACATATACATTCAACTGTCTTCATTACACAAATAAACACAAAATACAAGGTTTTCTTATGATCCCTGTTATTTTGTCAGCTTGTTTTGCAAACAGGCATTGATGAGATTATGATTAGTAAAAAAAATGAAGAGTGACTAATGATATTCTAGTGTAACAGTTAACCCCTTAAATTTATATTGGTATTTAAGTTTTGAAATCTATTCTGCAATGAAGTGTCCAGTGTGACAGATCAGGAGGTGCCAGAAAAATTAGAGAGGAAAACAGTAAAATAAAACCTAACACTGAGATAGAAACTTTTGGTTTTGGAAAGCCTAATGGTTTTTAGAGTTAGTACTGAGGATATTCCTGACACTGACTTTTGACAAAGTTGTATCAGAAATACAACACCCAACATCAACACCTGGGTGTTATACAGCAGCTAGTTTTGCTTCTCAAAATATTAGTTTTATATTGCAAGAATTAATAAATAATTTTATATTATGTGTGGGATTTATAAATAAACCCACAGATTTTTTATTACAGCTAGCACTTTTTGGCCTATCCCAGCAGAAATGCCAAAGTAAGAAAAAAAAGTAACAGATGTTTGTGCCCTGTAAACCATATACAGTGTTTTAGTGGATTTTTAATTGCCTTTAAATCAGCTAGCTTCAGTTCTTGAAATAATCTGGCAGCAGGGAAAGAGATCCTCGTGGGTTTCTTCACTTCAGATTTGCTCTCCTGATTTCAAAGGCATCCCAAGGAATAAATAGATGAGAAGCTTGCACGAATAAATGCATTCAGCAATTCAAGGCTGGATTTTTTTCCCACATAGAACAGTAAAAACAGTAATAGTTCCCTTGTAGAAAACTGGAGGACAAGGAATGCTTCTAAGTCTAAAGATATATCTGAAAAAATTCTTCAGTTTCCCCTTTCAAAATGAGATTCAAACACTACACCAGCATGTCTGGGTGGAAGACAACAAAAAGGAGTGGAATGTAGCAAATTTACTGACTTCACAATTTGGGGAGAGGACCTTGCTCTGTTCATCATTTCTTTGGGCAGTCTCTACCTTATGAAAGCTTTAAATCATTCAGCTCAGCTGGTCAGGGAGATGGTAGATTACAGAGGCAGCAGTTCAAAGCTGCAGGAGCAGGATCCTTTTTCACTCTCTTTTGAAGAGACACACTAGAAGTATTCCAGCCAGTTCAAACAGCAGAGAAACTCAGAAATCAAAGTGTAACAGAAAGTACAAACAAAGTGCAATATCTGTTGGGTCTCATTCCTGTTCTCCAGCCCTTCCAAGTGCAGAAGGTTGACCCTTCTTGTCCTTTACATTTAAAGTCAGTTCCTCCCTGGCCCCTGCAGATGTGAGTCACAGGTGTCAGGAGCAGATGAGGGTCTGTGCTTTCCTCTTCTCTGGGTTTCTCCTATCTTCCTCTCAAATAGCTGAGACTTTTGTGTTCTATATCATATTTTTTCTCAAAAAACTACATTTATGATCTGAGGCCCTTTTCCAAAATAGACCCTAACCCCTCTGGCTGCTATTTCTTTTTCAAGTGGGCTGCAGTCTTCTATGTCAGCTGCTGCTAATTGGTCCCTTAGTTGCAGCTAGGGAAATTGGTTTATATTGGTCTCTTTGAGCTATGATAGGGTTTTTTCATCTTATCTTGCCCACAATACTCCTGAATACCCATCACAGAGAAAGATTCAGAAGATAGGAGCTTAAAATATCCTAATACATTTGGTATTAAAAATTAGTCATCAGGGTCTAAATCCTTTGGATTTAAGTAAAGTTGAAACTCTTAACTTCTGTATTCTGAGGTAATTTTAGATGAAGAATATGCACAGAATTGTTTGAGTGGATTAAGCAATCAAAAGGTCTGCTGCTGTCTGACCTAGCAGAAGGCATGTGCCTCCTTTCCCCATAGAAATACACATACACCCTTCATGGAAATCCTGACAAATGAGGTAAAATTCATCTTTACAGTGGGCTGGGATCATACCAAACAAATACTTAGAGGTCACAGTCAAATCTCTGAAAAAAGACACTGTTATATTATCAGTCAGAGAGATGACAGGATATATTGTTTGTGGGGAAAAAAAGACTTGTGGCAACTTGCCTGCTTCCCCAGGTCCTGGAGCATAGCCAGGCACATCATTATTATGACACAAATGAGTTTGTAAAGTGCATTTAATGGTGTACCAACCTGTTTCATTTACCTGATGCAGCTTTTGATCATTCTTAAGAGTTTGCAATTTATTCTGTTTGCTTTTCATTTTTCTTTGTAGTGCATCAGCCATCAAAATCTTTTTGGCATGAATTTCAATGATGCTTACATTACTAGATCAGCAAATGTATGAGGATATTGCATTTTATGGGATCATTTTGATATATTGTTTGTTCATCTTCTCTTTTTCACCAGTGTCCAGCAATAGTGCTCTCTAATTGTCTCATTTATTTTGTTGAAATAGTAATCAACCATATATCTGAAGTAATCAGCTTTAGGAAAATGAATATTTTTGTTGCTTTTCACCTACATAGTTTCATTGCAGCTTGCAAGGTGTGACTTGAATGAAATTTAGTGTGACTTTTTGCCATACTTCCATTGAATTTCATGAGGCCATTTCAAATAAAAAAATTATTTTAGCAAAAAAAAGGATGGGATTCAAAATAAAGTGAAAGCAAAATTCAAAGTAAATTTTCTGACCTCTGTTCCAGCTCTCTCTGGGCACATATACTTGCACAGGGAGCAATTGAGATAAAGGTTCTGGTATTGCAGCAGCCTGTCCATGTTCAGCTCTATGTATTGCACATGAAAGTGAATGAGGCTGCTGAATTCATTTTGCTTTTTCTAGATTCACCCTGAGTACAGGCTATGGCTTTCTAATACTCTAGATTCTGTGTTTAGAGGGGGGCAAGTTCCCTCTGGGCTATGTGTTAATACTTTTCATGCAACCTTAAACCCTATTGCTGACTTTTGAAAAGTGGAGCAGAGGGAATGCTGTGCCTGAGGTTCTGTCTAAAGGCTGGTGTGTCTGTTCATTCTGTGAGGAGCTGCCACTGAGTGATGGAGCTTCTGACATCAGCATTCCTCTCTCTCCCTCAAGAACTGTTTGGTGAAGAAGGCCATGGCCAATATTATGTGTCTCCTGTGATAAATCCACTCCTGAGATAGTCTTGTCTCCATCTCTTAGTCAAGCAGTGACTATACAGATGTAAAAAATTTTGATTGCACCCTTCTGACAAACCCAAGAGACTCCAAGAAGATAGAGTAAAATAAAACATTACCTCATTTGAGCAAATTAATAAACTCACTACTTTCAAAGGGTATTAAAAAAAGCAAAATATAAATTTTCTGTGTTGTTTATTCTCAGTATCTATCTATCTATCTATCTATCTATCTATCTATCTATCTATCTATCATCTATCTATCTATTACTGTTCTTTAAATAGTTTGACAGGCCCCCAGAAAATCAGAATTATTCCTCAGCTCTGTGGTAAAGCATCCAAACTGTACAATAGTTGTATTACTGAAGGGAGAACTGTATGATGAGATTTCTCAGAGGAGCTTTTCTCATGAAAAGCCATATTAGCTATTGAGGGCTACAACAAACTGTAATGAGATTTAAAGACTGGTCTATCTATTCTTTCAGAGCTACAGAAATATCATGTCCTTGGAGAATTTACTACAAACACAGGAATGCTACAACCAATTTAAGAGTACAAGTGGCTATTTGTACAAAGGGGAAATTTGTACCTGCTGTTAAGATTAATCTCCCTCCTATTCCTGAAATATGATGATTTAAGGATTCACTGTCTTGCTATATATGAATATTTTATCCTTGCAGTGAGGATATTGATCTTGAATGAAAACTGCAGCATTTGCACTATTCAGATCCTAAGTTATCAACAAGTCAGATTGATCTGCAGTTATTATAAAGGTTATTGTGAAGCTTAGATCAAATGATTCATTTTATTCAGTAAATGACTTGGAAAAGGACAGAATTTTAGATGTTGTGACCTGAAACTATGAGTGCTGAATACTGAACTCTCTCTGGTTGGTTGAAAAACATTTTAAAGTGGATTTTGTTTGGGTTTTCTCTATCTGTTGGGCACAGCTTCAGTCTGTTAAATTACAAAACAGTAATTACTGAGACCCTAAAGGAGAAGTTGGAAACATTAGTACAAGAACAGTCTTTCAAGTTGTCTTTAATTCAGTGTAGCAGAACAATACAGTCAATAGCAAAGCAACTAGCCTAAGCTGAACTGAAAGTTGAGAACTCCCATGCAACAAATTAAATTAACCATTTCACACATAATGCCACAAACTTGAATAAATTTGCCTCTAAGACATAAAAGCTGTTGCAAACACTAAGATTGTATTTGTAACATTGGTCTATTGTAACTGAAATTAAAAAATATATTGAAAAACCCTGCCACTAAAGAGGCTGAAATATTTTAGATGTTGATCCTTTGCAACCTAAAATGAAGAAAATGAAAGTTTAACAAGCAAAGAATGTATCCAGCAAGAAAATGTTTCATCATTCATGCACACATACTTTCATGCTCTTTGAACTGAATTTCAGAAGAGAAATTAGCTGTCCTGTATCTTTAAAGCCACCTGGATAATTTAATGCACTGTCTTCAGTGACGAGATTTTTTCAATCAGTTTGTCTCCCTAGGGAAGGGTGGCAGGTTCTTCCTCTGCCCTCAACAGTAATATGATCTAGAAAATCCTAGGATGTGCCATCTGTAAGTTTCAGCACAGCAGTGTGGAAGACAGGTTTGGGATTGCTATAGAAATTGTTTGTGGGGTGATCAAGTAACGTGTAGACAAGGGAATTTGGCTAAGAATTAACTGTAGATAGAACTCAGATATAATTAGCATTGGAATAAAATGTAATTTGGTTTTTAGCACGTATGAAATCATACGGTGACAATTTTTTGAGGGTTGCTAACACTAGGTTAATTATTCTTCTATGTGATGGGAATGATATTTAATCTCTAACATCAAAAATAGAGAATACAATCAATTATTTATTCCAATATTCTTACCTTAAGGTTATGAGTAGATTTTATTTTTAGTTCTTTTTGTAGCAAGATCTCTATGTCCCCTGAAGTAATTAGTAGCACATTACCAGCTTTGACACTGTATTCCTTAAACATACTTATTTTTAGAAAGTAAGAAGGAATTGCAGATTTCTGTGGTTCAAAACAAAAGCTGATTAGTTTAAAATTACATCGACAAAGAACAATCTCTCTCTCAAAGCAATCTTTTCTGTAGGTGGTTTTATGGAAATCATGCCATATATTAGAAGATTAATTTGAAACATTATTGCTTTCTGAAGTAAACTCAGAACACCATGTACTGATGATGTGTTTTGATAAAACAGTATTTTTAAGTTTAGTTCCTGAGAAATTTCTCACTTCAGTGAGAAAGAATTGTTCTCTCTCTTTCAGTGTTGAAAGAGTTATAAAGAGTTTTGAGAGTGCTTTCCACAAGATTTATTTTCTTAATTCCCCAGTCTGAATAATTCCAACCAGGTCAGTTTATTTTAAAATATGTGAAAAGACAAAAATCTCAGCAGATTAATTAATCTTTTTTTTTCTCCTTTTCCCTCTGGAGTTGAAAATAAGACCTGTTCCTATAACTTTTCCAATATTTTAGACTGAATCAGAGGAGATTAGCTGTTCACACAAGATTTTAGGTATTTTGGGGCATAATCTATGTCTATTTTGTATGAGCATTTGGCTCATAATTATAATTTGGGGTGATGTTGTTAGTAATCTCACTCATCTGTTTTGTCAGACTTTTGAGAGATTCAGCAGATAAACTACACTGATGTGCACAAATTGAATATTTGGTGTTGAGGATATTGACCCATATGCTGTGTGCAGACAGGCAATAAACCTCATGAAATCTTGAAGAGAAAAATTAATTCTTTCAAAGTGATGGTAGAAATGTAAACAAACAACTTGAACAAATCTTGAGGTAATGAAGCACCTGATATAGAAAGTCATTCCAGACTCTTGAAACTAATGTGAGCCCCCATGTGGGTGTGAGAACAAGAAGCACAAGGAGGTAATAATGAAACAGAAAGAGAGAGGATGGGAATACATTTTCTCTATTATGTCACCTGAGCTGGCTGGTTGATTTCTAGCTTAGATATTTGTGCATGGTACAGCAATCTGTCATGTAAATGTGCCTTTAAGTAACTTTTTGGGGCTCTTTTGGTGTAACTGGTGCTATTTGGTGCTGTTCTCTATGATTGCATAGTTTTCATAAATGCTTACTGGATATTTTTTAATATCCTTGAAAGTAAATTTTATCTTGAGTTCAAACTTAATTTTTACAACTGTTTTCATTACTGAATTTTTTTTCCAACAGAAAATGTACAGTATTTCAGTAACTCTTCCTAGTAACATTTCCAAAGCATTTCTTGCAATTTTTAATTCGTTTGGTGGTGAGCAGACTCAAAGAATTAGTTTCTTCATACAAATCTTCAAGTATTTTATGCACTGTTGATTTCATTAGAAGTTCCACCACCTAGAGTCTGTAAATGACAAATTGATGCCATGCAGTAGGAACCAAATAGCATGTCACCAAAGTCAATCTGATGCTGATAAGCCTGCAGCAGTTAGTGTCCCATAAAACAGTGAGAGTAGTTAAAACCCACAGACCATGGCAGAGGAGCATAAATGCAGGATTTACAAGGTCATAGTCCTTGAAGAGAAAAATGTTCACTTAGATCAAGAGAAATGAGATGAAATTAATGATAAACCCAGGGACAGGCAATATGAAGATCTGGGCAGTAAGGGGGAAGCTCAGGTGGTATAGTATTTCTGGGACCTGAGCTCCTGCAATTTAGGGAACATCACCTACTTCAATTGAAGTGATAAAAACACTGGGGAGAAAAAGCTTTATCTTCTGCTCTCTTTAAAAAGAGTTGTTCAATAAAAGTGTCTTTTGACAAAAGGACACTTCATCTGGGGCAATTCCAGGTTGACTAGATCTGATGAAGTATTCAAAATATAGAGGTAATTTTGGACCTATATTACTATCAGAAATTACAGATTAAATACTGGAAAGACAACACAAATATTCATTTAAATGATATAGGACAAAATTTCATCTGTCCTCCCTTATTTCTTCCCATTGGCCTAACTGAATTTTTACTCATATTGTAATGTGTTTCAAAAAGATAACTGCAAAAGCAAACATGAATTGTACATGTGCAAATGTCCTTTTTCTGCAAAATTAAAAAAAAATAAATATTTTTTTGCCAAAAAGAAAGGGATTTTGCATGAAGACCATAGGAGAAGCAGATCAAAATGTTGGCACGTGGCTGTTGGTTTGAGATTTTTTTATATATTTGACATGAAATCACTTTTTACCCTGGTATTTTTTCCCTGAATAAAATTAAAAGGAAAAAAAAAAAAAAAAAAAAAAAGAAAACAAGATTAAATGAGGAAGAAAAAAACATTTGGAAGATCATGCAAAAAAGAAAACACCCACTTTTCCCCAATGCTGTTCATTAACTTCAATGCTGTCTTTGGTGAAAAGTTAGTTTTGGAAAAAAAGGACTACATTTTAAATAACTTTTTCTAGTTAGCTATTTCTAGTTCACTACTGCTAGTGAACTATGTCTACCTGTTATTTTACTCCATTACTGGTTGTTAAAAAGAAAAGCACTGACATTTTTGTTTTCTGTCCTACTTTCAACTTTTAGTTTTGTTTATTGCATACAAAGGTCATTTGCTATAGTTTTTGTCTAGATTATAGATTATTTAGGATAGAACTGATTTTGAATAGGGTAGAGTTAATTTTCTTCACAGTAATTCATATGGTGCTGTGTTTTGGATTTGTGCTCAAGACAGTGTTGATAACACACCAAAGTTTTAACTATTGATGAACAGTGTTTGTACAACATCAATGTTTTGTGGCTGGTTAATTTGATAAGGAGAAATTACATTTTGAGAATCTCTCTGCATATACAATTAAGGGGTTGAATTTAGAGGTGGATAAGCAGGACAGTTTTTCAAATGACAAATCTTGAATAGTCCTGATTAAATTTACATAAGGGAGCTTTAAAAGCTGCCCAGTGTAGTGAGAAAGAGGAGGGGCTCATAGCTTGTTCTTATTTGCCAACTATTTTATTCTACTTACACTGTTTTTCAACATCAGCACAGAAAATTCTTCATCCCATTCTTTTTGAAGACAGAATAGAGGAATCCAAAGTTTATTAAAAATTCTTTCTATTGTCAGCAGAATTTCTGGCATAACATGTCATTAACCATAAATGATCTTCAATCTTCATGTTTAGTTTATAATTATTTTGAAAGCGTGGATTTCAAAGTATCAAGTCAAATATAAGAAATAGAGTTATAGCTCCATTCTTAGCTGTAACCAGTTTATGAATGTGTGTCACCTTTAAAAGAATGAAATGACAATCCTAAACTAATATCATTTATCAGAGGTCTCAGAGAACAGGTTAGTTAAAGGCTTGTGAAAAATAATATAGGTACAGGTGATCCTGCCTTGAAGAGGGCAAATCAGAAAACCTCTTGAAATTCCTTCCAAAACCATCCTCTTCCAACTTCTTGTCTAAAGCTGCACTACTACAAAATTTTTATACTTGCATCCTCAACTTCCCTCTATCTAAGAAATAGTTAAGGAAAAATTGGAAGTTGTTCCAAGCTGAAGAATTTTTTCTGCCATCCATGTCAGGATGATGATATTTAATCTTTTGTCTCAGTATCTTATAAATGAAAAAAGGAAAAAAAAGTGGAGGAGGGTGAAGATGATAAAAAATATCTCCAAAACAGCTGCTTGGTGGGAAGGGAACCCTGGTAGATCTGGGGAAAACAATTGCTTCACTTTTTACTTAAAGTGACACCTTGTTGTTTAGAAATAGGCATGACTGTACATTGTGAATCTAATGTACCTCAATTCATGTACACAGTATGAGAAAAAAACACTCAATTTATGTACGTTTATCTAACATGACATTTAATTATGTCATTTGTTCATATTTCAACATGAAAGTGACTTTTAAGAACTTGCCACCTTTTGCACAGATGATACCCTCTCACAAATGCAAATACCTTAATTTCAAGTGGAAGACTCTAATTAATTGTAGTTTCTTAAAATATTCTAATATGAGTCACTTGCAACCATGTAAATTGAATAGTGCAATATTTTCCATACTGTAAATATTAATTTTTGTAACAAAAGTAATTGCTATTAGAAATCAGAGGATATATCCCTTTTGATATTTTCCCAATAAAAGGAAACCTGCTGTTAAAGCATGATTAAAATGCAAAGACTTAGTTCATTTATCTGAACCCAAGAGGTTTAAATGAAGAAGGTGAATCAGTTCTGTTTTCTGATTATAATAACACACTTGCATAGTCCTTTCCAACATTAATCATTGACTCACCTCTTTCTTATTTCTTATGAATGCTAAAAATGAAGATTTCTACCTAGGGTTTCGAGTCTGCATTTAATTATGGACAAAAAGCTGATCAAATAAAAAGAAAAAGCTCCACATTATTTCTATATATATGTTTTTTGCAAAAAAATAATATTGTTCTAAGTTATGTGCTCTATTTTAAACATTTCTGAATATCCTCCAGTTATTTATGTAATGTTCATAGATGCCGAGTGAGGAATTGAAAATGAATAGTTATTTGTCCAAAATACATATTAAAGTTGTTTAATAATCAATATTTTTTTCTCTAGGAAAAATGAATAATGAAAATTCACAGAAGAACTTATATACTTAGATCATATAAAAGAATGGGAAAGCAACATATGCAACAGAAATTATAATGGGATATATTTCTAAACTCTCCACTAAGTGCAGTTGCAGGAGAAAGGATTACAGAAAATTCCTTAGCACAGGATGGCAAGCTTGTGCAGGCAATCCCACAGAGACTGAGCCAAAACCTGCCAAGCAGCAGGGACTTGATTTAGGTTTTGATTCAAGCATCAAGTGCCATTTGATGTACTGTAGGTTGTGCTTCCTGATATCCTGCTGCTGTTGGAAAGGTCAGGCATCTCCCACTGCTTTTGTGCCAGCCCCATATGGATTATTTGGGGATCTCATGATATGGCAAAGGATGATTTGAATCTGAGCAGCAGGAGGTTATGTGCAACTGCTTACAAGAATGTTGGATGACTGAGGGTCCATGGCAGACAACAGAGACCTGGAAGTTTGAATTAAAGATGAGCTAATATGCAGCTAATTGTACCTACAGACACTGAGCACCATTTAAGATAAAATCTTCTGTACAGCCTTTATCTGAAGATCCAAAACGATTCATGTCTTCTACAACTGTTATATCATGTTTGTGCCTACCTCTTGTACACCCAAGAGCAGTGTCTCTCTGACTTAAATGACAAATAAACATTTATTCACTGACAACTGAAAAAGCCCCTAAATGTCAATATTTCGTTCCTAAATTGAATCCCAACTCTACCACATAGATAGTCCAATTTCAGCTGAGAGATGGTGATCCAATTCCTCTGTTTCCTAAATCAATCCATTTTCTTTGTCTTTTCTATTATTGTAGATCTGGTACATTTTTCACATCTTCAACCCTCAGCCTTCCATCTTTTTCCCCAAATTTAAAATCCCATTTTATTCAGAACACATTATTTAAATAAAACATGCAGAAATATATTCTATGTTCATCAAAGTACTTTCCTTGGTTTCTAAGCCATATACATAATTCCTCAGCTTTTTAATAAAGTATTTTCTGGTCTCCAACATCTTTTTATCTTAAACTAATTGGATATTAAGTTAACATTATTTGTTTTATTACTGACTGCAGCTTCCAATAACTTAAATTTGGAATATTATGTAAGAAATAGGTCAACAGAGAATTTGAAATTAGGTAATTTCTTTAAAATTATAAATAATAATAAAAAAGAATACCAAACTAATTCAGTTCAATTTGAAATGCACCTTTTCCTTCTTTTTCTTCCAAAAGTAGAAAAGATAATTCAGAAGTCTATAATCCTCCAGCTGATGCTCTTTGAATTATAGTGAACCAGATTTTGCCATCTTTACTTATGCATGAATGGAATTGTCCATTATGAGTCATCTCAAAGATTTATCAAGATGGTAACCACTGGAAGTTAATGAGTTGACAAAACTGGTGCATCTCAAATGTTTTCATATGGGAAGAGACAAGCTGCTGTAAAATTAAAATGTTATGAGTGGGGTGAATGCAGAAAGGTTGTACAAAGATAACTTTCTTTTGAAGAAGAAATTACAAATTCCTATATTTTTAGCCAAGTATTTTACCAAGTTGAAGTGGTTCTAGCTGATTGTCTTGTGATCAGGTCTTGCCATGGTGACTAATGCACTGTGTTTGATTTTGAACAGGAATGAAATATCCATGTTTGAACTATGAAAGGCAAAGGGTTCAGGTTCAAGGACCAGGATAAAGGATTTTCTTCTCCCAACATGAAATTGTGTATTGATGGCAGCATAAACTGTGTCACATATGATGAAATCCAGAAAAGTAACAGATTCACAAATAGTAACTACAATTATTCTATTAATTAATTATTAATAATAGATCACTGAAGTGCATGAAAAGTATTTTGGGCATCCTGTCATTTCTAAATCCTAATAATGTTTCTTTAATGTAAACACCTGTGAAATCACTTGTACATTTCACTATATACAGCATGAGGATGAGAGAATGTCATCTTGGAAAACAGAGTATATTAGAAAGAGAATATTGACTGTAAATCAATGATCTCATTTTGTTATTTCACCTTTCAGCGCCAAGTGATATGACTATGAGACTTATAGGAAAGATATAAACTTACTGTTTTCCATATTTTTAAAAAAATTTAATTATTTGTTCTTCAAGTCTGTATCATGCTGGGTTTTTCAGAAGCTTAAAAGAACTAAAGAGACAGAAAACTATTTTATAACTGCCTTCTTGATTAAGAGAGCGATCATTGGCAATCATTGTTATCCAACAAATTATAGCAGTACACCAAGAAGCCATTTAATTTCAACATTGGAAATAAATAAAAATAAGACAATAAAAGAGATTTTCATTTTGCTAACACTATTTCCTAAATTTGAGTTAATATTTTGAATGACATATTGTGCAGTTAAGACCTCTGGTGCTTTTAGGCACCAACTTTGTTGGGTTATTTTCTTAAAAAGCGAAGCAGCTAATAGTTGCTAAAAGATTGTTTTTGCAGAAGCACACCAGTCTCAAAAGGCAAAGACATTAAATTTCATGCTAGTATTTTTCAATAAATACTCGAAAAAAATACACTAAATTTCTTGTTTAAAATGCTCAAGTATATGTATATGTAAATATAAATGTAAATGTATATGATGTATATGTATATGTCTATGATGTATACGTATATATTAAAATCACATATATGCCACATATGTGATCTATCTAATGCATAGTTTTGATGATTTAAATCCATGGAGATCTGCCAATAGACTTCCACTGGTTTGACAAAGTTCTGTGAGTGAAATGTTTACTTCTCTTGTTAGTAGCTCTTGTGTATTCAGTAAGGACTACACTGCAAGATAAAATATTGTAAAAATGGAGACTTATTTCTATATTTCTATTCAATTTTCTGTCTTGCTGTCACTTTGGAGATGAATGTGGTAGGAATGGGTTAGTATCTGTGGCACTTATTTGTGCTGGAGAATATTTTGAGGAGGGAGAAGCTTTGGAGCAACATCAGTGCTCCATGGATTTTCTCCTGTCTCCATGTCCCAATGCAGGAACATAGTAATAGAGTTGAAATTGTTCATCTCCTGTTTTAACTAATGGTGAAAACTGTACACCTCTTTGCCTTAAAACACAATCACATTGATTCACAATATGGCTCTTTGAGATACACTCTCTGTACTGTTCTTGGGTAGTTTTCAAAGAAAAAGATGATTAAAAGAACACCTAATTTCATCTTTATCATATTTTTCCCTATTGATATTTTTAAGCAAATAGACATATGTCAAAACTTTTATTGGGGCATTACACTATGTGTGACTACTGAATTAAGTCAAGCACATATCTGTGGAAGAGATTCAATATAAAACTGTTATTAAAAAAGCACCTGGAAGAGTCTGGGAAACAATGCTTCTGTAGTTGAAGATTAACCAATTGAAGATTATCAGCTACTGCCCATCCAGATATGGTTTGTTTTATTTATTCTAAGAAAAATAAAATTAACTGAAGAAGATAAACTCTGCAGCATAAAACCAGTTTTTATTTTAGGCAAACAGGTTTTTAAGTTTTTGGAGGAAGTAAAAATAGGCAAATTCTCTCACTGAAAGATTATCAAAATGAGATCTTTACACAATCCATGACACCAACAACTTCTCCCTGCTCCCTTTTTTTGTTCTCAATAATTATGCTTTATTTCTATGGTTAAAATAGAGTGATGGTCTAGCTGAATTATAAGTGCTAGATCATATTGGACATGTTTGAGTAAAGGTTGGTTGACTCTAGATATGTTTATATAAGATTATCTGAGGAAATGGTAGAAATAAGACTTTTTGCCTGTGACAACCCTTTGAAGAAAACCTAAATGATTATGCAACTAAAATGAGGCTAATGCAGGATTTAGATCATCAAAAACAGTTCTAAAACTCTCTCCCCCATAACGAAACCTGGTTAAACGCACATTATAATCTGGATCCTGCCCAGAATTAGCATTCTCCTGGACAAATTGATCCTATAAACATCTATCTCTTTCAGTTATCTGGATTATAATATACAAGTGTTCTTCTGACTAAGCCTATGAATATTCCTCTATCACAGATTTCAAATTAAAATGTTTTAAGCAGTTTATGAAAAAGAAACTATATTTGTGGGATTCCTTCACAAGTAACTTTAAGCAATAAGATGCAGCATCGAATTCCTCCATATTTGCCCTTATTCTGGTGTCAAACTACTATTCCAGAGTATATGACAACAGATTCTTTCCCTTGGATATTTTGTTTCCCCTTAGGACATTCTCTCCAAAATTGGGAGCAACGGGTTCAGACTGAAGAGTGACGAGAATTGCTCACAGTTTATCCCAATCTCAGTTTTCTTCAGGTTTGAATTAAATCTCTGGAGTGCAGGTGTGTTTACCTCACCAGCAGGAATAACTTTAGAGATATCCAAAGTATTTCTTGAGGGAAAATAACACTGCTATGCTGAAAAGGGTGAAATATTCTTAAATAGGGTCTTTTTTGCTCATAGATACTACAGAATCACTCTTATTTTGTGCTACAATTTCCATAACACTACCTGGCTATATAGATATTATTAAATATAAAAAAACATATTAAAAGATTTAGAGAATTTGACTGTACAATATACTGCTGCAAAATACAATTGTGAAGATTGCTTGCACTTTTGGACCCTTGTGTGTATATTAAAGCATACCCTTCCTCCAGGGCTTGGTCTCATTTATTGCGCAGCTAATGAACAAATAGTGGTGTGGTCCCATGTTATCTTTATTACACTGAAGACAAAAGTGATCATATTCCCTACAGGTTTTTTGTAGCTGTCCTTAATATAATATGAAAGTGCTTCACATGCAGTGATTTATTTATTATTTTTTCTCAGCAGCTTCATAATATGAAAAAATGTTCTTCTAATTTGACACAAGGAGGATCTGGAAACAGAGGCATGACAGACAGAAACATCCATTGTTTTTGGAGGCCAGTTTTGAATATCTGGATCTGATTTATGTAAGCATATATTGCATCATGTAGCACTCTGTATTTAAATATAGCACAGCTCCTATAATTGCAGATGAAAATATTCAAAACCAAAATCACAGCCCTTAATTAAAAACACAGGAAGTGAAGAACATGCAATTAATGATCACCTGTTAAATGTCTGAGTAGAATGATTTTTCCATTACATATCCAGAACTCAATTCCCCAAAGCAACACTTATCATCCTCTTTGATAAAAGCACTGCTTTCCTTTCCCCAAGTACTGTACATTCCCAGCTTCTGTAGTAAATAGCACAGGACTGTATAAGTTTCCCTTTCACATAGCTCTGGATAGCTCAGCTTCATCTGCAGTCTAATTCTGTTCTTGTGCATTGGTGGGAAGAGCTGTTATATAATAATATAAAAATGTTATTATGCATACAAAAATTGGTGAAATTAATCAAAACATTAGCACTTGGCAAAAGTAGTATGAAAAATTGCCAACTAAATAGTTAACACTGCTAAAATTGTTGCTGGGTTATGATGGTCTTTTAATTCTCTCCTAGTCTCTCTTATCTTGAAATTGGATGTCCAAAAATTTCTGGAAGTATTTCAAGCGAGGTGTAACCAGTGCTGAGGAGAGTAGGGGGATTGCTTCATGTATTCTCAGGGCTTTAGTCTCTGTGCTCAAAGGTGTGCTGTGGTTTTTGCAGCTATGTGACCCTGCTGGTCATTCTCACCTTGGGACTTTGGTAACTCCCACACCTTGTAGTTCTCCCTAATCACCAGGCTTGTATCCTCTGTTTGTGCCCATAAACCACGTTTTGTACTTGTGCCCCTGAATAGCACCCAATTTTTATCTCTGTATCTTCAATTTGTTAAGATTGATCAGTACTCTAACCTTGTCTTCAAACATACCTCTAAGATTGCACAAAGATTTAATTGTCTCTGTTTTTTCATACATTTTATTAATTAAAATATTGAATTGTTCCTGTTCTAGGAACTAGGAATATCTGTCTAGGACAGATCTTTCAAGAGCTATATTGAGCAAGTCTCATTTTGATAGACTGCTACTAATAACTACACTCTAAAAATGGGGTTTGAATCATCCTTCTTTAAAAATACGTGTTTTTTATCTTCAACTATATTTATTTGGTCAAGTTGCTTATGAGAAGGGCATCTGAGACACTGCCAAGAAATCAAGATAAATGATACATGCTCATTCTTTCCCATGCTCACCAGACCAGCTTCCATGTTCCAGAAGTAGTCCAGATTGATTTGCAAGTTTGTTTTTCCTATAAGACTGTGTAGGCTTTTCCTCATCTCCATACTATCTTGTAGGTAATTAGAAATAGTTTGGCTACTTTTTTACACTATTTATCTGTAAATAGAAGCCAACTGGTCTATATTGATGGGGGTTTTTTGATGCACACCATGTTTGCTTTTTCCAGTCTCCCACTGCATCCCATATCCTACAGGAGTGTACAAAGTGTGTCAAGAGGTCCAAAATTTTCCTAACCAGTTTTGTAACTAAACATATGAAAAGCTAAAAAGAGCTTTCTAAACTAAAAGGGGTTTTAACTATGCCTTGCTTTTATTCACCTGTATTCATAGCCTTTTCTTACTATTTTACTGCCAAAATTAATGTTTTCAGGGCTGTATGGTTTATAAGCATTATTTGAGGTGAAGATATATAAAAAGATTAAAGAAAAAAATAACTGTTAAATACTTCACTCTTTTACAGACCAGATCCTTCACTCTTACTGTCAATTAGAAATGTACTTGCAGAAAGATTTTTTCTAGTGTTAATAATTCTTTCATTTTCTATATAATTCTTCTCTTGATATTTCTGATTTTCTTGGTCACTTAAATAATTCTGCACTTGTGTTCAATAAATAGGTCATATTTTAAACATTCTATGTAATGTTTCTTCTTTTTAAATATTAACCTTTTCCTGTACTTTCTGTCTTTTCTCTGAAACCAAACATTTAGTATCTGGGTCCCTTAAATCAAACCCTTGCCATTTCTTTTTACTTTTTTGTTCCTTTCTCCACCCTTTTGCTGACTTTCAATGTTCTTTTTTGAATGTATCTTTCCAAAACCTGTTTTTTGTTCCTTTATTTTCCTCATATTCTTTGTGTCATGAATTCCATTCATTTGATGATCTTTTTGTCATACAAATTTTGTCTTCAATGACATTGTTGACCAGTTCTTCCCTCCTGTGACTCACTTTTAGTTATTTCTCTATATTTTGTATCAAATACTTACCTGAAAAAAATTACTTCTTTGGAAGAGAGCAAATGGAAAGAAGGAATTTCTCATAATTTCATTATATTCTTGTACTTACCCCCCTTGGTAATTTTTTTTTTTTTTTAATGTTTTAAATATTAACTATGCTAACTTTTTTACAGTAATAAAACTTGGGTAGATAGTGCACTTTAAAGGACTTTGGATTTCTTTTAATAGTGAACCTAAGGAGAAAATCGAGGCAAATCCAAACTAACTTAGCTCTGGTTAAGTTTGGTCTCATCATAACTTTTGTGTTTCTCCACAATATGATCTGAGAGAAATTATAAAAGCACTTTGATATATAAGGCAGCATTTCTTTTTCTTCTTCCCTACAGGCAGAGGATATATTCAGTGTATTTTCTACAGAGATGAAAGAAAATCTAGGTTAATAGAAAAGACCATGGAGATAAGGCTAATAGAAAAAATATATGGAGAGAAGATCCATAAGTATCTTTATAAGTTAGCATTGCACCAAGTAGGCAGATGACTAAAAGGGAACTAGTTTATGTTTAATAGGTGACTCTTTCCTGGGACACATCTGATTTTCAGAACAAGCAGAGATTTGGCTTCATTAAAAAGACAGAACTCATTCCTGAACTTTCTTTAGGTGTGGCTCCTTAAAGTCAGTAAGAAATGGAGTGATCTCCATTCTGATTCAAGAGGCATTAGGAACTTTGCAGAAAAAAGGCAATAATGAATAAACCACAATTACGTTTTATCTAATCAGTCATCCTTTGTGCTCTTATGCAAATATTTGGCTTTTGTCAGACTAGAAATTCTTTGGAGGGAAGAATGCAATTTCCAATCGTGCCACTATTGGTTAATTAGACTGCAGAGCATAGAAAATCCACATGAATTACCCTCAGGAACAGAAATGCTCTGGGGAGGAAGGCAGACACAGTGGGGACGGGCCAGAAGTGGTGGCTCTGTGCTCCCCATTCCCTGACCCTGAACTCACACACTGCAGGTGGCAGAATTAGAAAAGCAGGGGGGTAAAGGCCCAGCTCCTCTCTACAAATTTATTTCTGAAAATGTTGATGGAGGTGACTTTAAAAGGGAGGCATTTGCTGGAGGAGCAATGGCTTTTGCAAGCCTGTGTAGTTTGCAGTGCAGGATTTGGAAAGCCATAAAAGAAATAGAACTACTCTAATGGAAAATGATAAAGAAATGGATTTCAGTCAGGCTTGCACTTCAGAAAGAAAAAATTCTGGCTACATCCCAGAAATCGTGTTAGATGGATTTCAAGGCAAAGAAATGTGAGGGGAAAAGGTAAATTTATAGAAGGTAATGTGTGCTTTGACCTCTAAAAAGAACTTGCATTTTATAGTGTAACAATTCACCAGCTCATCTCTGGGTATTCACAATTTCTCTTATGCTCCTCCCAGCTCTCTATCTCTTTAAAGTAATTAGTTATTCATATCTTGCACTCTTTAAGTATATTAAAATCAGGGATTTATTTCTAAATTGTACTGTTTGTATCATTACTAATGAAGCTACAGCTTTAAGTAAGGAATGTTTACTCAGGCACATCAAGTATTCACTATGAAAGCAATTAAAGGGTTTGATGTTCACAGTCAAGTATTAATATTAATGTGTGAGAAACTGCATCCAAATCATTTAGAGGTGGTTAGGAAGACCTCTGGGAGTGAGACAGCCATAGAAAGCAGTGAAATGATTACAGCTGTATGGGAAATAATGGAAACAGCTACTCTCTAAGCATCCTCAATAGGGAAGGAGGATCCTCAAAACCTAAATGAATGTGACTATAAGTGGCAGCATTTAAGTTTGATTTGCCTGCTATAAAACATTTTACATTAGTAAGTGTCTAGAGCCTTTGCACTCAAATGTATTTTTATCACTTGTCTCCAAATCCCTTTATGGATAGTACAATTAACAGCACACACGAAACAAAATTGCATGACAATAATTTGCAGACCATTATGATCTCAGAACTGGAGCAGTAATTCTCATCTTCTGTTCCTGACACCACCTACTGCCAGACCTAGGGTGAGCCATTTAACTATTGGCTTCATTTTTCCAGCTATAAAATTGATGGGAAAGTTCTAATGTGTCTCAGGGTATATTTGGAAGGTTAATCAATAACACTTGTAAAGTCCTCAGAATGCTGCATCAATAAGATATAAACTTAATTTGCTGAAAATGTGTTTGGATTGAACACCAATCTACAGATACTCTATTTACTATGCAGTCTAAAAGGATAAAAAATGAGCAGAAAATTAATAAATAACATTTGAATAAAAAATTAGGATCTCTGAAGGATGATAAGAAACCAGCTTTGTTACAAGTCTCTGTGACAGTCCTTCCTTTTCCTCTGCTTCAGGAGATTTGCTTTCAGATTACAGTTTCTTCATTTCTAGATAACTCCACAGGAGTTGCTTTAGGCTTGAGAATAGGATAAATCTTTTCAGTGTCTCTTTTTTTTGTTTTAGTTGCCTTACTGGAACTGATTTGGCATTTTGACATTCAAGATGAGTTTTATGCTTCTCTCTCTCTCCTGTATGCATGTTGTCATGGCTGTGTATGCAAAAAAGCACAAAAGCATTGCT
Organism: Oenanthe melanoleuca; assembly: GCF_029582105.1. Lineage (NCBI taxonomy): Eukaryota > Metazoa > Chordata > Aves > Passeriformes > Muscicapidae > Oenanthe > Oenanthe melanoleuca. The sequence goes on from NC_079336.1 coordinate 11,945,952, forward strand.
GAGGGATGTCTGTAAGTCAGTGGTTGAGGGGGAGCAGTGTAATGAAGAGAAACATGACATTCCCATGGCAACAGTGGCAAAGCTCTTTATGCTGATGTTGAGTAGGAAATTGCCAGTGATCTAAAGGACAGCAGAAATAAACTGTATGTGATGCTAAAAGAATTTCTTACTTTGCCAGAAACAAGTCAATTTAAGGTCAGTGTCAGATCCCAGTGGCTGAATGGCATTAATATGGAGCCAAAGGAAGATATTTATGAGTCACACCACCTAAGGAGACTCTATTGTCCTACGAATTATACTCCATAATTTATTCAACTATTTCAGAATATTACTTGTCTCTTGTCACTCCACATTTTTTTAACCAAAATTCATGTTATTCTGAACAATCTTAATATCAAGCCTGAGATGTTCCTTTTTTTCTGTCTTAAATATACATTAAAGATAATGTAATTTGGTAGTGCCTGCCAAAATCGGGATGTATTCCCCACTGGGTTTTACATCTTGCATAGCATCCATCTATTAAATTTTACAGCTAAACATGTCCTTACTTTTATGAGACCAATATTTTTCAGGTGTAGAACAAATTCTAGATGCCTAAAGCAAACTGATTTTCCAGCTTGCCTTTTGAGAAGATTCCTATAAAACTCAAAATGTTTCATTGGCATCTATATTTCTATTTCTGATTAAAATTGCAAATAGAGCAATAATATGACTGAAGAATCTGCAAGCAGCAGAAGAGTCTGCAAAAATCTGGTTTTAGTTTTTCCATCAAAATCCTAGCTGGTTATAATTTTTCAAACCAGTCATTTAATGCAATGCACCAGTGTTAATTACATCATGTTGTATCACAACAGCTATTTAGAATTTCCTACATGAAATTATCTTCCAATAAGCAAAATAATTTTTTATCTCCAGGTAGAAGCATCCCTACAGACAAGTTTGAAAAAATTCTATTGGAAAGAGGATCTAGCATTTTGTAACTCATAAAAATCTCAGCCATTTCATAATTATGTGCAGCTATTTATTTTCACAACCCATTGCTGGCTTTTCCCTTTGGCTAGGCTTTATTTTAAAAATGAGATTCAAGGTACAGCATTTTGTTACTTAAAAAGTTAAAGCTACTACTTGGAAAGCTTTAGGGAGAATCACTTCATCATGAAATACTAAATTAGAGGCTATACCTATCAGTCCAGGCTGTTAAGCATCACCCACAGGTTGCTGCTCTAGTGGTAATGCATTTGATGTTGATTCCAACTATACCATTGCTGGTGTAAAAACTCTTCTTTAGAGCTGGTAATTTCTGACAGAAAAAATGCCAAAACAAAAAAATGCCAGGCATAAATTGGGAAGCTGATATGAAGCCCTTTAGGCGTAATGCCTGTATTTTTTCTTTAATTATAGTGAATTCCAGCTCTTTAATAATTCCCATCACAATCCAAACATGGCATGTCAGGTCCTCTACCACAGTCATAAGGAATTCTTCATATGAATGCAATATTTAGGGAGATATATATAAGAGGTTTCTGTAGAACTTACACGTTCATTCAAATAATTTCATATGGTTGTAGCTATAAAATCATAAAATAGGCTGAGTTGGAGGGGACAGATCATCTCATGAAGACCAACTTCTGTCTCTGTGGAGGACATCCAAGAATCCCACTGTGTGCATGGGAGAATTGTCCAAACACTTATTGAACTCTGTCAGGTCTGCTTCCCTGGGGAGCTGGGGGAAGAACTTTTTCCTAATATTCAACCTAACACCACCCTTCCCCTCCAGCTCAGCTTCAGGGCGGTCCCTCAGTCCTGTCCCTGTCCCCCAGAGCAGAGATCAGTGCCTGCCCCTCCTCTTCCCCTCCCAATGGAGCTGTAGCTGCAGTGAGGTCTCCCCTCAGTCTCCTCCAGGCTGAACAGACCAAGTGCCCTCAGCCACTCCTCACATGCTTCCCCTCAGGGCCCTTCCCCATCTTTGTTACCTCCCTTGGACACTCTGCAATAGTTTAAAGCCTTTCTTACATTGTGCACCCAGAACTGCCCCAGCACTGGAGGTGAGGCTGCCCCAGAGCAGAGCAGAGCAGGACAATCCCTCCCTTGCCTGGCTGTGATGCTGTCCCTGATGTCCCCAGGACAGGGCTGGCCCTCCTGGCTCCAGGGCACTGCTGGCTCAGGTTCCACTTGCCCCTGACCAGGACGCCCAGGTCCCTTTCATGGCACTGCTCTGCAGCCTCTCCTACCCCTGTCTGTCCACACCTCCAGGGTTGCCTCATCCTAGGTACAGAATCCATCATGTTCCCTTGTTGAATTTCATGTTTGGGGATTGCCCATCTCTCACATATATATTGTTTTATTGAGTTTCCTCCTTGCTATCCTTGCCATTTCATTCACAAATAAATTCCCTGACTTTTTAAAATGTGATCCTAGCCCCCTTCAAAGATCCTTATATTTCTTCAGTCTTTCCTTAACCCGTGTCTTAAGAAGTTGTTTGAATAAGACCAAAACACATTTTATATCATTGAATAATGGACCAGTTTATCAGAAAAAAATATTCAGATGTGTAATATGCTAACAAACATTTTATTGTTCTGCACACTACTAGCAGAAAACTATCATCTCTCCTGCTCTCCATTAACTCAGGAAATGAAAGCCTGCTGTTGGCTGCCACTTCAACACATGTTATAACAGTGTCAGTGTTATATTTATTAGTTTCTCTAAATGATTGAAGTGGAAAGTGAAAAGGCATATGAGTGTATATTTATTATTATGATAACTTTGTGAAATGTGAGATTAATTGAAGGATTAATTCCAAACTCTAGTGCCTGAGTTTGCAGACGGCATGTGAATTGGGCAAAAAAATCTTCCCCCATTTATAATGCAATGTTCTTATGGTCAAGTGGGTAGCTTTACAGGCAGAAGATAGAAATTTGGTATTTTTATCTCAACATGGTCTGAACCTCCAGTTAAAACTGTGTAGGTGAATCACCTACAGATTAACTCTACAGTCCTCATTACTTCATTAGTGTAAAAAACACACGAGAACTGTTGGTTTTCTCCATTAACTCATGACAATGCTAAAAATATGTGCAGTGAGGCACTGGAATTAAACCTTTAAAACAGTTGGTTAGAACAACAAAGAAACTTTCACACATTTCTTTCTGGATTTTGGCTGAACAAGAGTATGATCAAATGACTTGTATGCAAATAAAAAATGTCCTAAAATGAAAATATCTGACATTTGAAGAAAAAAAAAGGCAAGAAATCTGAAGCAACACTAGTCACAGTACATTACTTCTGTTCAAAAGGCCCTGTCATTTGTTCCATTGTCTGTTCAACGTTCATTTTGCAATAAAATACAATTTCCATATAGCTATAGGTAAAATTATGAACAATCTTTTCAATGTTGCAAGAACTATTCTTGTCTGAAAAGAAGATTACTTATTAGAATATTTTTCCCCAGACTCTTTGCAGCTTTTTGTGCTTGTAGTTTGAGTTTTCTACAGCATAAATGTTTTCCTCTCCTCACTCTTTTGGACCTGTTGCTTTATGCTGAAGAATTAATAACTCTATTTTGGAGCTCTATGTAGTCAGGAAAAGAAAAGGAAAATAGGGAACTTTGATATTTTCTTTTCTCAATGCAATAATGTGCAATTTCCTGTCTTTCCTTCAGTACTATTTTCATTTACATTATATTTTTTATTTTGCAGCAGGGCAAGCACAAATAAAATACATTTCTAGTTTTCTATTACCTTCCTGTGCATGCTAGTGGAGGAGCACAATGCTGCCTTTATGTGAAAATGAAATCCTAGGCTTATCTCTTTGCAGCATTAATAGCAAACATGCTGACCAATATATTAAAATTATGAACAAGAAAAACTGCTTTCTTGGCTGTTCATATTGAATCAGTTTCTTTCATTATCATTCTATATCTGAAAGTACAGACTGCAAAATGTGGGGTTTCAACCTGAAGTAACATATTAATATTTACAGAAAATATATATTTTTAGATATTGGGATTTTTGAGTTTTCTGGGATTCATTATTCTCTGAATTCAACAGTAATCTTGCCCATGACTAATGGAACAGAATGTCATGGTCATGTCAGTCTCTGACCCATCCCCTGACTTGTCCTGATGCCTTAAAGGAGATTCTTCCCCAATAACTAGTTTCTGTTTCTATAAAATGAGCTTGTGTAAGGTTCTTAGCTGCTTTTGCTGCAACGTGGTGAGACGTAGAACTATCTGAATTGGCTGTACTTCACTCTAGTTTCTTCAGTGATGGACACTGTTTTAGAGCTCCTTCATCAAGGACTGTGCCCTGTTCATGCAATTGTGGCTACACATTTGGCCAGGCAGATGATTCAGGTTTCAGATTTTACTGAGTTTTGTAGGTTCCATAACTTGCTAAGTTCCTAGGACTAGTTTCTCTATAAGCCTTAAGCATGATGATATTTAGCACCACAGGGCTGCAATATTGACCCTCAGTCCTGGGTGTGGATGCCTTTGACACCCACCTACTGTAGAAGGTTTATTTATGTGTTGGCATTTTAAATAAACAGGATGCTAAATGTCTGCATGCCTCAGTTAGGAAAAAACATGTTTTTCAAATCTTATGCAATCTGATATATTCAGCTGGATTTGCATTTCCTTACACAGATACAGGACCAGCCCCTACCCAGTCAGAAAAAATTCTCTCTGGAGAAAATGTTCCCAGTATATTCTTACCAAAACTCATTGTCTCTATGATGTAGCAGAGGAGATCTTTGATACCTGCAGATTCAGAGGTGGTACCCAACCTCTGAAATTAGACCCCCTGGACTTTGTATTTTGGCATAGTTCTTATCTACATTTTGTCTAAGACATGATCATCAAGTAGAAAGACAATGATGGCAGTGTTTTGTAGAGTTCAGCCATAATAAGTGTTAGATTAGGGCTGCATACCTAAAATTTACACAACACTTGTGTTGTAATTTGCTTTTGTTCAATCTACATCTTCTGGTGCTGCTAGCTGCTTAAAATCTCAGCATCAGCATACAAGGTATGGGTCACCCTCTTCCTTTAAATCCATGAAGTCAGAGGTGTGAATCTTTCAGCTGAAGGACTCAAAAATTTTTCAAATGGAAGAAGATTATTGAGCTGTTTCTGGAATCAGGACTTTAAGATTTGGAGAAAGAAAACATTGGAATATTATCTTAAAACCAGAAAATGGTACCATCATTGGAAGTGTCTCTGACTGACACTTTTATGTTAAACTTAGTAATGATAAAGCCAGATATCTCAGTTACATACTTCATAAACATGAGATGAATTATCCTCTAGGGAAGTAAGTCCCCCATCACTAAGAAGAGCTTAGTATGATTGGCTTCAGATCTGGAAACTATATTCTTAGAGTCTGAACTTTGATGATTTTTATTTTTTGCTTTCTGCTTTAAGATATACTGCATCACATGACTGAACCTGGCCAGACTCAGCTACACTTAACAGGAACTGTGTGCCAGCTTGTGGTTTGTACTGACAACCCTCAGTCTGAAAGGGTTGTCAAACAAGCTGGCTGCAAAGCTGGCAGTCCTCCAGTCTGTCCCTCTGTTTGTGATAAAGGTATGCCTGGAGACCTCTGATAACTGTATGCAAGTAAAAAGCATATTATCAGGTCTGACAGAAGAGAAAAAATAGGTAGAGCTACAAAGAGAAAATGGAACCCCTCAAGCAAGAACTGAAATTTGAGGCTGATAGGTAAAAACCTCACAGATTTGTGAATGATAGCAAAGAAGTGTCTGAAATCATACAGTCCCTATAAGCTTAGTGCTTCTCAGTCTGTAATCAGGACAAGCCTCAGGCTTATAGGTTTGGACAGACATTTGTTGCAGGACTGTCTTTAATTGTCTGTACCTGATTCAACAGTTTCTTCAGTTATCATTGTGCATCATTCATCACTGCCCCACTGCCTCAAAAAAATCACCACCAGCAACAGGGAGATTAGTTTGAAAGTGAAAAGTTTCTCTGTACATTTAAAAAATTGAAGGTTTTCAGCTTTTTATTTGCACTCCATCTGTAACAATTACCCTCATTTTGAGCAAGAGTTATTGCAGACAATTATACTTTGAACAAAGCTAAAAGGGATGAAATTGAATACAACTCTTCAAGAACAAAGTATGCCACTTCATGTCCTTGTTTTAATAAAGATAACTGGATCAACACTTCCACAAGCTGCATTCTCAGGTGCCCTCTAGAGAGATTATCTTATTTTGCATACATATACATGTATATCAACAGTATAAGATGTTTTTCCCTGGTACCCTTTTAGGCTTGACTTTAACAATAGGTAAATAGGTATGATCTGTACTTATTTGTACTATTAGATCTGTACTATCTAATACTAATAATTTTTAAATCAGGAAAATATCTAAAACCATATCAGAAATTTGCATCTTATTTTGCTAAGTGGTGTGTAAAAACTATAAGAAAGCAGTTTCAGTGCAGAAGTTTATACATTAAATCACTTCATGCATATCTGTTATTCAGAGCTTAAGGGAATCAGAAATTATTTGTAGGATCAAACAGGCAGAGACCCTGTTGGTAAACAGAATTTCAGTTCTGGAAAACGCATAAGCAATCCCAAATGGACTCTTTATCTTTTTTTAATTTAGTTTATATTTGTCCATTGTGGACTCTGCAGCCAGGTAGATTTTTCTCCCTCTTGTTTGCTGAGCTGACCACAGCTGTCAGGAAGGAAACCTCCTCAACTACAGGTAAATCCTAGTTAGACTCTGGGAAAAATATCACTGTAGAACATGTAGCATGCAAGACAGTCCAGCAACCTGTCATAATTTTAAAACTTCATGAACTCCTAGCTGAGTAACTTTTATTGACAATGTCTGCAGTCACACATTTCAAGTAAAACTTCATTGATGAAGCCAAGACTGGGTTTCACAGGTGATGGAAATGTAGATAACAAGTTGAATCATGGAACAATGAAATTTTGTGTGTTGGAAAAGGCATCTGGTGCAACCCTTTAACATGACTCTTCCAAGCTTAGCTGTCTCTAAGTGCAACATCTACCAACATCTTCTAAATATCTTCAGGGATGGTGACTCTGCCCCTTCCCCAACCAGCCTGCCCAGACAACTCTTGCTGTGAAGAAATTCTTCATAATCAAACTAAATCTCCTCTGGTGCAACTTGAAGCCTTTTCCTCTTGTACTACTACTTGTAAGAGTCCAAACCCTACTGGGTTGCAATCATTTTTCAGACAGTTGCAGAGAACAATAAGGTCCTGCCTGAGATTCTTTTTCTCCAGGCTAAACAGCCCTTAGCTGCTCCTCATCAGACTTGTGCCCAGTTGGGCCTGAAGAGCATCCTGCACAGAGGAACCTTCTTGAAATATGCTGGAATAAATATTGGCTTGGCAGTGATTTCATGTTGAAATTGCATTTCTTTACCCTCACCATAATCTGCTGAATGCAGAGAGCATCTATCTCAGCCCCCTTTGCTGGTTCCCCACCCCACTTGGAAGAACAGTCTTGCTGAAGCTGTGTCCTCTGCCTAATAGTTTACTTATGTGCAGGCCTGTAATCTTCCCTGCACCAGCCACTTTTGTTTGGCCAAATTTCACCCTAGACAAAAATTTTCTACAAACAAGATTCATGTAACTTGCTAATGTACTGCAAGTTTTTCCTGCTAATAACAGATGGCAAGGATTGTAATCTAACTGGCATTAATATGTTCCCCACTCCCACTGAGCCACCCAATGAGTCCCTGTTAGCTGGTAGGAATCAGCCAGTTGGAGTAGAAGCATTATTCCTTGGGGCAATTCCTCCTTGACATTGTTTTTCTTTTTTGATTCACTATTATTTTTGGTCTTTGGGGTTTATATCTTTTTTACATTCTTATTTTGAATCCTCCAGTTGATAACCATGAGTCTTTCTGCATTCTTTCTGTGTTTTTATTTTACTTATCTTGCATAGCTTTACCTTACATTCTGTCTTACATCTTAGGTAACAGATTTCTTTGTAAAATCGAGCCAATATGGCACAGCTGTGACTCACAAAACTGAGTTTTCAGTCACAGCGAGGTGAAACTGAAGGCTGTGGGTTAGCTGCCTGTTCAGAGTCTCTGTGTACTAGTTCCTCTGGTACAGTCTTGACATTTGAAGAGGGTGTCATGCAGAGGAATGTTTTGAAAATATACAGGTTACTACCAGAATTGCAGTTTGTGCGTGGAGAATCATTTTGAGAGAAGGCAGCATTGCAAAATGCCCTTGCATCCCTGATGTTAGGAACATGTTACTCTACGTGTAAGTGGCTGATCATAAATGGCATGGGGCCCAAAATACAGAGAAACATGGATGAAACTCTTGAGGGAATACTCACAGGTTGCTAATTTGCCTTGAGATTTCCTTGATTTACCCAAACCCCTTTCCCCTCTGCTCATTTGTTTTAAGCAGGCAGCTGGCTCACATTCCTAGGTCTGCTGTAGCTGCCATTTCAGCTCTCTGGTCAGGTTTGCCCTAGAACTAACAATTCCTCAACTGCTGAAACAGACAAAGATTGTTGGAGCCTTCAATTCATCTTGTACTTTTCATTGCCATTCATAGTCATGACTACAGGATGGAGAGGGATGCCCTGCTGAGAAACACTCTGCTGTCAGAGCAATTTACATTTTGCATCCCTTTGTCTTGGCCCTGGCTGTTCACAAGATCTGGTAATAGCACATGTTCTCTCCAGGAGCTGTGTATGAACACCTGAGCAGATGTCCCTGAAGGAGATGATGTATAAAGCACTGTGAGCTTTTGCACTTCTTTACTCAAGTTATCAGGATTGAAACCCCATGGGGGTTCTCTGGGGTATAATCACAGCCAAACAGAGGCAAAAAGACCATCTTTGTAGTTTTCTTTCTTTTTGGCATTCATGGAGTCCCAGAGCTCAGTTTATGCTGGTGTATAGTGGAAACTGATGGCTTTGGAGCAGTTCTAAATACCTATTCCTGACTGAATATTCTGCTCTCTCCAAGTCCTACAGTTGAATTATTCCATTCCATGTGAAGTGGAAACAAAGGTCTAGAAACTGTACCTGCACATCCACAGGTGTCTCCTCCTCTTCAGCCTTCCTCATATATTTTACCTTCTGTATGAAGAAGTCCTGAAATTGTGGATTATAATGTAGTTGCAGAATGGCCAGAGTTGTCTAGACTTTTCCAGGAGATAGAGTTTAATTTTTCTTCTGCTATTTACCTTTTGTGTGGCTGCTAGATGACTAAACAATGTCAGCTTAATGGAGTAGTATTCACCAGAGTAAGCAGTTGGGCAGGTTATTCTTTGCACACACCTGATGTGAAAGGAGAGAATTAGTCCCATAAGAGATATAACAGTAGAATTTACTTCTGACTACTATATGTGTATGTGCATGATTTCTGTCCCAACTTCTCTAAAAATGAATCTGGTCTCATATTATCTCTGTTCTTGCAAACAGAATGATTTAAAAGTTCTGTAAGTTCTAAAAAGTTCTATTAAAGTTCTATTTGAAAATAATTTCTATATGTCACAAAATTTCTAGATCTCTGGAGGTTTCACCCCGTTAGATTTAGAAGATGCTGACTTGTGTCTGTTTATAAAATATTTTGCATAAATTAATATTTTTTGTACTGATTGCAAAAATGTGGGTTTTATTTTTAATATTTTATATATCTGACCAGAACAGATTCATTAATATTATGAGCAGAAAAAAAACTTTCCCATTCTCTTTTAAGATTGTCCAAAAACTTAGTCTAAGTGTATTTTTACCAACAAATGAGTTTTAACCTTGATGTGACAACGAGCTGGATTTTTATATTTGTTTACAACTCAGTAAGTAACAAGCTTTATATGGAATTAGAGTTGTAAAGAATGTCTGACAAACAAGCTCTGCCTTTCTGTTTAGAACAGGCTGTCTATTGATTGGAATTTTTTTTGTTATTGGTTTGATTTTTTTCTTTGAGAGTCATGGTATTCCTCAACCCTGTTGAGTATCAACTCTCCAGGAACACACCAAAGAAAAGAGGAATATCTGGATGCATATATTTGAACATTTGCACACTGCCCTCAATTCACTCTAGTTGAGCACTAGTAGGTCAGTAATTTCCTGAAGTGAGGAATAAAATATTTCATAATCTATGGCTTTCACAGTATGTGATACATATGTATAATGTGCTGAATGTCACAGATGTGCTCTGACCCTTCCTGGGAGTTTGTTGTACTTTTTTTGAGCCCTTTTTTGTGTGTAATGGAACAATTCCACATTACTGTTCTGTCCTCTTTAAGATGGTGGCATCCATTTCACAGAATGAAGTTACTTCTCATTTCCTGGTCTAAAAGTTTCTCTCCTTATGGGAGAGCTTTTCTTCTCCCTCTCTCTTACATTAAGACTGGGAACATTGTAGTTTTATTGGTTTGTCCATTTTCTAGTGCTCATTTTTTATGTAGGCTATTCCACGTGAAGTACAAAGATAAGTCTAGAAACTGTATGACTTTTGCAGTTCCACCAAATTTCAACAGCTCATAGCCATTTAGCTTATTTATAACTGTCTGGTAGACTGTTTTATGTAACTTTTACTTCAGACTTTCACAGTTCCCAAGACAAATACTGCTGTTTATTGAAATAACCAGCAGAAGCAAAGAGCAGCTTTAAAGATTTTTTTTTTTTTTTAAATGAACTTGGTGTTCTTTCCAAATTATTATTCATATAAAAACCTTGATACAGTTCTTGAGAAAACTTCTTGAAGGTCAGCTAAGAAAATATGAAAAATTAATAGGAAAGTTTCTCTTTTTGGTAATTTTTAGCAAATCATCTTCTAGAAAAGGTGAAGTTGTTATCATATGCTGGACAATACAAGTAACATTTTGAAGGAACTTTACTTTCCCTTATGAAGAGAAATTCTTCAGGAATCACCTAAGGCACCTCATTTGTCCATGAAAATTCTTTCCTATATTTCACTGCATGATAATCCATGAAGGATTACAGTCAGGAAACATGGTTATTTATCCTGATTGAGATAGGGGAAAGTAATTTAGTTATGAATCAGTTTGAAGTTTCAGGTATGGGTAGGGGACTAGAAAACCATTTTGGTTCATAGAATGAAATCTCACTGAAAAAGACCACAGAAATGGCTCCATGATTATCAGAGATACAAGGGGATACAGCAATACAACTTGTTGAAATCTTTGTTATCTGTGCAATTTCATATGAAAAAGAGAGATCTTAATGTTGGTATACACAAACTGAAAATATGAAAAGCCCTCTGACATCACTTAGGTTTAGAGAGATAATGTCTGGACTGGAATGTTAGAATAGAGTCTGATCAGCAAAGATGTCAAGGAGAATATATTGTATATAGAGCACTCCAGAAGTATGAGATGGGAAGCACAGTGAGATTTGCTTGGAAGGAAACAGGGACATTGTAGAAGTCTGCCCTAGAACCTTTCACTAGCAGGTAGATTATGTTTTTCTTTGACTGTAGGATAAATATATTGCTAACAGCAATATTCATTTCTTCATTATTGCTTGGAGAAACATTAACTGGATCACATTTTTTTTAATAAAAGAGACACTTCCAACATTTCTGTAAAGTGCAGAAGTAATAAAAGAAATACAAAGGTTTGGTAATACAGATCAGTTAGATTGATTGAAAAATTGAGATGGAGGGAAGATAATTTATGCAAAAGTGATCACAAAATTGTAGCATTCATGTTACTAAAGAGAAGGAACAACAGAATAGTGTCAATGGACTTTGAAAAGCCCAACAAAACAAAACAGACCTCAGGTTCAGGTTCTGTAGGTCAGCCCTGACATAAGAGCATTTTCCTGAGACAAGGACAGATGTCAGCTTCTAAAAGAGAGAACCTCAAAAAAAGTCTTCTGAAATGTCCCTTAAACAGAAAGGTGCAAATACCTTGAACCACCACCTCAAGAAGACTTTGTGCTGAATATTACTGAAACAGCAGATTAGATATTCTTTCACAGTGCCTCCACCACTGCCTGTTCTGAGAAGGATTTTTTCTCTGAACCAGTGCAACAATTCTTCTATTGTTCTCTTGATAGTGATGTGACCTACCTCAAAGAAAGGGAAGAATTATGTAGACCATAATCTAGCTGCCTATTCCAAGTACATAATCTAGATATTGTAACGTTTAAAAAGGACACATGGCCAGCACAGAATGATTCAAATCAACTTATTTTTTCCCACTTGTCACTGGTCCTCGAGTTCTATGATAATGTAAATGCCATTTGTTTTAGCTTTGCCCTGAATTTACCATGCAACACATTAAGTCAGAGTGAAATTACAGTGATGGCCATCAAGTCCCTTTCTCTAATGGCAGGACTGGTTTTACTCTTTCCATGATAAGAAAACCAACCTACTCAGAAAACACCTAGAATAGTTTTATTTATCATCCTAATATTACTTTTTGGTGTTAATGTCAGAGCTTCATTTTTTACACAATAATTTCCTCCATTTTACTTACATCCAAACATTTTTATACTTTGTCTTTAATTCTTATGCAGTCAATATGAATAATTGAACCCTGCCCTCTTCATATTAGTACAATTACTTGCAGAAAGCTATTTTGTCTTCTCTTGACATATTTCTTTCATATAAACCTCTCTGGTTCTCTCTATATTTTTCAACCTCTAACCCCACTTTATATTTCCCATGACATTTATTACCATGCAACTATGCTCTGAATTCTGTCTTTGTACCACTTTGTGTGAACTGCTGCAGAGGAGAAAAGGATTGTTTGAATCCATCCTAACACCTCAAGATCATGAACATAGCTTTGATTGTTCTAGCAATTCTCTCAAGACTAGTTTTGTGGTTTTCTTAGAAACTATGTCAAAAATTAATGCTACTTGCTTTCTTTTTTTTTTCTTTTTTTTTAGGGTGGCTCAGTTGGCCTACTGCTTCATGGTTCAGTCTTGTAATTTCCTTTTTCAAGATGTACAGTTCAGAAGGTCAGTACATCTTGATTGGCTGGTCAAAGTTTAAAAGCCTTATTTCTAAGAATAAATAATTGCAGAGGATCCAAAAGCACAAAATTATCCACTGAGGGCAAAATCCACCCATGCCCTGTTATACCTAAAACATTCAATTTCATAGGTGCTGTACGTGATAGAAAATTACAGTGGCCTTTACTATGGGAAGGGAATGTTCAGCATTCAGTGCCAAACCACAGGATAGTTTTTAAAATGAACTATTGGAACACTTTGTCATTTTTACAGCAAAGTTTTTCTGACTGCAGTTCTCACATAATATCTGGTTTGAGGAAACATCAATATTTCTTGAGTAAAGTAACAAAAACACTCTACCAATTCTTTAACACTTTTCCTGGAACCTTGAAAACTATCAACTTTTAATATGGACATGGAAGAAAATAGAACATTAATTTATAAACATTCATACTCAGAAGAAAATAAAATTCACAAAGTACTGGAAAATGTGTGAGGAGCCAACACTTGTGGACTCAGCATGTAATCATCAGACTCTCTTTATTAACCATGAGGGCTGCTAGCAAAGATACTGTTAGTGGATTTTGTGCATCAGCACTTCAAAGCATAACATTAATTGTCTGATGTGCTATGATGTCTTGATGCACACCTCAAACAGTTCTGGCATCATATTTGTATCAAAGCTTTATTTAACTCTCTGTATTGCTCAGGCTTTAAGCAGAAATCAAGGCAGCTGATAATTTGAGGTCTCCTCAGCCCATATGGTGCCAGCCCTTCCACCAGTAGTAATGCAGAAAGTTTTGTGGCAGGCACGAGGAAGATTCTCCATGAGGCATTAATGAGGTTGGGCTTCTCAACAGTGGGTAGGCAAAGGGCAAATGATGTTTATTTGAACATGTCAGTAAAATCATGCCAGTAGGGAGAAGAACAAAGCAGATGGTGCTCAAGAGAGCCATGACCAGCAGCTCTGCAAGCAGCTGGAGTGGGAAGCCCTGAGCGAGCACATTACCCAAATGTGAGCACAGCAGGAAGTCATTTGTTCTCTACCTGGCTTTCACACTGGAAAACCCATCCAATAATCCTATTACAGCATTGCTGTTAAATTGTGCAGCCTAAATGCCAGTCAGTGGGGTTGTGCAAATACTCTTTTGTATTTTCATTTGTTTTTATTTTAATAATCAGTTGCAGATTTGTGCGAATTCCCATTGTAAATACGAATACTCTAAATCTGAATAGGGATTTTTTATTATTATTATTTTACTGGAAATTTTTCCTGCCTCTGAAAACTTAGTCTAAATGCATCAAAGACTGAAAAACAGCAAGAAGAAAACTAACCAAAAAAAACCTAACCAAATTTTGATAATCAAGCAGTAATTATATTATTTTTATTGCTTTTATAGCTAAATGGTAATTTTAAGAAATATTACTATTCACAGGTAAATTTAACTGAAATTTTGATATATGGGCAAAGGAGAAGATGAGCTGTTAGGGCAATGAAGAAATTTAATTTTAATATAAAATAAGTAGTCTTTAATTTTGTTTTCCTAATTTTTTCACCTTCTGGATCAGGGTGGAGAAAGGAATTTCAGACTAAAATTTAACATTTGAGACTACCAGTAAAGATGTAAAATTACAAATTATCAATATTAGAAGTCCATATTATTGACAAGTTTCTTCACCCTGACATATAATTGCAATAGACAAATTCCACTCTACCCTTGATAATTTGAAGCAGTGCCAGCTATAGTCTGTGCTGCTTTTCACACTGGAGCTAGCTAGCTAATCACAGAAGAATCTCTTTCTCCTGAAGGTTCATCAGGCTAACAGTATGCAACATCAATCCTACTGCATTGTGTACTTGTACCTTTCACCAGTAGGGTGAATTAGAAAGAAAAAGCTCTATAAGATTACTACAGTTAATTATAGCTGCTATGTACTACTTGATTAAATTAATAACTTAGCCAAGATCAGCTTTCTGGAAGACTGTTAGAACAATTAAGATCCCGTTTCTTTCTTTAATTTCTTCATTATCACAGATATCCTTTAACAAATTAAGTCTCAATCCATCACTGACTCTACACATGGGATGGTTTTTGATCCATATGCTCACACTACACAGTTTTACACCTATGTTGGAGGCTACTCTTGAGGTGTGAGAAAGAGAAGAAGAGAACTTCCCCTATTTCACTGGTAGATAGGTTTTTCTTTCCTGAGCTTAATCTTTACTTTTGTATCTTGAAAAAGTGTGGAGCTAAGAGCTAAAGCCCATTGCAAAGCAATTATCCTTGATGTTCCCATTTCCTGCAGCTCCTTTCAAGGGAATGACATTGTATAGAGCTATGAATCAAGTATCACTTACCTTGAAGCCAGACATTCGTCTATTTAGATGAGTTAAAAATCAACATTTGAGAAAACTGGGCTGCAAATGGCAATAAAAACTAAACTCTGCTTTCAAAACATCCAAAACTAACTGCAGTCAAGCAAGCTGATGAACTGATGACCCATCACTGAAATGTCAGGGATCAGCAACTGGGAAAAGCCACACTCTTTGATGGAGTTCAGTCTTGAGGTGCATGAAGGGTAGAATGGTCTTATTTTAGTTGATATGTGTGCACAGCAAGTGTTCCTGCACCTCAGGGATTCTAAGCAATTGTTTTTTATACCCTGATAAGCTACACGAAATTGAGTGCTGAAATTTATTAAAACAAAATTGTCCTGTTTGTTCTGGCTGCTTTACTGTTCTTCCAGGGAGCTGAGGTACCTGCCCAAAACATCAGGTTACTCACTAGGATGGCTCTCCTCTTGAATAGATGCATTTAAACAAAATTAACTCAAAACCTTAAATATTAATGGCATTCCCTTTTCAGGATCATATGATAAATATTATCAGGAAGAAATTTAAATTACCTAA
The DNA here is from genome assembly GCF_029582105.1 of Oenanthe melanoleuca. Taxonomy (NCBI): domain Eukaryota; kingdom Metazoa; phylum Chordata; class Aves; order Passeriformes; family Muscicapidae; genus Oenanthe; species Oenanthe melanoleuca. The sequence goes on from NC_079336.1 coordinate 11,961,825, forward strand.
ATATCCTCCAAAAAGACTCTGAAACTGAGAGTCATCAAACTTTGGCTACTTAAAATTTATCACTGGCATTGTAACTACTGACAATACTTAGAGTGCATTCAAAACAAAATTTCAACACAAAGTTTTATTAAGAGATAGGAAATTGTCAGATATTCATACAGGGATACTGAAGAGAGAAAGCAGGGGGAGAAAATAATGCATTTTTTTTTTGGAATATAGTATGACTCTGTAAAGAAAAAAAAGATAATAAAAACAGAAAAAAACCCACCTGGTTTACCAATATTTTAAAAAATGTACTTAAAGGAGGCAGAAAAGTATTTTCTGGGAAAAAAATACCCAATAAAAATGAGAAAATTGAGGAAAATATAATTAACATTATCTGAAAAGCATAACATAGAGTAACTGAAATGCATGGAGAACTGCACACTGTAATGCCATTGTTTTTTCTTTCCTATGCTCTGCTGGTACTCCTGTCATATTATCATAATTTGCATTCAAGTAAAATTATTAAAGATTTTAAGTGCTAAATAAGGGCAAGTTCCACATCCTGCTAAAAAGCCCGCCTCTTTTAAATATTTATATGATATCTGGAAGTTATGAAGATGAGCTTATCATTAGGCATTAACCAGATCCTTGTGGTAATAATAACAATATCTTGACTTTCTATAACATCCTTTGTCCATGGATCACAGATACAATCCTCAAACATCTGGATCTTGCCACTGTGTGAAATATCTGTATGTTCAGTTGAACTTGCTGTTTGAATAAGTGCAAGTCACAGAATGATCCAGCTTAAATAAGACATCCAAAATGCTTTTTAAAGTAACTGAAGTTTGCACAGTTTCAAGAGAAGCAAAAGTAGTGATTTACTTGCTTGAATATGCTTATACTTTAAGAGAAGAAACACGACTGGAAATAAAATATAGATTTTTTTAATAGATTTCAGATTTAGATGATACCTTTTTTCCAAGTATTGATGAAAACTTGCAACAAGAGGTTATAAATTATGGGGGTTTTTAAACTGTAGTAAATGAACCATCGTTTTTATGTCTTTGTGTAAGGATGAAACAAGGTAGCCAGGAAGGCACATACTTGCACAGGTTCTGCAATAGTGAAAGGAGGACTCACTTGTAAGGACAAGGACAATAGGGAAATATATATTATTTTTTTCCCTTTTATTTCTTCCTTATGGATTGTATCCTGCAGGAAAACACCACCTGGATAAGGACAGCAGGTCACCTTGCTTAATCCCCACTTTGTTCCTATACCAGTGAAAAGAAAAGTGATTTGACTAATATTCTCTTGTTCTTAGATTTAGAGACATTCTCAATTGTAAGAGTTATGAAAAGCTACCAGGAATCTTTCTTTTTAGTCAAGAAAATCTTTAAGTGATAGTTCCTACAATTTTATTTTATTATTTTATTTTATTTTATTTTATTTTATTTTATTTTATTTTATTTTAATTAAACAATTTCTTCTGAAACTTATTCTCTGTGGTTTCACACCAAACTTGTTCTTTACTGTGGAATTAGAATACTGTACTACCTTGCTGACTTTGCTATGCCTGCAAGATACTTAAAATACGAAATTAAAGTATTAAGAGAAAAGTAGGTCTCAAGTAACATGAAAGGGCACTACAGTAGAAGCAGCAAGGAGGAAGGTTTAACATTGTCCAGCTGTAAATACAGAGGAGTGAACAGTGCTATAATTTAGAAAGTGTATTCTTTACAGTCTTACATGATAATTTTCTGTAGCTAATAGATTCTAATCTCTAGAAGTTACCAAACCACTATGGCAATACATGTATTTCCCAATGGATTTATATATCTGTATAATGACACACAATTCCTTTAGAGCAAAGATCATAAATGTCTACATTGTGCTCACTATTGCTCCCAAAACATACACACAAAATGCACATTCCAAACATGCACACAAGTCAAACAGATGTGTTGGCATCAGAACTGGGAATGTAGAATTAATTGCTCTGGCATCCTCTCTATGTGTGCACCTTATTTTAGTACCATGAAAAGGGAAACTCACAGTTATTGGTGTTTGGTCTTGTAGCTTGTTCCTTATTACTTATTCTTAGTGGCCACGATCTGTTCAGCACTCCACCCTTGAGCTTTTATTATAATTTGAATGCCAAACCACTCTTTTTGAGCTCAGGGGAACACACAAAGGTAACATAATACCATTACTGCTTTATTGTCTGCATAAATAATGGATTTCTTTTGAAGAGCTAGCAAAAATTTGGAGAAAAGCTCTTCCTCGTTTTAATGCATCAAAGCCAAACGATGCTACAACTCTTCTGTACTACTAAAGTGAGTGCAACTGTATTTTCCAAGGGACATTTACATATCTAGACTACAGAAATAAGTGGACTGCTGTGGAAAACTGATAGTTGCAACATTTTAAAACAGATTACAATTACCAATGCTAAGAATGGTGTTCCAACTTACAAATGCTTTGTCATAAAATGTTTCTGAAAACAGCTATATAGCACAAAGAACTGATTTAAGAAGGAAATCAGATAACTGATTCTATAATGGAGCTTCTTTTCATAGACAAAAAAGTATATATTCTTAAATGAAAATTAATGTTCTGTTGACCAAGAAAACATCAACTCTCTGCAATAGTGTGGGAAAAACTTGTTCCAAGAATATAGGAAAAATCTGCTAAGTAAAAACCCCTACATGTTTAGAACAACTTTCAAAAATACCACCATGTAAAAATTATCTTTACACTCTGCTACATAACTTTCTAAACCAAGAAATTCAGGTGTGATTTGTGTCTTGTTCTGACAATTTATTATCAGCACTGAAGGAAGTGTTGCTGTTGTGTTTCACAATCGGGAATAAGGGGATAATACTGTTTAGGAGACCAGAAAAAAGTTAATTGTCAGCAAAAAGCCATATATGCTACTTGAATTTTTCTAGTGTCTTTTTGACTAAAAACTCATTTGCACAATGACTCCTGTAAGAAAGCCTCTCTAGTGTAAATAGCATGCAGTAACGCTACTGCTTCCTTCTAGAAAAAGCATTCATGCCTTCATAATGCAGTGCATGCATTTTAACCACCACAGGGCCACTGAGAACATGGAAAGTTTCTAGAAATTATACATGTTTCCTAATTAATGTATATTCTTGCCTTAGACCATATGCTTCTGTATAAATATACAGATATGTCATTTAATATAGATGATAGTATCACATATAACTCAAAGCAGTAGCGTGTTTAGGCACAGAAGTCCAAGTCCATTGATTAATACTTTAAAATATAATTTTATATGTATCTATAAATAAGGAATAACTTTAGAAACACAATCTTTTCTAAAGCTGTAGTTATTGAAGGAGCTGGAGAGAATTCATTTTGTTGGCCTTGTGTATTTGAAGGATATTTTTGCATCTGACTGAAGTGGTTTTAGGCCCAGCTGCAGATGAAACACCATGCAGCCTCTTGCTCCACTCTCCCCTGCTCTTCCCTCCAACACGGGCAGAATGTGGAGGAGAACTGAAGTAGCAGTTGTCTGTTGAAATAAGAAGAGTTTAATTGCAAATGAAGTAAAATACAATGCCAGTGTCAAATAAGAAAATAAAATAAAATAAAATAAAATAAAATAAAATAAAATAAAATAAAATAAAATAAAATAAAATAATATAAAATAAAATAAAATAATAACAACAACAACAATTATTATTATTATTATTATTATTATTATTATTATTATTATTATTATTATTATTAAGTAATAGTAATAGTAATAGTAATAGTAATAGTAATAGTAATAGTAATAGTAATAGTAATAGTAATAGTAATAATAATAGTAGTGGTGATGCATAATGCAATTGCTCACCACATGCTGCCAGATCCAGCCCCTCGTTCCTGAACCCAGACTGGCTCCCTTCTGGGTAACTCCCCCCAGTTTATATACTGGGCACATGAAATATCCCTTTGGTCAGTTCAGGTCACCTGTCCCTAAAGCTAAGCTTCCTCCCAGTTAGGTTTTTTCTGTGCATGTCCTCAGTGGCAGAGCACAACAATGAAAAAAAATCCTTAGGAAAAATATGACTAAGCAAGAAACCAAAATACCAGTGTGCTAACAACACCATTCTCATTCTGAATCCAAGCCACAGCAACGTAACAGCTACTGAGAAGAAATTAGCTCTACTGTAGCCCAGATTCAGGCATTTTGTGTGGCTCAATTTATACAATTTCTACACATTGAGCTGTCAGGATATTTGGTATTCTTGAAGACCTAGCTTCTGCAATCCCTTCCTCATATTCAAGTCTTCTTAAAGGTGTGTTTTAATCTCTCTGGCTTTTGCAGAAATATTGAAACTATGAAAATGAAAAAATTAAGTGTCAATTAGAAAAGAGACTTCTTTACTAAAAAGAACTTTTAATTTTCAGGAGCCTAGTCACTGTATTCATAGGCAATGCCTTCCTTGGTAGTACTGTGCAGGTGAGATAAAATCCTTGATATCTGTGGAAGCAAATGGGAATTTTTTCTTATGTGATAGATAATATCTTAGGGATGTGTTCCATGTTTCTACTTCAGGTGCTTTACTAGGAGCATTTTCAAGTTAAAATAGCATTGTACAAAAAGTTCTCAGTTTTAAAATCTAATGTACAAGGAGAAGTGGTCATTAAAATAAAGTTTGTGTGTCATTTTCATAACACTCTTAGTGTTATTTCATAAAAGGTTTCTTTTATGAACAAAAGTAACTAAAATACAAAACCCAGTTCAGGTTTTGTATTATATATACAAGCATGGTGATTTACATAATAAAAATAGAACTACAAATAACTTGATATTTGTGTACTGAAGAAATGGCCCCTCTACACATGTACTTTACCTTTTGAACATGAAAACATGAATAATTAATTAGACACAAACTAGAGCAACTTGGCATTTAAAACAATTCCCAATTGCCATTGTCACTTCCAATGCATGGGTTTAAACATAAACAAATTACTAGCTAGTTAGATAAATTAATGGAAGTGTTTAACATGTCTAAAAGTCCTTCTAATTGCTTTTGAGAATTTCCCTGTGTAGTTGAATACAACTAGAGGAAACCATCATAATATTACACAATTGCTTTCAATTCCCACCCTGCTACAATGTTGATGAAAAAAAACCCCTGCAAATAATGCCTGTCAGTTTAATAAAGTGAGTTATTTAAGATTTTCAAAGCTGTGCTTTTCCTTTATGTCTATATTAAAAAGTAATATAAATAAGGGACAATTTTTGAAGAGCTCAATTGGCTCCATTGGCTACAGGGATGATGGTCTTGCAGCTGTCTCAGGAGTGCTGTTTCATCAGACAGTTAAAATTACCTGAGGCAGACTGAAATCAAGCACCAATCTTTTTCCTAGGGAAAGTAAGTGATAAGAACAAGATAATCTTTTAAGTTTTCCCAGTACTAAGATGCAGATTTCAGAGCAATTGACATGAGCAATTGCTGTCAAGCTTTTTGAAGATCTTGGGTCCATTTAAGAAAAACAGACCTAAATTAAATTCTTAACTCCAAGAGAAGTTAGACAGATTTTCAAACTCCCTATATGGGAACAGCAGTGGGAGCTGTGGTTAGCTGTGTCACATAAATGCTGAAACAAGAACACTGATATGCAAAATAGTTTCTGAAATAAAACAGGAAAATTTCATTTTCCATCAACTTAATTTCAGAAAGAATGCATTGCTGCTTGTCTGGAGCAGGGATGTGGAGTGACATTTTGTCTAACAGGGAATCATGCAGCAGTTGTTGCATTTTGGCTGTAAGAGCAGTGAAAAGGATAATGCAGCATATTAATGGAGAATTAATGTAATGTAATGCAAAGTGTAATGGAGAAGCAAAAGAGAACTTTATATAAAGAAACACTATACTTATATAGGGTAGTACATGCAAAATAGAATAGAAAAGACTCATTGGTCCAAGAAGGCAACACGTCTTTGAAAACATCCTTTCTGCAAAACATCACGTCTCCAGCAGGTGTTTAACCATTGCTCCAATTTCTTGTCCTTGAGCAGCCTGAGAAAGGGCTGCTTTCTTGGCTCCCAGCAGTGTCCTAACACACAGTGTGGGCTGGGGGATGACCTGCTGTGCAGAGCCTGGGGGTCCTGGTGGACAGCAAGCTGTCCATGGGCCAGCAGTGCCCTGGGAGCCAGGAAGGGCAGTGGTACCCCAGGGAGAGCACTGCCAGCAGGCTGAGGAGGTGATCCTGCCCCTCTACTCAGCCCTGCTCAGGCCACATCTGCAGTGCTGTGCCCAGTTTGGGGCTGCTCAGTACAAGAGAGACAAAGAGCAATGGGAGCAGATCCCATGGAGGGCGAGGAAGATGATGAAGGGACTGAAGCATCTCTCTTAGGAGGAAAGGCTGACAGAGCTGTGCCTGTTCAGGCTCAAGAAGAGATGACTGAGAGACCTCACCAATGTCTATCAGTATTTGAAGGGAGGGTTTCAAGGACCAAATTCTGCAGCTGCCCAGAAGTAGGATGAGAGACAACAGGCAGAAATTGATGCAAAGAAACTCCACCTGAACATGTGGAAGAAATTCCTTAGTGTACAGGAGACCACATGCTGGAACAGATTGTCCAGAGAAGCTATGGAGCCTCTCTCTCTGGAGATAGTCCAGAAAAATCTGGACACAACCCTGTGCCCTGTGAGATGACCTTTCTTGAGCAGGGTGGCTGGACCTATGAGCTGCTGTGTTCCCTTCCAACCTGTTCTCTTCCATTCTCTGTTTCTGTGAATTGAACCTGCTTGTGAGTTTTTGGCACTGAGAGAACAGAATAGACCACATATATATGTGACCACACCAGGTGAGGCTCCACACAAATATATAAAGACCAATGAGAATAGGTGGATATTTGTGGAGACCTCCAGAGAAAGATCCTGTCTGCAAATTTCAGTAGCAGAAATGAAGCACACAGCACCTCTTCCCTGAGACCTCTCTGACATTTCACCTAATTCCATCAACAGTGTACAAAATTCTTTAAAGCAACTCTGATTAAACATTTAAAATTTAGGCATAGCTATTTCCTTGATTCAAATTTCAACCCTTTCTCACAGAGAAAGCAAAGTTGTCATACATTAACCCCTCTCTTTGAGGCACTGTAAAGACAAACCTAAAGAGAAAATATTTCAATAAGTCATCTGCTCAAAAATGAATTATATTATTGTTCTCATGCTTATGCACATATACAGCTACAAAGGCCAAGTCATAATTATTTGAGTCACCCTTCTGTGGACACTTATGTACATATTTATGTCTGTCACAACTTCTGTTAATTTTATAAATTCTGTGTGGGTATATATTCATAGACTTATGTGCTCTGCTTTAAAAAGACAGACAGGAATTTCTCTTTTCCAGAACAAACCTAACAGATCTGCCAGTGATTGACTCTGGAACATGGAAGTATACAAGAATATGATGAAAGGATGTGTAACATAAAAAGTGGCATTATATGAACTAAAACCAAAATTTGACTTGTAAGATTCCCTGCTCAGACATGAAGATAGAAGTAAAATCTTTATTTTTGCATAGCAGATTGTGTTTCATCTTCTGGTTAAGTTGGTGTCAAAGAAGTCCAATAAATTTTATGATGTTCTAATTAGCACTCTCACAAGCTGTTAACATTTGTACTTGCAGTCAAGTGGCATTCAGAGAAGTGTGAAATTTTTCTGCCTTTGAAAATATTTAGGAAATCAGTTCTCCTGCAATGGACAGATCCACTTTAAAAGCCTGCAAATACATCAATGGAAACTGGAACTGATTTTCAGCAAGGCACTTCGGATGTCTACTATTGAATTAATTGATGAATAATATTCCCTAAAAGTATAACTCTTCCTGTGCACCTTCTTATTATGTAAACTGTTAGTTTATTTGTATTAATGCTTGCAATCTTCAAAATTATAATGTCAATCACATGCTTATCTGTTGCAATGACAATTATAAATAAATGTAACTTTATTTCCTATGGGTTAATGCCTTTTAGTTGCTTGATCTGTAAGTCCAGTGATAATACCTTTGTGCCTCTATTTAAAAGTCTTCTCACAGAGAATTTTAGAAGACAAGATAAAGACCATATTTGATTTTCAATACTATATTCCAGAAACAGGATTGAGAGTTATTGGGAGGAAACAAAAAATTTCAAACATTTACGCAGTTCATGGTTTTTATGGGATGCTCAAGGGGTGCTCTGGTCTCGATTGAAATTGGACAGTAGGTTCAAAAGTTGCCAGAGATATACAGACAAACACAAAGACTTTGTGATTACATGCTCTATTATCAGCAGAAACAAATGAAAAAAGAATCACAAACTATTCCTTTCAGTATTGTTCAATGTGATGGGAGAATAACTGGAAATGTGACAATCTATTCTCAAGAGGGGAACTTAGATTGCTAAAACAGAACACACACACTCAAACATCCTTTCGATTTATTTACAGGAGGAAAATTTTGGAGGTCAGACCAGTGAAATAACATAGATAAGAGCAAGACCTGAACTATGTCAACCTTTTATTTCCCCTCCAATATAAGAAGGCTGCTAAAACCCACTTCTGTGGTAGGTTTCCTGCCTTATCTGAGCCCTTGACAATAGGAATCTTATAAAATCATTTTTGACCACAGCTGCATTCTACAAGCAGAAGAGATGAGTAACAAGGCAGCCTCTTAATCTATCAGCTTCTGATCTTCTCTCTTTACTCCATACTGTAGCCATTCACTGGGGATCCCTTATTGGGGCTGCTAACCAGTAAGAACAAAAGCACTTATCTGTCCAACCATCACCTTCAATACTTTCAGCTGAATCACTGCCTAGGCTCCATTGGGTACATCTAAGGTTAAGAGAATAGAACATTGCTATAAATAAATAATATTATATTTATTTAACATAATAAATGCTGCTGTTATGGTTTGATTCAGCTCCCTAAACCCAGGTAAGAGCATAGAACACAGGAAAAAGAATTCTAATATGTGAGTTGTACAAAGCTACCTAGGATATCTCTATCACGGTGCATGATGAAGGTGTTTTTTTACCCTGGGAAAAGGCAGTTGAAGCAGTTGAAGCCTTTGACATTTCATACTGCAATTCCGTTTCTGTAAAAAAATTCCCACTTCAGGCTTATGTGAACATCAGGCACTGTGCAAATACAGAGTCTGCACACCATGCACAGATCTGAAGCCCAGCTCTTGACTCTGTTGTCTCACTGTAACAATTCTGAATGTTGCCTTACCCAGACTGAGGCTGTGACTTTTGAAGGTGACAAAATTGCTGTGGGCATACGTTAGTCTTGAGTGAAGGGACTGGAGACTTGTCTATGAAACATCTTTCCCTTCTCCCAGTGATGTGTGATTAGAACCAAGAACTTCAGATTACTTCTCTCTCCTGAACAAGCCTTCACAAGGGTCATAATTAGTTACTAGTAGATAGGTAATATTTTATGCAATGAGACTTTTTTGAGACTCTTTTCATAGGTATTTCATCTTGAAGCAGAAAGTATAATTAAGTACAGACAAGGCTGGATTAAACTATTTTGGTACATAGCTGATCAGTCTTCCTTCTAGACAATCTCATAATTTTAAATAATTTTCTGTATTAAAGCAAAGTAAGAAAAAGCCTATCTCATTTTAGATATATAAATCCAATTGAGACTGGATCAGATCCATCTTTCCAAATACATATATCTACAGTTCAGGCATTTGCATATAAACTAATTTTTTAAAGGCTATCCTTACAGTCAATAATAAATAAATGGCTATATGAGAGCATAAATAATTTTATTCCAAAACAAAGATTTCATATCAGTCTGATGAATTGTCTTTCTCTCTTATTTATTTGAAAATCTCAGTTGCAGACATCAAAATTAGGTGAAATATATCTCACTGGAAATCCTAGAAGGAAGGTGGGTATTTTCAAGTTCATGAGGCCTAGGACTAAATTCTCTTCTCTATATTTTCAGCAGTTTCATGAGCCAAAATGGTTGATTTAAGCAATTTGAAGTATCTAAAAATGTGTGCACTGTGGAACCCATAATTTCTTTTGTAATGAAACCTGAACATTAGATTACTTTTTCCTTCCTCTACTTAGTTGTTTTAGAATATCATTTATCAAATACTCTATACTGAATTTTCTTTATATTTAACTTTTAAGGAATTTTTGTAGTGTCATGGCAACTGTGCAAATGAAACAATTTGTCACGTGTGGCTCTGGGACTGTACTTAGTGGTGACACAGCTGCCCAGCTCTTCAAGGCTGATTGAAAGTACATTGACATCAAAAATGGCACAGTTCAGCTTCAAAGAACCAGTCATTCATTGCATTGTAACTGAAACCTCCAGGGCTGAAATAGCGAGAGAGAATTCTGCAGAAACACAGTGTGCTTCAAGACAACAATGTGATTATTTTCGGATTTAGGGTGACTGGCAATCAAGAGGCAGTTGGTATCCTGAGCACACTCTTAAAGTATTCAATGTTTTAGCACCGTGTTTGTAGTGTTTCCTGCTTTACTTGTAGTTTTCAGCAGAGAACTTAAAATTTCCTCTTTCCTTGACGCAAGGTCCTTCTGACTCAGAGATAACCACGTTTTCAGGCAGTAGGGGAAGCCAGAACAACTGCTGCTCCTCTTTGCCATTCTGGACAGAAGGAAGAGGTTTGGGATTTGTTCTTGTTTCCAAAAGAGGTTTGGGATTTGTTTCTTGTTTCCAAAGTCTCAATGTGTGCAGCAATATTTGCCTTACATTTGCTATTTTAATGTAACAGTGGTTAGTTTCTGATGTAATAATTTGATAGGATGAACCTCAGCTACTAAATAATGCTAATATCAGTTAATTAGGGATCTAACTATGTTTGCAAATAAATCACTCTGACATTGATTTTAGCCAGCCAAAAGGGTTATTTGGAGGGGAGAGTTTTTTCACACTTTTATTAAAAAAAAAAAGAGACAAAAAGAGAAGTCAGTGTGACTTTAAATACAGTTTTCATCTCTTAAATACTTGGAAAGAGTTTTTAATTAACAGTTAGAGTAGGAATGTAGATTCTGTGACAGGAATTAAGTAAAAATAGGAAAAGATCTGTCACCTTGAAACAGGGAAAAAAACAACAGTGAAGGAACAATAGCAAAATCAAAGCAAGGTGACATCTTTGAGCAACTCCTCCACGTGGACTAGAGACAGGGCAAAGAATCAACACATCATTGTCATCTTGGTGGCAGAAGACCTCCCAAAATGAGTGATTGAAAAAAGCAAACAATACTGACAGAGGTGATGACAATGGAATTCACAGCTTTTGGGCTGAAAGCAGCTTAGCTTAAGGATTTTCAGAGGCTCAAGGGGCACATTGGCTCAGAAATAAACTATAAAGCTCTACTGCATCCCACATATATTTTTAATAGAGATGTGTTAATTATATCTTGATAACAGAAAAGTTGTTTTTTTCTCTTTCCTTCTTTCTTTTCTCTTTCTTTTCTCGTTCTTTCTTTTCTCTTTTCCACAGTTTCAACTAAAGACTGGAAGTCAGTGCACCCTCCAGTTCACACCTCAGGCCTCTACTTATCAGTGGCAGGAAGGAAAAACTTATTTAATTTGCCTACTGTAATAGAAGCAACAGACAGCAACACTTACTGATATAGAATGAAGACAAGAAAACAGGATTAGTTCTCAGATCTGATATCTTTCAGCTCCCCAGGCCTGGCATGAATTCTAAGAGCCATGGCAAATAATGAGATACCAGAACTTAAAACTACATTATCCTGATTTATCAGATATTTTCCTCTCAGCACTTTGCTCTGCTGAAGGACCCCTGAAGCAGAGATTATTCCTGTATACACCAACAAAAAGCTTGGGGTCATAGTTTTGAAGCTCTGCATATCAGTTCCTAACTCAGTATCAGACTGAAAACTTTTATTAGTTCCTCACACTTACAGTATATTGGTGGGTTTTTTTCCTGCTACTATAGTTGTAAGCACAAAAAAAAAAAAAAAAAAAAAAAAAAAAAAAGCTGCAGAACCGAGCCATAAGCAATAGCTTTTGAGTGCAAGGCTGTATCATGAACCAGGCAAAAATCCTATAGAGACTGTTCCTGCTGTGTGCAACCTTCAAGTGCCCAGATGTCCAGTTAAAGCACTCCCCAAATGCCAGGAGATTGTGCCTGAGACTGGAAAAGCACATGCTTTTAATAAATTTACATTAGCAGTGACTTCATCATGGAAGAACCTGGAAGGGGACTTTTAACTACCAGTGAAATGACAGCTGCAGCCTTATAAATAGTTAGAAACCTAGAGGAAAAGAAAAATGCAAATTTACCATTGCTTTTGATTGGTGCTTTTTTACTGAATTAAAAGGAACATTTTCTTCATGTGTGAAATAAATTTGTTTCCAAGTATTTAATATCCTGATCAATCCAATGACTTTATTGAACTCTAGTAAAAAGAAAACAAAGTCTGCTGAAGAAGACATTAGGAATTTACACTTCACCAATTCAAAAAAGCAATCTTATTGAAAATTTTGGGATGTTGCAAAGAACTGTTGCCTGATTAAAAAACATGCTAGACAGATAATGTTCTCAAGGACAATTTAGAGCCTGATAAAAGTTGATAGGATATTCACAGCAAATTGAATCATCTGTAAAGAAATACTGATAAGATTATTGTTTTCATTTTCCTTTTCATTGTAGGTGTTAAATTCTAGGAGTGAATGACGTCTGGCCCTCATTTATATGAAGCATTTCTATGAGTTAAATGAAATACCAAATTAACTACTTTTGGAAGTATTTAATGCTTTCCAACATAAATAAACATCTTGAAAGGAACAGAAATAAAACTACTCGAATGAGTGAAAAAGTCACATGGTTTATTATTAATAATTTCTGAGAAAAGAGCCTAAAAATGATCTATGGCAAAATTTTTCATGTCTATTTACATATCTCTTCTGTTCTATGTTTTGTTGCCATCATTGCATTGCATCTGTGTGTGCAATTACATTTGTTCATACAGCTGGCAGATGGTATGCAACAAGAAACTCATCTCATAATACCAAATGGATGGGAAGAAAACCATTCTGTGAATTATTATGTATTTATTATGTATTGCATCCTCCTGCCTTTCATTTCCAACTAGATTATGAGGCTGCTTCTATGCATAACATTACTGGCAAAGATGGGGAATCAGTGTTTTGTCTTTGAGGTCTTCCTGACCACATTTTTGAAGAAACCTTTTCTTCTTTGTGGTGAATTTACAGTTTCCTAGGCCAAACTGAAGCTAGTTTAAATTACAGTTTCATTACTGTCAGGTATTTTTACAGACTGAGGTTCCTCTGACTGGTACAGCAGAGATGATCTGGGATCTTTTCTTCTATACATCACTTTTAAATAAAAGGCCTTTTTCAACCACTACACTTCATCTTTTAACTATAAAGAAAATTACATTAGATGTAGACTAAGTAGAATCAGACTAAGGGAGATATTTTTTCCTGAAAAACTACTCCAGTTTCTCCCCTAGAAGTGGTTGCACAGATAAAAAACATATCTTATTGTTTGTCCTTTGCTGTGAGGTGTAATCTATCCCTCCCATGAGGCACCAAGAGGCAAAAGGAACTGGATCAACCAGAATATACATATTTGTCAACAAATGGAGAACTGCCTCGGGAAGCAGCACAAGCCAAAATGGGAACTAGAAGTAGTCAGTAGATTTAGAATCTGAAATATTAAGCAAAAAAAGGGCTCATAACAGATGGATCTTTCTGGGAAAGGAACCCTGTGAGATAAAACCAGAGCGAGCATGTGAAAAGAAAAGAGACACATCAGCTTCTAATTCTGTTTCAAGGCATACACAGGGCTTTGCAGCATCAACTTCATAAACTTGTCCACTGTGACCCTTGCTTATGGGAGTTCTAATTTTATCCTTACTCTCAGCTTATTTTCAGATATCTTCTGGGTACTTCTTTTCCTCCTTGACCATTCTTTTCTTAGTACTTGCAAGACTCAAGTCAACATGTATCTATCTGTTTTTCTATATTCACTGTTGACCACAAGGCACATTTTTATCCTCATTTAGCCAGATGGATCCAAATCCTGCTATCATATGATGGTAAAGTATAAGCACCTAACAAGCAAAACTTGAGTTCTTTGCTGCATGGGCTGGGCATTTTGGTGACAGCCAACCAAGCTTTCTTAACCTTAGCCTTCACTGCTCCAGTCTCCAGGCTCTGTGCTTGAAAACATGGTTCAAGGAGTTCTCATGGTTCCAGAAGTGTCATTAAGCCCCACTGATGTGTATAGCTTTAGAATTAAGCTCCATTAAAGCTGCCTAAAACTCTTCCCCCGTGCAGTTCCAGCAAAGGAGATTAAACTGTGTTGGTTCTGCAGTGAGAACCATGGCAATGCAAATTCACTTAAGCTGCTTTCCACAAGTCATGTACTCCATAGGAACCATGAAATATCAATGTGACATATATTAGGGAAAAAAAAGAAGTGTTTTTAAAACTTCTGAATTGGCAAAGATGTGTAAATCTCCATCTTGTATTGTAAGATATTCACATTTCATACTTTATTATTACCAAGGCTCATAGATTACAAGTGGAATTTTACACAGCCATACATGAAACATGACTTTCATTAATATTTTTTCTCCAGTTAATTATGTATTGAAATAGTATGAAATTGTAAAAGCTTGAGACAAGGTCAATCTAATTTCTTAGTGATGTAGAAAATAATCATTTCTCATAAGGTTTGCTGGGTTTGAGACCTCAGAGTTTGATCATTTAGCTAATTATGCCATCACTTTACATGCAAAGCTTCCTTGTCAAGGCCTGTCTGATGTTAGATTTTTTTATTGATATTTCCTGTATGAAATTTAACCCTAGTGAAGCACTGTCAAACTTCATTATCATATGACAGAGAAAAAAAATACATTTCTGTAAGAACTAAGTTGCATACTATGAGCTCACATTTTTTTCCACGTCCACAGATACTACAACAGGTTATCTACAGTATCAAGTACCACTGAAAGCACTCAGCTGTAATCTTTCTTTGCATGCTTACTAAGAGGAATTGAAGAACTATTTTATTCTTGTTATGTTCATAAAAGAGATTTTTGAGATAAGAGATTATTAATATATTTACTATTCATACAGAATTAAAATGTGAAATTTAGTTTGGGATATCATATTAAGAGACTGGTGGAAACTTTCTCTGTAACAGCTGCCAGTGTGCATTCTTAATTCTTTCATTAACTATGGGGGAATGGGAGGGGAGAAGAAAGAATTTAGTTAAATATTTGTAATTTTAGGAAAAAACAATTTTTTTTGAGGGTGGGGGATTAATTACTCCCTTTCTTTTTAGCAGGAAAAAAGTGATTCTTTTGTCTGGTAGTTTTGATTTCATGTTGACTCTTTTTTATTGGGATAAAGACAGATCCAATCTTGTTCTACTGTTGAACCTCCCTTTAAAAGAAAGCAGGATGATCTTCAATAACATGCTAGCAAGAATAGTATAAGAAATAGAAAATGGAAATGTTTATTTTTTATTTGAACCTTACTGATGGATATTACTGACACAGCACATGGTCTTAGCAGCCAGTCTAAAGCCAAAAAAGCTTATTCCAGTGTCAATCTATTTAAAGTATTGCTCTGTGTTTGCTCTTCTAGTCATACATTCCCATCAGTAATAGAAGAAATGGAATTGACTTTGCAGTCTTAGCTAGGCTATTAGGCAAGAATAGAAAGAAAAAGACTGGGAAAGAAGAAGAATAAGCTCAGAGGAGAGTGATGCACTGGTTATGGGAAAACAGCAGAGTACTGAACATCATATCCTAAATAAAATTTAAGATTTAGCTAAAGATATTTTTCACCCTCTAAAATCACGTTGTATAATAAGGCCTAGAAGAGTGAGTAGAGAGCTAATTCTTTTTTAATTACTCTTTTAAAGATTAAACATTTAGCCTCCTTGCTATTGAGAAAACGAACTTCAAATCCCAGAAATCACTAGAACAAAAGGGGAGTTTAACCCTGGTTATGGGGCAGCTCACACATCTGATGCCTCAGTCCATGGGCAGTGCTGGCTTCCCTCCTGAAGCAGCCTAATGCCAGGAGTGGAGACAGAGAGGTCTCTGATCAGACTCAAATGAGCTGTGGGGGAGCCTGGAGCTCCTGGCTCCTTCCCAGTGAAGCAGGAAGGCAGCAAAAAGGGTGATAAACTCAGCAGCACTGCTCTCCCTTCAGTGTCTTGGACATGCTGCTGCAGAAAAGTGAATGAGATGAAGAAATATGGGTAAGATCTTGATATGTTTGATATGAGCACAACTGGAAGATGATCAAAATTAAACTATCTCTGGTTTTGATTTTGAAGGTAACAACAACAACAACAAAGGGTATTTCATTGTTAATTTTAACAGTGATGTAGCTGCCTAATATAAGAATAAATACTAAACTTGGAGCCTGAGATACTGCAGCACAAAAGCAGCAAATTGCATATCTCAGTTCCTAACATTGCCTTGTTCTTCATGAGATTAACAAAAATGGGCATATCTAGGCTTTTATATCCAAACCTA
Organism: Oenanthe melanoleuca; assembly: GCF_029582105.1. Lineage (NCBI taxonomy): Eukaryota > Metazoa > Chordata > Aves > Passeriformes > Muscicapidae > Oenanthe > Oenanthe melanoleuca. Next base: position 11,978,371 of record NC_079336.1, read on the forward strand.
TTTTCTGTTTATTGTTATTAAGTATTGTTATTAATTATTGTTATTTTTAAAGCTTTCAGTTGGTGCAGAAACACATAATATTCCAGAATTTTAATTGTTCTTCTATCATAGAGGAATAATTACTGAAATAAATGACGCTGAAATGACAGCAGGAAGTCAGACATTCCTAAAAATATTCTCCAAGTAACTAGCTGTTTAGCAATTATGATAAGCATTATCATGTGATGATACACATGGGCTTTGGATAACTGGGACAAAATATTTCTGAAGGAATAAAACACTCTTTCTGGGAGAAAGGTTCAGCACAACTTGGGCATGAAAGATAATTGACAGAATTGCTCCTAGAAAGGCTGGAGAGGAAGGATGATGCTGATTATTCAGTGCTCTGAAATTTTAATCCTACATAGCTCATGCAGTGGATGCTCCAGCTGATGAGATTCACTCCTCTATCTTTAAACAAATTATCTTTAAAGTTCATCTTTACACTTAGTGCATATAAATGAGAATCCTATATATACTTGATTCCTGCTATAGTCAAGAGAGAAATATGTTGTTTCCAATTGCAGTTCCTATTTTTGGTAAGATAACAGCCCCTGCAGACCCCTTTTATCTGCATTGGCTGCAGAAGACACCTGGAGCAATGGTGTTCCTGAAAGAGGTGGTTGATTAAATGACCAACCTCAGCTGGTATGAGCACATTTCTGCAAATATGGGTGTGTAACCCTGAGGTGGCTGAAACAAAAATAAACTCAGCCACTCCCTATCCCTCCTTCCATGCATATTTCCAACCATACTCCTGTGGGAGGTTACTCCATACATATGTTAAGATATTGCTTCACATGTAGATAATCTACTTTTGGGACAGGGAGCTAACATTCCCTAACATGTTTCAATCATAAAGAGTTTGGTTAGTCAAAGCAGCCTTCAATAACTGTTCATCACCTCTTTTTGTTCCACATATGAATGACTGAGGAGGATATATCTGAAGAGGAATCACTGTCTGAGCAGCAGGCAACCCCTCATATCTTAGAAGTTCAATCCCTGCAGTACAGGACCAGTGCAGCAAGTTCAGTTGGCTGCCAGCTTAGTTCAGCTTTAAAGATTTATAGAGATTCTTCCTTTCCTATTTGCAGGTGAGTGAGTGTGATTTTTTTCCACACTGAACACCTATATTTATGAAAATGTTTAATGTAAAGTTTGGATTCATTCCCTAGGTTTGACAGTTTTGAATAAAGGGAGCATAAGAAGAACTCAATCTGAGCTGAATTGCTGTCTGGAATTTTTTTTTTACCTAAGTGTGTGGTATAAACAGTGAAAAAAAATAAAGATCTAGATCAGTTTCATGCTTGATCAGGCAGAAATCTGCATTTTTTAAGCAGGTTTATGTTTGCACCAGGGAAAGAGATGGGGTGAGAGAGATGGTGCAGGATAGTTTCTGGATCTCAATAAGAGATAAATAAAATAGCTTAATGAAAGAATTTTTTAATAAGATAGACTAAAAGAGGAATAAAGATAACAAGTAAGTTTTCTGTCCCTTAAGATTCTGGGCACCCTGCACTTGTGCAATGTCAAAAGGCCCCCAGCTGGATTTTTCCATAGATCATTTTGCACTTGCCTCCTGTGGCAGAAGCTTCCCCTTTCCAGTCCATTGAGCTATTACATAATTCTCTTACAGGAAAACAACTCTGTTCATTAAAGACAGTTGCATGAGAACTTGCTTCACTTTTAGAAAAGGCAAGCAGAGATAGCAGAAGTGCAGGTGCCAAATGGAAGCTGCCTGTAGCTTCCTTCTGTTGCAATGAGCTGGCACCTGTGTCCAAGGGATTTGTGCAGCTCAGCAAGTCCTGAAGGTCGTGCTGGACATGCAGCACAGTGCAGCCCAGCACAGACCATCCCTGCTAAAGCTGACTGTCAGGTGGGTCACTCACTCTTTGATATTCACTCCTGTCCTCATCAGGACCACTGCATTTCACTCCTTAGTCCACCTAGAGTTCACCTCTTGACAGGACGTTTTAAATTACAGGTTATATTAGTAAACTGTTTGTCTAAGGGAAAGTTTATTGACAGGTTGGACTGTCATCTCTGTTATAAAACCCCTGTGTGTGTAGCACAGCCTGGCATGGGGCTCTCCAAGAGGTTCTCATGCAGTGGCTACTCATGATAACTTATGGACTTCTCAAGCCCTATGAAGACTCAATAAAACTCAAAACCATTAACTCTCCCTCAAGTACAGTATCTTCTCCAAAGTTCCCAATATAGATTCTATCTTTATGTAGACAGAGTCACTGAGTCTTAATTTTCTGCAAAAGAATTTTGTGGTAAAGTAACTCTGATCAGAACAACCCCATCCCACGTGGCCATGAAAAGCCTGGAATTCAGCAGAGCCAGCGTGAGCCACAGCAAGGTGGGTGAACAACATGGTGCCAATGATCCATAACCACCATATATCACCAAAATGGAACATTTATTCCACTGTGTTAGAGACAGGGGAAAAGCTATGGAACACTGATCTTCAGCTATATGTATCAGCTGGCTGATCTCTTCAGACTTTCAGGAGTGCATAAAATCCTGGGTAGCTATGGCAACCTCAAAACTGCCTAGGTCAGGATTGAGAAGTGGGAGTCTAAATTCTTGAGTGCTTCCAGCAAAAGGAAGTGTCAGCAGAATGAAGCATAAAATTCACATTATCATTAATTGATATAGTAAAAAATATATTTAAAAAATTGCTTTGGAAACTAAAATATGGAATTTGGTGTCGCAGATAACTCAGTCTAAAAGTTTTATAAGAATGGATGCTCTGAAAAGCCACCACTTTTTTCAGTCTATACACTTAATTTATTTTCTGTTTTGCAATCTCCTCCCTGTTCTTGGAAATGCTGTGCCATAAGGAGCACAACCAGCTTGCTGAAGTTCCTAGAATGAATATTTTACTATTCATTAGGAGTTTTCTCTGAATCTACACAATCTTTGAGAGATAAGAGAAGGTAGTTCCTTAATGACATTGATCACTGTCCTGCATCATGCATCCTTAGATGCATCCTTACTGGTCCGATGGACTTGTTCTTATTTTCTATTTAAGTAATTAGATCCTAACTTGATCCTCCTCCATCATGAATACTATCTTTGACCCCTAGTCATAATATATATATAATATAGTCATAAATGTCTGGGAGCTATGGGAAGACAGAGGCAAAATGTCTCTCACTATTGTCCCTCCTGTGTTACTTGACCCTCTCAGGAACAACTACCATCAGCATTTTCTTTGATCATTTTGCTGCTGATACAACTTTAGGTAAATGTTCATGTTGCACTTGACAGCTGACTCAACCTTTGACTACATCCAACGAGTCTTTCCTAATTTCATTCTTGCATGTCCAGTGCCTCCTGGATACCCCTTCCTCACTTTCATTTTGCAAGTATTTAATTGAATTTGTACCTAATCTACTTTCTACTCTATTTTCTGCAACCAAAATAAACTGTTCTTCAAGCTGCACCTAAGTAACACTTGGCTCACCTGGGCTCCCTCAGAGCCTTGGGATCCTGTCCTCATATCCTGGACAAAAAAGAAAAATCTCTTTTCCTGCAGGTCGTGTCCTTTAACTTGCCATCTTTAAGAATCTGGAACCTCCATCTACCAGTCACTGGAATCAAACTTGCTGTTGTCTATGACACTCCAGTCAGTCCTTTTTCAGAGTTGCAGCTCCAGCTGGACACATCTCCTAGGCTCTGAAGTGATTGCCCACTTATGGTGTGTCCCTTCCCAACTTCCTCCTAGAAATCTTAAGCACTTCTTTTCCCATTCCATATCAGATCTCCATGTATTTAAGCTGTTCCTTTTTGTAAAGAACATCCCCATCTTCTTAACTATCCTGCCTGTCTTTCCCTAAGATTCTGCATCCATGGAAACACTCTAGTCATAAAAACTATCCCACCTCATTTGTATAATCTCAATGGTGTCAGGTCTGTGACTGCACATTCAGACACAGTTCCTTCCATGTGTTTTCCTGACTGTGTTCTTTCGTACATAGGCTGCTTAAGTGGATCTTCTATTTCCTCACTTTCTCTAGGAAACTGTGAAATCCTCCTCCTTTGCTATGCACTTTCTCTGTTTCTCCTTTACTTCATCTTTCTCTCTTTTTCTTTGAGGTTTGGCCCTGTAAAACCTAATCTAAAGCTTTTCTGAAGCCTGGGAAGGCTTGCTTGTAAAGAGGCTCCCAGGCCACTTTCTCATCCAAGTCATGTCTCTCCCCAGCAGTTGGTCTCTGGATCACAGTGACTAAAGGCTGCTGGTGAGAGCAGCCCTGTGGCAGGTGTTTATCTGCAGCATGCCTTTACTCCTGCCCTAGTCCATCTGCTTGACTAGGAGTAGAATGGGGAAAACCTTAGCTGGACTCCTGCTCCTTTCAGCCCAGCTGCCAGAGTCCCTCTGGATGCACTCAGTGCTCCCTAAATGTGCAGAGTCTCTGGAGCATCCACAGAGTAACAACCAGAGGTCGTAACTTGCTGGTGGGAGCAGCCACTGCACTCTCTCCATGATCCCCCTGGCTGCAGACAAACAGCTGGGAGAGTAGTACAAACTGCATTACAGTAATTAAAAAACATGCAGAAATAGGTGTTCACACCATAGTGTGAATTTCTATTTTCTATTGTTTAAAAATTGTCAAATTGATGATTACCAAATGGTATGAAAACAATAAGAATAAAAATGCAGAAAACCCCTAAGAACTATAATTCCATTACTAGAACAAAAGACATTCATCCATGCAGAAAAAAAATGTAGAACCAGGACCACTGCTGTGCAAATAATATTCTGCTTTATTGACAAAATTAATAAATTGTGCACATTTAAAATTCAAGCTGGTATAAGTATATTTTGTTTCTTGTCCAAGCAGCCTTTCCCTCTAGGAATCCCTCCTCTGCAAAACAAATCAAATCAAAACAAAACAAAGCAACGAACAAAACCCAGCAACATTTTGGAAAAAAGAATTTTTTCTTGTTATTTTTGTTCAACTCTATAAAATAATTTTATATATTTAAAAGAACTTCATCCAAATCAACTTGTTTCATATGGAAGTTGAAGAACAAAGTACTTTGGCTTTTTCCAGTGCTTTTTTCCTAATTTTTCTTTATCAAAACTATTCTTTAGTTTTGTATGAATTTATGAAGCATTTTATTAAATCCTAAAATTGTTACTGCAAAAAAATTGCTGAAAACTGGCTTAACTTTCCTCATGACAATGATGATATACATCAGTTACATCAGTGACAGTTGTTAAAAGACCCAGCTTCAAGAAATCAGGCATTAAATCTGGATATATGGATTTTAACTGGACTGTATTGATGGCAACATGAGACAGTCAAGATGAGATGAGACTATCAGAGTGGTTTTGGACTGAAATGTGTTGTATAATGCAGGATTTAAGAGACTCAAGAAATGATGCAGAGCCAAACCAACCAAAGGAATGGCTTTGTAGAGCCTGATACAGAAATGAAACATTAGGAACAAAGAGCCAAGTCAGAAATAGATCTGGGCTGGTCATTCCTCACACCATGGTCATCATCACACAGTGAGGGTGGTAAAACACTGGCACTCCCAGACAAGGTATGGATGCTCCATCCCTGGAAACATTCAAGGTCTAGCTGGCAATCTTGTGAAGATTTCCTTGCTCATTGCCAGGGGTTGGGCAAAATGACATTTAAATGTCCCTTCTAGCCCTAATGGTTCTATGATTCTGTTCATGGGTTTTAGTGTAGAAGAGAGGAGAGGGCATGGATCCATCTGTGCTTATACCTCTTTAGTCTGGATCTTGTCAAATAGGTTTTATGCAGAGTGAGTAATCCAAGATGGGATACTGCCACTGGCAATACAAATAAAATCTGTGATCCAATATTCCAGAGAAAAGCAGTTACAAAATTACTATCACCTGAAAAGCTGTTTGTATTTCTGATCATGGTTCTTTACAAATACAAAGACACAGATGTTTTCAGAGACGTGAATATAAAAAAAAAAAAAAAAACAAACAAAAAAACATATATATACATAAATTACATCTATATATATATATACACATATATATTATATATATATATTTATTATTATATATTATATATTATATATATTATTATATATATTATATATAATATATATTATATATTATTATATATAATATATATTATATATTATTTTATATATATATATATATTATATATATACATATATATAATTTTTGTTCTTAAAAAACCTTTTCTGACTAGTCTTAAATATCATATAAATGAGCTTTCAGGGGTTTTTTTTGGGTTTTTTAGTTTGGTTTTTTTTTTTTTTTTTTTTTAGTGCTTGGTGTTTGTTTTGTTTTGTTTTCCCTGTAACTTGAAAATAAATTCTCTAAAGAAAAATCTGAGGGAGATATTCAGCTGATTTTAATGGCCTGGTGATTTAAACATCTGTTTTTCAAAACTTGTAAAGGCCTGGTAGCAGCATTAAAAATCCCAGCCTACCTTGTATTTCAACATCTGCTTCTGTGCCTGGGGGGCGTGGTGGTCTGTGCATCTGGATAGCACCAGGAGCTGTGTTTAGGCTGCCTGCTGTAAATTTGGTGCTGTAGCTGTGGTGAGAAGTCCTGGCTGCCTTTTAGGCAGATCTCCCAATGTGCTCTTAACACACAGTGGGAAACACTGTGCTTACATTGGACAGACTGTTGATGATGAGGCATGTCTATGGCAGTAAATTAAGCAGCGTGTGTCCTGCTGCTGGCCCTGAGATCAGGTGGCATGATCTGGCCCCTTGGGAATTTTCCATGCTTTTAAACATTAAACCAGGGTTGCCACAACCATATTGTAACTCCATATTGGGAGCTTTGGGAACTTTGTCTGCCCCATAATAAACCCTGGAAGTAGTGTGGAAAGAGAGTGCAAGTGGATATAGGCTGAAACCATGCCAAGTACCCTTCTGCCTGTTTGTAAGTGTAAATAATAGTGTGCTGGAGCTCAGGAAAATTCCCAGGCATGGTTCAATTTATGTAACATGACTCCTCCTCAACAACTTTAAATGTCAGGCAGTGTTAAATAGCAGGCAATCTGAATTGCCCATAACTCTTTGGCTTTAAGAACCATCATTGTTAAAATGTCTATAGGTGCTATAATAGATAGCATGGGTATATCCTCACGTGGCTTCCTACTGAGTGCCTGGGGGTGTGCATTTCCACTGTACACTGAGATGGGTGGGCCAGACTCCCACCTGCCTGAGAAAACTTACCAGGGCAAGATTCACTCTTCCTGTTAATCCAGGAGCAGGTAGAGTTGATCCACCCCTGTGGATGTCAGACCCTCTACTCTCCAGGTTCTCTGAGTAGCTGTTTTCTCATATAATGCCTTGGGGGAGTGATAATCTCATACTCTTCAACATTATGAATGCAGGAGGGGAGTTACTCCTGGTAGCTCAGGGTGATCACATTTTCACATGGAAACAAATCTTACCAAAAATTCCACTATGAATTGTGGCTTCTTCAGTTAAAAGAGAACTGCTACAGCTAAGAATGTGAACAAGAAACCTTTATTCCAAATATTGATGCCACTGTTCTATGCAGATGTAGGGGTCTTGCAGTCATCCTCTGCTTTCCTGTTTGAGCCCAATCTTCCAAATTGTTTAATCCTTCATGCTGGGTAGAGGAGGATACCTTGAACAGTCTCCTAACACTCAGCTGATTGCATGAGTGATGATTTAGTAAACAGAAACACATTTTTCCTGCCCTTTCAGAGAAAAAAGAAAAGGCAGACCCCCAAACACCACCATGCTGATTTTTTTTTTCAAAAAAAAAAAAAGCAGTGAAAAAAAAGTTGGTAATTTAATTATCTTTTAGGCTAACTGCTTTAGTTGTATTTAAAAATTACCAAATGAGGGCTTTACATTATGCCTGCCAAAAGGGAACAGCAACTAGCAGATGTGCTTTACTTTTCTAGGGCTCATCACCAGTGAGGTGCAGCTGTTGATTTGACTTTCTCTTTTGTGGTTTGCTTTGAAATGTTGTCCTTTTTTATCACTGTGCACCAGTTTTATTACCTTGTTTTTTTTTTTTTCAAACATAACATTTTTTGACAACATCATGCTGATGAGTTGCAAAAAAGATGTTCTGTAGATCTTGTGGTACATTAAGATTGTGTTAGTGGTGCAGAGAACAGGTTTAGGCAATATAGATATGTCTTCAAGATGCAGCAGGGTGATGTTCATTTTTAATTAGTGGTACACTTCTCAATGAGAAGATGGCAATTGTTTTATAACCAAGGCAAGAATATCAGCTGGAACACACTGAGTGTGTTTGTTCACCTTGGAAGAGAAACTGGAATACTGCATTTGTTTAATTTAAACTGTGTTTAGGAGTATAAAGCGATGGCAGCACTGGGGAAGAGATTTGGCTGGCAAGATTATTAAAGGGAACATTCCTCAGCTTGACATTATTCATATTTGAATAGAGCAGATTAGACACAGAATTTTCACTGCTCTACCTCTTAACACATCTGGTAATTACAACAGTATAAAATACAGAAGTGATTTTTTTTTCCCCCAGGAACACAGAGGAGTGTGAAAACATGCTGGAGGACAACTACTCAGGGAATAAATAAACTACTGGAGAACTTTTGCAAAGGACTCAAAAGTTTGGGGTTCTTTTGTTCTGTGGTTTGTTTTTTTTTAATGCCATCAAAGATTTGAACCGCACACAGAAGAGCTTCAGACTAAACTAGGTATTTTTTTCTGGAAAGAACATTTTGTGAGTAATGAAAGCAGTGATTACAATTAGCTGAGATGCTGCCATCCAAAGGGGTAGAATTGTTATTTCATTTTACATCCTTAGCAAAAATGTACTAACTTGATTCTCAGCCAGAAAATGCTATTCTCCTGCTGAGAACTGAGTGTGAAATTGAACAGTGGTCACAGCTTTGGTTTAGAGAGTGGGTGGCAGGAATGAGCAAGGGGGGTCTGAGGGAGCTAGGAGCAGCGAGGAAGGACAAAAATGTTGGCACAAATATTGAGAACTATGAACATATTCCTCCTCTCTTTTCCCATACACACTGTCTGAACCCTATCAGTGGTGCAGGAGCAGTGCCACAATTTTTCTGGGCAACCTGAACCAGTATCTTGCCAGCCTCACAGTAGAGATTTTCTTCCTGAATTCTAATCCAAACCTCCCCTCTTTCAATTTAAAGCCATTGTCCCTTGTTTTATCACTCCATGCCATTGTAAAAAGTTCCTCTCCAGGTCTCTTCCAGGCTCTCTTTGGGTACTGGAAGGGCTCTGCAGCCACCCTGGAGTTTTTTTTCTCCAGCTGAACAGCCCACACTCCCTCAGCCTGTCTCCATGGGACAGGTGTTCCAGCCCCCTGAGCATCTTCATGGCCTCCTCTGGATTTGCTTCAGCAGGTCCATGTCCTTCTTATGTTGGAGGCTCCAGAGCTGTACACATACTACAGTTGTGGTAGAATATTGTGATAGTGTTTTGCATTTGGCATTGACCCAAGAAATGACCTATGAAAGATTAAAAAGACAAATTAGATCACACAGTCTGTCCTCAGTGTTACTTCCTCTATATTGTTTGCTTACTCCAGTCCACTTTACAAAATCTCAATAACACATCTTTCCAGTTCTATCCTTTCAAGGTTAGTCTGAAATCTCTATAATTTTTAGAAGTTAACTATGAAATTTATTTTTTTTAGCAGATAATTGGTCTTTATTACAGGTATTGTCTCTTATGAAGATTTTAAACATAATTATCATGGCAAATATAAATAATTGCAAATTTTAAAGGCAGATGTTGCAAATCCTTGCTCATAAAAGTGACCTTTTATAAACTGTGTTTCAATGGCAATATTCACCTCATTAAGAAACAGCATGAGCATGAGATCTGAATATTTCTGTGTTCAGTTTTTAAATTAGTGGAATCAAGTAGAAAACAATCTTAAAAACAAAGCAGAAGATGCCTTCTAACAGCACAGAAGAATAATCTCTAGAACCACCTCACTGAACTTTAACAGTTCAAGTGAACAACAGAAAATGCAGCTGTGGGAGGGGTGGGGAAAGGAGGGTGCAACTCTTGCTGCTTTTAAAGGAACCCCCACAGCCTCTTCCTTTAGCTGTACCTTTTAATGTGTGAACCTGCTGCTATGAATTCACATTCTGACCCACTTTCTCATAGGTGTTCAACCTGGGACTAGCTGGAACCAATTTTAAATTGTCTCATACTGTTTTCTTCAATAGTTCCTAATGACTACCTACCATAACTCATTATAATAACTACTGTGAAATCCTGTTTCAGATGTCTAGCTCCCCACTCATCAGCCAGAAAATGCAGACACTTATCAATGGTTCATTTCAGGACTACAGGAACACAGACAATTTTCCAGTATTGCAATTATTGCATGTTTTAAAACTGACAATCCTCTTTGGATCACGGAGATTTGAATTTGCCTAATTTAAGTTTATTGCATTAAAGTTTTATTCTATTGTGGATATAATTGATTGTGAAAATACATATTTTTCAGTTGTGTTGCATGATGGCAACACTGCTTGGAATAGTGAAATATATAAGAACATTTACCATATACAGCAATAGATGTATCTCAAATCCCATATCATTATTTAGTTTGTCTAAGGGAAGTATTGTCACTTAATAACTTAGCAGGCCTATTTGGTCACATTTACTTCCTGTTGAAACATGACAAGCAGACTTCAGTTTTTCCATAAGTAATTAGTGAATAGAACTAGATATGCAGTAGATATATACACCTAGAAACTGTGGCTTCATTGTGGTTTACTTATTATGGTTACTTAATACTTAATTTTTGATTTTTTGACGTGAGCTAGCATGATTTTGACTGTACCTTGATATTTCACAGAACAACTAGGTGAGATTAAAATTTACACCTTAATCCAGCAAAACAGTACACACAAATGATCATCCTCAAAATAATATAGTTAAAGTAAGAATTATAAAAAAGGATGACAAAGTCTGCAAACATTGATATCTTCTGAAATATAAAGAAAAATCTGATTTTGCTTTTACCTTTTTTTTTTTCTTCAATTAAAAGTGCAACACTAGACTAAGAGCAAACATTTTCACTTGGTCAACACTCTCAGAAAACTGCTTTTTCTCTGGATGGACTGTAGTAAAATCCAGGGCAATTTTATTTTGACATAGATGTATGCAGTAGAGCAGGAAAAGTGGTTAAGCAGAAACTTACTGGGATTGTTTTGTTCCTTCTGTGCAGGACCTTGGTCAGTGTTTCCATCCAACAGGTCATTCAGGGTATTATTTTAAAAATACCATCTCTTTTAGGCTTACAAAATTAATTCTTGAGAAGCACATGTGCCTCAAGAGTTTGAATGGCAGGTTGAGAAAAGAAAGGGCTTGAACTGATCTCAGCTACATGCTTTAATATATAGTTGTCTGGTTTTGCAAAATATCTCTCAAAAAGAGGTATATTTATGGGCAGTAAGAGATTTAAATGCAGTGCACATAGGTCAATCAAAATATGTGCTAGTTTCTCAAATATTTATCTTTTGCTGTAACAACCTTTGGTTTGCATCTTGAGGTGTTTCCTCACCTTCTTCATGCCTTTCCTAGCTTTCCTCCTCACCTGAGGCTCCAGTGACACACAGAAAGTGTGGGTGACCTCTCTCCCAGCCATGGCCCACCCAGGCACTGGTGTCACTCTGTGCCTCGACTCTGCTGTGTATAGCAGTATAGGACACTATGAGGAAAACAAAATCTATTGCAGCCAAAACAAGTTCATAAGAACTCCTTTCTACCCCTCTGCATTTCTCCTGAAGCTTTATGTAAAGGAATTTGGATACAAACTCATGGTAATAGGGCCTGAGAAGGTTTCACATCATTTTCTCCTAAGTAGTATTTACCATGCACTTGACATAAATTAGCTTGGGCATAATTTTTCAACTAAAAAAGAAAAGCTCCTGAACCTGGATGAAGGAGAAAAACAAAACAAAACCAAGGAACCCAGAACAAGCACAAGGTGCATCTAACAGGAATAGAATACTTTATAAGCTGTGAAGTGGAATCTTTCTAAGTAGCACAGCTGCAATGTAGCACATATTACAGATGGATAACATCACAACAGGAGTACACTTTTATAACTGGCAAACAGGTGTCTGAGTTTATTTAACAATCTAGCTAGCATAAACCAGATTTTTATTTATGATTGGAATAGCTGGCACATATGATATTGTTTCAAGGAAGCAGGGAAGCCAAATCTCTGTGAAACATTTGCAGATTGATTTAAGGTGTTCCTGCAGATATTGTTTCATCTTCCAGAAATTTTCAAAAGGGCTATTTTTATCTCCTATTAGAGTATACAGCATCCATTCACTCCCTACAGTAGTACCCTAAGCCTATGATGTCTACATCTCTAAGATATGAATAGGATTTGCCATTTTGCATGTGTAAATATGTGTATTGTGTACATGTCAAAGAGAAAATACACTCCCTTTTTTATTTTTATTTTTTTTTAATATATGAAGCTAATTTTTGTTTGTGTACAAGCTATATTCAGTACTCATAAGGATAATTCTGCTCTCCAGGTAAGCCTTTCATGATTATATACCACAGAGCTGTTAGACATGTACACAGGTGGTTTCTGTGCCAGGGTGACTAACTGAGAGGGTTCACACCATCTTCAGCAACCCTACCAGTCAGTGTTGAGACTTGAACATGATGGAGATGATAAAGCTCAGCACACTGTTCATGCAAGCACTTAAAAATGTCATTCATAGAAATGAAGGCTACATGTGGAGTACCAAGCTGAGCAGGAGCAGGTAAGGTTTTGCTGACTGGCCAGCAGCACTCTGCAATGAATAATTGTCTAATAATGAATAAATGCTATGGCTTTGTCTCAGGACAAAGATTCTCTTCCAAGCATGGCCTAATTTAGCATTACCAGACATAGTTCCAGTAACAATATAGACAAGCTCTCTCCTTTGAGCAGGTAGAAAAGAGAGTTAAATTGTTTGTGTGATACTCCTGGCCAGAAAACCAGCTGAATGTACAGATGGAGCCCAAAGCCTCATACTTCTAAGCTCATTTGAATTTTACACTGGGTACATGAGTGGACAAAGGAGTGCCTCAGCTCTCCTGCATAAGTGCAAAACTAGGCAGAAACTGCTGGTAATGACAAACCTCATGGACATGGCAGTTATATGGAAAAAGAGAGATGAGGGCAAATTACTCAAAACAGATACACTTAGATATTATGTGAGAATGTTTAGAGCCACTGGAGCAAATCAATATAAAAGGTAGATTTTTCACTTCCTAGTGTCTCCAGATTAAGACATTTATGAAAAAGGCGTGTTAGACAAAAACAAAGTATGGAGCTCAGAACAAAAAATAACAGCTTGAAAATAAAGAATCTGTGGTACACAGGATCTAAGACTGCAAGTCTGAATAGTGTTTTAAATAAACCTTATAAATACAGTAGTGAAAACAATCACTATTATTATTCTAAATTTACCCATAGGGAAAACAAGCTGTGTTAAAATTGTGTATCTGACATGACATAGGTCAATAGAGTTTGAAACTATGCAAAGGAGTCTCTGCAGCCTAGTAGCTGGCACCCTGTTCCAACATTCATTGTCTGTCCTGCTGGAAAAGAGCTGCAGGACACAAGCAACTTGTGAGTTAAACACATTTTGATTTATTTCAATAAGAAAAAGGGATTTTCCCCCATGCACTTCCTGAAGATTATAGACTGCGTTATTCCCTTTAGCAGTGCACATGTTCATGAATGATTAATGATGCTCCAGGTCAGAAATCACTGAGTAGTGGTATATTGTAAGTTTTACAGTGTGATCTGTTACCATCAAATGTATCTTTTGGTGTTTCTTTTGTTGGGTATACTGTTCTGTGAACTGGATAATCCTTCCAATTTTCTCCTTTTTTCAAAATTACCAGTTAGGTGGGAGAAAGAACAAAATTTCTCTCCATTAAATGGATTGTTGTTAAGCATCTTGTTCCTTCTTTGTATGCTTGGTAGGTGAAGAGTGGGGGGAAAAGATTTAGCTCTCATTTTCTGCATTTTTCTTCTAGCAGCAAGGTATAATTTGCATAGTTTATCACTGCAGCTTTTTCAGCTGCTTGATTTGGGGCTGTTTTAAGGCAGCTAGCAATACTCATCTAAGTAGTTTTGTTTGGAAACCCTTGCCATGGCTGAGTTATAGAAACTGAAAGAAAAGGATGAGTCACTGCAAGCTTCAGAATGTGAGTAATCCTGCAGTAAAGATGATTGGAAGACTATAGGGGTTAATAAAAATAGTTGGGTTTTTTGTTTGGGTTCTTCTTTTTTTTTTTTTTTTTTTTTTGAGACTGTAAGCTTGTAAGTGTAACTATATAATAAATCATAGAATCAAAGGAAGAATACCTGGTTGGAAGGGGCCTAAAGCATCATCTGGCCCAAACTTTCCTGGTAAAAGCATGATCCAGAAAAGATGGCCCTGGACCCTGTCTGGCTGGACCTTAAAAGTGACCAATGTTGGAGTATCCACTACTTTCCTCTGGAAATTATTCCAAAAGCTGATTGTTCTCATGGTGAAAAATTTTCCTCTTGTGTCCAGTTGGAATCTTACACCTAATCTTTCCCATGTGACTTGTTTTTTCAAAAAGGAGTCTCCACCTTTGTAGCCACGCTGAAATACCAGAACATGGTGATGAGGGCTCCCCTAAGACTGCACTTCTCAAAGGTGAACAACCCCAGCCCTCCCAGCCTTTCCCCATGTTTCAAACATCTTCGTGGCCCTTTTCTGGACCCTCTCTAGCCTGTCCGCTGTGGAGGCTGCTGAGCCAGTTGAGGAAAAAAAATCCACCTTCCTCCTCTGGAAGGAATGTCTTTAAGCACTAACCTTTTTGTTATGGTGAGGAGAATTCCTCCCAGCATGCCTCTCCACTTTATGCAGATTAGTTGTACCCCATTGGTCCTTTCCCCCTTGCTCCACCCCAAGCCCTCAGCTGACTTGTCTGTTGCTCTACCCTACTTTTCCTAGATGATCCCTGCTCCCTCAGCCCTGTTTTGGAGGTTTTGCCCCGGCCATCCTTCACAGAGTGGCCCTTTATAATAAAGGCTCTGTGGAACACTGACTGAGGCTGCTGCCCTTCTGCACCACCTGGAGACTCTCAGAAGAGCTGAAGTCACTTTGGTGAGTGTGAGACGTGAAGGTCGCAGCACCTCGACCTCCACCCGACTCTGACAGTGCATGCCCCTGAATTTTTGGTTTTGTAACGAGGACCAAAACCGAGGACCAAAACCGAGTGTCTCAGATGTGGCCTGACAAGCACTGAATGCAGTTTAGCTCTGCTGGCAATGCCCCTGCTGACCACACCGTGTTGGCTTGCCTTGCCATGGCAGCACAGTGCTCACTGGCCAGCTTCAGTCTGGTCTGTGCTCCTCCTTTCCCAGCTCTGTCTTTGCACTGAGATCACCCTCAGGGATCTCAACTCATCCTCTTTTCCATCTCTGGTTTGCCTCTCCTTTTGCTCTGAGCAGTCTCAGCACTTAACAGATCAGAGCTAAGACAAGGGCGTTTCTTTCTCCACCTGCTTCCTTTCCCTCTAGAGGGAAACTGTTTTCATGTTTCCACGAGAGTGTTTTTAAAAAAACCCCAGAACTTGCTAGTTTCTTTACTCTCCATGGAAACCTCCCATGGAATCCATCCCAATGGAGATCTGAGTGAGCAGAAGTTTTCTCTTCTCAAATGAAGTCCTAACAATAAAAGAAACACTATATCTCAATTTTCAGCAAAACAGATGTTTTTATCTGAGGTTTTTCATTGTGTTAGCTTTAGACCACAGCTTCTCTTAATTTGAAGCAACAATGACTGGAATAAGGCTTAAATAATGAGAACAATTCAGATTGGATGGAATGAAAGCATCTTCAAAGTAATGACTGTTTTTGATTAGATTAAACAAAATATATAACATTTATTTTTTAACTGTACTGCTCATGGGTGGACACTACATCTGCTTCAGCTCATGTAGCTGTGTGTGTGGCTGTGCTTTCATTTTCACAGAGAGAAGAGTTAAGAGGGCAGAAGGGGAGTTCAAGAATGGCAACAAAGCAAGAAGGATGGGAAAAAATGTACTAACTGCAAATTAAAATGAAAAAATTTCCAAGTTCAGAGAGCCATTAATGACTAAAGTACAGCAAAAGTTAATTATAATATTTACCTGAGTTTTTGCAAAATAAGTGATTTCTGAACAAGATAAAAAGGTTAAATAATGCCTATTTAGGCATAATTTATGCACGGCATATCTTGAAAAGAAATGAATGTCTATTTTAAAGTTATTATTTTTAGTTTGTTCTTCATCTTTTTAGACCCATTACAACCCAACTGAAAACTACCTGGGAATCTGAAGAAAAACAAAACAAAACAAAAGAAAGAAACAAAAAAAAGCAACCTAAAAAAAGCACCTAAAAAAGTAACGTCCCCCTAACCACCCTTAATTAATATGAGACAATTTTCTTGTGTCTAATAATCTAAATAGTAATAATATATATAATAATAGTCTAAAAATAGTATGACATGATAGAGAAAATAGAAAAAGAGGAATCACAAGCACTAATCTGGTTGATGTTTTAGACAGTCCTAGCAGGGAAAATAAAGGTGAAAGGAAAAAAAAATTAAAATTGTAATTTAGGATGGCATTAGAAGAAGGAGTGAATTTTTATATGTAGCTCTAGAGTTTAATGTTACAAACACCAGTAGTCTGGTAGAGAATGGATTGCTTTGATGAAAATCCTTGTTATCAAATTCCATAAATACTAGTTTGGATTTGGGTTGGTTTGGTTTTTTTTGTTTTTTTTTCAGGGATAGATACTCTCTTGGGGAAGGATTGTCCTTAAAGCCCATTTAATGATGATCTAAAAGTTTTTCAATACAGATCTGATGTGATTTCCAGAAAATCTTTTTTTATTTGTAAGCAGAAAAACAAAATAAATTTTTTGACTATTTAAGGATTAAGGTATTTTAGATTTACAAAAATATTCTAAATTAATGCTTGTTTTGAATGTAACAGTCTAGATAAAACAATAAATCCATTCTGCTTCAGATTTTAGTTTAGAGATACCAAAATACAATCATTCTTCAGCCCAGTACAGGGCTTCTTGTGAAATATTTCAGGTTCAGGTCAATGTAAAAAGTATAACAATTTTTCTGATTGGAAGGATGTGGAGGTATTCTATAAATACTCAAGCAGCCCTGAAGTAGGTTAATGAAAA
Organism: Oenanthe melanoleuca; assembly: GCF_029582105.1. Classification (NCBI taxonomy): domain Eukaryota; kingdom Metazoa; phylum Chordata; class Aves; order Passeriformes; family Muscicapidae; genus Oenanthe; species Oenanthe melanoleuca. Next base: position 11,995,637 of record NC_079336.1, read on the forward strand.
ATATACAGAATATTTCATTATGAAATTTGTAAATGCTTGTTTTTCATTACCAAAAAAATAAATAAAAAAAAAAAAAAAAAAAAGAAAAAGAAAAAACCCAAACAAAACAAAACAAAAAAACAAACAAACAAACAAAAAAAACCCAAAAACAAACAAAAAAAAAGCCCCAAAAAAAAAAACCCAAAAAACCCCGCTGGTACTAGCAAAGAAAAAAGTGAAACAAAACTCAGACCTGTGTCTGTCAGGAAAAGGTCATTTGAGATAATTGCTGAAAGTTATTCTGTACTGAATACCATCCTTCAAACCGTGTGATCCTTCACTTTACACCTGTTTACTGTTATTTTCTTCTGCCACCACAATAATGGGTAATTTGTATTTTCTTACTTTTATCTCCCCTCAAAACAATCACAATATTTTACTGAAACTTCTCAAAAAATCCTTTATACTTTGCCAAATATCAAGAATGAAGACACTAATGTAAATAATTTTTAAAAAAATCCCCAAAACCCTACAACCATCCAGAAATAAACTTGGTTCAAAATGAGTGATCAACATGGATATCTACCTTTATTTTTTTGTTAATACTAATTTATGTTTTAACTAGGGCATAAGGTCATGACAATTTCAAGAAACTGTTGAACTATGCTATTAAATCCTGTCTTAAATGAGGGTGAAGAACCCAAATTCTGCTTCAAACGTCTCATATTTTCCCACACAAATAAATAATCTTTGCTTTTATGGATGGTCCAAAGTTTTCCTTGATGCTTGGCCACAGATACAAAAGCATGGGTGGAAATATCCTAAATTGTAAAGAAGGAAATGTATTTAAAAGGAAAGTCTTTTGTGGTCTTCACCATGATCTTGAAAGTGGCCATAAGAACCAGTAGGAGGGACATGAGGCTGGTGACAGATTACTGAAGAGCTTCTCACATCACATATTTACCCAAAAAGAGAAGTTTGGCTGGAGGAGATTTAAATTCTCATAATTAAAAAAGAGTCCTTTTTGAGGCCAGGAGAGTTCTCTTAGGGCTAAGCCATTCGAGAAATGTGAACTATACTTGAAGCTTATGCATTTAAGTGCACAAGATACACGAAAGTCAGGACACAAGAAAAATTTGAAGTGATCAGGGTGCAAAGAAGGTTCTTGCCATTTCCTAGTTAATATTTTGATTACTGCTCCTGCAACTATGTTTGTTTACTTTTATCGTTTTAATCTAGAAAAAAACTGGTATAAAAAGTTCAGTTGAAGGAAATACATATTTTTTACAGTGATTTCTTAAGTATGCCACTTTCTTCAGTGGAAATTTGGTTTATGACACTTGGTCTCTTTCAGGAAGATTATGGATCTTGCATCCTTGTAGGTACAAACTGTTTAGTGAGGAGAATGACCTAGAAGTGCTAGAACACAAGGAAGGGAAAGAGGAGGGGAAGACACTGATCTCTTCTTTCTGGTGAGAAGCAATAGGACCTGAGGGAATGGCCTGAAGTTGTGCTGGGGAGGTTTAGGTTGGAAATTATAAAAAGGTTTTTCTCCCAGAGGATATTTGGGCACTGGAACAGCTCCCTAGGGCAGTGATCACAGCAGCAGCCTGACAGAGCTCAGAAGGGTTTGGACAATGTTCACACACACAGGGTGTGACTTGGAGATGGAGCTGTGCAGAGCCAGCAGCTGGGCTCAGTGATCCTTGTGAGTCCCTTCCAATTCAGCATATTCTGTGATTAAGTACTTTATTAGGAAGTGGAAGAAATAAAACCAAACCTGCTTGGAGTGAGGATACGATGAAATTACGGTTCTTTCATTCCTGGCAAGTATGTAAACATTAGGGTGCTGTAGAACAGTAGGACCTTTTCTACACATCATCTCCTTTTCATTAGATTCAACTTTATTAGGTGTTGACTTTAAGAAAAGAATTGGACAGACTGGATGCAAAGCCTAAGTGGAGAATGCCTGGTATTTCCCCCTGATTTCTTATACACATGTTGAAAAGTGGCAGAATTAAATTTATGTTTCTCTCTCTCTTTTATTTTTTTTTAAACTAAGCGTTTTCTTCCCTCTAAAACAAAAAAATTAAAATGACACGCAAAATGTAAACTGATCTACTTTACCAGAAAGTTTAAGAAAAGTTTCTATTTTATTCAACCATATTTTTCTGTTCTCAGGACTGGTATTTTGCTTATGCAAAACTCAAAAAAACTGTGCCTTTTTGCTTTTTTTTAATAGTTTGGTATTGTTGTCTGATTTCCTAGAGAAAATTAGTTATATACAGTGGCTGGGTTTCATAGCACCTCATTTCTGGTGTGCAGCATGTAAACATCCATGGCTGAACTAATCACCTTAAGTACACTTTATGATGAATGGAAAGAAATAATAAATCCTAGGACATGATTCATTGGGTCTGCTTTGCATATTCACTTCAGAAAATACTGAATTGTACCTAAAATTGCCCATTTTTCTTCATTGACTTCAGAGCTTTAGTGGACATCTGTCATCATCTGTACTGTATGTAGACATGAATATTTAGATAAATGAGTTCTTTCCAACTTACCTTTGAAATTATGCTGCACTTGAGTAAGTGTACCTAAAGAATGCACATTTTTTCATTCTCTGCACTAGAATTTTAATGCACATAAATGTTAACTAAATTGGATGTTTAAAGTTCAGCAAATAAAATATTTGGCCTATTTAGCTATTTAAAGAAAGCCAGATTACTCTGTATTCTAATAGCATAGCCAGGAATGTGAGATCTAGTCTGAGTGTTCAGTTTGGAGTGGAGATCAGAAAGTCAATGAATCCAGCTTTCTGCTCAACATTTTGGACCAGGATGTTCAGAATTTTGTCCAGTCAGTTCTTCAAGATCTCTCCAGACTCTGGATTACCTGTTCCACTGCCTAACTGTCCTCAAGAAGAAAAGCTTTCTTCTTACCTCCAGATGGAATCTCTTCTGATTCAGTTTGTGATGTTATCACTCACCCTTCCACCATACACAGCTACAAAAGCCACTGTTCTATCTTCTTGATGACCCTCTCACAGACTCTGTGCAGCTGCTGTCATGTCCCCTGGAAGTCAGCTCTTCTCCAAGCTGAACAAGCCCCATTTCCTCAGCCACTCTCACAGGACACTGCTGCAGCCCCACAGCCACCCAGTGTCACTTGTTAATACAGCCCAGTATGTTGGATGCACTGCTGAATCACGTTTGTCCATCTTTGAGGCAGAGCTCATCCACACTCAGCCCATTCCCAGATGTTACCATTAGGAGTTTCTTCCTTCCCAGGTGCAGAACATGACTTGAATCCTTGCTGAATTTCACGAGTCCATTCCTCCAGCCTGTCTAGGTCTCTCAGAAAGGCAGCTCTTCTCCTGATTGCTTAACCTTCAAGCTACTATATTTTGGGTATATTTTCACAATTTAAATTTATTTCCCATAAGAAAGGAAGGATGTTAGGAGGAAGCAAGCAAGATATTCTAGATCCCAAAACAGAAAGTAGACTTTCAAGGTGCTGAGAATTTGAAGACAGTGTGACTGTATTCTTTCAGTGCTGAGCAGCAGTGGATCTGACCTAAAGATGCAGGGTACTGCTTCTCTTCCTGTTCCTAATTACTATCTTAATAACATTTAACAAAAAACCCTACAAACATCTAGTAAAGATTCCTAGCACAACCTTTAGAAAAAGACAATCTCCTAGCTGTTAAAATCTCATATCAAGCATCAAAATCCAGGTTGAAATTCCAAGATTGAGGGTAGATGGATTCTGTAGATTATAACATGGTATTTGAATATTTGTGCCTGTTTAGACAACAAAACAAGCTGTAGGAACACAAAGTTCCAAGTAGTTTAGATATTCTAGGTCATACAGATTTCCAAACTCATTGAAGAAGATTGTTGGTGTAAAAATTTGCTCTGATGCCTCTACTATATAACTGTAGCATCAGTTGGACAAATCAGGAATTCAGGAAGAGGCCTCCTAGTGTGAAAGACCTAAATCTGTTCTGAAATCTATAATTTTATTTTTTAACTAAAATTTCATAGGGGAAAAATCTTTCAACATATGTAGAAAAAAATACATTGCACAATATGCTGTTTTTTTTTAATGAACAAGATTTTCTGCCTTATAGCCAGGTCTACCTATAAATATTGGTACATTGTTTTAATTACTTTAGCTCCTCAATTCTTCTGTTTCCCAGATTGCCTGCCAAAATGATGTGGTAAGTGTACCACAGAACAGAAAATAACTTATATAATCTGATTGATATTGTTTTAGCTGATTTTGAGAATCAGCACATATTAATTTACTGTGATTATTTCAAGTAAAATAGATTAAATAGATTAATCTCTTTTCCCCTAACACTTAATTTCCCTGAAGAGACCATCTGGGACTGAGAAAATAATTTGACATATTTAAAGAGATGTTCAGATGACTATATTATTTATTTCTCCTCCATTGTGTTAATGAACTGTTTCTTATGTAAATGTGAGATGCTGGAGCTACATTGGAAATACTCTAAATCTTTGTCTTTCCTTTGGATGGAGGGAATGAGGGATTTTGCTCTTTCTTCAGAGATTTTCTTCATGGATTTTTGAAATGCAAGACAGACAGTGATCTTCACTCTGGTGCAGATGCACACAGATCCTGCCAAGGCTTAATACAACATTGCTTGCTGATAGTTCTACAAGTTACAAGCTACTGGACTTGAGGGAGAAAGAGAATTCTGATGGAAACACGAATGAGAGGTGAAATTCTGTGCCAACCACAAGTCCTCCTATGCTGACTGAGGAACTCTGCATAGAAATATGCCACATCCACTTCTAATCCAGCAAAATGTAGGGCTGCTTGTACTAACAAACCCACGGGTTTGAGCTCAGCTATCAGGAAATGTTCAAGAAATACCCTCAAGATAAGTGTTTGGAGATTATGGTTGTGATTTGAACTCATGAAGTGGTCAATACTGCAAATAGTTGGAAACAGTGGAAAACTAAATAACCTAAATTGGAAACCTAATTTTTAAATTACTGAAGGTGTCTGAGCAACCCAAAGCCATGTCTTTTTTCTACCCATATAAACATCTGCTGTGCCAGGAACAGCATGACTTGTGGCCAGCTTAACCTATTTTTAATTGAAATTAGCTATGATTTTTAGAGGTTTGTTTTATTGCAGCTATACAAATTCTCCTGATTCCCTCCTTTTTTTTTTTTTTCTTTTTTTCCCAAGGTACAGCCAGAGGAATGGCACTGCCATGATGACCCTGACTTTACACCATGTTCATCATGACACACTCTATTAGCTTGCATGGTAGGATTAATGCAACATGACCTTATGCCATACTGAATGTCACAGAAATATTTTTCCCCCCTTTCATTCTGTGAATAACTGTCAGAAATAATTTTTTTATTGTGTCAACTACTCAAACACATCCACAATGGTATGCTTTATAAACCACCTTATCTTCAAACAGTCTGGCACTTGACTCTGGGACTATTTTCTCTAACCTTTAGATGCTTGCAATGTTTTCCCAAATGGCTGTATTTTATTTACCTCACTAAGTTGCAACATTCAGTGCCAGTAACAAGCTCCTCTGATTATTTAACCAATCTTTATCATACAATAGAATTCTGTGTTGTGCTTTCAGTTTTTTTCCTGGCCAGTCCAGAAGATTCAGAATATTGTTTTCTGGCAGATCATGATTTCAGGATGCTTGTTCTCCAGATCAAGAGGATGTTTAAAAGCAAATTCCTTTTTCAGTATCCAAAAGGCTGACCTGCTTCAGCATGTGGGAAAATGTTGACAATTCTGTTAGATCCTAAATGGATAAGAAGAGCAGTACAAGGACTCGACAGCAATCCTACAGGTCTCCAAGGAGAATTTGAATGAAACATGATTAAAGGAAGGAAAAAAGCCTGCCATTTAAAAGTAAACCTTTCACTGAAAGAAGTTTTGTGGCTTTTTTGTCAGATATCAGTATGAAATACTACAGTCAGTGAAACTTCAGTAGTTTTATGTCCCTCTGTCCTGCTGTACTGTGCTCAAAAAAACTGCTCACATGAATATTTTCCAGCAACTGATGATATGTTAAATACTTGCAGCAAATATTTGGCTTTTATCACCCCACTGAAATAATGCCCCCACTGCAAAAAAATTCCTATTTTGGGACCCACTGTAGCTCCCATTAAAGCCATCTATTGAATTAGAGGAGAAGTTAAGTAACATTCTCATGGTGACCTTTTGCTCTGCAGTACACTGAGCTTATGTCTGTCACTTCAATTAATTTATTGCTAAGATGGTCTTGTTGAGTTTGCTTCAGTGTTTTTAGCATAAAAGAGCTTGCAGCTTACTCAGGAATTAGTCCATCCAGAGTATAAGAAACTTATCCCTTCATTGTATAAGTGAAACCATTTGGAAAGCTTAAGAACATATCTGGTCCATTTTTGAACTAGGAAAGAAAAAAAAATCAATTTTTCTTAATTAAAGTGATGAAGATTAATGTTAACAAGTTCATCTCTGATATAAAGAAAGGTGAAGGGATTTCACCATGCTGCCAGCTTTGGAAACCTTGAATTATTTTCCTTAGTTAGGACAAGAGTTTGCTCAGTCTGTCTGGGCAGTCACAGGAGAAAGACGGATTCCCCCCTTAAGTATGATGACTTGTGAATTATTATTTTCTGTGTTTTCAGTCAGCCTTTGGATGAATCCTTTTTCCCTTGACACTGCTAATAACTCCGCCAAAAAAAAAAAAAAAAAAAAAAACCCAAAGAAACACTGGAGGCAGTCCAGCTCCTTGCAGTAGCATAATATGTAGTTGCTGAAGTGGATTTTTAGTGTAGCCCACTAAAAGAGTCTGAAACAGTTATATACATTGGTTTTGCTTTCCTATTTACTTATTTATTTATTTATATGAGATTTTTTAGTCTTGGTCTATCCTTTAAGAAATATTGTGTGGAGGGCCCAGGATGCTGCTGTACACAGTGTAAATGCCAAGTTTTCTGTTTTGCTCACAATTTCTTTGTTAAAAATTTCTTAACTTTATATTTCATTTTTGACTTCTGTTAGGAGGCATTTCCTTAAGAAATATCTAGAATGACTCCGGAAATCTGGATAATAGCTACCTTAGAACCTATCATTTTATATACTTTTCCCCATGTTTCTTACTTTGTATTTGTTAACACTGAATCTTTCACATCTTTTATTGCTCATTTACTTCTGTAACTCTGTAATCAGTATTAGCATTGACTTTCTTCCTTCATTATTTTTTGTTGTTTTCTTGAAATTTTTCTTATTTTAAACCATTACTCATCTGTAAGTCAAATCTGTTTCGACCAATGATAATTCATTTTTCTAAGAACCTTTTTTATGAAGTATATTGTAAAAAGCTTGTAAGAGCCTTGTGTATAAAAGTCTGAATGGATCATCTATCTTCATGTGCTCTTTCACTTCATCACAAACTTAATATCTCTATAAGGCACAGCTTTCCTCTGAAAGAAAACCATTTAATTATTGATATTGAATTCTGTGTGCCATATTTATCCATATATATATTTTCCTACTTCTTCAACTGTCTGACCCTGCACCAGCCCACAAACCTTTACTTAAAGGTCATTTTCTCATCCTATTACCAAATTCAGCTACCAGCAAGTAATAGTTACCAATGGTTACCATTAGAGCTTCACATGTCTAAATATGAAGTATTTAATCATAATTAAGTTAATTTAGAACTCTTGAGTGATTCCATGTGGCCCTTGAAATTTGTTTATCTTCAATTTATTAATTGATTCTGAATTCAGCTCTACATTAATTTCTGCCCACACATAAACAAACTCCAATCTGTCAAATTCTCTTAGCTATTTTTAGTGTATAGTGATCTGAAAATATCTATATATTTAATTTCACCAAAAGAACTAGTGAATGCTTTTTCTATTCTTGATCCCCTATTTGTTCTCCAGACCCTATATCAGGCTCCATATTTTGTTATTAAATTCTAACTCATTGATAGAATACATCTCAAAATCTTTACATGACATTTTCCAAATTATACATTTTTTCTGAAAAAAAAAGGCATCAGATCCTAATTTAGGCCCTTATCTTCAGTGTCCTACATTGGGCTGAATAACTGCCATGTATAAAGTAATTAGAAGCCAGAAGCAGCAGGAGTGGATCCAAGTGCTTGGGATCAGCTCAGCAGAATAACTTTCTGTTTGCTCAAGGTAATCATAAAGGCTTATGCACTGGTATTATAAACACTAAATTTAGGATTCAGTTACAGCTGTATATGTAATTTATTTGATCAAAAGTACAGTCTCTGCATTTTTTTTTTGCACAATAGAAAGGTAGAAAATAAAATTGTTGCTGAACTCAAACTCATTTAGCAGAAGCAGGAAGCAAACACTTTGAAATCTTTCAGTGATGCTTCATAACCTGATTTTGAGGCCTCAGTGATCACAGCCTTGATCTATGAAATGTAATATTGACAGTGTCAAGTCAAATATTTCAGACTGTGGAATTTATTTAGGTCTTTGTTTAATAAGGGAAGGAAAAGTAATTTGCAGAACAATAGCTAAGACAAAGACAAATCTGTACTAACTGAGAAATCATAAGTAAAAAATGAAAAGAGTGAGTTGCAACTTTAAAGTCATTGTATGTATGAATTATAATGCATTTATAATGAAATATATATACCTTCATGTGTGCATAGCAGATAAAAATGGATCCCAAAAGGATCTTTACAGTGCTGAGTTTCTTCTTATTTAAGTTAGGAAATTTCAACACTATCCAGGCATGGAATGTTACTATTTTTTTAACTCCAAACCCAGGAATACTTATTATCCTCTCTCCCAACAACAACTCATTCTTTAAAAGGCCTTAAATAATCCTATTTAAAGTTTATTCAAGAATTTAAATGTGAGATCAAAATTGTGTGTATGGATGGCTAATATGTTTCAGCAAATAAGGAAGAGGCTGCTATCATTGTGCTGTAATCAACATTTCTGATGTTTACTCAGGCAGGATAATTGTGATTTATTGTCTTGTTATTTCTGTCATGTCATCTCTTGAAAGTGAAAATAATGTGTCTGGTGCCTGAATTTGGCAGTGAATGACCATAAAGAGAACATTACAATGCTCCTCAAAAACATAATTTCAACACAAAAACCAACCTGCTACTGTACAGAACACAAACATGGCATTTTTCCAGATATCTACAACATACATATTGAGGAGTGGCAGCTGTTAAACAAACAAGCAGCAAATGTGTGAAGTGTCATTTATCACTAATTGGAAAGCAGTCGCAGAGCAATGAATTTGAATTATTAGCAACAAGCTACAACTGAACATTAAACAAAAAACAAAAACAAAGGGGGGAAGGGCAGAGACAGAGAAGGGGAGAAAAAAAAGACAAAGCATGAGAGAGAATAGGAAAGAGAATAATTTACTGCTTTATAGGAGCAGTATATAAGAGTTTCAGAGGATAGCTATGGGGACGTTCTTCCATTAATAGTATTTTTTATTTTCTTTAGGAAAAAAAACAAAAAGAAAACCTCCTTGCCAGTGTTATTTTTTCCATTTGCACCTGCTCTTCTTGGTTTCTCTGTGCATTGCCTTGCTAATGTCATGACTTGTAATCCTTCATTCAAGGACTGCCACAGGCTGATGTTGGTCAGCTGTGCAGGAACCTGCTGCTTCTTGTCTGAAATGAGACTGTAAATTCCTCAGGACTGCCTCCTCAGGCTTCATTCTTTGTGTCAGCACAGAAGGGCCATTTGTGAATATGAGTGTTATTGAGGCAATGAAGGAGAATAAAGGTTCCAGATAGTTAGAGAAAATTAGGAAAGGGATAAATCATTCTCCTCTGGAAGACACCTCTCCATAACTTGATGGTTTAGGCAGGAGAAGCAGATTAATCCACACTTGCTGGAGCAGGCTCCTGACCCAGCTGACAGAAGAGGTGGGGATCCAGAGCATGCTGGCTCAGGCTTACAGGTCCTGCTGCTCCTCAGAGTGGTGTCTACATAAACCTGCATTGTATTTGCACTTTCCTGAAGTAGTTCATGCTTTTATTATCTGTCAAGACAAACTATGTATGTTTCTGTTGTTGCTCTCTGTTAATAAAGTAGCTCCCAAAAGGATTCTAAACATAGACCCATTGAGAAGATTCCTGATGTGAATAACCCTAAATTACAATTTTCAAAGTAAAAAATATTCCAGAAAAATTCCTGTTATCTTTGTATACTATTTTATGTACACTTTTTTTTTGTTTATGTTCAATTTCAACAAGACATTACAAGACATATTGAAATCATAGCATTCAATTCATTTAGATAGATCACAGGAGGGTCTTCAAAAACAGTGCTTTTACAGTGCCATCTCTGATTTATTGACAGAAACAAAAATTAAATGCAAGGCCAAAAACCATATGTTGGGTGATATCTTACCCTGTGGTCAGTTTGGTTGAAGTCAGTATTCCTACTGATGGGTATGGTTTAGCTTTCCATCTGTGAGGGTAAAAATATCACCCTCAGAAATAAAAATTATATTTTGTCGATATTGAGATATGAATTTTTTTAAACTTCCATTTGGGTTCTTTTTTTCTTTCACAAAGCTGAGTGTGTAGAATCTCAAATCACCCTTTTGGGTGGAAAATTACCATAGAACACAGCACAGGGAGCTTTATCCTCCTCTATCATTAATGAACTCAGTTTTACTTTCCCTGCCTTGTGTTTGCAAGCTTTGTGTGACAGCTGAACTCTTGGTTAATACAGCAGGGACTGAAGCAGGAACCTCAAGAGCTAAGAACATGAAATGCAACAGCTTGAGCTCAGAAAGCAGCCCTTTGTAGCTGGGGGCTGTAACACTTGTGCTGCCTGTGAATAACTCAATAGCATGCTGCAATTGCTTTGACTATTCAGCTCTGTTTTACTTTGAATAATTTCAAACTAACTTCTTGTTCAAATATTTACACTCAAATACCTTATTCATTTTTGCTTGGAGTTTAGATCTTTGTAAATGGCAGACAAGCTTTTCAGATAAAAATGGCAGACACACATAAATAATTTTCTCTGATTTTCAGTAAAGCTTACTCCAAGGACATGAGGCACCATGCAACTTTAGCAATGTGAACAAAACAAACCTATAACTTAAGAGCCAGCTAGGCTACCTTCACAGCCAGTGAAGAGAAGCAAGGAAAACTGTTCATGTCACTATTTTATTTGCCTGTTCCAGTATAATGGAAAAATTCTAGAAACTAGAATTCTAGATTCTCTTTTCTTTGGGACAGAGTCCTCCCCACCTGCAATGAATTTTAGGTTCTGAAATACAGATGTTCAGTGCTGTTTGAGACAATATTTCCACTTGGCCTCCAGCCATCACTCCAGAAGACAGTGGATTTTTTCATAATGCTTTTGTGATGTCTGCCAACTGCAGGCTGCTGTCTCAGATACACTGCAACATTTGAAATAGCAGTGCACAACTATGGGTAGGTGAATTATTCCCCTGACTATAGGCAGTGAGGACTGGCAAGGGAATTAGCTACTTTAAATCCTAATTTCATTGACATCACTAGCAAAACTGATTTAATTTTAGTTGTGCAGGTGCAGACCATTACCTCCCATGAGTCTCAGATTAACAAAAAGTACACCTGAGCAAACATTTTAGGTATGTAGCAGAGAGTTTTTGCAAATAATTTTCATCTCCTTTGCTGGAAAACAGTAAGCATCAAAGATAGTTTTGCATGATTATTTTTCAGAAGAAAAAAGGACTCCTGAGTAAGTCTACCAGCTGGGCTTGAGCATTATGTGTGTTAAATAACCAAAAAAAGAAAAGGAATGAAAGACAAAACAGTTGGCTCAGAAGATGAGTGAGTAGTGAATTGGGCAATTTTTACATTTCAAGTTTCACTGCTAGGAATATCTTTACTCCTAATCAACAGAACAAAATCATATAGTTTTAAAAAGAAATGTGCATGATTGCATTATACAATCTTTGCCTCTGGAGTATTATTATGGAAAGTTGTTTGCCTTGTCTATTATGAAACTGTAAAGTGTCTGATTCAAGTGAAATGAATAGGAGGCTGACAGATAGTGGAGGGACTGAAATCTCAGAGCTGTTCTCTACTTTGAAGTTTAAGCCCCTTTTGGAAGAGGTCCTGTCTACATCGGATTTTGTTTTAAGTTTTTTTTTACATTCTCCATAATATTATACTCTTTAGTATTTTATACAAAAAATTCTTTGAGGCTAAAAAAGGAAAAACTCGTGTGCAATGTACCCATTATAGCAAAACCAAAATGTTTCACAGGTTAGTAAAAACATTTATGAAAATGTTTAATGTTGGCAGGTTTGTGACAACTTTAAGAACATGATCATAAGCCCTTCTGAGGCTAAAGACTGACTATTGCAGCATCTTAGCTGAGTGACAAC